>NC_080764.1:49315979-49946878 GCF_020826845.1 Diceros bicornis minor | reverse complement strand
GCTTTCTTACAGCAACGTGCTATATGTTCTGAATGCCCGAATTGGGAATCTGTGTCAAAACTTTGTTAGGAATTATGTGATCCTTACTAGCTGGAAGTAAGGGAGATGGGGCATGAAGTTATTTCTAGGAGTTGGACACATACCAAGTTTAGCTCAGTTCTGGGCATCTTTGAAATACCTATACAAACTTGTTCCTACATAGTAACTTGCATCTTTGAATGAGAATGTGCTTGCTTACAGCAAGGTGCTATATGTTCTGAATGCCCGAATTGGGAATCTGTGTCAAAACTTTGTTAGGAATTATGTGATCCTTACTAGCTGGAAGTAAGGGAGATGGGGCATGAAGTTATTTCTAGGAGTTGGACACATACCAAGTTTAGCTCAGTTCTGGGCATCTTTGAAATACCTATACAAACTTGTTCCTACATAGTAACTTGCATCTTTAATGAGAATGTGCTTGCTTACAGCAACGTGCTATATGTTCTGAATGCCCGAATTGGGAATCTGTGTCAAAACTTTGTTAGGAATTATGTGATCCTTACTAGCTGGAAGTAAGGGAGATGGGGCATGAAGTTATTTCTGGGAGTTGGACACATACCAAGTTTAGCTCAGTTCTGGGCATCTTTGAAATACCTATACAAACTTGTTGCTACATAGTAACTTGCATCATTAATGAGAATGTGCTTGCTTACAGCAACGTGCTATATGTTCTGAATGCCCGAATTGGGAATCTGTGTCAAAACTTTGTTAGGAATTATGTGATCCTTACTAGCTGGAAGTAAGGGAGATGGGGCATGAAGTTATTTCTAGGAGTTGGACACATACCAAGTTTAGCTCAGTTCTGGGCATCTTTGAAATACCTATACAAACTTGTTCCTACATAGTAACTTGCATCCTTGAATGAGAATGTGCTTGCTTACAGCAACGTGCTATATGTTCTGAATGCCCTAATTGGGAATCTGTGTCAAAACTTTGTTAGGAATTATGTGATCCTTACTAGCTGGAAGCAAGGGAGATGGGGCATGAAGTTATTTCTAGGAGTTGGACACATACCAAGTTTAGCTCAGTTCTGGGCATCTTTGAAATACCTATACAAACTTGTTCCTACATAGTAACTTGCATCTTTGAATGAGAATGTGCTTGCTTACAGCAACGTGCTATATGTTCTGAATGCCCGAATTGGCAATCTGTGTCAAAACTTTGTTAGGAATTATGTGATCCTTACTAGCTGGAAGTAAGGGAGATGGGGCATGAAGTTATTTCTAGGAGTTGGACACATACCAAGTTTAGCTCAGTTCTGGGCATCTTTGAAATACCTATACAAACTTGTTCCTACATAGTAACTTGCATCTTTGAATGAGAATGTGCTTGCTTACAGCAACGTGCTATATGTTCTGAATGCCCGAATTGGCAATCTGTGTCAAAACTTTGTTAGGAATTATGTGATCCTTACTAGCTGGAAGTAAGGGAGATGGGGCATGAAGTTATTTCTAGGAGTTGGACACATACCAAGTTTAGCTCAGTTCTGGGCATCTTTGAAATACCTATACAAACTTGTTGCTACATAGTAACTTGCATCATTAATGAGAATGTGCTTGCTTACAGCAACGTGCTATATGTTCTGAATGCCCGAATTGGGAATCTGTGTCAAAACTTTGTTAGGAATTATGTGATCCTTACTAGCTGGAAGTAAGGGAGATGGGGCATGAAGTTATTTCTAGGAGTTAGAGTCATACCAAGTTTAGCTCAGTTCTGGGCATCTTTGAAATACCTATACAAACTTGTTCCTACATAGTAACTTGCAACTTTGAATGAGAATGTGCTTGCTTGCAGCAACGTGCTATATGTTCTGAATGCCCGAATTGGGAATCTGTGTCAAAACTTTGTTAGGAATTATGTGATCCTTACTAGCTGGAAGTAAGGGAGATGGAGCATGAAGTTATTTCTAGGAGTTCGACACATACCAAGTTTAGCTCAGTTCTGGGCATCTTTGAAATACCTATACAAACTTGTTCCTACATAGTAACTTGCATCTTTGAATGAGAATGTGCTTGCTTACAGCAACGTGCTATATGTTCTGAATGCGCGAATTGGTAATCTGTGTCAAAACTTTGTTAGGAATTATGTGATCCTTACTAGCTGGAAGTAAGGGAGATGGGGCATGAAGTTATTTCTAGGAGTTGGACACATACCAAGTTTAGCTCAGTTCTGGGCATCTTTGAAATACCTATACAAACTTGTTCCTACATAGTAACTTGCATCCTTGAATGAGAATGTGCTTGCTTACAGCAACGTGCTATATGTTCTGAATGCCCTAATTGGGAATCTGTGTCAAAACTTTGTTAGGAATTATGTGATCCTTACTAGCTGGAAGTAAGGGAGATGGGGCATGAAGTTATTTCTAGGAGTTGGACACATACCAAGTTTAGCTCAGTTCTGGGCATCTTTGAAATACCTATACAAACTTGTTCCTACATAGTAACTTGCATCTTTGAATGAGAATGTGCTTGCTTACAGCAACGTGCTATATGTTCTGAATGCCCGAATTGGGAATCTGTGTCAAAACTTTGTTAGGAATTATGTGATCCTTACTAGCTGGAAGTAAGGGAGATGGGGCATGAAGTTATTTCTAGGAGTTGGACACATACCAAGTTTAGCTCAGTTCTGGGCATCTTTGAAATACCTATACAAACTTGTTCCTACATAGTAACTTGCATCTTTGAATGAGAATGTGCTTGCTTACAGCAACGTGCTATATGTTCTGAATGCCCGAATTGGCAATCTGTGTCAAAATTTGTTAGGAATTATGTGATCCTTACTATCTGGAAGTAAGGGAGATGGGGCATGAAGTTATTTCTAGGAGTTGGACACATACCAAGTTTAGCTCAGTTCTGGGCATCTTTGAAATACCTATACAAACTTGTTCCTACATAGTAACTTGCATCTTTGAATGAGAATCTGCTTGCTTACAGCAACGTGCTATATGTTCTGAATGCCCGAATTGGGAATCTGTGTCAAAACTTTGTTAGGAATTATGTGATCCTTACTAGCTGGAAGTAAGGGAGATGGGGCATGAAGTTATTTCTAGGAGTTGGACACATACCAAGTTTAGCTCAGTTCTGGGCATCTTTGAAATACCTATACAAACTTGTTCCTACATAGTAACTTGCAACTTTGAATGAGAATGTGCTTGCTTACAGCAACGTCCTACATGTTCTGAATGCCCGATTTGGGAATCTGTGTCAAAACTTTGTTAGGAATTATGTGATCCTTACCAGCTGGAAGTAAGGGAGATGGAGCATGAAGTTATTTCTAGGAGTTCGACACATACCAAGTTTAGCTCAGTTCTGGGCATCTTTGAAATACCTATACAAACTTGTTCCTACATAGTAACTTGCATCTTTGAATGAGAATGTGCTTGCTTACAGCAACGTGCTATATGTTCTGAATGCCCGAATTGGCAATCTGTGTCAAAACTTTGTTAGGAATTATGTGATCCTTACTAGCTGGAAGTAAGGGAGATGGGGCATGAAGTTATTTCTAGGAGTTGGACACATACCAAGTTTAGCTCAGTTCTGGGCATCTTTGAAATACCTATACAAACTTGTTCCTACATAGTAACTTGCATCTTTGAATGAGAATCTGCTTGCTTACAGCAACGTGCTATATGTTCTGAATGCCCGAATTGGGAATCTGTGTCAAAACTTTGTTAGGAATTATGTGATCCTTACTAGCTGGAAGTAAGGGAGATGGGGCATGAAGTTATTTCTAGGAGTTGGACACATACCAAGTTTAGCTCAGTTCTGGGCATCTTTGAAATACCTATACAAACTTGTTCCTACATAGTAACTTGCATCTTTGAATGAGAATCTGCTTGCTTACAGCAACGTGCTATATGTTCTGAATGCCCGAATTGGGAATCTGTGTCAAAACTTTGTTAGGAATTATGTGATCCTTACTAGCTGGAAGTAAGGGAGATGGGGCATGAAGTTATTTCTAGGAGTTGGGCACATACCAAGTTTAGCTTAGTTCTGGGCATCTTTGAAATACCTATACAAACTTGTTCCTACATAGTAACTTGCAACTTTGAATGAGAATGTGATTGCCTACAGAAACGTGCTATATGTTCTGAATGCCCGAATTGGGAGTCTGTGTCAAAACTTTGTTAGGAATTATGTGATCCTTACTAGCTGGAAGTAAGGGAGATGGGGCGTGAAGTTATTTCTAGGAGTTGGACACATACCAAGTTTAGCTCAGTTCTGGGCATCTTTGAAATACCTATACAAACTTGTTCCTACATAGTAACTTGCAACTTTGAATGAGAATGTGCTTGCTTACAGCAACGTGCTATATGTTCTGAATGCCCGAATTGGGAATCTGTGTCAAAAATTTTAGGAATTATGTGATCCTTACTAGCTGGAAGTAAGGGAGATGGGGCATGAAGTTATTTCTAGGAGTTGGACACATACCAAGTTTAGCTCAGTTCTGGGCATCTTTGAAATACCTATACAAACTTGTTCCTACATAGTAACTTGCATCTTTGAATGAGAATGTGCTTGCTTACAGCAACGTGCTATATGTTCTGAATGCCCGAATTGGCAATCTGTCTCAAAACTTTGTTAGGAATTATGTGATCCTTACTAGCTGGAAGTAAGGGAGATGGGGCATGAAGTTATTTCTAGGAGTTGGACACATACCAAGTTTAGCTCAGTTCTGGGCATCTTTGAAATACCTATACAAACTTGTTCCTACATAGTAACTTGCAACTTTGAATGAGAATGTGCTTGCTTACAGCAACGTGCTATATGTTCTGAATGCCCGAATTGGGAATCTGTGTCAAAACTTTGTTAGGAATTATGTGATCCTTACTAGCTGGAAGTAAGGGAGATGGGGCATGAAGTTATTTCTAGGAGTTGGACACATACCAAGTTTAGCTCAGTTCTGGGCATCTTTGAAATACCTATACAAACTTGTTCCTACATAGTAACTTGCATCTTTGAATGAGAATGTGCTTGCTTACAGCAACGTGCTATATGTTCTGAATGCCCGAATTGGGAATCTGTGTCAAAACTTTGTTAGGAATTATGTGATCCTTACTAGCTGGAAGTAAGGGAGATGGGGCATGAAGTTATTTCTAGGAGTTGGACACATACCAAGTTTAGCTCAGTTCTGGGCATCTTTGAAATACCTATACAAACTTGTTGCTACATAGTAACTTGCATCATTAATGAGAATGTTCTTGCTTACAGCAACGTGCTATATGTTCTGAATGCCCGAATTGGGAATCTGTGTCAAAACTTTGTTAGGAATTATGTGATCCTTACTAGCTGGAAGTAAGGGAGATGGGGCATGAAGTTATTTCTAGGAGTTGGAGACATACCAAGTTTAGCTCAGTTCTGGGCATCTTTGAAATACCTATACAAACTTGTTCCTACATAGTAACTTGCAACTTTGAATGAGAATGTGCTTGCTTGCAGCAACGTGCTATATGTTCTGAATGCCCGATTTGGGAATCTGTGTCAAAACTTTGTTAGGAATTATGTGATCCTTACTAGCTGGAAGTAAGGGAGATGGGGCATGAAGTTATTTCTAGGAGTTGGACACATACCAAGTTTAGCTCAGTTCTGGGCATCTTTGAAATACCTATACAAACTTGTTCCTACATAGTAACTTGCATCTTTGAATGAGAATCTGCTTGCTTACAGCAACGTGCTATATGTTCTGAATGCCCGAATTGGGAATCTGTGTCAAAACTTTGTTAGGAATTATGTGATCCTTACAAGCTGGAAGTAAGGGAGATGGGGCATGAAGTTATTTCTAGGAGTTGGACACATACCAAGTTTAGCTCAGTTCTGGGCATCTTTGAAATACCTATACAAACTTGTTCCTACTTAGTAACTTGCAACTTTGAATGAGAATGTGCTTGCTTACAGCAACGTGCTATATGTTCTGAATGCCCGAATTGGGAATCTGTGTCAAAACTTTGTTAGGAATTATGTGATCCTTACTAGCTGGAAGTAAGGGAGATGGGGCATGAAGTTATTTCTAGGAGTTGGACACATACCAAGTTTAGCTCAGTTCTGGGCATCTTTGAAATACCTATACAAACTTGTTCCTACATAGTAACTTGCAACTTTGAATGAGAATGTGCTTGCTTACAGCAACGTGCTATATGTTCTGAATGCCCGAATTGGGAATCTGTGTCAAAACTTTGTTAGGAATTATGTGATCCTTACTAGCTGGGGTAAGGGAGATGGGGCATGAAGTTATTTCTAGGAGTTGGACACATACCAAGTTTAGCTCAGTTCTGGGCATTTTTGAAATACCTATACAAACTTGTTCCTACATAGTAACTTGCAACTTTGAATGAGAATGTGCTTGCTTACAGCAACGTGCTATATGTTCTGAATGCCCGAATTGGCAATCTGTGTCAAAACTTTGTTAGGAATTATGTGATCCTTACTAGCTGGAAGTAAGGGAGCTGGCTCATGAAGTTATTTCTAGGAGTTGGACACATACCAAGTTTAGCTCAGTTCTGGGCATCTTTGAAATACCTATACAAACTTGTTCCTACATAGTATCTTGCAACTTTGAATGAGAATGTGCTTGCTTACAGCAACGTGCTATATGTTCTGAATGCCCGAATTGGGAATCTGTGTCAAAACTTTGTTAGGAATTATGTGATCCTTACTAGCTGGAAGTAAGGGAGATGGGGCATGAAGATATTTCTAGGAGTTGGACACATACCAAGTTTAGCTCAGTTCTGGGCATCTTTGAAATACCTATACAAACTTGTTCCTACATAGTAACTTGCATCTTTGAATGAGAATGTGCTTGCTTACAGCAACGTGCTATATGTTCTGAGTGCCCGAATTGGCAATCTGTGTCAAAACTTTGTTAGGAATTATGTGATCCTTACTAGCTGGAAGTAAGGGAGATGGGGCATGAAGTTATTTCTAGGAGTTGGACACATACCAAGTTTAGCTCAGTTCTGGGCATCTTTGAAATACCTATACAAACTTGTTCCTACATAGTAACTTGCAACTTTGAATGAGAATGTGCTTTCTTACAGCAACGTGCTATATGTTCTGAATGCCCGAATTGGGAATCTGTGTCAAAACTTTGTTAGGAATTATGTGATCCTTACTAGCTGGAAGTAAGGGAGATGGGGCATGAAGTTATTTCTAGGAGTTGGACACATACCAAGTTTAGCTCAGTTCTGGGCATCTTTGAAATACCTATACAAACTTGTTCCTACATAGTAACTTGCATCTTTGAATGAGAATGTGCTTGCTTACAGCAACGTGCTATATGTTCTGAATGCCCGAATTGGGAATCTGTGTCAAAACTTTGTTAGGAATTATGTGATCCTTACTAGCTGGAAGTAAGGGAGATGGGGCATGAAGTTATTTCTAGGAGTTGGACACATACCAAGTTTAGCTCAGTTCTGGGCATCTTTGAAATACCTATACAAACTTGTTCCTACATAGTAACTTGCATCTTTAATGAGAATGTGCTTGCTTACAGCAACGTGCTATATGTTCTGAATGCCCGAATTGGGAATCTGTGTCAAAACTTTGTTAGGAATTATGTGATCCTTACTAGCTGGAAGTAAGGGAGATGGGGCATGAAGTTATTTCTAGGAGTTCGACACATACCAAGTTTAGCTCAGTTCTGGGCATCTTTGAAATACCTATACAAACTTGTTCCTACATAGTAACTTGCATCTTTGAATGAGAATGTGCTTGCTTACAGAAACGTGCTATATGTTCTGAATGCCCGAATTGGTAATCTGTGTCAAAACTTTGTTAGGAATTATGTGATCCTTACTAGCTGGAAGTAAGGGAGATGGGGCATGAAGTTATTTCTAGGAGTTGGACACATACCAAGTTTAGCTCAGTTCTGGGCATCTTTGAAATACCTATACAAACTTGTTCCTACATAGTAACTTGCATCCTTGAATGAGAATGTGCTTGCTTACAGCAACGTGCTATATGTTCTGAATGCCCTAATTGGGAATCTGTGTCAAAACTTTGTTAGGAATTATGTGATCCTTACTAGCTGGAAGTAAGGGAGATGGGGCATGAAGTTATTTCTAGGAGTTGGACACATACCAAGTTTAGCTCAGTTCTGGGCATCTTTGAAATACCTATACAAACTTGTTCCTACATAGTAACTTGCATCTTTGAATGAGAATGTGCTTGCTTACAGCAACGTGCTATATGTTCTGAATGCCCGAATTGGGAATCTGTGTCAAAACTTTGTTAGGAATTATGTGATCCGTACTAGCTGGAAGTAAGGGAGATGGGGCATGAAGTTATTTCTAGGAGTTGGACACATACCAAGTTTAGCTCAGTTCTGGGCATCTTTGAAATACCTATACAAACTTGTTCCTACATAGTAACTTGCATCTTTGAATGAGAATGTGCTTGCTTACAGCAACGTGCTATATGTTCTGAATGCCCGAATTGGCAATCTGTGTCAAAATTTGTTAGGAATTATGTGATCCTTACTAGCTGGAAGTAAGGGAGATGGGGCATGAAGTTATTTCTAGGAGTTGGACACATACCAAGTTTAGCTCAGTTCTGGGCATCTTTGAAATACCTATACAAACTTGTTCCTACATAGTAACTTGCATCTTTGAATGAGAATCTGCTTGCTTACAGCAACGTGCTATATGTTCTGAATGCCCGAATTGGGAATCTGTGTCAAAACTTTGTTAGGAATTATGTGATCCTTACTAGCTGGAAGTAAGGGAGATGGGGCATGAAGTTATTTCTAGGAGTTGGACACATACCAAGTTTAGCACAGTTCTGGGCATCTTTGAAATACCTATACAAACTTGTTCCTACATAGTAACTTGCAACTTTGAATGAGCATGTGCTTGCTTACAGCAACGTCCTACTAGTTCTGAATGCCCGATTTGTGAATCTGTGTCAAAACTTTGTTAGGAAGTATGTGATCCTTACTAGCTGGAAGTAAGGGAGATGGAGCATGAAGTTATTTCTAGGAGTTCGACACATACCAAGTTTAGCTCAGTTCTGGGCATCTTTGAAATACCTATACAAACTTGTTCCTACATAGTAACTTGCATCTTTGAATGAGAATGTGCTTGCTTACAGCAACGTGCTATATGTTCTGAATGCCCGAATTGGCAATCTGTGTCAAAACTTTGTTAGGAATTATGTGATCCTTACTAGCTGGAAGTAAGGGAGATGGGGCATGAAGTTATTTCTAGGAGTTGGACACATACCAAGTTTAGCTCAGTTCTGGGCATCTTTGAAATACCTATACAAACTTGTTCCTACATAGTAACTTGCATCTTTGAATGAGAATCTGCTTGCTTACAGCAACGTGCTATATGTTCTGAATGCCCGAATTGGGAATCTGTGTCAAAACTTTGTTAGGAATTATGTGATCCTTACAAGCTGGAAGTAAGGGAGATGGGGCATGAAGTTATTTCTAGGAGTTGGACACATACCAAGTTTAGCTCAGTTCTGGGCATCTTTGAAATACCTATACAAACTTGTTCCTACTTAGTAACTTGCAACTTTGAATGAGAATGTGCTTGCTTACAGCAACGTGCTATATGTTCTGAATGCCCGAATTGGGAATCTGTGTCAAAACTTTGTTAGGAATTATGTGATCCTTACTAGCTGGAAGTAAGGGAGATGGGGCATGAAGTTATTTCTAGGAGTTGGACACATACCAAGTTTAGCTCAGTTCTGGGCATCTTTGAAATACCTATACAAACTTGTTCCTACATAGTAACTTGCAACTTTGAATGAGAATGTGCTTGCTTACAGCAACGTGCTATATGTTCTGAATGCCCGAATTGGGAATCTGTGTCAAAACTTTGTTAGGAATTATGTGATCCTTACTAGCTGGAAGTAAGGGAGATGAGGAATGAAGTTATTTCTAGGAGTTGGACACATACCAAGTTTAGCTCAGTTCTGGGCATCTTTGAAATACCTATACAAACTTGTTCCTACATAGTAACTTGCATCTTTGAATGAGAATGTGCTTACTTACAGCAACGTGCTATATGTTCTGAATGCCCGAATTTGCAATATGTGTCAAAACTTTGTTAGGAATTATGTGATCCTTACTAGCTGGAAGTAAGGGAGATGGGGCATGAAGTTATTTCTAGGAGTTGGAGACATACCAAGTTTAGCTCAGTTCTGGGCATCTTTGAAATACCTATACAAACTTGTTCCTACATAGTAACTTGCATCTTTGAATGAGAATCTGCTTGCTTACAGCAACGTGCTATATGTTCTGAATGCCCGAATTGGGAATCTGTGTCAAAACTTTGTTAGGAATTATGTGATCCTTACTAGCTGGAAGTAAGGGAGATGGGGCATGAAGTTATTTCTAGGAGTTGGACACATACCAAGTTTAGCTCAGTTCTGGGCATCTTTGAAATACCTATACAAACTTGTTCCTACATAGTAACTTGCATCTTTGAATGAGAATCTGCGTGCTTACAGCATCGTGCTATATGTTTTGAATGCCCGAATTGGGAATCTGTGTCAAAACTTTGTTAGGAATTATGTGATCCTTACTAGCTGGAAGTAAGGGAGATGGGGCATGAAGTTATTTCTAGGAGTTGGACACATACCAAGTTTAGCTCAATTCTGGGCATCTTTGAAATACCTATACAAACTTGTTCCTACATAGTAACTTGCATCTTTGAATGAGAATCTGCTTGCTTACAGCAACGTGCTATATGTTCTGAATGCCCGAAATGGGAATCTGTGTCAAAACTTTGTTAGGAATTATGTGATCCTTACTAGCTGGAAGTAAGGGAGATGGGGCATGAAGTTATTTCTAGGAGTTGGACACATACCAAGTTTAGCTCAGTTCTGGGCATCTTTGAAATACCTATACAAACTTGTTCCTAAATAGTAATTTGCAACTTTGAATGAGAATGTGCTTGCTTACAGCAACGTGCTATATGTTCTGAATGCCCGAATTGGGAATCTGTGTCAAAACTTTGTTAGGAATTATGTGATCCTTACTAGCTGGAAGTAAGGGAGATGGGGCATGAAGTTATTGCTAGGAGTTGGACACATACCAAGTGTAGCTCAGTTCTGGGCATCTTTGAAATACCTATACAAACTTGTTCCTACATAGTAACTTGCATCTTTAATGAGAATGTGCTTGCTTACAGCAACGTGCTATATGTTCTGAATGCCCGAATTGGGAATCTGTGTCAAAACTTTGTTAGGAATTATGTGATCCTTACTAGCTGGAAGTAAGGGAGATGGGGCATGAAGTTATTTCTAGGAGTTGGACACATACCAAGTTTAGCTCAGTTCTGGGCATCTTTGAAATACCTATAGAAACTTTTTGCTACATAGTAACTTGCATCATTAATGAGAATGTGCTTGCTTACAGCAACGTGCTATATGTTCTGAATGCCCGAATTGGGAATCTGTGTCAAAACTTTGTTAGGAATTATGTGATCCTTACTAGCTGGAAGTAAGGGAGAAGGGGCATGAAGTTATTTCTAGGAGTTGGAGACATACCAAGTTTAGCTCAGTTCTGGGCATCTTTGAAATACCTATACCAACTTGTTCCTACATAGTAACTTGCATCTTTGAATGAGAATCTGCTTGCTTACAGCAACGTGCTATATGTTCTGAATGCCCGAATTGGCAATCTGTGTCAAAACTTTGTTAGGAATTATGAGATCCTTACTAGCTGGAAGTAAGGGAGATGGGGCATGAAGTTATTTCTAGGAGTTGGACACATACCAAGTTTAGCTCAGTTCTGGGCATCTTTGAAATACCTATACAAACTTGTTCCTACATAGTAACTTGCAACTTTGAATGAGAATCTGCTTGCTTACAGCAACGTGCTATATGTTCTGAATGCCCGATTTGGGAATCTGTGTCAAAACTTTGTTAGGAATTATGTGATCCTTACTAGCTGGAAGTAAGGGAGATGGGGCATGAAGTTATTTCTAGGAGTTCGACACATACCAAGTTTAGCTCAGTTCTGTGCATCTTTGAAATACCTATACAAACTTGTTCCTACATAGTAACTTGCATCTTTGAATGAGAATGTGCTTGCTTACAGCAACGTGCTATACGTTCTGAATGCCCGAATTGGCAATCTGTGTCAAAACTTTGTTAGGAATTATGTGATCCTTACTAGCTGGAAGTAAGGGAGATGGGGCATGAAGTTATTTCTAGGAGTTGGACACATACCAAGTTTAGCTCAGTTCTGGGCATCTTTGAAATACCTATACAAACTTGTTCCTACATAGTAACTTGCATCTTTGAATGAGAATCTGCTTGCTTACAGCAACGTGCTATATGTTCTGAATGCCCGAATTGGGAATCTGTGTCAAAACTTTGTTAGGAATTATGTGATCCTTACTAGCTGGAAGTAAGGGAGATGGGGCATGAAGTTATTTCTAGGAGTTGGACACATACCAAGTTTAGCTCAGTTCTGGGCATCTTTGAAATACCTATACAAACTTGTTCCTACATAGTAACTTGCATCTTTGAATGAGAATGTGCTTGCTTACAGCAACGTGCTATATGTTCTGAATGCCCGAATTGGGAATGTGTGTCAAAACTTTGTTAGGAATTATGTGATCCTTACTAGCTGGAAGTAAGGGAGATGGGGCATGAAGATATTTCTAGGAGTTGGACACATACCAAGTTTAGCTCCGTTCTGGGCATCTTTGAAATACCTATACAAACTTGTTCCTACATAGTAACTTGCATCTTTGAATGAGAATGTGCTTGCTTACAGCAACGTGCTATATGTTCTGAATGCCCGAATCGGGAATCTGTGTCAAAACTTTGTTAGGAATTATGTGATCCTTACTAGCTGGAAGTAAGGCAGATGGGGCATGAAGTTATTTCTAGGAGTTGGACACATACCAAGTTTAGCTCAGTTCTGGGCATCTTTGAAATACCTATACAAACTTGTTCCTACATAGTAACTTGCAACTTTCAATGAAAATGTGCTTGCTTACAGCAACGTGCTATATGTTCTGAATGCCCGAATTGGGAATCTGTGTCAAAGCTTTTTTAGGAATTATGTGATCCTTACAAGCTGGAAGTAAGGGAGATGGGGCATGAAGTTATTTCTAGGAGTTGGACACATACCAAGTTTAGCTCAGTTCTGGGCATCTTTGAAATACCTATACAAACTTGTTCCTACCTAGTAACTTGCATCTTTGAATGAGAATCTGCTTGCTTACAGCAACGAGCTATATGTTCTGAATGCCCGAATTGGGAATCTGTGTCAAAACTTTGTTAGGAATTATGTGATCCTTACAAGCTGGAAGTAAGGGAGATGGGGCATGAAGTTATTTCTAGGAGTTTTACACATACCAAGTTTAGCTCAGTTCTGGGCATCTTTGAAATACCTATACAAACTTGTTCCTACATAGTAACTTGCAACTTTGAATGAAAATGTGCTTGCTTACAGCAACGTGCTATATGTTCTGAATGCCCGAATTGGGAATCTGTGTCAAAACTTTGTTAGGAATTATGTGATCCTTACTAGCTGGAAGTAAGGGAGATGGGGCATGAAGTTATTTATAGGAGTTGGACACATACCAACTTTAGCTCAATTCTGGGCATCTTTGAAATACCTATACAAACTTGTTCCTACATAGTAACTTGCAACTTTGAATGAGAATGTGCTTGCTTACAGCAACGTGCTATATATTCTGAATGCCCGAATTGGCAATCTGTGTCAAAACTTTGTTAGGAATTGTGTGATCCTTACTAGCTGGAAGTAAGGGAGATGGGGCATGAAGTTATTTCTAGGAGTTGGACACATACCAAGTTTAGCTCAGTTCTGGGCATCTTTGAAATACCTATACAAACTTGTTCCTACATAGTAACTTGCAACTTTGAATGAGAATGTGCTTGCTTGCAGCAACGTGCTATATGTTCTGAATGCCCGAACAGGGAATCTGTGTCAAAACTTTGTTAGGAATTATGTGATCATTACTAGCTGGAAGTAAGGGAGATGGGGCATGAAGTTATGTCTAGGAGTTGGACACATACCAAGTTTAGCTCAGTTCTGGGCATCTTTGAAATACCTATACAAACTTGTTTCTACCTAGTAACTTGCATCTTTGAATGAGAATGTGTTTGCTTGCAGCAACGTGCTATATGTTCTGAATGCCCGAATAGGGAATCTGTGTCAAAACTTTGTTAGGAATTATGCGATCCTTAGTAGCTGGAAGTAAGGGAGATGGGGCATGAAGTTATTTCTAGGAGTTGGACACATACCAAGTTTAGCTCAGTTCTGGGCATCTTTGAAATACCTATACAAACTTGTTCCTACATAGTAACTTGCATCTTTGAATGAGAATCTGCTTGCTTACAGCAACGTGCTATATGTTCTGAATGCCCGAATTGGGAATCTGTGTCAAAACTTTGTTAGGAATTATGTCATCCTTACTAGCTGGAAGTAAGGGAGATGGAGCATGAAGTTATTCCTAGGAGTTGGACACGTACCAAGTTTAGCTCAGTTCTGGGCATCTTTGAAATACCTATACAAACTTGTTCCTACATAGTAACTTGCATCTTTGAATGAGAATGTGCTTGCTTACAGCAACGTGCTATATGTTCTGAATGCCCGAATTGGGAATCTGTGTCAAAACTAGGTTAGGAATTATGTGATCCTTACTAGCTGGAAGTAAGGGAGATGGGGCATGAAGTTATTTCTTGGAGTTGGACACGTACCAAGTTTAGCTCAGTTCTGGGCATCTTTGAAATACCTATACAAACTTGTTCCTACATAGTAACTTGCAACTTTGAATGAGAATGTGCTTGCTTGCAGCAACGTGCTATATGTTCTGAATGCCCGAATAGGGAATCTGTGTCAAAACTTTGTTAGGAATTATGTGATCCTTACTAGCTGGAAGTAAGGGAGATGGAGCATGAAGTTATTTCTAGGAGTTGGACACATACCAAGTTTAGCTCAGTTCTGGGCATCTTTGAAATACCTATACAAACTTGTTCCTACATAGTAACTTGCATCTTTGAATGAGAATGTGCTTGCTTACAGCAACGTGCTATATGTTCTGAATGCCCGAATTGGGAATCTGTGTCAAAACTTTGTTAGGAATTATGTGATCCTTACTAGCTGGAAGTAAGGGAGATGGGGCATGAAGTTATTTCTAGGAGTTGGACACATACCAAGTTTAGCTCAGTTCTGGGCATCTTTGAAATACCTATACAAACTTGTTCCTACATAGTAACTTGCAACTTTGAATGAGAATGTGCTTGCTTACAGCAACGTGCTATATGTTCTGAATGCCCGAATTGGGAATCTGTGTCAAAACTTTGTTAGGAATTATGTGATCCTTACTAGCTGGAAGTAAGGGAGATGGGGCATGATGTTATTTCTAGGAGTTGGACACATACCAAGTTTAGCTCAGTTCTGGGCATCTTTGAAATACCTATACAAACTTGTTCCTACATAGTAACTTGCAACTTTGAATGAAAATGTGCTTGCTTACAGCAACGTGCTATATGTTCTGAATGCCCGAATTGGGAATCTGTGTCAAAACTTTGTTAGGAATTATGTGATCCTTACTAGCTGGAAGTAAGGGAGATGGGGCATGAAGTTATTTCTAGGAGTTGGACACATACCAAGTTTAGCTCAGTTCTGGGCATCTTTGAAATACCTATACAAACTTGGTCCTACATAGTAACTTGCAACTTTGAATGAGAATGTGCTTGCTTACAGCAACGTACTATATGTTCTGAATGCCCGAATTGGAATCTGTGTCAAAACTTTGTTAGGAATTATGTGATCCTTAATAGCTGGAAGTAAGGGAGATGGGGCATGAAGTTATTTCTAGGAGTTGGACACATACCAAGTTTAGCTCAGTTCTGGGCATCTTTGAAATACCTATACAAACTTGTTCCTACATAGTAACTTGCAACTTTGAATGAGAATGTGCTTGCTTACAGCAAGGTGCTATATGTTCTGAATGCCCGAATTGGGAATCTGTGTCAAAACTTTGTTAGGAATTATGTGATCCTTACTAGCTGGAAGTAAGGGAGATGGGGCATGAAGTTATTTCTAGGAGATGGACACATACCAAGTTTAGCTCAGTTCTGGGCATCTTTGAAATACCTATACAAACTTGTTCCTACATAGTAACTTGCATCTTTGAATGAGAATGTGCTTGCTTACAGCAACGTGCGATATGTTCTGAATGCCCGAATTGGGAATCTGTGTCAAAACATTGTTAGGAATTATGTGATCCTTACTAGCTGGAAGTAAGGGAGATGGGGCATGAAGTTATTTCTAGGAGTTGGACACATACCAAGTTTAGCTCAGTTCTGGGCATCTTTGAAATACCTATACAAACTTGTTCCTACATAGTAACTTGCAACTTTGAATGAGAATGTGCTTGCTTACAGCAACGTGCTATATGTTCTGAATGCCCGAATTGGGAATCTGTGTGAAAACTTTGTTAGGAATTATGTGATCCTTACTAGCTGGAAGTAAGGGAGATGGGGCATGAAGTTATTTCTAGGAGTTGGACACATACCAAGTTTAGCTCAGTTCTGGGCATCTTTGAAATACCTATACAAACTTGTTCCTACATAGTAACTTGCATCTTTGAATGAGAATGTGCTTGCTTACAGCAACGTGCTATATGTTCTGAATGCCCGAATTGGGAATCTGTGTCAAAACTTTGTTAGGAATTATGTGATCCTTACTAGCTGGAAGTAAGGGAGATGGGGCATGAAGATATTTCTAGGAGTTGGACACATACCAAGTTTAGCTCAGTTCTGGGCATCTTTGAAATACCTATACAAACTTGTTCCTACATAGTAACTTGCATCTTTGAATGAGAATCTGCTTGCTTACAGCAACGTGCTATATGTTCTGAATGCCCGAATTGAGAATCTGTGTCAAAACTTTGTTAGGAATTATGTGATCCTTACTAGCTGGAAGTAAGGGAGATGGGGCATGAAGTTATTTCTAGGAGTTGGACACATACCAAGTTTAGCTCAGTTCTGGGCATCTTTGAAATACCTATACAAACTTGTTCCTACATAGTAACTTGCAACTTTGAATGAAAATGTGCTTGCTTACAGCAACGTGCTATATGATCTGAATGCCCGAATTGGGAATCTGTGTCAAAACTTTGTTAGGAATTATGTGATCCTTACTAGCTGGAAGTAAGGGAGATGGGGCATGAAGTTATTTCTTGGAGTTGGAGACATACCAAGTTTAGCTCAGTTCTGGGCATCTTTGAAATACCTATACAAACTTGTTCCTACATAGTAACTTGCAACTTTGAATGAGAATGTGCTTGCTTGCAGCAACGTGCTATATATTCTGAATGCCCGAATAGGGAATCTGTGTCAAAACTTTGTTAGGAATTATGTGATCCTTACTAGCTGGAAGTAAGGGAGATGGGGCATAAAGTTATTTCTAGGAGTTGGACACATACCAAGTTTAGCTCAGTTCTGGGCATCTTTGAAATACCTATACAAACTTGTTCCTACATAGTAACTTGCAACTTTCAATGAGAATGTGCTTGCTTACAGCAACGTGCTATATGTTCTGAATGCCCGAATTGGGAATCTGTGTCAAAACTTTGTTAGGAATTATGCGATCCTTACCAGCTGGAAGTAAGGGAGATGGGGCATGAAGTTATTTCTAGGAGTTGGACACATACCAAGTTTAGCTCAGTTCTGGGCATCTTTGAAATACCTATACAAACTTGTTCCTACATAGTAACTTGCAACTTTGAATGAGAATGTGCTTGCTTGCAGCAACGTGCTATATGTTCTAAATGCCCGAATTGGGAATCTGTGTCAAAACTTTGTTAGGAATTATGTGATCCTTACTAGCTGGAAGTAAGGGAGATGGGGCATGAAGTTATTTCTAGGAGTTGCACACATACCAAGTTTAGCTCAGTTCTGGGCATCTTTGAAATACCTATACAAACTTGTTCCTACATAGTAACTTGCATCTTTGAATGAGAATGTGCTTGCTTACAGCAACGTGCTATATGTTCTGAATGCCCAAATTGGCAATCTGTGTCAAAACATTGTTAGGAATTATGTGATCCTTACTAGCTGGAAGTAAGGGAGATGGGGCATGAAGTTATTTCTAGGAGTTGGACACATACCAAGTTTAGTTCAGTTCTGGGCATCTTTGAAATACCTATACAAACTTGTTCCTACATAGTAACTTGCATCTTTGAATGAGAATGTGCTTGCTTACAGCAACGTGCTATATGTTCTGAATGCCCGAATTGGGAATCTGTGTCAAAACTTTGTTAGGAATTATGTGATCCTTACTAGCTGGAAGTAAGGGAGATGGGGCATGAAGTTATTTCTAGGAGTTGGACACATACCAAGTTTAGCTCAGTTCTGGGCATCTTTGAAATACCTATACAAACTTGTTCCTACATAGTAACTTGCAACTTTGAATGAGAATGTGCTTGCTTACAGCAAGGTGCTATATGTTCTGAATGCCCGAATTGGGAATCTGTGTCAAAACTTTGTTAGGAATTATGTGATCCTTACTAGCTGGAAGTAAGGGAGATGGGGCATGAAGTTATTTCTAGGAGTTGGACACATACCAAGTTTAGCTCAGTTCTGGGCATCTTTGAAATACCTATACAAACTTGTTCCTACATAGTAACTTGCAACTTTGAATGAGAATGTGCTTGCTTACAGCAACGTGCGATATGTTCTGAATGCCCGAATTGGGAATCTGTGTCAAATCTTTGTTAGGAATTATGTGATCCTTACTAGCTGGAAGTAAGGGAGATGGGGCATGAAGTTATTTCTAGGAGATGGACACATACCAAGTTTAGCTCAGTTCTGGGCATCTTTGAAATACCTATACAAACTTGTTCCTACATAGTAACTTGCATCTTTGAATGAGAATGTGCTTGCTTACAGCAACGTGCGATATGTTCTGAATGCCCGAATTGGGAATCTGTGTCAAAACTTTGTTAGGAATTATGTGATCCTTACTAGCTGGAAGTAAGGGAGATGGGGCATGAAGTTATTTCTAGGAGTTGGACACATACCAAGTTTAGCTCAGTTCTGGGCATCTTTGAAATACCTATACAAACTTGTTCCTACATAGTAACTTGCATCTTTGAATGAGAATGTGCTTGCTTACAGCAACGTGCTATATGTTCTGAATGCCCGAATTGGGAATCTGTGTCAAAACTTTGTTAGGAATTATGTGATCCTTACTAGCTGGAAGTAAGGGAGATGGGGCATGAAGTTATTTCTTGGAGTTGGACACATACCAAGTTTAGCTCAGTTCTGGGCATCTTTGAAATACCTATACAAACTTGTTCCTACATAGTAACTTGCAACTTTGAATGAGAATGTGCTTGCTTGCAGCAACGTGCTATATGTTCTGAATGCCCGAAGTGGGAATCTGTGTCAAAACTTTGTTAGGAATTATGTGATCCTTACTAGCTTGAAGTAAGCGAGATGGGGCATGAAGTTATTTCTAGGAGTTGGACACATACCAAGTTTAGCTCAGTTCTGGGCATCTTTGAAATACCTATACAAACTTGTTCCTACATAGTAACTTGCAACTTTAAATGAAAATGTGCTTGCTTACAGCAACGTGCTATATGTTCTGAATGCCCGAATTGGGAATCTGTGTCAAAACATTGTTAGGAATTATGTGATCCTTACTAGCTGGAAGTAAGGGAGATGGGGCATGAAGTTATTTCTAGGAGTTGGACACATACCAAGTTTAGCTCAGTTCTGGGCATCTTTGAAATACCTATACAAACTTGTTCCTACATAGTAACTTGCAACTTTGAATGAGAATGTGCTTGCTTACAGCAACGTGCTATATGTTCTGAATGCCCGAATTGGGAATCTGTGTGAAAACTTTGTTAGGAATTATGTGATCCTTACTAGCTGGAAGTAAGGGAGATGGGGCATGAAGTTATTTCTAGGAGTTGGACACATACCAAGTTTAGCTCAGTTCTGGGCATCTTTGAAATACCTATACAAACTTGTTCCTACATAGTAACTTGCAACTTTGAATGAGAATGTGCTTGCTTACAGCAACGTGCTATATGTTCTGAATGCCCGAATTGGGAATCTGTGTCAAAACTTTGTTAGGAATTATGTGATCCTTACTAGCTGGAAGTAAGGGAGATGGGGCATGAAGATATTTCTAGGAGTTGGACACATACCAAGTTTAGCTCAGTTCTGGGCATCTTTGAAATACCTATACAAACTTGTTCCTACATAGTAACTTGCATCTTTGAATGAGAATCTGCTTGCTTACAGCAACGTGCTATATGTTCTGAATGCCCGAATTGAGAATCTGTGTCAAAACTTTGTTAGGAATTATGTGATCCTTACTAGCTGGAAGTAAGGGAGATGGGGCATGAAGTTATTTCTAGGAGTTGGACACATACCAAGTTTAGCTCAGTTCTGGGCATCTTTGAAATACCTATACAAACTTGTTCCTACATAGTAACTTGCAACTTTGAATGAAAATGTGCTTGCTTACAGCAACGTGCTATATGTTCTGAATGCCCGAATTGGGAATCTGTGTCAAAACTTTGTTAGGAATTATGTGATCCTTACTAGCTGGAAGTAAGGGAGATGGGGCATGAAGTTATTTCTTGGAGTTGGAGACATACCAAGTTTAGCTCAGTTCTGGGCATCTTTGAAATACCTATACAAACTTGTTCCTACATAGTAACTTGCAACTTTGAATGAGAATGTGCTTGCTTGCAGCAACGTGCTATATATTCTGATTGCCCGAATAGGGAATCTGTGTCAAAACTTTGTTAGGAATTATGTGATCCTTACTAGCTGGAAGTAAGGGAGATGGGGCATGAAGTTATTTCTAGGAGTTGCACACATACCAAGTTTAGCTCAGTTCTGGGCATCTTTGAAATACCTATACAAACTTGTTCCTACATAGTAACTTGCATCTTTGAATGAGAATGTGCTTGCTTGCAGCAACGTGCTATATGTTCTGAATGCCCGAATTGGGAATCTGCGTCAAAATTTTGTTAGTAATTATGTGATCCTTACAAGCTGGAAGTAAGGGAGATGGAGCATGAATTTATTTCTAGGAGTTGGACACATACCAAGTTTAGCTCAGTTCTGGGCATCTTTGAAATACCTATACAAACTTGTTCCTACATAGTAACTTGCATCTTTGAATGAGAATGTGCTTGCTTACAGCAACGTGCTATATGTTCTGAATGCCCGAATTGGCAATCTGTGTCAAAACTTTGTTAGGAATTATGTGATCCTTACTAGCTGGAAGTAAGGGAGATGGGGCATGAAGTTATTTCTAGGAGTTGGACACATACCAAGTTTAGCTCAGTTCTGGGCATCTTTGAAATACCTATACAAACTTGTTCCTACATAGTAACTTGCAACTTTGAATGAGAATGTGCTTGCTTACAGCAACGTGCTATATGTTCTGAATGCCCGAATTGGGAATCTGTGTCAAATCTTTGTTAGGAATTATGTGATCCTTACTAGCTGGAAGTAAGGGAGATGGGGCATGAAGTTATTTCTAGGAGTTGGACACATACCAAGATTAGCTCAGTTCTGGGCATCTTTGAAATACCTATACAAACTTGTTCCTACATAGTAACTTGCAACTTTGAATGAGAATGTGCTTGCTTACAGCAACGTGCTATATGTTCTGATTGCCCGAATTGGCAATCTGTGTCAAAACTTTGTTAGGAATTATGTGATCCTTACTAGCTGGAAGTAAGGGAGATGGGGCATGAAGTTATTTCTAGGAGTTGGACACATACCAAGTTTAGCTCAGTTCTGGGCATCTTTGAAATACCTATACAAACTTGTTCCTACATAGTAACTTGCATCTTTAATGAGAATGTGCTTGCTTACAGCAACGTGCTATATGTTCTGAATGCCCGAATTGGGAATCTGTGTCAAAACTTTGTTAGGAATTATGTGATCCTTACTAGCTGGAAGTAAGGGAGATGGGGCATGAAGTTATTTCTAGGAGTTGGACACATACCAAGTTTAGCTCAGTTCTGGGCATCTTTGAAATACCTATACAAACTTGTTCCTACATAGTAACTTGCAACTTTGAATGAGAATGTGCTTGCTTACAGCAACGTACTATATGTTCTGAATGCCCGAATTGGGAATCTGTGTCAAAACTTTGTTAGGAATTATGTGATCCTTACTAGCTGGAAGTAAGGGAGATGGGGCATGAAGTTATTTCTAGGAGTTGGACACATACCAAGTTTAGCTCAGTTCTGGGCATCTTTGAAATACCTATACAAACTTGTTCCTACATAGTAACTTGCATCTTTGAATGAGAATCTGCTTGCTTACAGCAACGTGCTATATGTTCTGAATGCCCGAATTGGGAATCTGTGTCAAAACTTTCTTAGGAATTATGTGATCCTTACTAGCTGGAAGTAAGGGAGATGGGGCATGAAGTTATTTCTAGGAGTTGGACACATACCAAGTTTAGCTCAGTTCTGGGCATCTTTGAAATACCTATACAAACTTGTTCCTACATAGTAACTTGCATCTTTGAATGAGAATGTGCTTGCTTACAGCAACGTGCTATATGTTCTGAATGCCCGAATTGGCAATCTGTGTCAAAACTTTGTTAGGAATTATGTGATCCTTACTAGCTGGAAGTAAGGGAGATGGGGCATGAAGTTATTTCTAGGAGTTGGACACATACCAAGTTTAGCTCAGTTCTGGGCATCTTTGAAATACCTATACAAACTTGTTCCTACATAGTAACTTGCATCTTTAATGAGAATGTGCTTGCTTACAGCAACGTGCTATATGTTCTGAGTGCCCGAATTGGGAATCTGTGTCAAAACTTTGTTAGGAATTATGTGATCCTTACTAGCTGGAAGTAAGGGAGATGGGGCATGAAGTTATTTCTAGGAGTTGGACACATACCAAGTTTAGCTCAGTTCTGGGCATCTTTGAAATACCTATACAAACTTGTTCCTACATAGTAACTTGCATCTTTAATGAGAATCTGCTTGCTTACAGCAACGTGCTATATGTTCTGAATGCCCGAATTGGGAATCTGTGTCAAAACTTTGTTAGGAATTATGTGATCCTTACTAGCTGAAAGTAAGGGAGATGGTGCATGAAGTTATTTCTAGGAGTTGGACACATACCAAGTTTAGCTCAGTTCTGGGCATCTTTGAAATACCTATACAAACTTGTTGCTACATAGTAACTGGCAACTTTGAATGAGAATGTGCTTGCTTACAGCAACGTGCTATATGTTCTGAATGCCCGAATTGGCAATCTGTGTCAAAACTTTGTTAGGAATTATGTGATCCTTACTAGCTGGAGGTAAGGGAGATGGGGCATGAAGTTATTTCTAGGAGTTGGACACATACCAAGTTTAGCTCAGTTCTGGGCATCTTTGAAATACCTATACAAACTTGTTCCTACATAGTAACTTGCATCTTTGAATGAGAATGTGCTTGCTTACAGCAACGTGCTATAGGTTCTGAATGCCCGAATTGGGAATCTGTGTCAAAACTTTGTTAGGAATTATGTGATCCTTACTAGCTGGAAGTAACGGAGATGGGGCATGAAGTTATTTCTAGGAGTTGGACACATACCAAGTTTAGCTCAGTTCTGGGCATCTTTGAAATACCTATACAAACTTGTTCCTACATAGTAACTTGCATCTTTGAATGAGAATGTGCTTGCTTACAGCAACGTGCTATATGTTCTGAATGCCCGAATTGGGAATCTGTGTCAAAACTTTGTTAGGAATTATGTGATCCTTACTAGCTGGAAGTAAGGGAGATGGGGCATGAAGTTATTTCTAGGAGTTGGACACATACCAAGTTTAGCTCAGTTCTGGGCATCTTTGAAATACCTATACAAACTTGTTCCTACATAGTAACTTGCATCTTTGAATGAGAATGTGCTTGCTTACAGCAACGTGCTATATGTTCTGAATGCCCGAATTGGGAATCTGTGTCAAAACTTTGTTAGGAATTATGTGATCCTTACTAGCTGGAAGAAAGGGAGATGGGGCATGAAGTTATTTCTAGGAGTTGGACACATACCAAGTTTAGCTCAGTTCTGGGCATCTTTGAAATACCTATACAAACTTCTTCCTACATAGTAACTTGCATCTTTGAATGAGAATGTGCTTGCTTACAGCAACGTGCTATATGTTCTGATTGCCCGAATTGGCAATCTGTGTCAAAACTTTGTTAGGAATTATGTGATCCTTACTAGCTGGAAGTAAGGGAGATGGGGCATGAAGTTATTTCTAGGAGTTGGACACATACCAAGTTTAGCTCAGTTCTGGGCATCTTTGAAATACCTATACAAACTTGTTCCTACATAGTAACTTGCATCTTTAATGAGAATCTGCTTGCTTACAGCAACGTGCTATATGTTCTGAATGCCCGAATTGGGAATCTGTGTCAAAACTTTGTTAGGAATTATGTGATCCTTACTAGCTGGAAGTAAGGGAGATGGGGCATGAAGTTATTTCTAGGAGTTGGACACATACCAAGTTTAGCTCAGTTCTGGGCATCTTTGAAATACCTATACAAACTTGTTCCTACATAGTAACTTGCAACTTTGAATGAGAATGTGCTTGCTTACAGCAACGTGCTATATGTTCTGAATGCCCGAATTGGGAATCTGTGTCAAAACTTTGTTAGGAATTATGTGATCCTTACTAGCTGGAAGTAAGGGAGATGGGGCATGAAGTTATTTCTAGGAGTTGGACACATACCAAGTTTAGCTCAGTTCTGGGCATCTTTGAAATACCTATACAAACTTCTTCCTACATAGTAACTTGCAACTTTGAATGAGAATCTGCTTGCTTACAGCAACGTGCTATATGTTCTGAATGCCCGAATTGGGAATCTGTGTCAAAACTTTGTTAGGAATTATGTCATCCTTACTAGCTGGAAGTAAGGGAGATGGAGCATGAAGTTATTTCTAGGAGTTGGACACGTACCAAGTTTAGCTCAGTTCTGGGCATCTTTGAAATACCTATACAAACTTGTTCCTACATAGTAACTTGCATCTTTAATGAGAATGTGCTTGCTTACAGCAACGTGCTATATGTTCTGAGTGCCCGAATTGGGAATCTGTGTCAAAACTTTGTTAGGAATTATGTGATCCTTACTAGCTGAAAGTAAGGGAGATGGTGCATGAAGTTATTTCTAGGAGTTGGACACATACCAAGTTTAGCTCAGTTCTGGGCATCTTTGAAATACCTATACAAACTTGTTGCTACATAGTAACTGGCAACTTTGAATGAGAATGTGCTTGCTTACAGCAACGTGCTATATGTTCTGAATGCCCGAATTGGCAATCTGTGTCAAAACTTTGTTAGGAATTATGTGATCCTTACTAGCTGGAGGTAAGGGAGATGGGGCATGAAGTTATTTCTAGGAGTTGGACACATACCAAGTTTAGCTCAGTTCTGGGCATCTTTGAAATACCTATACAAACTTGTTCCTACATAGTAACTTGCATCTTTGAATGAGAATGTGCTTGCTTACAGCAACGTGCTATAGGTTCTGAATGCCCGAATTGGGAATCTGTGTCAAAACTTTGTTAGGAATTATGTGATCCTTACTAGCTGGAAGTAACGGAGATGGGGCATGAAGTTATTTCTAGGAGTTGGACACATACCAAGTTTAGCTCAGTTCTGGGCATCTTTGAAATACCTATACAAACTTGTTCCTACATAGTAACTTGCATCTTTGAATGAGAATGTGCTTGCTTACAGCAACGTGCTATATGTTCTGAATGCCCGAATTGGGAATCTGTGTCAAAACTTTGTTAGGAATTATGTGATCCTTACTAGCTGGAAGTAAGGGAGATGGGGCATGAAGTTATTTCTAGGAGTTGGACACATACCAAGTTTAGCTCAGTTCTGGGCATCTTTGAAATACCTATACAAACTTGTTCCTACATAGTAACTTGCATCTTTGAATGAGAATGTGCTTGCTTACAGCAACGTGCTATATGTTCTGAATGCCCGAATTGGGAATCTGTGTCAAAACTTTGTTAGGAATTATGTGATCCTTACTAGCTGGAAGTAAGGGAGATGGGGCATGAAGTTATTTCTAGGAGTTGGACACATACCAAGTTTAGCTCAGTTCTGGGCATCTTTGAAATACCTATACAAACTTGTTCCTACATAGTAACTTGCATCTTTGAATGAGAATCTGCTTGCTTACAGCAACGTGCTATATGTTCTGAATGCCCGAATTTGGAATCTGTGTCAAAACTTTGTTAGGAATTATGTGATCCTTACTAGCTGGAAGTAAGGGAGATGGGGCATCAAGTTATTTCTAGGAGTTGGACACATACCAAGTTTAGCTCAGTTCTGGGCATCTTTGAAATACCTATACAAACTTGTTCCTACATAGTAACTTGCATCTTTGAATTAGAATCTGCTTGCTTACAGCAACGTGCTATATGTTCTGAATGCCCGAATTGGGAATCTGTGTCAAAACTTTGTTAGGAATTATGTGATCCTTACTAGCTGGAAGTAACGGAGATGGGGCATGAAGTTATTTCTAGGAGTTGGACACATACCAAGTTTAGCTCAGTTCTGGGCATCTTTGAAATACCTATACAAACTTGTTCCTACATAGTAACTTGCATCTTTGAATGAGAATGTGCTTGCTTACAGCAACGTGCTATATGTTCTGAATGCCCGAATTGGGAATCTGTGTCAAAAGTTTGTTAGGAATTATGTGATCCTTACTAGCTGGAAGTAAGGGAGATGGGGCATGAAGTTATTTCTAGGAGTTGGACACATACCAAGTTTAGCTCAGTTCTGGGCATCTTTGAAATACCTATACAAACTTGTTCCTACATAGTAACTTGCATCTTTGAATGAGAATGTGCTTGCTTACAGCAACGTGCTATATGTTCTGAATGCCCGAATTGGGAATCTGTGTCAAAACTTTGTTAGGAATTATGTGATCCTTACTAGCTGGAAGTAAGGGAGATGGGGCATGAAGTTATTTCTAGGAGTTGGACACATACCAAGTTTAGCTCAGTTCTGGGCATCTTTGAAATACCTATACAAACTTGTTCCTACATAGTAACTTGCATCTTTGAATGAGAATGTGCTTGCTTACAGCAACGTGCTATATGTTCTGATTGCCCGAATTGGCAATCTGTGTCAAAACTTTGTTAGGAATTATGTGATCCTTACTAGCTGGAAGTAAGGGAGATGGGGCATGAAGTTATTTCTAGGAGTTGGACACATACCAAGTTTAGCTCACTTCTGGGCATCTTTGAAATACCTATACAAACTTGTTCCTACATAGTAACTTGCATCTTTAATGAGAATCTGCTTGCTTACAGCAACGTGCTATATGTTCTGAATGCCCGAATTTGCAATCTGTGTCAAAAATTTGTTAGGAATTATGTGATCCTTACTAGCTGGAAGTAAGGGAGATGGGGCATGAAGTTATTTCTAGGAGTTGGACACATACCAAGTTTAGCTCAGTTCTGGGCATCTTTGAAATACCTATACAAACTTGTTCCTACATAGTAACTTGCATCTTTGAATGAGAATGTGCTTGCTTACAGCAACGTGCTATATGTTCTGAATGCCCGAATTGGGAATCTGTGTCAAAACTTTGTTAGGAATTATGTGATCCTTACTAGCTGGAAGTAAGGGAGATGGGGCATGAAGTTATTTCTAGGAGTTGGACACATACCAAGTTTAGCTCAGTTCTGGGCATCTTTGAAATACCTATACAAACTTGTTCCTACATAGTAACTTGCAACTTTGAATGAGAATGTGCTTGCTCACAGCAACGTGCTATATGTTCTGAATGCCCGAATTGGGAATGTGTGTCAAAACTTTGTTAGGAATTATGTGATCCTTACTAGCTGGAAGTAAGGGAGATGGGGCATGAAGATATTTCTAGGAGTTGGACACATACCAAGTTTAGCTCAGTTCTGGGCATCTTTGAAATACCTATACAAACTTGTTCCTACATAGTAACTTGCATCTTTGAATGAGAATGTGCTTGCTTACAGCAACGTGCTATATGTTCTGAATGCCCGAATTGGCAATCTGTGTCAAAACTTTGTTAGGAATTATGTGATCCTTACTAGCTGGAAGTAAGGGAGATGGGGCATGAAGTTATTTCTAGGAGTTGGACACATACCAAGTTTAGCTCAGTTCTGGGCATCTTTGAAATACCTATACAAACTTGTTCCTACATAGTAACTTGCATCTTTAATGAGAATGTGCTTGCTTACAGCAACGTGCTATATGTTCTGAATGCCCGAATTGGGAATCTGTGTCAAAACTTTGTTAGGAATTATGTGATCCTTACTAGCTGGAAGTAAGGGAGATGGGGCATGAAGTTATTTCTAGGAGTTGGACACATACCAAGTTTAGCTCAGTTCTGGGCATCTTTGAAATACCTATACAAACTTGTTGCTACATAGTAACTTGCAACTTTGAATGAGAATGTGCTTGCTTACAGCAACGTGCTATATGTTCTGAATGCCCGAATTGGGAATCTGTGTCAAAACTTTGTTAGGAATTATGTGATCCTTACTAGCTGGAAGTAAGGGAGATGGGGCATGAAGTTATTTCTAGGAGTTGGACACATACCAAGTTTAGCTCAGTTCTGGGCCTCTTTGAAATACCTATACAAACTTCTTCCTACATAGTAACTTGCAACTTTGAATGAGAATGTGCTTGCTTACAGCAACGTGCTATATGTTCTGAATGCCCGAATTGGGAATCTGTGTCAAAACTTTGTTAGGAATTATGTGATCCTTACTAGCTGGAAGTAAGGGAGATGGGGCATGAAGTTATTTCTAGGAGTTGGACACATACCAAGTTTAGCTCAGTTCTGGGCATCTTTGAAATACCTATACAAACTTGTTCCTACATAGTAACTTGCATCTTTGAATGAGAATGTGCTTGCTTACAGCAACGTGCTATATGTTCTGAATGCCCGAATTGGGAATCTGTGTCAAAACTTTGTTAGGAATTATGTGATCCTTACTAGCTGGAAGTAAGGGAGATGGGGCATGAAGTTATTTCTAGGAGTTGGACACATACCAAGTTTAGCTCACTTCTGGGCATCTTTGAAATACCTATACAAACTTGTTCCTACATAGTAACTTGCATCTTTGAATGAGAATGTGCTTGCTTACAGCAACGTGCTATATGTTCTGAATGCCCGAATTGGGAATCTGTGTCAAAACTTTGTTAGGAATTATGTGATCCTTACTAGCTGGAAGTAAGGGAGATGGGGCATGAAGTTATTTCTAGGAGTTGGACACATACCAAGTTTAGCTCAGTTCTGGGCATCTTTGAAATACCTATACAAACTTGTTCCTACATAGTAACTTGCATCTTCAATTAGAATGTGCTTGCTTACAGCAACGTGCTATATGTTCTGAATGCCCGAATTGGGAATCTGTGTCAAAACTTTGCTAGGAATTATGTGATCCTTACTAGCTGGAAGTAAGGGAGATGGGGCATGAAGTTATTTCTAGGAGTTGGACACATACCAAGTTTAGCTCAGTTCTGGGCATCTTTGAAATACCTATACAAACTTGTTCCTACATAGTAACTTGCATCTTTGAATGAGAATGTGCTTGCTTACAGCAACGTGCTATATGTTCTGATTGCCCGAATTGGCAATCTGTGTCAAAACTTTGTTAGGAATTATGTGATCCTTACTAGCTGGAAGTAAGGGAGATGGGGCATGAAGTTATTTCTAGGAGTTGGACACATACCAAGTTTAGCTCAGTTCTGGGCATCTTTGAAATACCTATACAAACTTGTTCCTACATAGTAACTTGCATCTTTAATGAGAATGTGCTTGCTTACAGCAACGTGCTATATGTTCTGAATGCCCGAATTGGGAATCTGTGTCAAAACTTTGTTAGGAATTATGTGATCCTTACTAGCTGGAAGTAAGGGAGATGGGGCATGAAGTTATTTCTAGGAGTTGGACACATACCAAGTTGAGCTCAGTTCTGGGCATCTTTGAAATACCTATACAAACTTGTTCCTACATAGTAACTTGCAACTTTGAATGAGAATGTGCTTGCTTACAGCAACGTACTATATGTTCTGAATGCCCGAATTGGGAATCTGTGTCAAAACTTTGTTAGGAATTATGTGATCCTTACTAGCTGGAAGTAAGGGAGATGGGGCATGAAGTTATTTCTAGGAGTTGGACACATACCAAGTTTAGCTCAGTTCTGGGCATCTTTGAAATACCTATACAAACTTGTTCCTACATAGTAACTTACAACTTTGAATGAGAATCTGCTTGCTTACAGCAACGTGCTATATGTTCTGAATGCCCGAATTGGGAATCTGTGTCAAAACTTTGTTAGGAATTATGTGATCCTTACTAGCTGGAAGTAAGGGAGATGGGGCATGAAGTTATTTCTAGGAGTTGGACACATACCAAGTTTAGCTCAGTTCTGGGCATCTTTGAAATACCTATACAAACTTGTTCCTACATAGTAACTTGCAACTTTGAATGAGAATGTGCTTGCTTACAGCAACGTGCTATATGTTCTGAATGCCCGAATTGGGAATCTGTGTCAAAACTTTGTTAGGAATTATGTGATCCTTACTAGCTGGAAGTAAGGGAGATGAGGCATGAAGTTATTTCTAGGAGTTGGACACATACCAAGTTTAGCTCAGTTCTGGGCATCTTTGAAATACCTATACAAACTTGTTCCTACATAGTAACTTGCATCTTTGAATGAGAATGTGCTTGCTTACAGCAACGTGCTATATGTGCTGAATGCCCGAATTGGGAATCTGTGTCAAAACTCTGTTAGGAATTATGTGATCCTTACTAGCTGGAAGTAAGGGAGATGGGGCATGAAGTTATTTCTAGGAGTTGGTCACATACCAAGTTTAGCTCAGTTCTGGGCATCTTTGAAATACCTATACAAACTTGTTCCTACATAGTAACTTGCATCTTTGAATGAGAATGTGCTTGCTTACAGCAACGTGCTATATGTTCTGAATGCCCGAATTGGGAATCTGTGTCAAAACTTTGTTAGGAATTATGTGATCCTTACTAGCTGGAAGTAAGGGAGATGGGGCATGAAGTTATTTCTTGGAGTTGGAGACATACCAAGTTTAGCTCAGTTCTGGGCATCTTTGAAATACCTATACAAACTTGTTCCTACATAGTAACTTGCAACTTTGAATGAGAATGTGCTTGCTTGCAGCAACGTGCTATATGTTCTGAATGCCCGAATAGGGAATCTGTGTCAAAACTTTGTTAGGAATTATGTGATCATTACTAGCTGGAAGTAAGGGAGATGGGGCATGAAGTTATTTCTAGGAGTTGGACACATACCAAGTTTAGCTCAGTTCTGGGCATCTTTGAAATACCTATACAAACTTGTTTCTACCTAGTAACTTGCATCTTTGAATGAGAATGTGCTTGCTTGCAGCAACGTGCTATATGTTCTGAATGCCCGAATAGGGAATCTGTGTCAAAACTTTGTTAGGAATTATGCGATCCTTAGTAGCTGGAAGTAAGGGAGATGGGGCATGAAGTTATTTCTAGGAGTTGGACACATACCAAGTTTAGCTCAGTTCTGGGCATCTTTGAAATACCTATACAAACTTGTTCCTACATAGTAACTTGCATGTTTGAATGAGAATGTGCTTGCTTACAGCAACGTGCTATATGTTCTGAATGCCCGAATTGGGAATCTGTGTCAAAACTTTGTTAGGAATTATGTCATCCTTACTAGCTGGAAGTAAGGGAGATGGAGCATGAAGTTATTTCTAGGAGTTGGACACGTACCAAGTTTAGCTCAGTTCTGGGCATCTTTGAAATACCTATACAAACTTGTTCCTACATAGTAACTTGCATCTTTGAATGAGAATGTGCTTGCTTACAGCAACGTGCTATATGTTCTGAATGCCCGAATTGGGAATCTGTGTCAAAACTTTGTTAGGGATTATGTGATCCTTACTAGCTGGAAGTAAGGGAGATGGGGCATGAAGTTATTTCTTGGAGTTGGACACGTACCAAGTTTAGCTCAGTTCTGGGCATCTTTGAAATACCTATACAAACTTGTTCCTACATAGTAACTTGCATCTTTGAATGAGAATGTGCTTGCTTGCAGCAACGTGCTATATGTTCTGAATGCCCGAATAGGGAATCTGTGTCAAAACTTTGTTAGGAATTATGTGATCCTTACTAGCTGGAAGTAAGGGAGATGGAGCATGAAGTTATTTCTAGGAGTTGGACACATACCAAGTTTAGCTCAGTTCTGGGCATCTTTGAAATACCTATACAAACTTGTTCCTACATAGTAACTTGCATCTTTGAATGAGAATGTGCTTGCTTACAGCAACGTGCTATATGTTCTGAATGCCCGAATTGGGAATCTGTGTCAAAACTTTGTTAGGAATTATGTGATCCTTACTAGCTGGAAGTAAGGGAGATGGGGCATGATGTTATTTCTAGGAGTTGGACACATACCAAGTTTAGCTCAGTTCTGGGCATCTTTGAAATACCTATACAAACTTGTTCCTACATAGTAACTTGCAACTTTGAATGAGAATGTGCTTGCTTACAGCAACGTGCTATATGTTCTGAATGCCCGAATTGGGAATCTGTGTCAAAACTTTGTTAGGAATTATGTGATCCTTACTAGCTGGAAGTAAGGGAGATGGGGCATGAAGTTATTTCTAGGAGTTCGACACATACCAAGTTTAGCTCAGTTCTGGGCATCTTTGAAATACCTATACAAACTTGTTCCTACATAGTAACTTGCAACTTTGAATGAGAATGTGCTTGCTTACAGCAACGTGCTATATGTTCTGAATGCCCGAATTGGGAATCTGTGTCAAAACTTTGTTAGGAATTATGTGATCCTTACTAGCTGGAAGTAAGGGAGATGGGGCATGAAGTTATTTCTAGGAGTTGGACACATACCAAGTTTAGCTCAGTTCTGGGCATCTTTGAAATACCTATACAAACTTGTTCCTACATAGTAACTTGCAACTTTGAATGAGAATGTGCTTGCTTACAGCAACGTGCTATATGTTCTGAATGCCCGAATTGGGAATCTGTGTCAAAACTTTGTTAGGAATTATGTGATCCTTACTAGCTGGAAGTAAGGGAGATGGGGCATGAAGTTATTTCTAGGAGTTGGACACATACCAAGTTTAGCTCAGTTCTGGGCATCTTTGAAATACCTGTACAAACTTGTTCCTACATAGTAACTTGCTACTTTGAATGAGAATGTGCTTGCTTACAGCAACGTGCTATATGTTCTCAATGCCCGAATTGGGAATTTGTGTCAAAACTTTGTTAGGAATTATGTGATCCTTACTAGCTGGAAGTAAGGGAGATGGGGCATGAAGTTATTTCTAGGAGTTGGACACATACCAAGTTTAGCTCAGTTCTGGGCATCTTTCAAATACCTATACAAACTTGTTCCTACATAGTAACTTGCATCTTTGAATGAGAATGTGCTTGCTTACAGCAACGTGCTATATGTTCTGAATGCCCGAATTGGGAATCTGTGTCAAAACTTTGTTAGGAATTATGTGATCCTTACTAGCTGGAAGTAAGGGAGATGGGGCATGAAGTTATTTCTTGGAGTTGGAGACATACCAAGTTTAGCTCAGTTCTGGGCATCTTTCAAATACCTATACAAACTTGTTCCTACATAGTAACTTGCAACTTTGAATGAGAATGTGCTTGCTTGCAGCAACGTGCTATATGTTCTGAATGCCCGAATTGGGAATCTGTGTCAAAACTTTGTTAGGAATTATGTGATCCTTACTAGCTGGAAGTAAGGGAGATGGGGCATGAAGTTATTTCTAGGAGTTGGACACATACCAAGTTTAGCTCAGTTCTGGGCATCTTTGAAATACCTATACAAACTTGTTCCTACATAGTAACTTGCAACTTTGAATGAGAATGTGCTTGCTTACAGCAACGTGCTATATGTTCTGAATGCCCGAATTGGGAATCTGTGTCAAAACTTTGTTAGGAATTATGTGATCCTTACTAGCTGGAAGTAAGGGAGATGAGGCATGAAGTTATTTCTAGGAGTTGGACACATACCAAGTTTAGCTCAGTTCTGGGCATCTTTGAAATACCTATACAAACTTGTTCCTACATAGTAACTTGCATCTTTGAATGAGAATGTGCTTGCTTACAGCAACGTGCTATATGTGCTGAATGCCCGAATTGGGAATCTGTGTCAAAACTCTGTTAGGAATTATGTGATCCTTACTAGCTGGAAGTAATGGAGATGGGGCATGAAGTTATTTCTAGGAGTTGGTCACACACCAAGTTTAGCTCAGTTCTGGGCATCTTTGAAATACCTATACAAACTTGTTCCTACATAGTAACTTGCATCTTTGAATGAGAATGTGCTTGCTTACAGCAACGTGCTATATGTTCTGAATGCCCGAATTGGGAATCTGTGTCAAAACTTTGTTAGGAATTATGTGATCCTTACTAGCTGGAAGTAAGGGAGATGGGGCATGAAGTTATTTCTTGGAGTTGGAGACATACCAAGTTTAGCTCAGTTCTGGGCATCTTTGAAATACCTATACAAACTTGTTCCTACATAGTAACTTGCAACTTTGAATGAGAATGTGCTTGCTTGCAGCAACGTGCTATATGTTCTGAATGCCCGAATAGGGAATCTGTGTCAAAACTTTGTTAGGAATTATGTGATCATTACTAGCTGGAAGTAAGGGAGATGGGGCATGAAGTTATTTCTAGGAGTTGGACACATACCAAGTTTAGCTCAGTTCTGGGCATCTTTGAAATACCTTTACAAACTTGTTTCTACCTAGTAACTTGCATCTTTGAATGAGAATGTGCTTGCTTGCAGCAACGTGCTATATGTTCTGAATGCCCGAATAGGGAATCTGTGTCAAAACTTTGTTAGGAATTATGCGATCCTTAGTAGCTGGAAGTAAGGGAGATGGGGCATGAAGTTATTTCTAGGAGTTGGACACATACCAAGTTTAGCTCAGTTCTGGGCATCTTTGAAATACCTATACAAACTTGTTCCTACATAGTAACTTGCATCTTTGAATGAGAATGTGCTTGCTTACAGCAACGTGCTATATGTTCTGAATGCCCGAATAGGGAATCTGTGTCAAAACTTTGTTAGGAATCATGTCATCCTTACTAGCTGGAAGTAAGGGAGATGGAGCATGAAGTTATTTCTAGGAGTTGGACACGTACCAAGTTTAGCTCAGTTCTGGGCATCTTTGAAATACCTATACAAACTTGTTCCTACATAGTAACTTGCATCTTTGAATGAGAATGTGCTTGCTTACAGCAACGTGCTATATGTTCTGAATGCCCGAATTGGGAATCTGTGTCAAAACTTTGTTAGGGATTATGTGATCCTTACTAGCTGGAAGTAAGGGAGATGGGGCATGAAGTTATTTCTGGGAGTTGGACACGTACCAAGTTTAGCTCAGTTCTGGGCATCTTTGAAATACCTATACAAACTTGTTCCTACATAGTAACTTGCAACTTTGAATGAGAATGTGCTTGCTTGCAGCAACGTGCTATATGTTCTGAATTCCCGAATAGGGAATCTGTGTCAAAACTTTGTTAGGGATTATGTGATCCTTACTAGCTGGAAGTAAGGGAGATGGAGCATGAAGTTATTTCTAGGAGTTGGACACATACCAAGTTTAGCTCAGTTCTGGGCATCTTTGAAATACCTATACAAACTTGTTCCTACATAGTAACTTGCATCTTTGAATGAGAATGTGCTTGCTTACAGCAACGTGCTATATGTTCTGAATGCCCGAATAGGGAATCTGTGTCAAAACTTTGTTAGGAATTATGTGATCCTTACTAGCTGGAAGTAAGGGAGATGGGGCATGATGTTATTTCTAGGAGTTGGACACATACCAAGTTTAGCTCAGTTCTGGGCATCTTTGAAATACCTATACAAACTTGTTCCTACATAGTAACTTGCATCTTTGAATGAGAATGTGCTTGCTTACAGCAACGTGCTATATGTTCTGAATGCCCGAATTGGGAATCTGTGTCAAAACTTTGTTAGGAATTATGTGATCCTTACTAGCTGGAAGTAAGGGAGATGGGGCATGAAGTTATTTCTAGGAGTTGGACACATACCAAGTTTAGCTCAGTTCTGGGCATCTTTGAAATACCTATACAAACTTGTTCCTACATAGTAACTTGCAACTTTGAATGAGAATGTGCTTGCTTACAGCAACGTGCTATATGTTCTGAATGCCCGAATTGGGAATCTGTGTCAAAACTTTGTTAGGAATTATGTGATCCTTACTAGCTGGAAGTAAGGGAGATGGGGCATGAAGTTATTTCTAGGAGTTGGACACATACCAAGTTTAGCTCAGTTCTGGGCATCTTTGAAATACCTATACAAACTTGTTCCTACATAGTAACTTGCAACTTTGAATGAGAATGTGCTTGCTTACAGCAACGTGCTATATGTTCTGAATGCCCGAATTGGGAATCTGTGTCAAAACTTTGTTAGGAATTATGTGATCCTTACTAGCTGGAAGTAAGGGAGATGGGGCATGAAGTTATTTCTAGGAGTTGGACACATACCAAGTTTAGCTCAGTTCTGGGCATCTTTGAAATACCTATACAAACTTGTTCCTACATAGTAACTTGCAACTTTGAATGAGAATGTGCTTGCTTACAGCAACGTGCTATATGTTCTGAATGCCCGAATTGGGAATCTGTGTCAAAACTTTGTTAGGAATTATGTGATCCTTACTAGCTGGAAGTAAGGGAGATGGGGCATGAAGTTATTTCTTGGAGTTGGAGACATACCAAGTTTAGCTCAGTTCTGGGCATCTTTGAAATACCTATACAAACTTGTTCCTACATAGTAACTTGCAACTTTGAATGAGAATGTGCTTGCTTGCAGCAACGTGCTATATGTTCTGAATGCCCGAATTGGCAATCTGTGTCAAAACTTTGTTAGGAATTATGTGATCCTTACTAGCTGGAAGTAAGGGAGATGGGGCATGAAGTTATTTCTAGGAGTTGGACACATACCAAGTTTAGCTCAGTTCTGGGCATCTTTGAAATACCTATACAAACTTGTTCCTACATAGTAACTTGCAACTTTGAATGAGAATGTGCTTGCTTACAGCAACGTGCTATATGTTCTGAATGCCCGAATTGGGAATCTGTGTCAAAACTTTGTTAGGAATTATGTGATCCTTACTAGCTGGAAGTAAGGGAGATGGGGCATGAAGTTATTTCTAGGAGTTGGACACATACCAAGTTTAGCTCAGTTCTGGGCATCTTTGAAATACCTATACAAACTTGTTCCTACATAGTAACTTGCAACTTTGAATGAGAATGTGCTTGCTTACAGCAACGTGCTATATGTTCTGAATGCCCGAATTGGGAATCTGTGTCAAAACTTTGTTAGGAATTATGTGATCCTTACTAGCTGGAAGTAAGGGAGATGGGGCATGAAGTTATTTCTAGGAGTTGGACACATACCAAGTTTAGCTCAGTTCTGGGCATCTTTGAAATACCTATACAAACTTGTTCCTACATAGTAACTTGCATCTTTGAATGAGAATCTGCTTGCTTACAGCAACGTGCTATATGTTCTGAATGCCCGAATTGGGAATCTGTGTCAAAACTGTTAGGAATTATGTGATCCTTACTAGCTGGAAGTAAGGGAGATGGGGCATGAAGTTATTTCTAGGAGTTGGACAGATACCAAGTTTAGCTCAGTTCTTGGCATCTTTGAAATACCTATACAAACTTGTTCCTACATAGCAACTTGCAACTTTGAATGAAAATGTGCTTGCTTACAGCAACGTGCTATATGTTCTGAATGCCCGAATTGGGAATCTGTGTCAAAACTTTGTTAGGAATTATGTGATCCTTACTAGCTGGAAGTAAGGGAGATGGGGCATGAAGTTATTTCTAGGAGTTGGACACATACCAAGTTTAGCTCGGTTCTGGGCATCTTTGAAATACCTATACAAACTTGTTCCTACATAGTAATTTGCAACTTTGAATGAAAATGTGCTTGCTTACAGCAATGTGCTATATGTTCTGAATGCCCGAATTGGGAATCTATGTCAAAACTTTGTTAGGAATTATGTGATCCTTACAAGCTGGAAGTAAGGGAGATGGGGCATGAAGTTATTTCTTGGAGTTGGACACATACCAAGTTTAGCTCAGTTCTGGGCATCTTTGAAATACCTATACAAACTTGTTCCTACATAGTAACTTGCATCTTTGAATGAGAATGTGCTTCCTTGCAGCAACGTGCTATATGTTCTGAATGCCCGAATTGGGAATCTGTGTCAAAACTTTGTTAGGAATTATGTGATCCTTACAAGCTGGAAGTAAGGGAGATGGAGCATGAAGTTATTTCTAGGAGTTCGACACATACCAAGTTTAGCTCAGTTCTGGGCATCTTTGAAATACCTATACAAACTTGTTCCTACATAGTAACTTGCAACTTTGAATGAGAATGTGCTTGCTTACAGCAACGTGCTATATGTTCTGAATGCCCGAATTGGGAATCTGTGTCAAAACTTTGTTAGGAATTATGTGATCCTTACTAGCAGGAAGTAAGGGAGATGGGGCATGAAGTTATTTCTAGGAGTTGGACACATACCAAGTTTAGCTCAGTTCTGGGCATCTTTGAAATACCTATACAAACTTGTTCCTACATAGTAACTTGCAACTTTGAATGAGAATGTGCTTGCTTACAGCAACGTGCGATATGTTCTGAATGCCCGAATTGGGAATCTGTGTCAAAACTTTATTAGGAATTATGTGATCCTTACTAGCTGGAAGTAAGGGAGATGGGGCATGAAGTTATTTCTAGGAGTTGGACACATACCAAGTTTAGCTCAGTTCTGGGCATCTTTGAAATACCTATACAAACTTGTTCTTACATAGTAACTTGCATCTTTGAATGAGAATGTGCTTGCTTACAGCAACGTGCTATATGTTCTGAATGCCCGAATTGGGAATCTGTGTCAAAACTTTGTTAGGAATTATGTGATCCTTACTAGCTGGAAGTAAGGGAGATGGGGCATGAAGTTATTTCTAGGAGTTGGACACATACCAAGTTTAGCTCAGTTCTGGGCATCTTTGAAATACCTATACAAACTTGTTCCTACATAGTAACTTGCAACTTTGAATGAAAATGTGCTTGCTTACAGCAACGTGCTATATGTTCTGAATGCCCGAATTGGGAATCTGTGTCAAAACTTTGTTAGGAATTATGTGATCCTTACTAGCTGGAAGTAAGGGAGATGGGGCATGAAGTTATTTCTAGGAGTTGGACACATACCAAGTTTAGCTCAGTTCTGGGCATCTTTGAAATACCTATACAAACTTGTTCCTACATAGTAACTTGCATCTTTGAATGAGAATGTGCTTGCTTACAGCAACGTTCTATATGTTCTGAATGCCCGAATTGGGAATCTGTGTCAAAACTTTGTTAGGAATTATGTGATCCTTACTAGCTGGAAGTAAGGGAGATGGGGCATGAAGATATTTCTAGGAGTTGGACACATACCAAGTTTAGCTCAGTTCTGGGCATCTTTGAAATACCTATACAAACTTGTTCCTACATAGTAACTTGCAACTTTGAATGAGAATGTGCTTGCTTGCAGCAACGTGCTATATGTTCTGAATGCCCGAATAGGGAATCTGTGTCAAAACTTTGTTAGAAATTATGTGATCCTTACTAGCTGGAAGTAAGGGAGATGGAGCATGAAGTTATTTCTAGGAGTTGGACACATACCAAGTTTAGCTCAGTTCTGGGCATCTTTGAAATACCTATACAAACTTGTTTCTACCTAGTAACTTCCATCTTTGAATGAGAATGTGCTTGCTTGCAGCAACGTGCTATATGTTCTGAATGCCCGAATAGCGAATCTGTGTCAAAACTTTGTTAGGAATTATGCGATCCTTACTAGCTGGAAGTAAGGGAGATGGGGCATGAAGTTATTTCTAGGAGTTGGACACATACCAAGTTTAGCTCAGTTCTGGGCATCTTTGAAATACCTATACAAACTTGTTCCTACATAGTAACTTGCATCTTTGAATGAGAATCTGCTTGCTTACAGCAACGTGCTATATGTTCTGAATGCCCGAATTGGGAATCTGTGGCAAAACTTTGTTAGGAATTATGTCATCCTTACTAGCTGGAAGTAAGGGAGATGGAGCATGAAGTTATTTCTAGGAGTTGGACACGTACCAAGTTTAGCTCAGTTCTGGGCATCTTTGAAATACCTATACAAACTTGTTCCTACATAGTAACTTGCATCTTTGAATGAGAATGTGCTTGCTTACAGCAACGTGCTATATGTTCTGAATGCCCGAATTGGGAATCTGTGTCAAAACTTTGTTAGGAATTATGTGATCCTTACTAGCTGGAAGTAAGGGAGATGGGGCATGAAGTTATTTCTTGGAGTTGGACACGTACCAAGTTTAGCTCAGTTCTGGGCATCTTTGAAATACCTATACAAACTTGTTCCTACATAGTAACTTGCAACTTTGAATGAGAATGTGCTTGCTTGCAGCAACGTGCTATATGTTCTGAATGCCCGAATAGGGAATCTGTGTCAAAACTTTGTTAGGAATTATGTGATCCTTACTAGCTGGAAGTAAGGGAGATGGAGCATGAAGTTATTTCTAGGAGTTGGACACATACCAAGTTTAGCTCAGTTCTGGGCATCTTTGAAATACCTATACAAACTTGTTCCTACATAGTAACTTGCATCTTTGAATGAGAATGTGCTTGCTTACAGCAACGTGCTATATGTTCTGAATGCCCGAATTGGCAATCTGTGTCAAAACTTTGTTAGGAATTATGTGATCCTTACTAGCTGGAAGTAAGGGAGATGGGGCATGAAGTTATTTCTAGGAGTTGGACACATACCAAGTTTAGCTCAGTTCTGGGCATCTTTGAAATACCTATACAAACTTGTTCCTACATAGTAACTTGCAACTTTGAATGAGAATGTGCTTGCTTACAGCAACGTGCTATATGTTCTGAATGCCCGAATTGGGAATCTGTGTCAAAACTTTGTTAGGAATTATGTGATCCTTACTAGCTGGAAGTAAGGGAGATGGGGCATGAAGTTATTTCTAGGAGTTGGACACATACCAAGTTTAGCTCAGTTCTGGGCATCTTTGAAATACCTATACAAACTTGTTCCTACATAGTAACTTGCAACTTTGAATGAGAATGTGCTTGCTTACAGCAACGTGCTATATGTTCTGAATGCCCGAATTGGGAATCTGTGTCAAAACTTTGTTAGGAATTATGTGATCCTTACTAGCTGGAAGTAAGGGAGATGGGGCATGAAGTTATTTCTAGGAGTTGGACACATACCAAGTTTAGCTCAGTTCTGGGCATCTTTGAAATACCTATACAAACTTGTTCCTACATAGTAACTTGCAACTTTGAATGAGAATGTGCTTGCTTACAGCAACGTGCTATATGTTCTGAATGCCCGAATTGGGAATCTGTGTCAAAACTTTGTTAGGAATTATGTGATCCTTACTAGCTGGAAGTAAGGGAGATGGGGCATGAAGTTATTTCTAGGAGTTGGACACATACCAAGTTTAGCTCAGTTCTGGGCATCTTTGAAATACCTATACAAACTTGTTCCTACATAGTAACTTGCAACTTTGAATGAGAATGTGCTTGCTTACAGCAACGTGCTATATGTTCTGAATGCCCGAATTGGGAATCTGTGTCAAAACTTTGTTAGGAATTATGTGATCCTTACTAGCTGGAAGTAAGGGAGATGGGGCATGAAGTTATTTCTAGGTGTTGGACACATACCAAGTTTAGCTCAGTTCTGGGCATCTTTGAAATACCTATACAAACTTGTTCCTACATAGTAACTTGCATCTTTGAATGAGAATGTGCTTGCTTACAGCAACGTGCTATATGTTCTGAATGCCCGAATTAGGAATCTGTGTCAAAACTGTTAGGAATTATGTGATCCTTACTAGCTGGAAGTAAGGGAGATGGGGCATGAAGTTATTTCTAGGAGTTGGACACATACCAAGTTTAGCTCAGTTCTTGGCATCTTTGAAATACCTATACAAACTTGTTCCTACATAGCAACTTGCAACTTTGAATGAAAATGTGCTTGCTTACAGCAACGTGCTATATGTTCTGAATGCCCGAATTGGGAATCTGTGTCAAAACTTTGTTAGGAATTATGTGATCCTTACTAGCTGGAAGTAAGGGAGATGGGGCATGAAGTTATTTCTAGGAGTTGGACACATACCAAGTTTAGCTCGGTTCTGGGCATCTTTGAAATACCTATACAAACTTGTTCCTACATAGTAATTTGCAACTTTGAATGAAAATGTGCTTGCTTACAGCAACGTGCTATATGTTCTGAATGCCCGAATTGGGAATCTATGTCAAAACTTTGTTAGGAATTATGTGATCCTTACAAGCTGGAAGTAAGGGAGATGGGGCATGAAGTTATTTCTTGGAGTTGGACACATACCAAGTTTAGCTCAGTTCTGGGCATCATTGAAATACCTATACAAACTTGTTCCTACATAGTAACTTGCATCTTTGAATGAGAATGTGCTTGCTTGCAGCAACGTGCTATATGTTCTGAATGCCCGAATTGGGAATCTGTGTCAAAACTTTGTTAGGAATTATGTGATCCTTACTAGCTGGAAGTAAGGGAGATGGGGCACGAAGTTATTTCTAGGAGTTGGACACATACCAAGTTTAGCTCAGTTCTGGGCATCTTTGAAATACCTATACAAACTTGTTCCTACATAGTAACTTGCATCTTTGAATGAGAATGTTCTTGCTTACAGCAACTTGCTATATGTTCTGAATACCCGAATTGGGAGTCTGTGTCAAAACTGTTAGGAATTATGTGATCCTTACTAGCTGGAAGTAAGGGAGATGGGGCATGAAGTTATTTCTAGGAGTTGGACACATACCAAGTTTAGCTCAGTTCTGGGCAGCTTTGAAATACCTATACAAACTTGTTCCTACATAGTAACTTGCAACTTTGAATGAAAATGTGCTTGCTTACAGCAACGTGCTATATGTTCTGAATGCCCGAATTGGGAATCTATGTCAAAACTTTATTAGGAATTATGTGATCCTTACTAGCTGGAAGTAAGGGAGATGCGGCATGAAGTTATTTCTAGGAGTTGGACCCATACCAAGTTTAGCTCAGTTCTGGGCATCTTTGAAATACCTATACAAACTTGTTCCTACATAGTAACTTGCAACTTTGAATGAAAATGTGCTTGCTTACAGCAACGTGCTATATGTTCTGAATGCCCGAATTGGGAATCTGTGTCAAAACTTTGTTAGGAATTATGTGATCCTTACTAGCTGGAAGTAAGGGAGATGGGGCATGAAGTTATTTCTTGGAGTTGGAGACATACCAAGTTAAGCTCAGTTCTGGGCATCTTTGAAATACCTATACAAACTTGTTCCTACATAGTAACTTGCAACTTTGAAGAGAATGTGCTTGCTTGCAGCAACGTGCTATATGTTCTGAATGCCCGATTTGGGAATCTGTGTCAAAACTTTGTTAGGAATTATGTGATCCTTACAAGCTGGAAGTAAGGGAGATGGAGCATGAAGTTATTTCTAGGAGTTGGACACATACCAAGTTTAGCTCAGTTCTGGGCATCTTTGAAATACCTATACAAACTTGTTCCTACATAGTAACTTGCATCTTTGAATGAGAATGTGCTTGCTTACAGCAACGTGCTATATGTTCTGAATGCCCGAATTGGCAATCTGTGTCACAACTTTGTTAGGAATTATGTGATCCTTACTAGCTGGAAGTAAGGGAGATGGGGCATGAAGTTATTTCTAGGAGTTGGACACATACCAAGTTTAGCTCAGTTCTGGGCATCTTTGAAATACCTATACAAACTTCTTCCTACATAGTAACTTGCATCTTTGAATGAGAATGTGCTTGCTTACAGCAACGTGCTATATGTTCTGAATGCCCGAATTGGGAATCTGTGTCAAAACTTTGTTAGGAATTATGTGATCCTTACTAGCTGGAAGTAAGGGAGATGGGGCATGAAGTTATTTCTAGGAGTTGGACACATACCAAGGTTAGCTCAGTTCTGGGCATCTTTGAAATACCTATACAAACTTGTTCCTACATAGTAACTTGCAACTTTGAATGAGAATGTGCTTGCTTACAGCAACGTGCTATATGTTCTGAATGCCCGAATTGGGAATCTGTGTCAAAACTTTGTTAGGAATTATGTGATCCTTACTAGCTGGAAGTAAGGGAGATGGGGCATGAAGTTATTTCTAGGAGTTGGACACATACCAAGTTTAGCTCAGTTCTGGGCATCTTTGAAATACCTATACAAACTTGTTCCTACATAGTAACTTGCAACTTTGAATGAGAATGTGCTTGCTTGCAGCAACGTGCTATATGTTCTGAATGCCCGATTTGGGAATCTGTGTCAAAACTTTGTTAGGAATTATGTGATCCTTACTAGCTGGAAGTAAGGGAGGTGGAGCATGAAGTTATTTCTAGGTATTGGACACATACCAAATTTAGCTCAGTTCCGGGCATCTTTGAAATGCCTATACTAACTTGTTCCTACATAGTAACTTGCATCTTTGAATGAGAATGTGCTTGCTTACAGCAACGTGCTATATGTTCTGAATGCCCGAATTGGCAATCTGTGTCAAAACTTTGTTAGGAATTATGTGATCCTTACTAGCTGGAAGTAAGGGAGATGGGGCATGAAGTTATTTCTAGGAGTAGGACACATACCAAGTTTAGCTCAGTTCTGGGCATCTTTGAAATACCTATACAAACTTGTTCCTACATAGTAACTTGCATCTTTGAATGAGAATGTGCTTGCTTACAGCAACGTGCTATATGTTCTGAATGCCCGAATTGGGAATCTGTGTCAAAACTTTGTTAGGAATTATGTGATCCTTACTAACTAGAAGTAAGGGAGATGGGGCATGAAGTTATTTCTAGGAGTTGGACACATACCAAGTTTAGCTCAGTTCTGGGCATCTTTGAAATACCTATACAAACTTGTTCCTACATAGTAACTTGCAACTTTGAATGAGAATGTGCTTGCTTACAGCAACGTGCTATATGTTCTGAATGCCCGAATTGGGAATCTGTGTCAAAACTTTGTTAGGAATTATGTGATCCTTACTAGCTGGAAGTAAGGGAGATGGGGCATGAAGTTATTTCTAGGAGTTGGACACATACCAAGTTTAGCTCAGTTCTGGGCATCTTTGAAATACCTATACAAACTTGTTCCTACATAGTAACTTGCAACTTTGAATGAGAATGTGCTTGCTTACAGCAACGTGCTATATGTTCTGAATGCCCGAATTGGCAATCTGTGTCAAAACTTTGTTAGGAATTATGTGATCCTTACTAGCTGGAAGTAAGGGAGATGGGGCATGAAGTTATTTCTAGGAGTTGGACATATACCAAGTTTAGCTCAGTTCTGGGCATCTTTGAAATACCTATACAAACTTGTTCCTACGTAGTAACTTGCAACTTTGAATGAGAATGTGCTTGCTTACAGCAACGTGCTATATGTTCTGAATGCCCGAATTGGCAATCTGTGTCAAAACTTTGTTAGGAATTATGTGATCCTTACTAGCTGGAAGTAAGGGAATGGGGCATGAAGTTATTTCTAGGAGTTGGACACATACCAAGTTTAGCTCAGTTCTGGGCATCTTTGAAATACCTATACAAACTTGTTCCTACATAGTAACTTGCAACTTTGAATGAGAATGTGCTTGCTTACAGCAACGTGCTATATGTTCTGAATGCCCGAATTGGGAATCTGTGTCAAAACTTTGTTAGGAATTATGTGATCCTTACTAGCTGGAAGTAAGGGAGGTGGGGCATGAAGTTATTTCTAGGAGTTGGACACATACCAAGTTTAGCTCAGTTCTGGGCATCTTTGAAATACCTATACAAACTTGTTCCTACATTGTAACTTGCAACTTTGAATGAGAATGTGCTTGCTTGCAGCAACGTGCTATATGTTCTGAATGCCCGAATTGGGAATCTGTGTCAAAACTTTGTTAGGAATTATGTGATCCTTACTAGCTGGAAGTAAGGGAGGTGGGGCATGAAGTTATTTCTAGGAGTTGGACACATACCAAGTTTAGCTCAGTTCTGGGCATCTTTGAAATACCTATACAAACTTGTTCCTACATAGTAACTTGCATCTTTGAATGAGAATGTGCTTGCTTACAGCAACGTGCTATATGTTCTGAATGCCTGAATTGGGAATCTGTGTCAAAACTTTGTTAGGAATTATGTGATCCTTACTAGCTGGAAGTAAGGGAGATGGGGCATGAAGTTATTTCTAGGAGTTGGACACATGCCAAGTTTAGCTCAGTTCTGGGCATCTTTGAAATACCTATACAAACTTGTTGCTACATAGTAACTTGCAACTTTGAATGAGAATGTGCTTGCTTACAGCAACGTTCTATATGTTCTGAATGCCCGAATTGGGAATCTGTGTCAAAACTTTGTTAGGAATTATGTGATCCTTACTAGCTGGAAGTAAGGGAGATGGGGCATGAAGTTATTTCTAGGAGTTGGACACATACCAAGTTTAGCTCAGTTCTGGGCATCTTTGAAATACCTATACAAACTTGTTCCTACATAGTAACTTGCAACTTTGAATGAGAATGTGCTTGCTTACAGCAACGTGCTATATGTTCTGAATGCCCGAATTGGCAATCTGTGTCAAAACTTTGTTAGGAATTATGTGATCCTTACTAGCTGGAAGTAAGGGAGATGGGGCATGAAGTTATTTCTAGGAGTTGGACACATACCAAGTTTAGCTCAGTTCTGGGCATCTTTGAAATACCTATACAAACTTGTTTCTACATAGAAACTTGCATCTTTGAATGAGAATGTGCTTGCTTACAGCAACGTGCTATATGTTCTGAATGCCCGAATTGGGAATCTGTGTCAAAACTTTGTTAGGAATTATGTGATCCTTACTAGCTGGAAGTAAGGGAGATGGGGCATGAAGTTATTTCTAGGAGTTGGACACATACCAAGTTTAGCTCAGTTCTGGGCATCTTTGAAATACCTATACAAACTTGTTCCTACATAGTAACTTGCAACTTTGAATGAGAATGTGCTTGCTTACAGCAACGTGCTATATGTTCTGAATGCCCGAATTGGGAATCTGTGTCAAAACTTTGTTAGGAATTATGTGATCCTTACTAGCTGGAAGTAAGGGAGGTGGGGCATGAAGTTATTTCTAGGAGTTGGACACATACCAAGTTTAGCTCAGTTCTGGGCATCTTTGAAATACCTATACAAACTTGTTCCTACATAGTAACTTGCAACTTTGAATGAGAATGTGCTTGCTTGCAGCAACGTGCTATATGTTCTGAATGCCCGATTTGGGAATCTGTGTCAAAACTTTGTTAGGAATTATGTGATCCTTACTAGCTGAAAGTAAGGGAGGTGGGGCATGAATTTATTTCTAGGAGTTGGACACATACCAAGTTTAGCTCAGTTCTGGGCATCTTTGAAATACCTATACAAACTTGTTCCTACATAGTAACTTGCATCTTTGAATGAGAATGTGCTTGCTTACAGCAACGTGCTATAGGTTCTGAATGCCCGAATTGGCAATCTGTGTCAAAACTTTGTTAGGAATTATGTGATCCTTACTAGCTGGAAGTAAGGGAGATGGGGCATGAAGTTATTTCTAGGAGTTGGACACATACCAAGTTTAGCTCAGTTCTGGGCATCTTTGAAATACGTATACAAACTTGTTCCTACATAGTAACTTGCATCTTTGAATGAGAATCTGCTTGCTTACAGCAACGTGCTATATGTTCTGAATGCCCGAATTGGGAATCTGTGTCAAAACTTTGTTAGGAATTATGTGATCCTTACTAGCTGGAAGTAAGGGAGGTGGGGCATGATGTTATTTCTAGGAGTTGGACACATACCAAGTTTAGCTCAGTTCTGGGCATCTTTGAAATACCTATACAAACTTGTTCCTACATAGTAACTTGCAACTTTGAATGAGAATGTGCTTGCTTACAGCAACGTGCTATATGTTCTGAATGCCCGAATTGGGAATCTGTGTCAAAACTTTGTTAGGAATTATGTGATCCTTACTAGCTGGAAGTAAGGGAGGTGGGGCATGAAGTTATTTCTAGGAGTTGGACACATACCAAGTTTAGCTCAGTTCTGGGCATCTTTGAAATACCTATACAAACTTGTTCCTACATAGTAACTTGCAACTTTGAATGAGAATGTGCTTGCTTGCAGCAACGTGCTATATGTTCTGAATGCCCGATTTGGGAATCTGTGTCAAAACTTTGTTAGGAATTATGTGATCCTTACAAGCTGGAACTAAGGGAGGTGGGGCATGAAGTTATTTCTATGAGTTGGACACATACCAAGTTTAGCTCAGTTCTGGGCATCTTTGAAATACCTATACAAACTTGTTTCTACATAGTAACTTGCATCTTTGAATGAGAATGTGCTTGCTTGCAGCAACGTGCTATATGTTCTGAATGCCCGAATTGGGAATCTGTGTCAAAACTTTGTTAGGAATTATGTGATCCTTACTAGCTGGAAGTAAGTGAGGTGGGGCATGATGTTATTTCTAGGAGTTGGACACATACCAAGTTTAGCTCAGTTCTGGGCATCTTTGAAATACCTATACAAACTTGTTCCTACATAGTAACTTGCAACTTTGAATGAGAATGTGCTTGCTTACAGCAACGTGCTATATGTTCTGAATGCCCGATTTGGGAATCTGTGTCAAAACTTTGTTAGGAATTATGTGATCCTTACTAGCTGGAAGTAACGGAGGTGGGGCATGAAGTTATTTCTAGGAGTTGGACACATACCAAGTTTAGCTCAGTTCTGGGCATCTTTGAAATACCTATACAAACTTGTTCCTACATAGTAACTTGCATCTTTGAATGAGAATGTGCTTGCTTACAGCAACGTGCTATATGTTCTGAATGCCCGAATTGGCAAACTGTGTCAAAACTTTGTTAGGAATTATGTGATCCTTACTAGCTGGAAGTAAGGGAGATGGGGCATGAAGTTATTTCTAGGAGTTGGACACATACCAAGTTTAGCTCAGTTCTGGGCATCTTTGAAATACCTATACAAACTTGTTCCTACATAGTAACTTGCATCTTTGAATGAGAATGTGCTTGCTTACAGCAACGTGCTATATGTTCTGAATGCCCGAATTGGGAATCTGTGTCAAAACTTTGTTAGGAATTATGTGATCCTTACTAGCTGGAAGTAAGGGAGATGGGGCATGAAGTTATTTCTAGGAGTTGGACACATACCAAGTTTAGCTCAGTTCTGGGCATCTTTGAAATACCTATACAAACTTGTTCCTACATAGTAACTTGCAACTTTGAATGAGAATGTGCTTGCTTACAGCAACGTGCTATATGTTCTGAATGCCCGAATTGGGAATCTGTGTCAAAACTTTGTTAGGAATTATGTGATCCTTACTAGCTGGAAGTAAGGGAGATGGGGCATGAAGTTATTTCTAGGAGTTGGACACATACCAAGTTTAGCTCAGTTCTGGGCATCTTTGAAATACCTATACAAACTTGTTCCTACATAGTAACTTGCAACTTTGAATGAGAATGTGCTTGCTTGCAGCAACGTGCTATATGTTCTGAATGCCCGATTTGGGAATCGGTGTCAAAACTTTGTTAGGAATTATGTGATCCTTACTAGCTGGAAGTAAGGGAGGTGGAGCATGAAGTTATTTCTAGGAGTTGGACACATACCAAATTTAGCTCAGTTCTGGGCATCTTTGAAATACCTATACAAACTTGTTCCTACATAGTAACTTGCATCTTTGAATGAGAATGTGCTTGCTTACAGCAACGTGCTATATGTTCTGAATGCCCGAATTGGGAATCTGTGTCAAAACTTTGTTAGGAATTATGTGATCCTTACTAGCTGGAAGTAAGGGAGATGGGGCATGAAGTTATTTCTAGGAGTTGGACACATACCAAGTTTAGCTCAGTTCTGGGCATCTTTGAAATACCTATACAAACTTGTTCCTACATAGTAACTTGCATCTTTGAATGAGAAAGTGCTTGCTTACAGCAACGTGCTATATGTTCTGAATGCCCGAATTGGGAATCTGTGTCAAAACTTTGTTAGGAATTATGTGATCCTTACTAGCTGGAAGTAAGGGAGATGGGGCATGAAGTTATTTCTAGGAGTTGGACACATACCAAGTTTAGCTCAGTTCTGGGCATCTTTGAAATACCTATACAAACTTGTTCCTACATAGTAAATTGCATCTTTGAATGAGAATGTGCTTGCTTACAGCAACGTGCTATATGTTCTGAATGCCCGAATTGGGAATCTGTGTCAAAACTTTGTTAGGAATTATGTGATCCTTACTAGCTGGAAGTAAGGGAGATGGGGCATGAAGTTATTTCTAGGAGTTGGACACATGCCAAGTTTAGCTCAGTTCCGGGCATCTTTGAAATACCTATACAAACTTGTTGCTACATAGTAACTTGCAACTTTGAATGAGAATGTGCTTGCTTACAGCAACGTTCTATATGTTCTGAATGCCCGAATTGGGAATCTGTGTCAAAACTTTGTTAGGAATTATGTGATCCTTACTAGCTGGAAGTAAGGGAGATGGGGCATGAAGTTATTTCTAGGAGTTGGACACATACCAAGTTTAGCTCAGTTCTGGGCATCTTTGAAATACCTATACAAACTTGTTCCTACATAGTAACTTGCAACTTTGAATGAGAATGTGCTTGCTTACAGCAACGTGCTATATGTTCTGAATGCCCGAATTGGCAATCTGTGTCAAAACTTTGTTAGGAATTATGTGATCCTTACTAGCTGGAAGTAAGGGAGATGGGGCATGAAGTTATTTCTAGGAGTTGGACACATACCAAGTTTAGCTCAGTTCTGGGCATCTTTGAAATACCTATACAAACTTGTTTCTACATAGAAACTTGCATCTTTGAATGAGAATGTGCTTGCTTACAGCAACGTGCTATATGTTCTGAATGCCCGAATTGGGAATCTGTGTCAAAACTTTGTTAGGAATTATGTGATCCTTACTAGCTGGAAGTAAGGGAGATGGGGCATGAAGTTATTTCTAGGAGTTGGACACATACCAAGTTTAGCTCAGTTCTGGGCATCTTTGAAATACCTATACAAACTTGTTCCTACATAGTAACTTGCAACTTTGAATGAGAATGTGCTTGCTTACAGCAACGTGCTATATGTTCTGAATGCCCGAATTGGGAATCTGTGTCAAAACTTTGTTAGGAATTATGTGATCCTTACTAGCTGGAAGTAAGGGAGGTGGGGCATGAAGTTATTTCTAGGAGTTGGACACATACCAAGTTTAGCTCAGTTCTGGGCATCTTTGAAATACCTATACAAACTTGTTCCTACATAGTAACTTGCAACTTTGAATGAGAATGTGCTTGCTTGCAGCAACGTGCTATATGTTCTGAATGCCCGATTTGGGAATCTGTGTCAAAACTTTGTTAGGAATTATGTGATCCTTACTAGCTGAAAGTAAGGGAGGTGGGGCATGAATTTATTTCTAGGAGTTGGACACATACCAAGTTTAGCTCAGTTCTGGGCATCTTTGAAATACCTATACAAACTTGTTCCTACATAGTAACTTGCATCTTTGAATGAGAATGTGCTTGCTTACAGCAACGTGCTATAGGTTCTGAATGCCCGAATTGGCAATCTGTGTCAAAACTTTGTTAGGAATTATGTGATCCTTACTAGCTGGAAGTAAGGGAGATGGGGCATGAAGTTATTTCTAGGAGTTGGACACATACCAAGTTTAGCTCAGTTCTGGGCATCTTTGAAATACGTATACAAACTTGTTCCTACATAGTAACTTGCATCTTTGAATGAGAATGTGCTTGCTTACAGCAACGTGCTATATGTTCTGAATGCCCGAATTGGGAATCTGTGTCAAAACTTTGTTAGGAATTATGTGATCCTTACTAGCTGGAAGTAAGGGAGGTGGGGCATGAAGTTATTTCTAGGAGTTGGACACATACCAAGTTTAGCTCAGTTCTGGGCATCTTTGAAATACCTATACAAACTTGTTCCTACATAGTAACTTGCAACTTTGAATGAGAATGTGCTTGCTTGCAGCAACGTGCTATATGTTCTGAATGCCCGATTTGGGAATCTGTGTCAAAACTTTGTTAGGAATTATGTGATCCTTACAAGCTGGAACTAAGGGAGGTGGGGCATGAAGTTATTTCTATGAGTTGGACACATACCAAGTTTAGCTCAGTTCTGGGCATCTTTGAAATACCTATAGAAACTTGTTTCTACATAGTAACTTGCATCTTTGAATGAGAATGTGCTTGCTTGCAGCAACGTGCTATATGTTCTGAATGCCCGAATTGGGAATCTGTGTCAAAACTTTGTTAGGAATTATGTGATCCTTACTAGCTGGAAGTAAGTGAGGTGGGGCATGATGTTATTTCTAGGAGTTGGACACATACCAAGTTTAGCTCAGTTCTGGGCATCTTTGAAATACCTATACAAACTTGTTCCTACATAGTAACTTGCAACTTTGAATGAGAATGTGCTTGCTTACAGCAACGTGCTATATGTTCTGAATGCCCGATTTGGGAATCTGTGTCAAAACTTTGTTAGGAATTATGTGATCCTTACTAGCTGGAAGTAAGGGAGGTGGGGCATGAAGTTATTTCTAGGAGTTGGACACATACCAAGTTTAGCTCAGTTCTGGGCATCTTTGAAATACCTATACAAACTTGTTCCTACATAGTAACTTGCATCTTTGAATGAGAATGTGCTTGCTTACAGCAACGTGCTATATGTTCTGAATGCCCGAATTGGCAAACTGTGTCAAAACTTTGTTAGGAATTATGTGATCCTTACTAGCTGGAAGTAAGGGAGATGGGGCATGAAGTTATTTCTAGGAGTTGGACACATACCAAGTTTAGCTCAGTTCTGGGCATCTTTGAAATACCTATACAAACTTGTTCCTACATAGTAACTTGCATCTTTGAATGAGAATGTGCTTGCTTACAGCAACGTGCTATATGTTCTGAATGCCCGAATTGGGAATCTGTGTCAAAACTTTGTTAGGAATTATGTGATCCTTACTAGCTGGAAGTAAGGGAGATGGGGCATGAAGTTATTTCTAGGAGTTGGACACATACCAAGTTTAGCTCAGTTCTGGGCATCTTTGAAATACCTATACAAACTTGTTCCTACATAGTAACTTGCAACTTTGAATGAGAATGTGCTTGCTTACAGCAACGTGCTATATGTTCTGAATGCCCGAATTGGGAATCTGTGTCAAAACTTTGTTAGGAATTATGTGATCCTTACTAGCTGGAAGTAAGGGAGATGGGGCATGAAGTTATTTCTAGGAGTTGGACACATACCAAGTTTAGCTCAGTTCTGGGCATCTTTGAAATACCTATACAAACTTGTTCCTACATAGTAACTTGCAACTTTGAATGAGAATGTGCTTGCTTGCAGCAACGTGCTATATGTTCTGAATGCCCGATTTGGGAATCGGTGTCAAAACTTTGTTAGGAATTATGTGATCCTTACTAGCTGGAAGTAAGGGAGGTGGAGCATGAAGTTATTTCTAGGAGTTGGACACATACCAAATTTAGCTCAGTTCTGGGCATCTTTGAAATACCTATACAAACTTGTTCCTACATAGTAACTTGCATCTTTGAATGAGAATGTGCTTGCTTACAGCAACGTGCTATATGTTCTGAATGCCCGAATTGGGAATCTGTGTCAAAACTTTGTTAGGAATTATGTGATCCTTACTAGCTGGAAGTAAGGGAGATGGGGCATGAAGTTATTTCTAGGAGTTGGACACATACCAAGTTTAGCTCAGTTCTGGGCATCTTTGAAATACCTATACAAACTTGTTCCTACATAGTAACTTGCATCTTTGAATGAGAATGTGCTTGCTTACAGCAACGTGCTATATGTTCTGAATGCCCGAATTGGGAATCTGTGTCAAAACTTTGTTAGGAATTATGTGATCCTTACTAGCTGGAAGTAAGGGAGATGGGGCATGAAGTTATTTCTAGGAGTTGGACACATACCAAGTTTAGCTCAGTTCTGGGCATCTTTGAAATACCTATACAAACTTGTTCCTACATAGTAACTTGCAACTTTGAATGAGAATCTGCTTGCTTGCAGCAACGTGCTATATGTTCTGAATGCCCGAATTGGGAATCTGTGTCAAAACTTTGTTAGGAATTATGTGATCCTTACTAGCTGGAAGTAAGGGAGATGGGGCATGAAGTTATTTCTAGGAGTTGGACACATACCAAGTTTAGCTCAGTTCTGGGCATCTTTGAAATACCTATACAAACTTGTTCCTACATAGTAACTTGCAACTTTGAATGAGAATGTGCTTGCTTACAGCAACGTGCTATATGTTCTGAATGCCCGAATTGGCAATCTGTGTCAAAACTTTGTTAGGAATTATGTGATCCTTACTAGCTGGAAGTAAGGGAGATGGGGCCTGAAGTTATTTCTAGGAGTTGGACACATACCAAGTTTAGCTCAGTTCTGGGCATCTTTGAAATACCTATACAAACTTGTTCCTACATAGTAACTTGCAACTTTGAATGAGAATGTGCTTGCTTGCAGCAACGTGCTATATGTTCTGAATGCCCGAATTGGCAATCTGTGTCAAAACTTTGTTAGGAATTATGTGATCCTTACTAGCTGGAAGTAAGGGAATGGGGCATGAAGTTATTTCTAGGAGTTGGACACATACCAAGTTTAGCTCAGTTCTGGGCATCTTTGAAATACCTATACAAACTTGTTCCTACATAGTAACTTGCAACTTTGAATGAGAATGTGCTTGCTTACAGCAACGTGCTATATGTTCTGAATGCCCGAATTGGGAATCTGTGTCAAAACTTTGTTAGGAATTATGTGATCCTTACTAGCTGGAAGTAAGGGAGGTGGGGCATGATGTTATTTCTAGGAGTTGGACACATACCAAGTTTAGCTCAGTTCTGGGCATCTTTGAAATACCTATACAAACTTGTTCCTACATAGTAACTTGCATCATTAATGAGAATGTGCTTGCTTACAGCAACGTGCTATATGTTCTGAATGCCCGAATTGGGAATCTGTGTCAAAACTTTGTTAGGAATTATGTGATCCTTACTGGCTGGAAGTAAGGGAGGTGGGGCATGAAGTTATTTCTAGGAGTTGGACACATACCAAGTTTAGCTCAGTTCTGGGCATCTTTGAAATACCTATACAAACTTGTTCCTACATAGTAACTTGCAACTTTGAATGAGAATGTGCTTGCTTGCAGCAACGTGCTATATGTTCTGAATGCCCGATTTGGGAATCTGTGTCAAAACTTTGTTAGGAATTATGTGATCCTTACTAGCTGGAAGTAAGGGAGGTGGGGCATGAAGTTATTTCTAGGAGTTGGACACATACCAAGTTTAGCTCAGTTCTGGGCATCTTTGAAATACCTATACAAACTTGTTTCTACGTAGTAACTTGCATCTTTGAATGAGAATGTGCTTGCTTGCAGCAACGTGCTATATGTTCTGAATGCCCGAATTGGGAATCTGTGTCAAAACTTTGTTAGGAATTATGTGATCCTTACTAGCTGGAAGTAAGGGAGGTGGGGCATTATGTTATTTCTAGGAGTTGGACACATACCAAGTTTAGCTCAGTTCTGGACATCTTTGAAATACCTATACAAACTTGTTCCTACATAGTAACTTGCAACTTTGAATGAGAATGTGCTTGCTTACAGCAACGTGCTATATGTTCTGAATGCCCGATTTGGGAATCTGTGTGAAAACTTTGTTAGGAATTATGTGATCCTTACTAGCTGGAAGTAAGGGAGGTGGGGCAGAAGTTATTTCTAGGAGTTGGACCCATACCAAGTTTAGCTCAGTTCTGGGCATCTTTGAAATACCTATACAAACTTGTTCCTACATAGTAACTTGCATCTTTGAATGAGAATGTGCTTGCTTACAGCAACGTGCTATAGGTTCTGAATGCCCGAATTGGCAATCTGTGTCAAAACTTTGTTAGGAATTATGTGATCCTTACTAGCTGGAAGTAAGGGAGATGGGGCATGAAGTTATTTCTAGGAGTTGGACACATACCAAGTTTAGCTCAGTTCTGGGCATCTTTGAAATACCTATACAAACTTGTTCCTACATAGTAACTTGCATCTTTGAATGAGAATCTGCTTGCTTACAGCAACGTGCTATATGTTCTGAATGCCCGAATTGGGAATCTGTGTCAAAACTTTGTTAGGAATTATGTGATCCTTACTAGCTGGAAGTAAGGGAGATGGGGCAAGAAGTTATTTCTAGGAGTTGGACACATACCAAGTTTAGCTCAGTTCTGGGCATCTTTGAAATACCTATACAAACTTGTTCCTACATAGTAACTTGCAACTTTGAATGAGAATGTGCTTGCTTACAGCAACGTGCTATATGTTCTGAATGCCCGAATTGGGAATCTGTGTCAAAACTTTGTTAGGAATTATGTGATCCTTACTAGCTGGAAGTAAGGGAGGTGGGGCATGAAGTTATTTCTAGGAGTTGGACACATACCAAGTTTAGCTCAGTTCTTGGCATCTTTGAAATACCTATACAAACTTGTTCCTACATAGTAACTTGCAACTTTGAATGAGAATGTGCTTGCTTGCAGCAACGTGCTATATGTTCTGAATGCCCGATTTGGGAATCTGTGTCAAAACTTTGTTAGGAATTATGTGATCCTTACTAGCTGGAAGTAAGGGAGGTGGGGCATGAAGTTATTTCTAGGAGTTGGACACATACCAAGTTTAGCTCAGTTCTGGGCATCTTTGAAATACCTATACAAACTTGTTTCTACATGGTAACTTGCATCTTTGAATGAGAATGTGCTTGCTTGCAGCAACGTGCTATATGTTCTGAATGCCCGAATTGGGAATCTGTGTCAAAACTTTGTTAGGAATTATGTGATCCTTACTAGCTGGAAGTAAGGGAGGTGGGGCATGAAGTTATTTCTAGGAGTTGGACACATACCAAGTTTAGCTCAGATGTGGGCATCTTTGAATTACCTATACAAACTTGTTCCTACATAGTAACTTGCAACTTTGAATGAGAATGTGCTTGCTTGCAGCAACGTGCTATATGTTCTGAATGCCCGATTTGGGAATCTTTGTCGAAACTTTGTTAGGAATTATGTGATCCTTACTAGCTGGAAGTAAGGGAGGTGGGGCATGAAGTTATTTCTAGGAGTTGGACACATACCAAGTTTAGCTCAGTTCTGGGCATCTTTGAAATACCTATACAAACTTGTTCCTACATAGTAACTTGCATCTTTGAATGAGAATGTGCTTGCTTACAGCAACGTGCTATAGGATCTGAATGCACGAATTGGCAATCTGTGTCAAAACTTTGTTAGGAATTATGTGATCCTTACTAGCTGGAAGTAAGGGAGATGGGGCATGAAGTTATTTCTAGGAGTTGGACACATACCATGTTTAGCTCAGTTCTGGGCATCTTTGAAATACCTATACAAACTTGTTCCTACATAGTAACTTGCATCATTAATGAGAATGTGCTTGCTTACAGCAACGTGCTATATGTTCTGAATGCCCGAATTGGGAATCTGTGTCAAAACTTTGTTAGGAATTATGTGATCCTTACTAGCTGGAAGTAAGGGAGATGGGGCATGAAGTTATTTCTAGGAGTTGGACACATACCAAGTTTCGCTCAGTTCTGGGCATCTTTGAAATACCTATACAAACTTGTTGCTACATAGTAACTTGCAACTTTGAATGAGAATGTGCTTGCTTACAGCAACGTGCTATATGTTCTGAATGCCCAAATTGGGAATCTCTGTCAAAACTTTGTTAGGAATTATGTGATCCTTACTAGCTGGAAGTAAGGGAGATGGGGCATGAAGTTATTTGTAGGAGTTGGACACATACCAAGTTTAGCTCAGTTCTGGGCATCTTTGAAATACCTATACAAACTTGTTCCTACATAGTAACTTGCAACTTTGAATGAGAATGTGCTTGCTTACAGCAACGTGCTATATGTTCTGAATGCCCGAATTGGGAATCTGTGTCAAAACTTTGTTAGGAATTATGTGATCCTTACTAGCTGGAAGTAAGGGAGATGGGGCATGAAGTTATTTCTAGGAGTTGGACACATACCAAGTTTAGCTCAGTTCTGGGCATCTTTGAAATACCTATACAAACTTGTTCCTACATAGTAACTTGCATCTTTGAATGAGAATGTGCTTAGTTACAGCAACGTGCTATATGTTCTGAATGCCCGAATTGGGAATCTGTGTCAAAACTTTGTTAGGAATTATGTGATCCTTACTAGCTGGAAGTAAGGGAGATGGGGCATGAAGTTATTTCTAGGAGTTGGACACATACCAAGTTTAGCTCAGTTCTGGGCATCTTTGAAATACCTATACAAACTTGTTCCTACATAGTAACTTGCAACTTTGAATGAGAATGTGCTTGCTTGCAGCAACGTGCTATATGTTCTGAATGCCCGAATTGGGAATCTGTGTCAAAACTTTGTTAGGAATTATGTGATCCTTACTAGCTGGAAGTAAGGGAGATGGGGCATGAAGTTATTTCTAGGAGTTGGACACATACCAAGTTTAGCTCAGTTCTGGGCATCTTTGAAATACCTATACAAACTTGTTCCTACATAGTAACTTGCAACTTTGAATGAGAATGTGCTTGCTTACAGCAACGTGCTATATGTTCTGAATGCCCGAATTGGCAATCTGTGTCAAAACTTTGTTAGGAATTATGTGATCCTTACTAGCTGGAAGTAAGGGAGATGGGGCCTGAAGTTATTTCTAGGAGTTGGACACATACCAAGTTTAGCTCAGTTCTGGGCATCTTTGAAATACCTATACAAACTTGTTCCTACATAGTAACTTGCAACTTTGAATGAGAATGTGCTTGCTTGCAGCAACGTGCTATATGTTCTGAATGCCCGAATTGGCAATCTGTGTCAAAACTTTGTTAGGAATTATGTGATCCTTACTAGCTGGAAGTAAGGGAATGGGGCATGAAGTTATTTCTAGGAGTTGGACACATACCAAGTTTAGCTCAGTTCTGGGCATCTTTGAAATACCTATACAAACTTGTTCCTACATAGTAACTTGCAACTTTGAATGAGAATGTGCTTGCTTACAGCAACGTGCTATATGTTCTGAATGCCCGAATTGGGAATCTGTGTCAAAACTTTGTTAGGAATTATGTGATCCTTACTAGCTGGAAGTAAGGGAGGTGGGGCATGATGTTATTTCTAGGAGTTGGACACATACCAAGTTTAGCTCAGTTCTGGGCATCTTTGAAATACCTATACAAACTTGTTCCTACATAGTAACTTGCATCATTAATGAGAATGTGCTTGCTTACAGCAACGTGCTATATGTTCTGAATGCCCGAATTGGGAATCTGTGTCAAAACTTTGTTAGGAATTATGTGATCCTTACTAGCTGGAAGTAAGGGAGGTGGGGCATGAAGTTATTTCTAGGAGTTGGACACATACCAAGTTTAGCTCAGTTCTGGGCATCTTTGAAATACCTATACAAACTTGTTCCTACATAGTAACTTGCAACTTTGAATGAGAATGTGCTTGCTTACAGCAACGTGCTATATGTTCTGAATGCCCGAATTGGGAATCTGTGTCAAAACTTTGTTAGGAATTATGTGATCCTTACTAGCTGGAAGTAAGGGAGGTGGGGCATGAAGTTATTTCTAGGAGTTGGACACATACCAAGTTTAGCTCAGTTCTGGGCATCTTTGAAATACCTATACAAACTTGTTCCTACATAGTAACTTGCAACTTTGAATGAGAATGTGCTTGCTTGCAGCAACGTGCTATATGTTCTGAATGCCCGATTTGGGAATCTGTGTCAAAACTTTGTTAGGAATTATGTGATCCTTACTAGCTGGAAGTAAGGGAGGTGGGGCATGAAGTTATTTCTATGAGTTGGACACATACCAAGTTTAGCTCAGTTCTGGGCATCTTTGAAATACCTATACAAACTTGTTTCTACATAGTAACTTGCATCTTTGAATGAGAATGTGCTTGCTTGCAGCAACGTGCTATATGTTCTGAATGCCCGAATTGGGAATCTGTGTCAAAACTTTGTTAGGAATTATGTGATCCTTACTAGCTGGAAGTAAGGGAGGTGGGGCATGATGTTATTTCTAGGAGTTGGACACATACCAAGTTTAGCTCAGTTCTTTGCATCTTTGAAATACCTATACAAACTTGTTCCTACATAGTAACTTGCAACTTTGAATGAGAATGTGCTTGCTTACAGCAACGTGCTATATGTTCTGAATGCCCGATTTGGGAATCTGTGTCAAAACTTTGTTAGGAATTATGTGATCCTTACTAGCTGGAAGTAAGGGAGGTGGGGCATGAAGTTATTTCTAGGAGTTGGACACATACCAAGTTTAGCTCAGTTCTGGGCATCTTTGAAATACCTATACAAACTTGTTCCTACATAGTAACTTGCAACTTTGAATGAGAATGTGCTTGCTTACAGCAACGTGCTGTATGTTCTGAATGCCCGAATTGGCAATCTGTGTCAAAACTTTGTTAGGAATTATGTGATCCTTACTAGCTGGAAGTAAGGGAGATGGGGCATGAATTTATTTCTAGGAGTTGGACACATACCAAGTTTAGCTCAGTTCTGGGCATCTTTGAAATACCTATACAAACTTGTTTCTACATAGAAACTTGCATCTTTGAATGAGAATGTGCTTGCTTACAGCAACGTGCTATATGTTCTGAATGCCCGAATTGGGAATCTGTGTCAAAACTTTGTTAGGAATTATGTGATCCTTACTAGCTGGAAGTAAGGGAGATGGGGCATGAAGTTATTTCTAGGAGTTGGACACATACCAAGTTTAGCTCAGTTCTGGGCATCTTTGAAATACCTATACAAACTTGTTCCTACATAGTAACTTGCAACTTTGAATGAGAATGTGCTTGCTTACAGCAACGTGCTATATGTTCTGAATGCCCGAATTGGGAATCTGTGTCAAAACTTTGTTAGGAATTATGTGATCCTTACTAGCTGGAAGTAAGGGAGGTGGGGCATGAAGTTATTTCTAGGAGTTGGACACATACCAAGTTTAGCTCAGTTCTGGGCATCTTTGAAATACCTATACAAACTGTTCCTACATAGTAACTTGCAACTTTGAATGAGAATGTGCTTGCTTGCAGCAACGTGCTATATGTTCTCAATGCCCGATTTGGGAATCTGTGTCAAAACTTTGTTAGGAATTATGTGATCCTTACTAGCTGAAAGTAAGGGAGGTGGGGCATGAAGTTATTTCTAGGAGTTGGACACATACCAAGTTTAGCTCAGTTCTGGGCATCTTTGAAATACCTATACAAACTTGTTCCTACATAGTAACTTGCATCTTTGAATGAGAATGTGCTTGCTTACAGCAACGTGCTATAGGTTCTGAATGCCCGAATTGGCAATCTGTGTCAAAACTTTGTTAGGAATTATGTGATCCTTACTAGCTGGAAGTAAGGGAGATGGGGCATGAAGTTATTTCTAGGAGTTGGACACATACCAAGTTTAGCTCAGTTCTGGGCATCTTTGAAATACGTATACAAACTTGTTCCTACATAGTAACTTGCATCTTTGAATGAGAATCTGCTTGCTTACAGCAACGTGCTATATGTTCTGAATGCCCGAATTGGGAATCTGTGTCAAAACTTTGTTAGGAATTATGTGATCCTTACTAGCTGGAAGTAAGGGAGGTGGGGCATGAAGTTATTTCTAGGAGTTGGACACATACCAAGTTTAGCTCAGTTCTGGGCATCTTTGAAATACCTATACAAACTTGTTCCTACATAGTAACTTGCAACTTTGAATGAGAATGTGCTTGCTTGCAGCAACGTGCTATATGTTCTGAATGCCCGATTTGGGAATCTGTGTCAAAACTTTGTTAGGAATTATGTGATCCTTACTAGCTGGAAGTAAGGGAGGTGGGGCATGAAGTTATTTCTAGGAGTTGGACACATACCAAGTTTAGCTCAGTTCTGGGCATCTTTGAAATACCTATACAAACTTGTTTCTACATAGTAGCTTGCATCTTTGAATGAGAATGTGCTTGCTTGCAGCAACGTGCTATATGTTCTGAATGCCCGAATTGGGAATCTGTGTCAAAACTTTGTTAGGAATTATGTGATCCTTACTAGCTGGAAGTAAGGGAGGTGGGGCATGAAGTTATTTCTAGGAGTTGGACACATACCAAGTTTAGCTCAGTTCTGGGCATCTTTGAAATACCTATACAAACTTGTTCCTACATAGTAACTTGCAACTTTGAATGAGAATGTGCTTGCTTACAGCAACGTGCTATATGTTCTGAATGCCCGAATTGGGAATCTGTGTCAAAACTTTGTTAGGAATTATGTGATCCTTACTAGCTGGAAGTAAGGGAGGTGGGGCATGAAGTTATTTCTAGGAGTTGGACACATACCAAGTTTAGCTCAGTTCTGGGCATCTTTGAAATACCTATACAAACTTGTTCCTACATAGTAACTTGCAACTTTGAATGAGAATGTGCTTGCTTGCAGCAACGTGCTATATGTTCTGAATGCCCGATTTGGGAATCTGTGTCAAAACTTTGTTAGGAATTATGTGATCCTTACTAGCTGAAAGTAAGGGAGGTGGGGCATGAAGTTATTTCTAGGAGTTGGACACATACCAAGTTTAGCTCAGTTCTGGGCATCTTTGAAATACCTATACAAACTTGTTCCTACATAGTAACTTGCATCTTTGAATGAGAATGTGCTTGCTTACAGCAACGTGCTATAAGTTCTGAATGCCCGAATTGGCAATCTGTGTCAAAACTTTGTTAGGAATTATGTGATCCTTACTAGCTGGAAGTAAGGGAGATGGGGCATGAAGTTATTTCTAGGAGTTGGACACATACCAAGTTTAGCTCAGTTCTGGGCATCTTTGAAATACGTATACAAACTTGTTCCTACATAGTAACTTGCATCTTTGAATGAGAATCTGCTTGCTTACAGCAACGTGCTATATGTTCTGAATGCCCGAATTGGGAATCTGTGTCAAAACTTTGTTAGGAATTATGTGATCCTTACTAGCTGGAAGTAAGGGAGGTGGGGCATGAAGTTATTTCTAGGAGTTGGACACATACCAAGTTTAGCTCAGTTCTGGGCATCTTTGAAATACCTATACAAACTTGTTCCTACATAGTAACTTGCAACTTTGAATGAGAATGTGCTTGCTTACAGCAACGTGCTATATGTTCTGAATGCCCGAATTGGGAATCTGTGTCAAAACTTTGTTAGGAATTATGTGATCCTTACTAGCTGGAAGTAAGGGAGGTGGGGCATGAAGTTATTTCTAGGAGTTGGACACATACCAAGTTTAGCTCAGTTCTGGGCATCTTTGAAATACCTATACAAACTTGTTCCTACATAGTAACTTGCAACTTTGAATGAGAATGTGCTTGCTTGCAGCAACGTGCTATATGTTCTGAATGCCCGATTTGGGAATCTGTGTCAAAACTTTGTTAGGAATTATGTGATCCTTACTAGCTGGAAGTAAGGGAGGTGGGGCATGAAGTTATTTCTATGAGTTGGACACATACCAAGTTTAGCTCAGTTCTGGGCATCTTTGAAATACCTATACAAACTTGTTTCTACATAGTAACTTGCATCTTTGAATGAGAATGTGCTTGCTTGCAGCAACGTGCTATATGTTCTGAATGCCCGAATTGGGAATCTGTGTCAAAACTTTGTTAGGAATTATGTGATCCTTACTAGCTGGAAGTAAGGGAGGTGGGGCATGATGTTATTTCTAGGAGTTGGACACATACCAAGTTTAGCTCAGTTCTGGGCATCTTTGAAATACCTATACAAACTTGTTCCTACATAGTAACTTGCAACTTTGAATGAGAATGTGCTTGCTTACAGCAACGTGCTATATGATCTGAATGCCCGATTTGGGAATCTGTGTCAAAACTTTGTTAGGAATTATGTGATCCTTACTAGCTGGAAGTAAGGGAGGTGGGGCATGAAGTTATTTCTAGGAGTTGGACACATACCAAGTTTAGCTCAGTTCTGGGCATCTTTGAAATACCTATACAAACTTGTTCCTACATAGTAACTTGCATCTTTGAATGAGAATGTGCTTGCTTACAGCAACGTGCTATATGTTCTGAATGCCCGAATTGGGAATCTGTGTCAAAACTTTGTTAGGAATTATGTGATCCTTACTAGCTGGAAGTAAGGGAGATGGGGCATGAAGTTATTTCTAGGAGTTGGACACATACCAAGTTTAGCTCAGTTCTGGGCATCTTTGAAATACCTATACAAACTTGTTCCTACATAGTAACTTGCATCTTTGAATGAGAATGTGCTTGCTTACAGCAACCTGCTATATGTTCTGAATGCCCGAATTGGGAATCTGTGTCAAAACTTTGTTAGGAATTATGTGATCCTTACTAGCTGGAAGTAAGGGAGATGGGGCATGAAGTTATTTCTAGGAGTTGGACACATACCAAGTTTAGCTCAGTTCTGGGCATCTTTGAAATACCTATACAAACTTGTTCCTACATAGTAACTTGCAACTTTGAATGAGAATGTGCTTGCTTACAGCAACGTGCTATATGTTCTGAATGCCCGAATTGGGAATCTGTGTCAAAACTTTGTTAGGAATTATGTGATCCTTACTAGCTGGAAGTAAGGGAGATGGGGCATGAAGTTATTTCTAGGAGTTGGACACATACCAAGTTTAGCTCAGTTCTGGGCATCTTTGAAATACCTATACAAACTTGTTCCTACATAGTAACTTGCAACTTTGAATGAGAATGTGCTTGCTTGCAGCAACGTGCTATATGTTCTGAATGCCCGATTTGGGAATCTGTGTCAAAACTTTGTTAGGAATTATGTGATCCTTACTAGCTGGAAGTAAGGGAGGTGGAGCATGAAGTTATTTCTAGGAGTTGGACACATACCAAATTTAGCTCAGTTCTGGGCATCTTTGAAATACCTATACAAACTTGTTCCTACATAGTAACTTGCATCTTTGAATGAGAATGTGCTTGCTTACAGCAACGTGCTATATGTTCTGAATGCCCGAATTGGCAATCTGTGTCAAAACTTTGTTAGGAATTATGTGATCCTTACTAGCTGGAAGTAAGGGAGATGGGGCATGAAGTTATTTCTAGGAGTTGGACACATACCAAGTTTAGCTCAGTTCTGGGCATCTTTGAAATACCTATACAAACTTGTTCCTACATAGTAACTTGCATCTTTGAATGAGAATGTGCTTGCTTACAGCAACGTGCTATATGTTCTGAATGCCCGAATTGGGAATCTGTGTCAAAACTTTGTTAGGAATTATGTGATCCTTACTAGCTGGAAGTAAGGGAGATGGGGCATGAAGTTATTTCTAGGAGTTGGACACATACCAAGTTTAGCTCAGTTCTGGGCATCTTTGAAATACCTATACAAACTTGTTCCTACATAGTAACTTGCAACTTTGAATGAGAATGTGCTTGCTTGCAGCAACGTGCTATATGTTCTGAATGCCCGAATTGGGAATCTGTGTCAAAACTTTGTTAGGAATTATGTGATCCTTACTAGCTGGAAGTAAGGGAGATGGGGCATGAAGTTATTTCTAGGAGTTGGACACATACCAAGTTTAGCTCAGTTCTGGGCATCTTTGAAATACCTATACAAACTTGTTCCTACATAGTAACTTGCAACTTTGAATGAGAATGTGCTTGCTTACAGCAACGTGCTATATGTTCTGAATGCCCGAATTGGCAATCTGTGTCAAAACTTTGTTAGGAATTATGTGATCCTTACTAGCTGGAAGTAAGGGAGATGGGGCCTGAAGTTATTTCTAGGAGTTGGACACATACCAAGTTTAGCTCAGTTCTGGGCATCTTTGAAATACCTATACAAACTTGTTCCTACATAGTAACTTGCAACTTTGAATGAGAATGTGCTTGCTTACAGCAACGTGCTATATGTTCTGAATGCCCGAATTGGGAATCTGTGTCAAAACTTTGTTAGGAATTATGTGATCCTTACTAGCTGGAAGTAAGGGAGGTGGGGCATGAAGTTATTTCTAGGAGTTGGACACATACCAAGTTTAGCTCAGTTCTGGGCATCTTTGAAATACCTATACAAACTTGTTCCTACATTGTAACTTGCAACTTTGAATGAGAATGTGCTTGCTTGCAGCAACGTGCTATATGTTCTGAATGCCCGAATTGGGAATCTGTGTCAAAACTTTGTTAGGAATTATGTGATCCTTACTAGCTGGAAGTAAGGGAGATGGGGCATGAAGTTATTTCTAGGAGTTGGACACATACCAAGTTTAGCTCAGTTCTGGGCATCTTTGAAATACCTATACAAACTTGTTCCTACATAGTAACTTGCATCTTTGAATGAGAATGTGCTTGCTTACAGCAACGTGCTATAGGTTCTGAATGCCCGAATTGGCAATCTGTGTCAAAACTTTGTTAGGAATTATGTGATCCTTACTAGCTGGAAGTAAGGGAATGGGGCATGAAGTTATTTCTAGGAGTTGGACACATACCAAGTTTAGCTCAGTTCTGGGCATCTTTGAAATACCTATACAAACTTGTTCCTACATAGTAACTTGCAACTTTGAATGAGAATGTGCTTGCTTACAGCAACGTGCTATATGTTCTGAATGCCCGAATTGGGAATCTGTGTCAAAACTTTGTTAGGAATTATGTGATCCTTACTAGCTGGAAGTAAGGGAGGTGGGGCATGAAGTTATTTCTAGGAGTTGGACACATACCAAGTTTAGCTCAGTTCTGGGCATCTTTGAAATACCTATACAAACTTGTTCCTACATTGTAACTTGCAACTTTGAATGAGAATGTGCTTGCTTGCAGCAACGTGCTATATGTTCTGAATGCCCGAATTGGGAATCTGTGTCAAAACTTTGTTAGGAATTATGTGATCCTTACTAGCTGGAAGTAAGGGAGATGGGGCATGAAGTTATTTCTAGGAGTTGGACACATACCAAGTTTAGCTCAGTTCTGGGCATCTTTGAAATACCTATACAAACTTGTTCCTACATAGTAACTTGCATCTTTGAATGAGAATGTGCTTGCTTACAGCAACGTGCTATAGGTTCTGAATGCCCGAATTGGCAATCTGTGTCAAAACTTTGTTAGGAATTATGTGATCCTTACTAGCTGGAAGTAAGGGAGATGGGGCATGAAGTTATTTCTAGGAGTTGGACACATACCAAGTTTAGCTCAGTTCTGGGCATCTTTGAAATACGTATACAAACTTGTTCCTACATAGTAACTTGCATCTTTGAATGAGAATCTGCTTGCTTACAGCAACGTGCTATATGTTCTGAATGCCCGAATTGGGAATCTGTGTCAAAACTTTGTTAGGAATTATGTGATCCTTAATAGCTGGAAGTAAGGGAGGTGGGGCATGATGTTATTTCTAGGAGTTGGACACATACCAAGTTTAGCTCAGTTCTGGGCATCTTTGAAATACCTATACAAACTTGTTCCTACATAGTAACTTGCAACTTTGAATGAGAATGTGCTTGCTTACAGCAACGTGCTATATGTTCTGAATGCCCGATTTGGGAATCTGTGTCAAAACTTTGTTAGGAATTATGTGATCCTTACTAGCTGGAAGTAAGGGAGGTGGGGCATGAAGTTATTTCTAGGAGTTGGACACATACCAAGTTTAGCTCAGTTCTGGGCATCTTTGAAATACCTATACAAACTTGTTCCTACATAGTAACTTGCATCTTTGAATGAGAATGTGCTTGCTTACAGCAACGTGCTATAGGTTCTGAATGCCCGAATTGGCAAACTGTGTCAAAACTTTGTTAGGAATTATGTGATCCTTACTAGCTGGAAGTAAGGGAGATGGGGCATGAAGTTATTTCTAGGAGTTGGACACATACCAAGTTTAGCTCAGTTCTGGGCATCTTTGAAATACCTATACAAACTTGTTCCTACATAGTAACTTGCATCTTTGAATGAGAATCTGCTTGCTTACAGCAACGTGCTATATGTTCTGAATGCCCGAATTGGGAATCTGTGTCAAAACTTTGTTAGGAATTATGTGATCCTTACTAGCTGGAAGTAAGTGAGGTGGGGCAAGAAGTTATTTCTAGGAGTTGGACACATACCAAGTTTAGCTCAGTTCTGGGCATCTTTGAAATACCTATACAAACTTGTTCCTACATAGTAACTTGCAACTTTGAATGAGAATGTGCTTGCTTACAGCAACGTGCTATATGTTCTGAATGCCCGAATTGGGAATCTGTGTCAAAACTTTGTTAGGAATTATGTGATCCTTACTAGCTGGAAGTAAGGGAGGTGGGGCATGAAGTTATTTCTAGGAGTTGGACACATACCAAGTTTAGCTCAGTTCTGGGCATCTTTGAAATACCTATACAAACTTGTTCCTACATAGTAACTTGCAACTTTGAATGAGAATGTGCTTGCTTGCAGCAACGTGCTATATGTTCTGAATGCCCGATTTGGGAATCTGTGTCTAAACTTTGTTAGGAATTATGTGATCCTTACTAGCTGGAAGTAAGGGAGGTGGGGCATGAAGTTATTTCTAGGAGTTGGACACATACCAAGTTTAGCTCAGTTCTGGGCATCTTTGAAATACCTATACAAACTTGTTTCTACATGGTAACTTGCATCTTTGAATGAGAATGTGCTTGCTTGCAGCAACGTGCTATATGTTCTGAATGCCCGAATTGGGAATCTGTGTCAAAACTTTGTTAGGAATTATGTGATCCTTACTAGCTGGAAGTAAGGGAGGTGGGGCATGAAGTTATTTCTAGGAGTTGGACACATACCAAGTTTAGCTCAGATCTGGGCATCTTTGAATTACCTATACAAACTTGTTCCTACATAGTAACTTGCAACTTTGAATGAGAATGTGCTTGCTTACAGCAACGTGCTATATGATCTGAATGCCCGAATTGGCAATCTGTGTCAAAACTTTGTTAGGAATTATGTGATCCTTACTAGCTGGAAGTAAGGGAGATGGGGCATGAAGTTATATCTAGGAGTTGGAGACATACCACGTTTAGCTCAGTTCTGGGCATCTTTGAAATACCTATACAAACTTGTTCCTACATAGTAACTTGCATCATTAATGAGAATGTGCTTGCTTACAGCAACGTGCTATATGTTCTGAATGCCCGAATTGGGAATCTGTGTCAAAACTTTGTTAGGAATTATGTGATCCTTACTAGCTGGAAGTAAGGGAGGTGGGGCATGAAGTTATTTCTAGGAGTTGGACACATACCAAGTTTAGCTCAGTTCTGGGCATCTTTGAAATACCTATACAAACTTGTTCCTACATAGTAACTTGCAACTTTGAATGAGAATGTGCTTGCTTGCAGCAACGTGCTATATGTTCTGAATGCCCGATTTGGGAATCTGTGTCAAAACTTTGTTAGGAATTATGTGATCCTTACTAGCTGGAAGTAAGGGAGGTAGGGCATGAAGTTATTTCTAGGAGTTGGACACATACCAAGTTTAGCTCAGTTCTGGGCATCTTTGAAATACCTATACAAACTTGTTTCTACATAGTAACTTGCATCTTTGAATGAGAATGTGCTTGCTTGCAGCAACGTGCTATATGTTCTGAATGCCCGAATTGGGAATCTGTGTCAAAACTTTGTTAGGAATTATGTGATCCTTACTAGCTGGAAGTAAGGGAGGTGGGGCATGATGTTATTTCTAGGAGTTGGACACATACCAAGTTTAGCTCAGTTCTGGGCATCTTTGAAATACCTATACAAACTTGTTCCTACATAGTAACTTGCATCATTAATGAGAATGTGCTTGCTTACAGCAACGTGCTATATGTTCTGAATGCCCGAATTGGGAATCTGTGTCAAAACTTTGTTAGGAATTATGTGATCCTTACTAGCTGGAAGTAAGGGAGGTGGGGCATGAAGTTATTTCTAGGAGTTGGACACATACCAAGTTTAGCTCAGTTCTGGGCATCTTTGAAATACCTATACAAACTTGTTCCTACATAGTAACTTGCAACTTTGAATGAGAATGTGCTTGCTTGCAGCAACGTGCTATATGTTCTGAATGCCCGATTTGGGAATCTGTGTCAAAACTTTGTTAGGAATTATGTGATCCTTACTAGCTGGAAGTAAGGGAGGTGGGGCATGAAGTTATTTCTAGGAGTTGGACACATACCAAGTTTAGCTCAGTTCTGGGCATCTTTGAAATACCTATACAAACTTGTTCCTACATAGTAACTTGCATCTTTGAATGAGAATGTGCTTGCTTACAGCAACGTGCTATAGGATCTGAATGCACGAATTGGCAATCTGTGTCAAAACTTTGTTAGGAATTATGTGATCCTTACTAGCTGGAAGTAAGGGAGATGGGGCATGAAGTTATTTCTAGGAGTTGGACACATACCAAGTTTAGCTCAGTTCTGGGCATCTTTGAAATACCTATACAAACTTGTTCCTACCTAGTAACTTGCATCATTAATGAGAATGTGCTTGCTTACAGCAACGTGCTATAAGTTCTGAATGCACGAATTGGGAATCTGTGTCAAAACTTTGTTAGGAATTATGTGATCCTTACTAGCTGGAAGTAAGGGAGATGGGGCATGAAGTTATTTCTAGGAGTTGGACACATACCAAGTTTCGCTCAGTTCTGGGCATCTTTGAAATACCTATACAAACTTGTTGCTACATAGTAACTTGCAACTTTGAATGAGAATGTGCTTGCTTACAGCAACGTGCTATATGTTCTGAATGCCCGATTTGGGAATCTGTGTCAAAACTTTGTTAGGAATTATGTGATCCTTACTAGCTGGAAGTAAGGGAGATGGGGCATGAAGTTATTTCTAGGAGTTGGACACATACCAACTTTAGCTCAGTTCTGGGCATCTTTGAAATACCTATACAAACTTGTTCCTACATAGTAACTTGCAACTTTGAATGAGAAAGTGCTTGCTTACAGCAACGTGCTATATGTTCTGAATGCCCGAATTGGCAATCTGTGTCAAAACATTGTTAGGAATTATGTGATCCTTACTAGCTGGAAGTAAGGGCTATGGGGCATGATGTTATTTCTAGGAGTTGGACACATACCAAGTTTAGCTCAGTTCTGGGCATCTTTGAAATACCTATACAAACTTGTTCCTACATAGTAACTTGCATCTTTGAATGAGAATCTGCTTGCTTACAGCAACGTGCTATATGTTCTGATTGCCCGAATTGGGAATCTGTGTCAAAACTTTGTTAGGAATTATGTTATCCTTACTAGCTGGAAGTAAGGGAGATGGGGCATGAAGTTATTTCTAGGAGTTGGACACATACCAAGTTTAGCTCAGTTCTGGGCATTTTTGAAATACCTATACAAACTTGTTCCTACATAGTAACTTGCAACTTTGAATGAGAATGTGCTTGCTTACAGCAACGTGCTATATGTTCTGAATGCCCGAATTGGGAATCTGTGTCAAAACTTTGTTAGAAATTATGTGATCCTTACTGGCTGGAAGTAAGGGAGATGGGGCATGAAGTTATTTCTAGGAGTTGGACACATACCAAGTTTAGCTCAGCTCTGGGCATCTTTGAAATACCTACACAAACTTGTTCCTACATAGTAACTTGCAACTTTGAATGAAAATGTGCTTGCTTACAGCAACGTGCTATATGTTCTGAATGCCCGAATTGGGAATCTGTGTCAAAACTTTGTTAGGAATTATGTGATCCTTACTAGCTGGAATAAGGGAGATGGGGCATGAAGTTATTTCTAGGAGTTGGACACATACCAAGTTTAGCTCAGTTCTGGGCATCTTTGAAATACCTATACAAACTTGTTCCTACATAGTAACTTGCATCTTTGAATGAGAATGTGCTTGGTTACAGCAACGTGCTATATGTTCTGAATGCCCGAATTGGGAATCTGTGTCAAAACTTTGTTAGGAATTATGTGATCCTTACTAGCTGGAAGTAAGGGCTATGGGGCATGAAGTTATTTCTAGGAGTTGGACACATACCAAGTTTAGCTCAGTTCTGGGCATCTTTGAAATACCTATACAAACTTGTTCCTACATAGTAACTTGCATCTTTGAATGAGAATCTGCTTGCTTACAGCAACGTGCTATATGTTCTGATTGCCCGAATTGGGAATCTGTGTCAAAACTTTGTTAGGAATTATGTGATCCTTACTAGCTGGAAGTAAGGGAGATGGGGCATGAAGTTATTTCTAGGAGTTGGACACATACCAAGTTTAGCTCAGTTCTGGGCATTTTTGAAATACCTATACAAACTTGTTCCTACATAGTAACTTGCAACTTTGAATGAGAATGTGCTTGCTTACAGCAACGTGCTATATGTTCTGAATGCCCGAATTGGGAATCTGTGTCAAAACTTTGTTAGAAATTATGTGATCCTTACTGGCTGGAAGTAAGGGAGATGGGGCATGAAGTTATTTCTAGGAGTTGGACACATACCAAGTTTAGCTCAGCTCTGGGCATCTTTGAAATACCTACACAAACTTGTTCCTACATAGTAACTTGCAACTTTGAATGAAAATGTGCTTGCTTACAGCAACGTGCTATATGTTCTCAATGCCCGAATTGGGAATCTGTGTCAAAACTTTGTTAGGAATTATGTGATCCTTACTAGCTGGAAGTAATGGAGATGGGGCATGAAGTTATTTCTAGGAGTTGGACACATACCAAGTTTAGCTCAGTTCTGGGCATCTTTGAAATACCTATACAAACTTGTTCCTACATAGTAACTTGCATCTTTGAATGAGAATGTGCTTGCTTACAGCAACGTGCTATATGTTCTGAATGCCCGAATTGGGAATCTGTGTCAAAACTTTGTTAGGAATTATGTGATCCTTACTAGCTGGAAGTAAGGGAGATGGGGCATGAAGTTATTTCTAGGAGTTGGACACATACCAAGTTTAGCTCAGTTCTGGGCATCTTTGAAATACCTATACAAACTTGTTCCTACATAGTAACTTGCAACTTTGAATGAGAATGTGCTTGCTTACAGCAACGTGCTATATGTTCTGAATGCCCGAATTGGGAATCTGTGTCAAAACTTTGTTAGGAATTATGTGCTCCTTACTAGCTGGAAGTAAGGGAGATGGGGCATGAAGTTATTTCTAGGAGTTGGACACATACCAAGTTTAGCTCAGTTCTGGGCATCTTTGAAATACCTATACAAACTTGTTCCTACATAGTAACTTGCAACTTTGAATGAGAATGTGCTTGCTTACAGCAACGTGCTATATGTTCTGAATGCCCGAATTGGGAATCTGTGTCAAAACTTTGTTAGGAATTATGTGATCCTTACTAGCTGGAAGTAAGGCAGATGGGGCATGAAGTTATTTCTAGGAGTTGGACACATACCAAGTTTAGCTCAGTTCTGGGCATCTTTGAAATACCTATACAAACTTGTTCCTACATAGTAACTTGCAACTTTGAATGAGAATGTGCTTGCTTACAGCAACGTGCTATATGTTCTGAATGCCCGAATTGGGAATCTGTGTCAAAACTTTGTTAGGAATTATGTGATCCTTACTAGCTGGAAGTAAGGGAGATGGGGCATGAAGTTATTTCTAGGAGTTGGACACATACCAAGTTTAGCTCAGTTCTGGGCATCTTTGAAATACCTATACAAACTTGTTCCTACATAGTAACTTGCAACTTTGAATGAGAATGTGCTTGCTTGCAGCAACGTGCTATATGTTCTGAATGCCCGATTTGGGAATCTGTGTCAAAACTTTGTTAGGAATTATGTGATCCTTACTAGCTGGAAGTAAGACAGGTGGAGCATGAAGTTATTTCTAGGAGTTGGACACATACCGAATTTAGCTCAGTTCTGGGCATCTTTGAAATACCTATACAAACTTGTTCCTACATAGTAACTTGCATCTTTGAATGAGAATGTGCTTGCTTACAGCAACGTGCTATATGTTCTGAATGCCCGAATTGGCAATCTGTGTCAAAACTTTGTTAGGAATTATGTGATCCTTACTAGCTGGAAGTAAGGGAGATGGGGCATGAAGTTATTTCTAGGAGTTGGACACATACCAAGTTTAGCTCAGTTCTGGGCATCTTTGAAATACCTATACAAACTTGTTCCTACATAGTAACTTGCATCTTTGAATGAGAATGTGCTTGCTTACAGCAACGTGCTATATGTTCTGAATGCCCGAATTGGGAATCTGTGTCAAAACTTTGTTAGGAATTATGTGATCCTTACTAGCTGGAAGTAAGGGAGATGGGGCATGAAGTTATTTCTAGGAGTTGGACACATACCAAGTTTAGCTCAGTTCTGGGCATCTTTGAAATACCTATACAAACTTGTTCCTACATAGTAACTTGCAACTTTGAATGAGAATGTGCTTGCTTACAGCAACGTGCTATATGTTCTGAATGCCCGAATTGGGAATCTGTGTCAAAACTTTGTTAGGAATTATGTGCTCCTTACTAGCTGGAAGTAAGGGAGATGGGGCATGAAGTTATTTCTAGGAGTTGGACACATACCAAGTTTAGCTCAGTTCTGGGCATCTTTGAAATACCTATACAAACTTGTTCCTACATAGTAACTTGCAACTTTCAATGAGAATGTGCTTGCTTACAGCAACGTGCTATATATTCTGAATGCCCGAATTGGCAATCTGTGTCAAAACTTTGTTAGGAATTATGTGATCCTTACTAGCTGGAAGTAAGGGAGATGGGGCATGAAGTTATTTCTAGGAGTTGGACACATACCAAGTTTAGCTCAGTTCTGGGCATCTTTGAAATACCTATACAAACTTGTTCCTACATAGTAACTTGCAACTTTGAATGAGAATGTGCTTGCTTACAGCAACGTGCTATATGTTCTGAATGCCCGAATTGGCAATCTGTGTCAAAACTTTGTTAGGAATTATGTGATCCTTACTAGCTGGAAGTAAGGGAATGGGGCATGAAGTTATTTCTAGGAGTTGGACACATACCAAGTTTAGCTCAGTTCTGGGCATCTTTGAAATACCTATACAAACTTGTTCCTACATAGTAACTTGCAACTTTGAATGAGAATGTGCTTGCTTACAGCAACGTGCTATATGTTCTGAACGCCCGAATTGGGAATCTGTGTCAAAACTTTGTTAGGAATTATGTGATCCTTACTAGCTGGAAGTAAGGGAGGTGGGGCATGAAGTTATTTCTAGGAGTTGGACACATACCAAGTTTAGCTCAGTTCTGGGCATCTTTGAAATACCTATACAAACTTGTTCCTACATTGTAACTTGCAACTTTGAATGAGAATGTGCTTGCTTGCAGCAACGTGCTATATGTTCTGAATGCCCGAATTGGGAATCTGTGTCAAAACTTTGTTAGGAATTATGTGATCCTTACTAGCTGGAAGTAAGGGAGATGGGGCATGAAGTTATTTCTAGGAGTTGGACACATACCAAGTTTAGCTCAGTTCTGGGCATCTTTGAAATACCTATACAAACTTGTTCCTACATAGTAACTTGCATCTTTGAATGAGAATGTGCTTGCTTACAGCAACGTGCTATATGTTCTGAATGCCCGAATTGGGAATCTGTGTCAAAACTTTGTTAGGAATTATGTGATCCTTACTAGCTGGAAGTAAGGGAGATGGGGCATGAAGTTATTTCTAGGAGTTGGACACATAGCAAGTTTAGCTCAGTTCTGGGCATCTTTGAAATACCTATACAAACTTGTTGCTACATAGTAACTTGCAACTTTGAATGAGAATGTGCTTGCTTACAGCAACGTGCTATATGTTCTGAATGCCCGAATTGGGAATCTGTGTCAAAACTTTGTTAGGAATTATGTGATCCTTACTAGCTGGAAGTAAGGGAGATGGGGCATGAAGTTATTTCTAGGAGTTGGACACATACCAAGTTTAGCTCAGTTCTGGGCATCTTTGAAATACCTATACAAACTTGTTCCTACATAGTAACTTGCAACTTTGAATGAGAATGTGCTTGCTTACAGCAACGTGCTATATGTTCTGAATGCCCGAATTGGCAATCTGTGTCAAAACTTTGTTAGGAATTATGTGATCCTTACTAGCTGGAAGTAAGGGAGATGGGGCATGAAGTTATTTCTAGGAGTTGGACACATACCAAGTTTCGCTCAGTTCTGGGCATCTTTGAAATACCTATACAAACTTGTTGCTACATAGTAACTTGCAACTTTGAATGAGAATGTGCTTGCTTACAGCAACGTGCTATATGTTCTGAATGCCCGAATTGGGAATCTGTGTCAAAACTTTGTTAGGAATTATGTGATCCTTACTAGCTGGAAGTAAGGGAGATGGGGCATGAAGTTATTTCTAGGAGTTGGACACATACCAAGTTTAGCTCAGTTCTGGGCATCTTTGAAATACCTATACAAACTTGTTCCTACATAGTAACTTGCAACTTTGAATGAGAATGTGCTTGCTTACAGCAACGTGCTATATGTTCTGAATGCCCGAATTGGGAATCTGTGTCAAAACTTTGTTAGGAATTATGTGATCCTTACTAGCTGGAAGTAAGGGAGATGGGGCATGAAGTTATTTCTAGGAGTTGGACACATACCAAGTTTAGCTCAGTTCTGGGCATCTTTGAAATACCTATACAAACTTGTTCCTACATAGTAACTTGCATCTTTGAATGAGAATGTGCTTGGTTACAGCAACGTGCTATATGTTCTGAATGCCCGAATTGGGAATCTGTGTCAAAACTTTGTTAGGAATTATGTGATCCTTACTAGCTGGAAGTAAGGGAGATGGGGCATTAAGTTATTTCTAGGAGTTGGACACATACCAAGTTTAGCTCAGTTCTGGGCATCTTTGAAATACCTATACAAACTTGTTGCTACATAGTAACTTGCATCATTAATGAGAATCTGCTTGCTTACAGCAACGTGCTCTATGTTCTGAATTCCCGAATTGGGAATCTGTGTCAAAACTTTGTTAGGAATTATGTGATCCTTACTAGCTGGAAGTAAGGGAGATGGGGCATGAAGTTATTTCTAGGAGTTGGACACATACCAAGTTTAGCTCAGTTCTGGGCATCTTTGAAATACCTATACAAACTTGTTCCTACATAGTAACTTGCATCTTTAATGAGAATGTGCTTGCTTACAGCAACGTGCTATATGTTCTGAATGCCCGATTTGGGAATCTGTGTCAAAACTTTGTTAGGAATTATGTGATCCTTACTAGCTGGAAGTAAGGGAGATGGGGCATGAAGTTATTTCTAGGAGTTGGACACATACCAACTTTAGCTCAGTTCTGGGCATCTTTGAAATACCTATACAAACTTTTTCCTACATAGTAACTTGCAACTTTGAATGAGAAAGTGCTTGCTTACAGCAACGTGCTATATGTTCTGAATGCCCGAATTGGCAATCTGTGTCAAAACATTGTTAGGAATTATGTGATCCTTACTAGCTGGAAGTAAGGGCTATGGGGCATGATGTTATTTCTAGGAGTTGGACACATACCAAGTTTAGCTCAGTTCTGGGCATCTTTGAAATACCTATACAAACTTGTTCCTACATAGTAACTTGCATCTTTGAATGAGAATCTGCTTGCTTACAGCAACGTGCTATATGTTCTGATTGCCCGAATTGGGAATCTGTGTCAAAACTTTGTTAGGAATTATGTTATCCTTACTAGCTGGAAGTAAGGGAGATGGGGCATGAAGTTATTTCTAGGAGTTGGACACATACCAAGTTTAGCTCAGTTCTGGGCATTTTTGAAATACCTATACAAACTTGTTCCTACATAGTAACTTGCAACTTTGAATGAGAATGTGCTTGCTTACAGCAACGTGCTATATGTTCTGAATGCCCGAATTGGGAATCTGTGTCAAAACTTTGTTAGAAATTATGTGATCCTTACTGGCTGGAAGTAAGGGAGATGGGGCATGAAGTTATTTCTAGGAGTTGGACACATACCAAGTTTAGCTCAGCTCTGGGCATCTTTGAAATACCTACACAAACTTGTTCCTACATAGTAACTTGCAACTTTGAATGAAAATGTGCTTGCTTACAGCAACGTGCTATATGTTCTGAATGCCCGAATTGGGAATCTGTGTCAAAACTTTGTTAGGAATTATGTGATCCTTACTAGCTGGAATAAGGGAGATGGGGCATGAAGTTATTTCTAGGAGTTGGACACATACCAAGTTTAGCTCAGTTCTGGGCATCTTTGAAATACCTATACAAACTTGTTCCTACATAGTAACTTGCATCTTTGAATGAGAATGTGCTTGGTTACAGCAACGTGCTATATGTTCTGAATGCCCGAATTGGGAATCTGTGTCAAAACTTTGTTAGGAATTATGTGATCCTTACTAGCTGGAAGTAAGGGCTATGGGGCATGAAGTTATTTCTAGGAGTTGGACACATACCAAGTTTAGCTCAGTTCTGGGCATCTTTGAAATACCTATACAAACTTGTTCCTACATAGTAACTTGCATCTTTGAATGAGAATCTGCTTGCTTACAGCAACGTGCTATATGTTCTGATTGCCCGAATTGGGAATCTGTGTCAAAACTTTGTTAGGAATTATGTGATCCTTACTAGCTGGAAGTAAGGGAGATGGGGCATGAAGTTATTTCTAGGAGTTGGACACATACCAAGTTTAGCTCAGTTCTGGGCATTTTTGAAATACCTATACAAACTAGTTCCTACATAGTAACTTGCAACTTTGAATGAGAATGTGCTTGCTTACAGCAACGTGCTATATGTTCTGAATGCCCGAATTGGGAATCTGTGTCAAAACTTTGTTAGAAATTATGTGATCCTTACTGGCTGGAAGTAAGGGAGATGGGGCATGAAGTTATTTCTAGGAGTTGGACACATACCAAGTTTAGCTCAGCTCTGGGCATCTTTGAAATACCTACACAAACTTGTTCCTACATAGTAACTTGCAACTTTGAATGAAAATGTGCTTGCTTACAGCAACGTGCTATATGTTCTGAATGCCCGAATTGGGAATCTGTCTCAAAACTTTGTTAGGAATTATGTGATCCTTACTAGCTGGAAGTAAGGGAGATGGGGCATGAAGTTATTTCTAGGAGTTGGACACATACCAAGTTTAGCTCAGTTCTGGGCATCTTTGAAATACCTATACAAACTTGTTCCTACATAGTAACTTGCATCTTTGAATGAGAATGTGCTTGCTTACAGCAACGTGCTATATGTTCTGAATGCCCGAATTGGGAATCTGTGTCAAAACTTTGTTAGGAATTATGTGATCCTTACTAGCTGGAAGTAAGGGAGATGGGGCATGAAGTTATTTCTAGGAGTTGGACACATACCAAGTTTAGCTCAGTTCTGGGCATCTTTGAAATACCTATACAAACTTGTTCCTACATTGTAACTTGCAACTTTGAATGAGAATGTGCTTGCTTACAGCAACGTGCTATATGTTCTGAATGCCCGAATTGGGAATCTGTGTCAAAACTTTGTTAGGAATTATGTGCTCCTTACTAGCTGGAAGTAAGGGAGATGGGGCATGAAGTTATTTCTAGGAGTTGGACACATACCAAGTTTAGCTCAGTTCTGGGCATCTTTGAAATACCTATACAAACTTGTTCCTACATAGTAACTTGCAACTTTGAATGAGAATGTGCTTGCTTACAGCAACGTGCGATATGTTCTGAATGCCCGAATTGGGAATCTGTGTCAAAACTTTGTTAGGAATTATGTGATCCTTACTAGCTGGAAGTAAGGGAGATGGGGCACGAAGTTATTTCTAGGAGTTGGACACATACCAAGTTTAGCTCAGTTCTGGGCATCTTTGAAATACCTATACAAACTTGTTCCTACATAGTAACTTGCATCTTTGAATGAGAATGTTCTTGCTTACAGCAACGTGCTATATGTTCTGAATGCCCGAATTGGGAGTCTGTGTCAAAACTGTTAGGAATTATGTGATCCTTACTAGCTGGAAGTAAGGGAGATGGGGCATGAAGTTATTTCTAGGAGTTGGACACATACCAAGTTTAGCTCAGTTCTGGGCAGCTTTGAAATACCTATACAAACTTGTTCCTACATAGTAACTTGCAACTTTGAATGAAAATGTGCTTGCTTACAGCAACGTGCTATATGTTCTGAATGCCCGAATTGGGAATCTGTATCAAAACTTTATTAGGAATTATGTGATCCTTACTAGCTGGAAGTAAGGGAGATGCGGCATGAAGTTATTTCTAGGAGTTGGACACATACCAAGTTTAGCTCAGTTCTGGGCATCTTTGAAATACCTATACAAACTATTCCTACATAGTAACTTGCAACTTTGAATGAAAATGTGCTTGCTTACAGCAACGTGCTATATGTTCTGAATGCCCGATTTGGGAATCTGTGTCAAAACTTTGTTAGGAATTATGTGATCCTTACTAGCTGGAAGTAAGGGAGATGGGGCATGAAGTTATTTCTTGGAGTTGGAGACATACCAAGTTAAGCTCAGTTCTGGGCATCTTTGAAATACCTATACAAACTTGTTCCTACATAGTAACTTGCAACTTTGAAGAGAATGTGCTTGCTTGCAGCAACGTGCTATATGTTCTGAATGCCCGATTTGGGAATCTGTGTCAAAACTTTGTTAGGAATTATGTGATCCTTACAAGCTGGAAGTAAGGGAGATGGAGCATGAAGTTATTTCTAGGAGTTGGACACATACCAAGTTTAGCTCAGTTCTGGGCATCTTTGAAATACCTATACAAACTTGTTCCTACATAGTAACTTGCATCTTTGAATGAGAATGTGCTTGCTTACAGCAACGTGCTATATGTTCTGAATGCCCGAATTGGCAATCTGTGTCAAAACTTTGTTAGGAATTATGTGATCCTTACTAGCTGGAAGTAAGGGAGATGGGGCATGAAGTTATTTCTAGGAGTTGGACACATACCAAGTTTAGCTCAGTTCTGGGCATCTTTGAAATACCTATACAAACTTGTTCCTACATAGTAACTTGCATCTTTGAATGAGAATGTGCTTGCTTACAGCAACGTGCTATATGTTCTGAACGCCCGAATTGGGAATCTGTGTCAAAACTTTGTTAGGAATTATGTGATCCTTACTAGCTGGAAGTAAGGGAGATGGGGCATGAAGTTATTTCTAGGAGTTGGACACATACCAAGTTTAGCTCAGTTCTGGGCATCTTTGAAATACCTATACAAACTTGTTCCTACATAGTAACTTGCAACTTTGAATGAGAATGTGCTTGCTTACAGCAACGTGCTATATGTTCTGAATGCCCGAATTGGGAATCTGTGTCAAAACTTTGTTAGGAATTATGTGATCCTTACTAGCTGGAAGTAAGGGAGATGGGGCATGAAGTTATTTCTAGGAGTTGGACACATACCAAGTTTAGCTCAGTTCTGGGCATCTTTGAAATACCTATACAAACTTGTTCCTACATAGTAACTTGCAACTTTGAATGAGAATGTGCTTGCTTGCAGCAACGTGCTATATGTTCTGAATGCCCGATTTGGGAATCTGTGTCAAAACTTTGTTAGGAATTATGTGATCCTTACTAGCTGGAAGTAAGACAGGTGCAGCATGAAGTTATTTCTAGGAGTTGGACACATACCGAATTTAGCTCAGTTCTGGGCATCTTTGAAATACCTATACAAACTTGTTCCTACATAGTAACTTGCATCTTTGAATGAGAATGTGCTTGCTTACAGCAACGTGCTATATGTTCTGAATGCCCGAATTGGCAATCTGTGTCAAAACTTTGTTAGGAATTATGTGATCCTTACTAGCTGGAAGTAAGGGAGATGGGGCATGAAGTTATTTCTAGGAGTTGGACACATACCAAGTTTAGCTCAGTTCTGGGCATCTTTGAAATACCTATACAAACTTGTTCCTACATAGTAACTTGCATCTTTGAATGAGAATCTGCTTGCTTACAGCAACGTGCTATATGTTCTGATTGCCCGAATTGGGAATCTGTGTCAAAACTTTGTTAGGAATTATGTGATCCTTACTAGCTGGAAGTAAGGGAGATGGGGCATGAAGTTATTTCTAGGAGTTGGACACATACCAAGTTTAGCTCAGTTCTGGGCATTTTTGAAATACCTATACAAACTTGTTCCTACATAGTAACTTGCAACTTTGAATGAGAATGTGCTTGCTTACAGCAACGTGCTATATGTTCTGAATGCCCGAATTGGGAATCTGTGTCAAAACTTTGTTAGAAATTATGTGATCCTTACTGGCTGGAACTAAGGGAGATGGGGCATGAAGTTATTTCTAGGAGTTGGACACATACCAAGTTTAGCTCAGCTCTGGGCATCTTTGAAATACCTACACAAACTTGTTCCTACATAGTAACTTGCAACTTTGAATGAAAATGTGCTTGCTTACAGCAACGTGCTATATGTTCTGAATGCCCGAATTGGGAATCTGTGTCAAAACTTTGTTAGGAATTATGTGATCCTTACTAGCTGGAAGTAAGGGAGATGGGGCATGAAGTTATTTCTAGGAGTTGGACACATACCAAGTTTAGCTCAGTTCTGGGCATCTTTGAAATACCTATACAAACTTGTTCCTACATAGTAACTTGCATCTTTGAATGAGAATGTGCTTGCTTACAGCAACGTGCTATATGTTCTGAATGCCCGAATTGGGAATCTGTGTCAAAACTTTGTTAGGAATTATGTGATCCTTACTAGCTGGAAGTAAGGGAGATGGGGCATGAAGTTATTTCTAGGAGTTGGACACATACCAAGTTTAGCTCAGTTCTGGGCATCTTTGAAATACCTATACAAACTTGTTCCTACATAGTAACTTGCAACTTTGAATGAGAATGTGCTTGCTTACAGCAACGTGCTATATGTTCTGAATGCCCGAATTGGGAATCTGTGTCAAAACTTTGTTAGGAATTATGTGCTCCTTACTAGCTGGAAGTAAGGGAGATGGGGCATGAAGTTATTTCTAGGAGTTGGACACATACCAAGTTTAGCTCAGTTCTGGGCATCTTTGAAATACCTATACAAACTTGTTCCTACATAGTAACTTGCAACTTTGAATGAGAATGTGCTTGCTTACAGCAACGTGCGATATGTTCTGAATGCCCGAATTGGGAATCTGTGTCAAAACTTTGTTAGGAATTATGTGATCCTTACTAGCTGGAAGTAAGGGAGATGGGGCACGAAGTTATTTCTAGGAGTTGGACACATACCAAGTTTAGCTCAGTTCTGGGCATCTTTGAAATACCTATACAAACTTGTTCCTACATAGTAACTTGCATCTTTGAATGAGAATGTTCTTGCTTACAGCAACGTGCTATATGTTCTGAATGCCCGAATTGGGAGTCTGTGTCAAAACTGTTAGGAATTATGTGATCCTTACTAGCTGGAAGTAAGGGAGATGGGGCATGAAGTTATTTCTAGGAGTTGGACACATACCAAGTTTAGCTCAGTTCTGGGCAGCTTTGAAATACCTATACAAACTTGTTCCTACATAGTAACTTGCAACTTTGAATGAAAATGTGCTTGCTTACAGCAACGTGCTATATGTTCTGAATGCCCGAATTGGGAATCTGTGTCAAAACTTTATTAGGAATTATGTGATCCTTACTAGCTGGAAGTAAGGGAGATGCGGCATGAAGTTATTTCTAGGAGTTGGACACATACCAAGTTTAGCTCAGTTCTGGGCATCTTTGAAATACCTATACAAACTATTCCTACATAGTAACTTGCAACTTTGAATGAAAATGTGCTTGCTTACAGCAACGTGCTATATGTTCTGAATGCCCGATTTGGGAATCTGTGTCAAAACTTTGTTAGGAATTATGTGATCCTTACTAGCTGGAAGTAAGGGAGATGGGGCATGAAGTTATTTCTTGGAGTTGGAGACATACCAAGTTAAGCTCAGTTCTGGGCATCTTTGAAATACCTATACAAACTTGTTCCTACATAGTAACTTGCAACTTTGAAGAGAATGTGCTTGCTTGCAGCAACGTGCTATATGTTCTGAATGCCCGATTTGGGAATCTGTGTCAAAACTTTGTTAGGAATTATGTGATCCTTACAAGCTGGAAGTAAGGGAGATGGAGCATGAAGTTATTTCTAGGAGTTGGACACATACCAAGTTTAGCTCAGTTCTGGGCATCTTTGAAATACCTATACAAACTTGTTCCTACATAGTAACTTGCATCTTTGAATGAGAATGTGCTTGCTTACAGCAACGTGCTATATGTTCTGAATGCCCGAATTGGCAATCTGTGTCAAAACTTTGTTAGGAATTATGTGATCCTTACTAGCTGGAAGTAAGGGAGATGGGGCATGAAGTTATTTCTAGGAGTTGGACACATACCAAGTTTAGCTCAGTTCTGGGCATCTTTGAAATACCTATACAAACTTCTTCCTACATAGTAACTTGCATCTTTGAATGAGAATGTGCTTGCTTACAGCAACGTGCTATATGTTCTGAATGCCCGAATTGGGAATCTGTGTCAAAACTTTGTTAGGAATTATGTGATCCTTACTAGCTGGAAGTAAGGGAGATGGGGCATGAAGTTATTTCTAGGAGTTGGACACATACCAAGTTTAGCTCAGTTCTGGGCATCTTTGAAATACCTATACAAACTTGTTCCTACATAGTAACTTGCAACTTTGAATGAGAATGTGCTTGCTTACAGCAACGTGCTATATGTTCTGAATGCCCGAATTGGGAATCTGTGTCAAAACTTTGTTAGGAATTATGTGATCCTTACTAGCTGGAAGTAAGGGAGATGGGGCATGAAGTTATTTCTAGGAGTTGGACACATACCAAGTTTAGCTCAGTTCTGGGCATCTTTGAAATACCTATACAAACTTGTTCCTACATAGTAACTTGCAACTTTGAATGAGAATGTGCTTGCTTGCAGCAACGTGCTATATGTTCTGAATGCCCGATTTGGGAATCTGTGTCAAAACTTTGTTAGGAATTATGTGATCCTTACTAGCTGGAAGTAAGACAGGTGGAGCATGAAGTTATTTCTAGGAGTTGGACACATACCGAATTTAGCTCAGTTCTGGGCATCTTTGAAATACCTATACAAACTTGTTCCTACATAGTAACTTGCATCTTTGAATGAGAATGTGCTTGCTTACAGCAACGTGCTATATGTTCTGAATGCCCGAATTGGCAATCTGTGTCAAAACTTTGTTAGGAATTATGTGATCCTTACTAGCTGGAAGTAAGGGAGATGGGGCATGAAGTTATTTCTAGGAGTTGGACACATACCAAGTTTAGCTCAGTTCTGGGCATCTTTGAAATACCTATACAAACTTGTTCCTACATAGTAACTTGCATCTTTGAATGAGAATGTGCTTGCTTACAGCAACGTGCTATATGTTCTGAATGCCCGAATTGGGAATCTGTGTCAAAACTTTGTTAGGAATTATGTGATCCTTACTAGCTGGAAGTAAGGGAGATGGGGCATGAAGTTATTTCTAGGAGTTGGACACATACCAAGTTTAGCTCAGTTCTGGGCATCTTTGAAATACCTATACAAACTTGTTCCTACATAGTAACTTGCAACTTTGAATGAGAATGTGCTTGCTTACAGCAACGTGCTATATGTTCTGAATGCCCGAATTGGGAATCTGTGTCAAAACTTTGTTAGGAATTATGTGCTCCTTACTAGCTGGAAGTAAGGGAGATGGGGCATGAAGTTATTTCTAGGAGTTGGACACATACCAAGTTTAGCTCAGTTCTGGGCATCTTTGAAATACCTATACAAACTTGTTCCTACATAGTAACTTGCAACTTTCAATGAGAATGTGCTTGCTTACAGCAACGTGCTATATGTTCTGAATGCCCGAATTGGCAATCTGTGTCAAAACTTTGTTAGGAATTATGTGATCCTTACTAGCTGGAAGTAAGGGAGATGGGGCATGAAGTTATTTCTAGGAGTTGGACACATACCAAGTTTAGCTCAGTTCTGGGCATCTTTGAAATACCTATACAAACTTGCAAGTTATTGTTCCTACATAGTAACTTGCAACTTTGAATGAGAATGTGCTTGCTTACAGCAACGTGCTATATGTTCTGAATGCCCGAATTGGCAATCTGTGTCAAAACTTTGTTAGGAATTATGTGATCCTTACTAGCTGGAAGTAAGGGAATGGGGCATGAAGTTATTTCTAGGAGTTGGACACATACCAAGTTTAGCTCAGTTCTGGGCATCTTTGAAATACCTATACAAACTTGTTCCTACATAGTAACTTGCAACTTTGAATGAGAATGTGCTTGCTTACAGCAACGTGCTATATGTTCTGAATGCCCGAATTGGGAATCTGTGTCAAAACTTTGTTAGGAATTATGTGATCCTTACTAGCTGGAAGTAAGGGAGGTGGGGCATGAAGTTATTTCTAGGAGTTGGACACATACCAAGTTTAGCTCAGTTCTGGGCATCTTTGAAATACCTATACAAACTTGTTACTACATTGTAACTTGCAACTTTGAATGAGAATGTGCTTGCTTGCAGCAACGTGCTATATGTTCTGAATGCCCGAATTGGGAATCTGTGTCAAAACTTTGTTAGGAATTATGTGATCCTTACTAGCTGGAAGTAAGGGAGATGGTGCATGAAGTTATTTCTAGGAGTTGGACACATACCAAGTTTAGCTCAGTTCTGGGCATCTTTGAAATACCTATACAAACTTGTTCCTACATAGTAACTTGCATCTTTGAATGAGAATGTGCTTGCTTACAGCAACGTGCTATATGTTCTGAATGCCCGAATTGGGAATCTGTGTCAAAACTTTGTTAGGAATTATGTGATCCTTACTAGCTGGAAGTAAGGGAGATGGGGCATGAAGTTATTTCTAGGAGTTGGACACATGCCAAGTTTAGCTCAGTTCTGGGCATCTTTGAAATACCTATACAAACTTGTTGCTACATAGTAACTTGCAACTTTGAATGAGAATGTGCTTGCTTACAGCAACGTGCTATATGTTCTGAATGCCCGAATTGGGAATCTGTGTCAAAACTTTGTTAGGAATTATGTGATCCTTACTAGCTGGAAGTAAGGGAGATGGGGCATGAAGTTATTTCTAGGAGTTGGACACATACCAAGTTTAGCTCAGTTCTGGGCATCTTTGAAATACCTATACAAACTTGTTCCTACATAGTAACTTGCAACTTTGAATGAGAATGTGCTTGCTTACAGCAACGTGCTATATGTTCTGAATGCCCGAATTGGCAATCTGTGTCAAAACTTTGTTAGGAATTATGTGATCCTTACTAGCTGGAAGTAAGGGAGATGGGGCATGAAGTTATTTCTAGGAGTTGGACACATACCAAGTTTAGCTCAGTTCTGGGCATCTTTGAAATACGTATACAAACTTGTTCCTACATAGTAACTTGCATCTTTGAATGAGAATCTGCTTGCTTACAGCAACGTGCTATATGGTCTGAATGCCCGAATTGGGAATCTGTGTCAAAACTTTGTTAGGAATTATGTGATCCTTACTAGCTGGAAGTAAGGGAGGTGGGGCATGAAGTTATTTCTAGGAGTTGGACACATACCAAGTTTAGCTCAGTTCTGGGCATCTTTGAAATACCTATACAAACTTGTTCCTACATAGTAACTTGCAACTTTGAATGAGAATGTGCTTGCTTGCAGCAACGTGCTATATGTTCTGAATGCCCGATTTGGGAATCTGTGTCAAAACTTTGTTAGGAATTATGTGATCCTTACTAGCTGGAAGTAAGAGAGGTGGGGCATGAAGTTATTTCTATGAGTTGGACACATACCAAGTTTAGCTCAGTTCTGGGCATCTTTGAAATACCTATACAAACTTGTTTCTACATAGTAACTTGCATCTTTGAATGAGAATGTGCTTGCTTGCAGCAACGTGCTATATGTTCTGAATGCCCGAATTGGGAATCTGTGTCAAAACTTTGTTAGGAATTATGTGATCCTTACTAGCTGGAAGTAAGGGAGGTGGGGCATGATGTTATTTCTAGGAGTTGGACACATACCAAGTTTAGCTCAGTTCTGGGCATCTTTGAAATACCTATACAAACTTGTTCCTACATAGTAACTTGCAACTTTGAATGAGAATGTGCTTGCTTACAGCAACGTGCTATATGTTCTGAATGCCCGATTTGGGAATCTGTGTCAAAACTTTGTTAGGAATTATGTGATCCTTACTAGCTGGAAGTAAGGGAGGTGGGGCATGAAGTTATTTCTAGGAGTTGGACACATACCAAGTTTAGCTCAGTTCTGGGCATCTTTGAAATACCTATACAAACTTGTTCCTACATAGTAACTTGCATCTTTGAATGAGAATGTGCTTGCTTACAGCAACGTGCTATATGTTCTGAATGCCCGAATTGGCAAACTGTGTCAAAACTTTGTTAGGAATTATGTGATCCTTACTAGCTGGAAGTAAGGGAGATGGGGCATGAAGTTATTTCTAGGAGTTGGACACATACCAAGTTTAGCTCAGTTCTGGGCATCTTTGAAATACCTATACAAACTTGTTCCTACATAGTAACTTGCATCTTTGAATGAGAATGTGCTTGCTTACAGCAACGTGCTATATGTTCTGAATGCCCGAATTGGGAATCTGTGTCAAATCTTTGTTAGGAATTATGTGATCCTTACTAGCTGGAAGTAAGGGAGATGGGGCATGAAGTTATTTCTAGGAGTTGGACACATACCAAGTTTAGCTCAGTTCTGGGCATCTTTGAAATACCTATACAAACTTGTTCCTACATAGTAACTTGCAACTTTGAATGAGAATGTGCTTGCTTACAGCAACGTGCTATATGTTCTGAATGCCCGAATTGGGAATCTGTGTCAAAACTTTGTTAGGAATTATGTGATCCTTACTAGGTGGAAGTAAGGGAGATGGGGCATGAAGTTATTTCTAGGAGTTGGACACATACCAAGTTTAGCTCAGTTCTGGGCATCTTTGAAATACCTATACAAACTTGTTCCTACATAGTAACTTGCAACTTTGAATGAGAATGTGCTTGCTTGCAGCAACGTGCTATATGTTCTGAATGCCCGATTTGGGAATCTGTGTCAAAACTTTGTTAGGAATTATGTGATCCTTACTAGCTGGAAGTAAGGGAGGTGGAGCATGAAGTTATTTCTAGGAGTTGGACACATACCAAATTTAGCTCAGTTCTGGGCATCTTTGAAATACCTATACAAACTTGTTCCTACATAGTAACTTGCATCTTTGAATGAGAATGTGCTTGCTTACAGCAACGTGCTATATGTTCTGAATGCCCGAATTGGCAATCTGTGTCAAAACTTTGTTAGGAATTATGTGATCCTTACTAGCTGGAAGTAAGGGAGATGGGGCATGAAGTTATTTCTAGGAGTTGGACACATACCAAGTTTAGCTCAGTTCTGGGCATCTTTGAAATACCTATACAAACTTGTTCCTACATAGTAACTTGCAACTTTGAATGAGAATGTGCTTGCTTACAGCAACGTGCTATATGTTCTGAATGCCCGAATTGGGAATCTGTGTCAAAACTTTGTTAGGAATTATGTGATCCTTACTAGCTGGAAGTAAGGGAGGTGGGGCATGAAGTTATTTATAGGAGTTGGACACATACCAAGTTTAGCTCAGTTCTGGGCATCTTTGAAATACCTATACAAACTTGTTCCTACATAGTAACTTGCATCTTTGAATGAGAATGTGCTTGCTTACAGCAACGTGCTATATGTTCTGAATGCCCGAATTGGCAATCTGTGTCAAAACTTTGTTAGGAATTATGTGATCCTTACTAGCTGGAAGTAAGGGAGATGGGGCATGAAGTTATTTCTAGGAGTTGGACACATACCAAGTTTAGCTCAGTTCTGGGCATCTTTGAAATACCTATACAAACTTGTTCCTACATAGTAACTTGCAACTATGAATGAGAATGTGCTTGCTTACAGCAACGTGCTATATGTTCTGAATGCCCGAATTGGGAATCTGTGTCAAAACTTTGTTAGGAATTATGTGATCCTTACTAGCTGGAAGTAAGGGAGGTGAGGCATGAAGTTATTTCTAGGAGTTGGACACATACCAAGTTTAGCTCAGTTCTGGGCATCTTTGAAATACCTATACAAACTTGTTCCTACATAGTAACTTGCAACTTTGAATGAGAATGTGCTTGCTTGCAGCAACGTGCTATATGTTCTGAATGCCCGATTTGGGAATCTGTGTCAAAACTTTGTTAGGAATTATGTGATCCTTACTAGCTGGAAGTAAGGGAGGTGGGGCATGAAGTTATTTCTATGAGTTGGACACATACCAAGTTTAGCTCAGTTCTGGGCATCTTTGAAATACCTATACAAACTTGTTTCTACATAGTAACTTGCATCTTTGAATGAGAATGTGCTTGCTTGCAGCAACGTGCTATATGTTCTGAATGCCCGATTTGGGAATCTGTGTCAAAACTTTGTTAGGAATTATGTGATCCTTACTAGCTGGAAGTAAGGGAGGTGGGGCATGAAGTTATTTCTAGGAGTTGGACACATACCAAGTTTAGCTCAGTTCTGGGGATCTTTGAAATACCTATACAAACTTGTTCCTACATAGTAACTTGCATCTTTGAATGAGAATGTGCTTGCTTACAGCAACGTGCTATATGTTCTGAATGCCCGAATTGGCAAACTGTGTCAAAACTTTGTTAGGAATTATGTGATCCTTACTAGCTGGAAGTAAGGGAGGTGGGGCATGAAGTTATTTCTAGGAGTTGGACACATACCAAGTTTAGCTCAGTTCTGGGCATCTTTGAAATACCTATACAAACTTGTTCCTACATAGTAACTTGCATCTTTGAATGAGAATGTGCTTGTTTACAGCAACGTGCTATATGTTCTGAATGCCCGAATTGGCAAACTGTGTCAAAACTTTGTTAGGAATTATGTGATCCTTACTAGCTGGAAGTAAGGGAGATGGGGCATGAAGTTATTTCTAGGAGTTGGACACATACCAAGTTTAGCTCAGTTCTGGGCATCTTTGAAATACCTATACAAACTTGTTCCTACATAGTAACTTGCATCTTTGAATGAGAATGTGCTTGCTTACAGCAACGTGCTATATGTTCTGAATGCCCGAATTGGGAATCTGTGTCAAATCTTTGCTAGGAATTATGTGATCCTTACTAGCTGGAAGTAAGGGAGATGGGGCATGAAGTTATTTCTAGGAGTTGGACACATACCAAGTTTAGCTCAGTTCTGGGCATCTTTGAAATACCTATACAAACTTGTTCCTACATAGTAACTTGCAACTTTGAATGAGAATGTGCTTGCTTACAGCAACGTGCTATATGTTCTGAATGCCCGAATTGGGAATCTGTGTCAAAACTTTGTTACGAATTATGTGATCCTTACTAGCTGGAAGTAAGGGAGATGGGGCATGAAGTTATTTCTAGGAGTTGGACACATACCAAGTTTAGCTCAGTTCTGGGCATCTTTGAAATACCTATACAAACTTGTTCCTACATAGTAACTTGCAACTTTGAATGAGAATGTGCTTGCTTGCAGCAACGTGCTATATGTTCTGAATGCCCGATTTGGGAATCTGTGTCAAAACTTTGTTAGGAATTATGTGATCCTTACTAGCTGGAAGTAAGGGAGGTGGAGCATGAAGTTATTTCTAGGAGTTGGACACATACCAAATTTAGCTCAGTTCTGGGCATCTTTGAAATACCTATACAAACTTGTTCCTACATAGTAACTTGCATCTTTGAATGAGAATGTGCTTGCTTACAGCAACGTGCTATATGTTCTGAATGCCCGAATTGGCAATCTGTGTCAAAACTTTGTTAGGAATTATGTGATCCTTACTAGCTGGAAGTAAGGGAGATGGGGCATGAAGTTATTTCTAGGAGTTGGACACATACCAAGTTTAGCTCAGTTCTGGGCATCTTTGAAATACCTATACAAACTTGTTCCTACATAGTAACTTGCATCTTTGAATGAGAATGTGCTTGCTTACAGCAACGTGCTATATGTTCTGAATGCCCGAATTGGGAATCTGTGTCAAAACTTTGTTAGGAATTATGTGATCCTTACTAGCTGGAAGTAAGGGAGATGGGGCATGAAGTTATTTCTAGGAGTTGGACACATACCAAGTTTAGCTCAGTTCTGGGCATCTTTGAAATACCTATACAAACTTGTTCCTACATAGTAACTTGCAACTTTGAATGAGAATGTGCTTGCTTACAGCAACGTGCTATATGTTCTGAATGCCCGAATTGGGAATCTGTGTCAAAACTTTGTTAGGAATTATGTGATCCTTACTAGCTGGAAGTAAGGGAGATGGGGCATGAAGTTATTTCTAGGAGTTGGACACATACCAAGTTTAGCTCAGTTCTGGGCATCTTTGAAATACCTATACAAACTTGTTCCTACATAGTAACTTGCAACTTTGAATGAGAATGTGCTTGCTTACAGCAACGTGCTATATGTTCTGAATGCCCGAATTGGCAATCTGTGTCAAAACTTTGTTAGGAATTATGTGATCCTTACTAGCTGGAAGTAAGGGAGATGGGGCATGAAGTTATTTCTAGGAGTTGGACACATACCAAGTTTAGCTCAGTTCTGGGCATCTTTGAAATACCTATACAAACTTGTTCCTACATAGTAACTTGCAACTTTGAATGAGAATGTGCTTGCTTACAGCAACGTGCTATATGTTCTGAATGCCCGAATTGGCAATCTGTGTCAAAACTTTGTTAGGAATTATGTGATCCTTACTAGCTGGAAGTAAGGGAATGGGGCATGAAGTTATTTCTAGGAGTTGGAAACATACCAAGTTTAGCTCAGTTCTGGGCATCTTTGAAATACCTATACAAACTTGTTCCTACATAGTAACTTGCAACTTTGAATGAGAATGTGCTTGCTTACAGCAACGTGCTATATGTTCTGAATGCCCGAATTGGGAATCTGTGTCAAAACTTTGTTAGGAATTATGTGATCCTTACTAGCTGGAAGTAAGGGAGGTGGGGCATGAAGTTATTTCTAGGAGTTGGACACATACCAAGTTTAGCTCAGTTCTGGGCATCTTTGAAATACCTATACAAACTTGTTCCTACATTGTAACTTGCAACTTTGAATGAGAATGTGCTTGCTTGCAGCAACGTGCTATATGTTCTGAATGCCCGAATTGGGAATCTGTGTCAAAACTTTGTTAGGAATTATGTGATCCTTAATAGCTGGAAGTAAGAGAGGTGGGGCATGATGTTATTTCTAGGAGTTGGACACATACCAAGTTTAGCTCAGTTCTGGGCATCTTTGAAATACCTATACAAACTTGTTCCTACATAGTAACTTGCAACTTTGAATGAGAATGTGCTTGCTTACAGCAACGTGCTATATGTTCTGAATGCCCGAATTGGGAATCTGTGTCAAAACTTTGTTAGGAATTATGTGATCCTTACTAGCTGGAAGTAAGGGAGGTGGGGCATGAAGTTATTTCTAGGAGTTGGACACATACCAAGTTTAGCTCAGTTCTGGGCATCTTTGAAATACCTATACAAACTTGTTCCTACATAGTAACTTGCATCTTTGAATGAGAATGTGCTTGCTTACAGCAACGTGCTATAGGTTCTGAATGCCCGAATTGGGAATCTGTGTCAAAACTTTGTTAGGAATTATGTGATCCTTACTAGCTGGAAGTAAGGGAGATGGGGCATGAAGTTATTTCTAGGAGTTGGACACATACCAAGTTTAGCTCAGTTCTGGGCATCTTTGAAATACCTATACAAACTTGTTCCTACATAGTAACTTGCAACTTTGAATGAGAATGTGCTTGCTTACAGCAACGTGCTATATGTTCTGAATGCCCGAATTGGGAATCTGTGTCAAAACTTTGTTAGGAATTATGTGATCCTTACTAGCTGGAAGTAAGGGAGATGGGGCATGAAGTTATTTCTAGGAGTTGGACACATACCAAGTTTAGCTCAGTTCTGGGCATCTTTGAAATACCTATACAAACTTGTTCCTACATAGTAACTTGCAACTTTGAATGAGAATGTGCTTGCTTACAGCAACGTGCTATATGTTCTGAATGCCCGAATTGGCAATCTGTGTCAAAACTTTGTTAGGAATTATGTGATCCTTACTAGCTGGAAGTAAGGGAGATGGGGCATGAAGTTATTTCTAGGAGTTGGACACATACCAAGTTTAGCTCAGTTCTGGGCATCTTTGAAATACCTATACAAACTTGTTCCTACATAGTAACTTGCAACTTTGAATGAGAATGTGCTTGCTTACAGCAACGTGCTATATGTTCTGAATGCCCGAATTGGCAATCTGTGTCAAAACTTTGTTAGGAATTATGTGATCCTTACTAGCTGGAAGTAAGGGAATGGGGCATGAAGTTATTTCTAGCAGTTGGACACATACCAAGTTTAGCTCAGTTCTGGGCATCTTTGAAATACCTATACAAACTTGTTCCTACATAGTAACTTGCAACTTTGAATGAGAATGTGCTTGCTTACAGCAACGTGCTATATGTTCTGAATGCCCGAATTGGGAATCTGTGTCAAAACTTTGTTAGGAATTATGTGATCCTTACTAGCTGGAAGTAAGGGAGGTGGGGCATGAAGTTATTTCTAGGAGTTGGACACATACCAAGTTTAGCTCAGTTCTGGGCATCTTTGAAATACCTATACAAACTTGTTCCTACATTGTAACTTGCAACTTTGAATGAGAATGTGCTTGCTTGCAGCAACGTGCTATATGTTCTGAATGCCCGAATTGGGAATCTGTGTCAAAACTTTGTTAGGAATTATGTGATCCTTAATAGCTGGAAGTAAGAGAGGTGGGGCATGATGTTATTTCTAGGAGTTGGACACATACCAAGTTTAGCTCAGTTCTGGGCATCTTTGAAATACCTATACAAACTTGTTCCTACATAGTAACTTGCAACTTTGAATGAGAATGTGCTTGCTTACAGCAACGTGCTATATGTTCTGAATGCCCGATTTGGGAATCTGTGTCAAAACTTTGTTAGGAATTATGTGATCCTTACTAGCTGGAAGTAAGGGAGGTGGGGCATGAAGTTATTTCTAGGAGTTGGACACATACCAAGTTTAGCTCAGTTCTGGGCATCTTTGAAATACCTATACAAACTTGTTCCTACATAGTAACTTGCATCTTTGAATGAGAATGTGCTTGCTTACAGCAACGTGCTATAGGTTCTGAATGCCCGAATTGGCAAACTGTGTCAAAACTTTGTTAGGAATTATGTGATCCTTACTAGCTGGAAGTAAGGGAGATGGGGCATGAAGTTATTTCTAGGAGTTGGACACATACCAAGTTTAGCTCAGTTCTGGGCATCTTTGAAATACCTATACAAACTTGTTCCTACATAGTAACTTGCATCTTTGAATGAGAATCTGCTTGCTTACAGCAACGTGCTATATGTTCTGAATGCCCGAATTGGGAATCTGTGTCAAAACTTTGTTAGGAATTATGTGATCCTTACTAGCTGGAAGTAAGGGAGATGGGGCAAGAAGTTATTTCTAGGAGTTGGACACATACCAAGTTTAGCTCAGTTCTGGGCATCTTTGAAATACCTATACAAACTTGTTCCTACATAGTAACTTGCAACTTTGAATGAGAATGTGCTTGCTTACAGCAACGTGCTATATGTTCTGAATGCCCGATTTGGGAATCTGTGTCAAAACTTTGTTAGGAATTATGTGATCCTTACTAGCTGGAAGTAAGGGAGGTGGGGCATGAAGTTATTTCTAGGAGTTGGACACATACCAAGTTTAGCTCAGTTCTGGGCATCTTTGAAATACCTATACAAACTTGTTCCTACATAGTAACTTGCAACTTTGAATGAGAATGTGCTTGCTTGCAGCAACGTGCTATATGTTCTGAATGCCCGATTTGGGAATCTGTGTCAAAACTTTGTTAGGAATTATGTGATCCTTACTAGCTGGAAGTAAGGGAGGTGGGGCATGAAGTTATTTCTAGGAGTTGGACACATACCAAGTTTAGCTCAGTTCTGGGCATCTTTGAAATACCTATACAAACTTGTTTCTACATGGTAACTTGCATCTTTGAATGAGAATGTGCTTGCTTGCAGCAACGTGCTATATGTTCTGAATGCCCGAATTGGGAATCTGTGTCAAAACTTTGTTAGGAATTATGTGATCCTTACTAGCTGGAAGTAAGGGAGGTGGGGCATGAAGTTATTTCTAGGAGTTGGACACATACCAAGTTTAGCTCAGATCTGGGCATCTTTGAATTACCTATACAAACTTGTTCCTACATAGTAACTTGCAACTTTGAATGAGAATGTGCTTGCTTACAGCAACGTGCTATATGTTCTGAATGCCCGATTTGGGAATCTGTGTCAAAACTTTGTTAGGAATTATGTGATCCTTACTAGCTGGAAGTAAGGGAGGTGGGGCATGAAGTTATTTCTAGGAGTTGGACACATACCAAGTTTAGCTCAGTTCTGGGCATCTTTGAAATACCTATACAAACTTATTCCTACATAGTAACTTGCAACTTTGAATGAGAATGTGCTTGCTTGCAGCAACGTGCTATATGTTCTGAATGCCCGATTTGGGAATCTGTGTCAAAACTTTGTTAGGAATTATGTGATCCTTACTAGCTGGAAGTAAGGGAGGTGGGGCATGAAGTTATTTCTAGGAGTTGGACACATACCAAGTTTAGCTCAGTTCTGGGCATCTTTGAAATACCTATACAAACTTGTTTCTACATGGTAACTTGCATCTTTGAATGAGAATGTGCTTGCTTGCAGCAACGTGCTATATGTTCTGAATGCCCGAATTGGGAATCTGTGTCAAAACTTTGTTAGGAATTATGTGATCCTTACTAGCTGGAAGTAAGGGAGGTGGGGCATGAAGTTATTTCTAGGAGTTGGACACATACCAAGTTTAGCTCAGATCTGGGCATCTTTGAATTACCTATACAAACTTGTTCCTATATAGTAACTTGCAACTTTGAATGAGAATGTGCTTGCTTACAGCAACGTGCTATATGTTCTGAATGCCCGATTTGGGAATCTGTGTCAAAACTTTGTTAGGAATTATGTGATCCTTACTAGCTGGAAGTAAGGGAGGTGGGGCATGAAGTTATTTCTAGGAGTTGGACACATACCAAGTTTAGCTCAGTTCTGGGCATCTTTGAAATACCTATACAAACTTGTTCCTACCTAGTAACTTGCATCTTTGAATGAGAATGTGCTTGCTTGCAGCAACGTGCTATATGTTCTGAATGCCCGAATCGGGAATCTGTGTCAAAACTTTGTTAGGAATTATGTGATCCTTACTAGCTGGAAGTAAGGGAGATGGGGCATGAAGTTATTTCTAGGAGTTGGACACATACCAAGTTTCGCTCAGTTCTGGGCATCTTTGAAATACCTATACAAACTTGTTGCTACATAGTAACTTGCAACTTTGAATGAGAATGTGCTTGCTTACAGCAACGTGCTATATGTTCTGAATGCCCGAATTGGGAATCTGTGTCAAAACTTTGTTAGGAATTATGTGATCCTTACTAGCTGGAAGTAAGGGAGATGGGGCATGAAGTTATTTCTAGGAGTTGGACACATACCAACTTTAGCTCAGTTCTGGGCATCTTTGAAATACCTATACAAACTTGTTCCTACATAGTAACTTGCATCTTTGAATGAGAAAGTGCTTGCTTACAGCAACGTGCTATATGTTCTGAATGCCCGAATTGGCAATCTGTGTCAAAACATTGTTAGGAATTATGTGATCCTTACTAGCTGGAAGTAAGGGCTATGGGGCATGAAGTTATTTCTAGGAGTTGGACACATACCAAGTTTAGCTCAGTTCTGGGCATCTTTGAAATACCTATACAAACTTGTTCCTACATAGTAACTTGCAACTTTGAATGAGAATGTGCTTGCTTACAGCAACGTGCTATATGTTCTGAATGCCCGAATTGGGAATCTGTGTCAAAACTTTGTTAGGAATTATGTGATCCTTACTAGCTGGAAGTAAGGGAGATGGGGCATGAAGTTATTTCTAGGAGTTGGACACATACCAAGTTTAGCTCAGTTCTGGGCATCTTTGAAATACCTATACAAACTTGTTCCTACATAGTAACTTGCATCTTTCAATGAGAATCTGCTTGCTTACAGCAACGTGCTATATGTTCTGAATGGCCAAATTGGGAATCTGTGTCAAAACTTTGTTAGGAATTATGTGATCCTTACTAGCTGGAAGTAAGGGAGATGGGGCATGAAGTTATTTCTAGGAGTTGGACGCATACCAAGTTTAGCTCAGTTCTGGGCATCTTTGAAATACCTATACAAACTTGTTCCTACATAGTAACTTGCAACTTTGAATGAGAATGTGCTTGCTTACAGCAACGTGCTATATGTTCTGAATGCCCGAATTGGCAATCTGTGTCAAAACTTTGTTAGGAATTATGTGATCCTTACTAGCTGGAAGTAAGGGAGATGGGGCATGAAGTTATTTCTATGAGTTGGACGCATACCAAGTTTAGCTCAGTTCTGGGCATCTTTGAAATACCTATACAAACTTGTTCCTACATAGTAACTTGCAACTTTGAATGAAAATGTGCTTGCTTACAGCAACGTGCTATATGTTCTGAATGCCCGAATTGGCAATCTGTGTCAAAACTTTGTTAGGAATTATGTGATCCTTACTAGCTGGAAGTAAGGGAGATGGGGCATGAGGTTATTTCTAGGAGTTGGACACATACCAAGTTTAGCTCAGTTCTGGGCATCTTTGAAATACCTATACAAACTTGTTCCTACATAGTAACTTGCAACTTTGAATGAGAATGTGCTTGCTTACAGCAACGTGCTATATGTTCTGAATGCCCGAATTGGGAATCTGTGTCAAAACTTTGTTAGGAATTAGGTGATCCTTACTAGCTGGAAGTAAGGGAGATGGGGCATGAAGTTATTTCTAGGAGTTGGACACATACCAAGTTTAGCTCAGTTCTGGGCATCTTTGAAATACCTATACAAACTTGTTCCTACATAGTAACTTGCAACTTTGAATGAGAATGTGCTTGCTTGCAGCAACGTGCTATATGTTCTGAATGCCCGATTTGGGAATCTGTGTCAAAACCTTGTTAGGAATTATGTGATCCTTACTAGCTGGAAGTAAGGGAGATGGGGCATGAAGTTATTTCTAGGAGTTGGAGACATACCAAGTTTAGTTCAGTTCTGGGCTTTTTTGAAATACCAATAAAAACTTGTTCCTACATAGTAACTTGCTACTTGGAATGAGAAAGTGCTTGCTTAAAGCAACGTGCTATATGTTCTGAATGCCCGAATAGGGAGTCTGTGTCAAAACTTTCTTAGGAATTATGTGATCCTTACTAGCTGGAAGTAAGGGAGATGGGGCATGAAGTTATTTCTAGGAGTTGGACACATACCAAGTTTAGCTGAGTTCTGGGCATCTTTGAAATACCTATACAAACTTGTTCCTACATAGTAACTTGCAACTTTGAATGAGAATGTGCTTGCTTACAGCAACGTGCTATATGTTCTGAATGCCCGAATTGGGAATCTGTGTCAAAACTTTGTTAGGAATTATGTGATCCTTACTAGCTGGAAGTAAGGGAGGTGGGGCATGAAGTTATTTCTAGGAGTTGGACACATACCAAGTTTAGCTCAGTTCTGGGCATCTTTGAAATACCTATACAAACTTGTTCCTACATAGTAACTTGCATCTTTGAATGAGAATGTGCTTGCTTACAGCAACGTGCTATAGGTTCTGAATGCCCGAATTGGCAAACTGTGTCAAAACTTTGTTAGGAATTATGTGATCCTTACTAGCTGGAAGTAAGGGAGATGGGGCATGAAGTTATTTCTAGGAGTTGGACACATACCAAGTTTAGCTCAGTTCTGGGCATCTTTGAAATACCTATACAAACTTGTTCCTACATAGTAACTTGCATCTTTGAATGAGAATCTGCTTGCTTACAGCAACGTGCTATATGTTCTGAATGCCCGAATTGGGAATCTGTGTCAAAACTTTGTTAGGAATTATGTGATCCTTACTAGCTGGAAGTAAGGGAGATGGGGCAAGAAGTTATTTCTAGGAGTTGGACACATACCAAGTTTAGCTCAGTTCTGGGCATCTTTGAAATACCTATACAAACTTGTTCCTACATAGTAACTTGCAACTTTGAATGAGAATGTGCTTGCTTACAGCAACGTGCTATATGTTCTGAATGCCCGAATTGGGAATCTGTGTCAAAACTTTGTTAGGAATTATGTGATCCTTACTACCTGGAAGTAAGGGAGGTGGGGCATGAAGATATTTCTAGGAGTTGGACACATACCAAGTTTAGCTCAGTTCTGGGCATCTTTGAAATACCTATACAAACTTGTTCCTACATAGTAACTTGCAACTTTGAATGAGAATGTGCTTGCTTGCAGCAACGTGCTATATGTTCTGAATGCCCGATTTGGGAATCTGTGTCAAAACTTTGTTAGGAATTATGTGATCCTTACTAGCTGGAAGTAAGGGAGGTGGGGCATGAAGTTATTTCTAGGAGTTGGACACATACCAAGTTTAGCTCAGTTCTGGGCATCTTTGAAATACCTATACAAACTTGTTTCTACATGGTAACTTGCATCTTTGAATGAGAATGTGCTTGGTTGCAGCAACGTGCTATATGTTCTGAATGCCCGAATTGGGAATCTGTGTCAAAACTTTGTTAGGAATTATGTGATCCTTACTAGCTGGAAGTAAGGGAGGTGGGGCATGATGTTATTTCTAGGAGTTGGACACATACCAAGTTTAGCTCAGTTCTGGACATCTTTGAAATACCTATACAAACTTGTTCCTACATAGTGACTTGCAACTTTGAATGAGAATGTTCTTGCTTACAGCAACGTGCTATATGTTCTGAATGCCCGATTTGGGAATCTGTGTCAAAACTTTGTTAGGAATTATGTGATCCTTACTAGCTGGAAGTAAGGGAGGTGGGGCATGAAGTTATTTCTAGGAGTTGGACCCATACCAAGTTTAGCTCAGTTCTGGGCATCTTTGAAATACCTATACAAACTTGTTCCTACATAGTAACTTGCATCTTTGAATGAGAATGTGCTTGCTTACAGCAACGTGCTATAGGTGATGAATGCCCGAATTGGCAATCTGTGTCAAAACTTTGTTAGGAATTATGTGATCCTTACTAGCTGGAAGTAAGGGAGATGGGGCATGAAGTTATTTCTAGGAGTTGGACACATACCAAGTTTAGCTCAGTTCTGGGCATCTTTGAAATACCTATACAAACTTGTTCCTACATAGTAACTTGCATCTTTGAATGAGAATCTGCTTGCTTACAGCAACGTGCTATATGTTCTGAATGCCCGAATTGGGAATCTGTGTCAAAACTTTGTTAGGAATTATGTGATCCTTACTAGCTGGAAGTAAGGGAGATGGGGCAAGAAGTTATTTCTAGGAGTTGGACACATACCAAGTTTAGCTCAGTTCTGGGCATCGTTGAAATACCTATACAAACTTGTTCCTACATAGTAACTTGCAGCTTTGAATGAGAATGTGCTTGCTTACAGCAACGTGCTATATGTTCTGAATGCCCGAATTGGGAATCTGTGTCAAAACTTTGTTAGGAATTATGTGATCCTTACTAGCTGGAAGTAAGGGAGGTGGGGCATGAAGTTATTTCTAGGAGTTGGACACATACCAAGTTTAGCTCAGTTCTGGGCATCTTTGAAATACCTATACAAACTTGTTCCTACATAGTAACTTGCAACTTTGAATGAGAATGTGCTTGCTTGCAGCAACGTGCTATATGTTCTGAATGCCTGATTTGGGAATCTGTGTCAAAACTTTGTTAGGAATTATGTGATCCTTACTAGCTGGAAGTAAGGGAGGTGGGGCATGAAGTTATTTCTAGGAGTTGGACACATACCAAGTTTAGCTCAGTTCTGGGCATCTTTGAAATACCTATACAAACTTGTTCCTACATAGTAACTTGCATCTTTGAATGAGAATGTGCTTGCTTACAGCAACGTGCTATAGGATCTGAATGCCCGAATTGGCAATCTGTGTCAAAACTTTGTTAGGAATTATGTGATCCTTACTAGCTGGAAGTAAGGGAGATGGGGCATGAAGTTATTTCTAGGAGTTGGACACATACCAAGTTTAGCTCAGTTCTGGGCATCTTTGAAATACCTATACAAACTTGTTCCTACATAGTAACTTGCATCATTAATGAGAATGTGCTTGCTTACAGCAACGTGCTATATGTTCTGAATGCCCGAATTGGGAATCTGTGTCAAAACTTTGTTAGGAATTATGTGATCCTTACTAGCTGGAAGTAAGGGAGATGGGGCATGAAGTTATTTCTAGGAGTTGGACACATACCAAGTTTCGCTCAGTTCTGGGCATCTTTGAAACACCTATACAAACTTGTTGCTACATAGTAACTTGCAACTTTGAATGAGAATGTGCTTGCTTACAGCAACGTGCTATATGTTCTGAATGCCCGAATTGGGAATCTGTGTCAAAACTTTGTTAGGAATTATGTGATCCTTACTAGCTGGAAGTAAGGGAGATGGGGCATGAAGTTATTTCTAGGAGTTGGACACATACCAAGTTTAGCTCAGTTCTGGGCATCTTTGAAATACCTATACAAACTTGTTCCTACATAGTAACTTGCAACTTTGAATGAGAATGTGCTTGCTTACAGCAACGTGCTATATGTTCTGAATGCCCGAATTGGGAATCTGTGTCAAAACTTTGTTAGGAATTATGTGATCCTTACTAGCTGGAAGTAAGGGAGATGGGGCATGAAGTTATTTCTAGGAGTTGGACACATACCAAGTTTAGCTCAGTTCTGGGCATCTTTGAAATACCTATACAAACTTGTTCCTACATAGTAACTTGCATCTTTGAATGAGAATGTGCTTGGTTACAGCAACGTGCTATATGTTCTGAATGCCCGAATTGGGAATCTGTGTCAAAACTTTGTTAGGAATTATGTGATCCTTACTAGCTGGAAGTAAGGGAGATGGGGCATGAAGTTATTTCTAGGAGTTGGACACATACCAAGTTTAGCTCAGTTCTGGGCATCTTTGAAATACCTATACAAACTTGTTGCTACATAGTAACTTGCATCATTAATGAGAATCTGCTTGCTTACAGCAACGTGCTATATGTTCTGAATTCCCGAATTGGGAATCTGTGTCAAAACTTTGTTAGGAATTATGTGATCCTTACTAGCTGGAAGTAAGGGAGATGGGGCATGAAGTTATTTCTAGGAGTTGGACACATACCAAGTTTAGCTCAGCTCTGGGCATCTTTGAAATACCTACACAAACTTGTTCCTACATAGTAACTTGCAACTTTGAATGAAAATGTGCTTGCTTACAGCAACGTGCTACATGTTCTGAATGCCCGAATTGGGAATCTGTGTCAAAACTTTGTTAGGAATTATGTGATCCTTACTAGCTGGAATAAGGGAGATGGGGCATGAAGTTATTTCTAGGAGTTGGACACATACCAAGTTTAGCTCAGTTCTGGGCATCTTTGAAATACCTATACAAACTTGTTCCTACATAGTAACTTGCATCTTTGAATGAGAATGTGCTTGGTTACAGCAACGTGCTATATGTTCTGAATGCCCGAATTGGGAATCTGTGTCAAAACTTTGTTAGGAATTATGTGATCCTTACTAGCTGGAAGTAAGGGCTATGGGGCATGAAGTTATTTCTAGGAGTTGGACACATACCAAGTTTAGCTCAGTTCTGGGCATCTTTGAAATACCTATACAAACTTGTTCCTACATAGTAACTTGCATCTTTGAATGAGAATCTGCTTGCTTACAGCAACGTGCTATATGTTCTGATTGCCCGAATTGGGAATCTGTGTCAAAACTTTGTTAGGAATTATGTGATCCTTACTAGCTGGAAGTAAGGGAGATGGGGCATGAAGTTATTTCTAGGAGTTGGACACATACCAAGTTTAGCTCAGTTCTGGGCATTTTTGAAATACCTATACAAACTTGTTCCTACATAGTAACTTGCAACTTTGAATGAGAATGTGCTTGCTTACAGCAACGTGCTATATGTTCTGAATGCCCGAATTGGGAATCTGTGTCAAAACTTTGTTAGAAATTATGTGATCCTTACTGGCTGGAAGTAAGGGAGATGGGGCATGAAGTTATTTCTAGGAGTTGGACACATACCAAGTTTAGCTCAGCTCTGGGCATCTTTGAAATACCTACACAAACTTGTTCCTACATAGTAACTTGCAACTTTGAATGAAAATGTGCTTGCTTACAGCAACGTGCTATATGTTCTGAATGCCCGAATTGGGAATCTGTGTCAAAACTTTGTTAGGAATTATGTGATCCTTACTAGCTGGAAGTAAGGGAGATGGGGCATGAAGTTATTTCTAGGAGTTGGACACATACCAAGTTTAGCTCAGTTCTGGGCATCTTTGAAATACCTATACAAACTTGTTCCTACATAGTAACTTGCATCTTTGAATGAGAATGTGCTTGCTTACAGCAACGTGCTATATGTTCTGAATGCCCGAATTGGGAATCTGTGTCAAAACTTTGTTAGGAATTATGTGATCCTTACTAGCTGGAAGTAAGGGAGATGGGGCATGAAGTTATTTCTAGGAGTTGGACACATACCAAGTTTAGCTCAGTTCTGGGCATCTTTGAAATACCTATACAAACTTGTTCCTACATAGTAACTTGCATCTTTGAATGAGAATGTGCTTGCTTACAGCAACGTGCTATATGTTCTGAATGCCCGAATTGGGAATCTGTGTCAAAACTTTGTTAGGAATTATGTGATCCTTACTAGCTGGAAGTAAGGGAGATGGGGCATGAAGTTATTTCTAGGAGTTGGACACATACCAAGTTTAGCTCAGTTCTGGGCATCTTTGAAATACCTATACAAACTTGTTCCTACATAGTAACTTGCAACTTTGAATGAGAATGTGCTTGCTTACAGCAACGTGCTATATGTTCTGAATGCCCGAATTGGGAATCTGTGTCAAAACTTTGTTAGGAATTATGTGATCCTTACTAGCTGGAAGTAAGGGAGATGGGGCATGAAGTTATTTCTAGGAGTTGGACACATACCAAGTTTAGCTCAGTTCTGGGCATCTTTGAAATACCTATACAAACTTGTTCCTACATAGTAACTTGCATCTTTCAATGAGAATCTGCTTGCTTACAGCAACGTGCTATATGTTCTGAATGGCCAAATTGGGAATCTGTGTCAAAACTTTGTTAGGAATTATGTGATCCTTACTAGCTGGAAGTAAGGGAGATGGCGCATGAAGTTATTTCTAGGAGTTGGACTCATACCAAGTTTAGCTCAGTTCTGGGCATCTTTGAAATACCTATACAAACTTGTTCCTACATAGTAACTTGCAACTTTGAATGAGAATGTGCTTGCTTACAGCAACGTGCTATATGTTCTGAATGCCCGAATTGGCAATCTGTGTCAAAACTTTGTTAGGAATTATGTGATCCTTACTAGCTGGAAGTAAGGGAGATGGGGCATGAAGTTATTTCTATGAGTTGGACGCATACCAAGTTTAGCTCAGTTCTGGGCATCTTTGAAATACCTATACAAACTTGTTCCTACATAGTAACTTGCAACTTTGAATGAAAATGTGCTTGCTTACAGCAACGTGCTATATGTTCTGAATGCCCGAATTGGCAATCTGTGTCAAAACTTTGTTAGGAATTATGTGATCCTTACTAGCTGGAAGTAAGGGAGATGGGGCACGAGGTTATTTCTAGGAGTTGGACACATACCAAGTTTAGCTCAGTTCTGGGCATCTTTGAAATACCTATACAAACTTTTTCCTACATAGTAACTTGCAACTTTGAATGAGAATGTGCTTGCTTACAGCAACGTGCTATATGTTCTGAATGCCCGAATTGGGAATCTGTGTCAAAACTTTGTTAGGAATTAGGTGATCCTTACTAGCTGGAAGTAAGGGAGATGGGGCATGAAGTTATTTCTAGGAGTTGGACACATACCAAGTTTAGCTCAGTTCTGGGCATCTTTGAAATACCTATACAAACTTGTTCCTACATAGTAACTTGCAACTTTGAATGAGAATGTGCTTGCTTGCAGCAACGTGCTATATGTTCTGAATGCCCGATTTGGGAATCTGTGTCAAAACCTTGTTAGGAATTATGTGATCCTTACTAGCTGGAAGTAAGGGAGATGGGGCATGAAGTTATTTCTAGGAGTTGGACACATACCAAGTTTAGCTCACTTCTGGGCATCTTTGAAATACCTATACAAACTTGTTCCTACATAGTAACTTGCAACTTTGAATGAAAATGTGCTTGCTTACAGCTACGTGCTATATGTTCTGAATGCCCGAATTCGGAATCTGTGTCAAAACTTTGTTAGGAATTATGTGATCCTTACTAGCTGGAAGTAAGGGAGATGGGGCATGAAGTTATTTCTAGGAGTTGGACACATACCAAGTTTAGCTCAGTTCTGGGCATCTTTGAAATACCTATACAAACTTGTTCCTACATAGTAACTTGCAACTTTGAATGAGAATGTGCTTGCTTACAGCAACGTGCTATATGTTCTGAATGCCCGAATTGGGAATCTGTGTCAAAACTTTGTTAGGAATTATGTGATCCGTACTAGCTGGAATTAAGGGAGATGGGGCATGAAGTTATTTCTTGGAGTTGGAGACATACCAAGTTTAGCTCAGTTCTGGGCATCTTTGAAATACCTATACAAACTTGTTCCTACATAGTAACTTGCATCTTTGAATGAGAATGTGCTTGCTTACAGCAACGTGCTATATGTTCTGAATGCCCGAATTGGGAATCTGTGTCAAAACTTTGTTAGGAATTATGTGATCCTTACTAGCTGGAAGTAAGGGAGATGGGGCATGAAGTTATTTCTAGGAGTTGTACACATACCAAGTTTAGCTCAGTTCTGGGCATCTTTGAAATACCTATACAAACTTGTTCCTACATAGTAACTTGCATCTTTGAATGAGAATCTGCTTGCTTACAGCAACGTGCTATATGTTCTGAAGGCCCGAATTGGGAATCTGTGTCAAAACTTTGTTAGGAATTATGTGATCCTTACTAGCTGGAAGTAAGGGAGATGGGGCATGAAGTTATTTCTAGGAGTTGGACACATACCAAGTTTAGCTCAGTTCTGGGCATCTTTGAAATACCTATACAAACTTGTTCCTACATAGTAACTTGCATCTTTGAATGAGAATCTGCTTGCTTACAGCAACGTGCTATATGTTCTGAATGCCCGAATTGGGAATCTGTGTCAAAACTTTGTTAGGAATTATGTGATCCTTACTAGCTGGAAGTAAGGGAGATGGGGCATGAAGTTATTTCTAGGAGTTGGACACATACCAAGTTTAGCTCAGTTCTGGGCATCTTTGAAATACCTATACAAACTTGTTCCTTCATAGTAACTTGCAACTTTGAATGAAAATGTGCTTGCTTACAGCAACGTGCTATATGTTCTGAATGCCCGAATTGGGAATCTGTGTCAAAACTTTGTTAGGAATTATGTCATCCTTACTAGCTGGAAGTATGGGAGATGGGGCATGAAGTTATTTCTAGGACTTGGACACATACCAAGTTTAGCTCAGTTCTGGGCATCTTTGAAATACCTATACAAACTTGTTCCTACATAGTAACTTGCAACTTTGAATGAGAATCTGCTTGCTTACAGCAACGTGCTATATGTTCTGAATGCCCGAATTGGGAATCTGTGTCAAAACTTTGTTAGGAATTATGTGATCCTTACTAGCTGGAAGTAAGGGAGATGGGGCATGAAGTTATTTCTAGGAGTTGGACACATACCAAGTTTAGCTCAGTTCTGGGCATCTTTGAAATACCTATACAAACTTGTTCCTACATAGTAACTTGCATCTTTGAATGAGAATGTGCTTGCTTACAGCAACGTGCTATATGTTCTGAATGCCCGAATTGGGAATGTGTGTCAAAACTTTGTTAGGAATTATGTGATCCTTACTAGCTGGAAGTAAGGGAGATGGGGCATGAAGTTATTTCTATGAGTTGGACACATACCAAGTTTAGCTCAGTTCTGGGCATCTTTGAAATACCTATACAAACTTGTTCCTACATAGTAACTTGCAACTGTGAATGAGAATGTGCTTGCTTACAGCAACGTGCTATATGTTCTGAATGCCCGAATTGGGAATCTGTGTCAAAACTTTGTTAGGAATTATGTCATCCTTACTAGCTGGAAGTAAGGGAGATGGGGCATGAAGTTATTTCTAGGAGTTGGACACATACCAAGTTTAGCTCAGTTCTGGGCATCTTTGAAATACCTATACAAACTGGTTCCTACATAGTAACTTGCAACTTTGAATGAGATTGTGCTTGCTTACAGCAACGTGCTATATGTTCTGAATGCCCGAATTGGGAATCTGTGTCAAAACTTTGTTAGGAATTATGTGATCCTTACTAGCTGGAAGTAAGGGAGATGGGGCATGAAGTTATTTCTAGGAGTTGGACACATACCAAGTTTAGCTCAGTTCTGGGCATCTTTGAAATACCTATACAAACTTGTTCCTACATAGTAACTTGCATCTTTGAATGAGAATGTGCTTGCTTACAGCAACGTGCTATATGTTCTGAATGCCCGAATTGGGAATCTGTGTCAAAACTTTGTTAGGAATTATGTGATCCTTACTAGCTGGAAGTAAGGGAGATGGGGCATGAAGTTATTTCTAGGAGTTGGACACATACCAAGTTTAGCTCAGTTCTGGGCATCTTTGAAATACCTATACAAACTTGTTCCTACATAGTAACTTGCAACTTTGAAGGAAAATGTGCTTGCTTACAGCAACGTGCTATATGTTCTGAATGCCCGAATTGGGAATCTGTGTCAAAACTTTGTTAGGAATTATGTGATCCTTACTAGCTGGAAGTAAGGGAGATGGGGCATGAAGTTATTTCTAGGAGTTGGACACATACCAAGTTTAGCTCAGTTCTGGGCATCTTTGAAATACCTATACAAACTTGTTCCTACATAGTAACTTGCATCTTTGAATGAGAATGTGCTTGCTTACAGCAACGTTCTATATGTTCTGAATGCCCGAATTGGGAATCTGTGTCAAAACTTTGTTAGGAATTATGTGATCCTTACTAGCTGGAAGTAAGGGAGATGGGGCATGAAGTTATTTCTAGGAGTTGGACACATACCAAGTTTAGCTCAGTTCTGGGCATCTTTGAAATACCTATACAAACTTGTTCCTACATAGTAACTTGCAACTTTGAATGAGAATGTGCTTGCTTACAGCAACGTGCTATATGTTCTGAATGCCCGAATTGGGAATCTGTGTCAAAACTTTGTTAGGAATTATGTGATCGTTACTAGCTGGAAGTAAGGGAGATGGGGCATGAAGTTATTTCTTGGAGTTGGAGACATACCAAGTTTAGCTCAGTTCTGGGCATCTTTGAAATACCTATACAAACTTGTTCCTACATAGTAACTTGCAACTGTGAATGAGAATGTGCTTGCTTACAGCAACGTGCTATATGTTCTGAATGCCCGAATTGGGAATCTGTGTCAAAACTTTGTTAGGAATTATGTCATCCTTACTAGCTGGAAGTAAGGGAGATGGGGCATGAAGTTATTTCTAGGAGTTGGACACATACCAAGTTTAGCTCAGTTCTGGGCATCTTTGAAATACCTATACAAACTTGTTCCTACATAGTAACTTGCAACTTTGAATGAGATTGTGCTTTCTTACAGCAACGTGCTATATGTTCTGAATGCCCGAATTGGGAATCTGTGTCAAAACTTTGTTAGGAATTATGTGATCCTTACTAGCTGGAAGTAAGGGAGATGGGGCATGAAGTTATTTCTAGGAGTTGGACACATACCAAGTTTAGCTCAGTTCTGGGCATCTTTGAAATACCTATACAAACTTGTTCCTACATAGTAACTTGCATCTTTGAATGAGAATGTGCTTGCTTACAGCAACGTGCTATATGTTCTGAATGCCCTAATTGGGAATCTGTGTCAAAACTTTGTTAGGAATTATGTGATCCTTACTAGCTGGAAGTAAGGGAGATGGGGCATGAAGTTATTTCTAGGAGTTGGACACATACCAAGTTTAGCTCAGTTCTGGGCATCTTTGAAATACCTATACAAACTTGTTCCTACATAGTAACTTGCAACTGTGAATGAGAATGTGCTTGCTTACAGCAACGTGCTATATGTTCTGAATGCCCGAATTGGGAATCTGTGTCAAAACTTTGTTAGGAATTATGTGATCCTTACTAGCTGGAAGTAAGGGAGATGGGGCATGAAGTTATTTCTAGGAGTTGGACACATACCAAGTTTAGCTCAGTTCTGGGCATCTTTGAAATACCTATACAAACTTGTTCCTACATAGTAACTTGCATCTTTGAATGAGAATGTGCTTGCTTACAGCAACGTGCTATATGTTCTGAATGCCCGAATTGGGAATCTGTGTCAAAACTTTGTTAGGAATTATGTGATCCTTACTAGCTGGAAGTAAGGGAGATGGGGCATGAAGTTATTTCTAGGAGTTGGACACATACCAAGTTTAGCTCAGTTCTGGGCATCTTTGAAATACCTATACAAACTTGTTCCTACATAGTAACTTGCAACTTTGAATGAGAATGTGCTTGCTTACAGCAACGTGCTATATGTTCTGAATGCCCGAATTGGGAATCTGTGTCAAAACTTTGTTAGGAATTATGTGATCGTTACTAGCTGGAAGTAAGGGAGATGGGGCATGAAATTATTTCTAGGAGTTGGACACATACCAAGTTTAGTTCAGTTCTGGGCATCTTTGAAATACCTATACAAACTTGTTCCTACATAGTAACTTGCATCTTTGAATGAGAATCTGCTTGCTTACAGCAACGTGCTATATGTTCTGAATGCCCGAATTGGGAATCTGTGTCAAAACTTTGTTAGGAATTATGTGATCCTTACTAGCTGGAAGTAAGGGAGATGGGGCATGAAGTTATTTCTAGGAGTTGGATACATACCAAGTTTAGCTCAGTTCTGGGCATCTTTGAAATACCTATACAAACTTGTTCCTACATAGTAACTTGCAACTTTGAATGAGAATGTGCTTGCTTACAGCAACGTGCTATATGTTCTGAATGCCCGAATTGGGAATCTGTGTCAAAACTTTGTTAGGAATTATGTGATCCTTACTAGCTGGAAGTAAGGGAGATGGAGCATGAAGTTATTTCTAGGAGTTGGACACATACCAAGTTTAGCTCAGTTCTGGGCATCTTTGAAATACCTATACAAACTTGTTCCTACATAGTAACTTGCAACTTTGAATGAGAATGTGCTTGCTTACAGCAACGTGCTATATATTCTGAATGCCCGAATTGGGAATCTGTGTCAAAACTTTGTTAGGAATTATGTGATCCATACTAGCTGGAAGTAAGGGAGATGGGGCATGAAGTTATTTCTAGGACTTGGACACATACCAAGTTTAGCTCAGTTCTGGGCATCTTTGAAATACCTATACAAACTTGTTCCTACATAGTAACTTGCATCTTTGAATGAGAATGTGCCTGCTTACAGCAACGTGCTATATGTTCTGAATGCCCGAATTGGGAATCTGTGTCAAAACTTTGTTAGGATTTATGTGATCCTTACTAGCTGGAAGTAAGGAAGATGGGGCATGAAGTTATTTCTAGGAGTTGGACACATACCAAGTTTAGCTCAGTTCTGGGCATCTTTGAAATACCTATACAAACTTGTTCCTACATAGTAACTTGCATCATTAATGAGAATGTGCTTGCTTACAGCAACGTGCTATATGTTCTGAATGCCCGAATTGGGAATCTGTGTCAAAAGTTTGTTAGGAATTATGTGATCCTTACTAGCTGGAAGTAAGAGAGATGGGGCATGAAGTTATTTCTAGGAGTTGGACACATACCAAGTTAAGCTCAGTTCTGGGCATCTTTGAAATACCTATACAAACTTGTTGCTACATAGTAACTTACATCATTAATGAGAATGTGCTTGCTTACAGCAACGTGCTATATGTTCTGAATGTCCGAATTGGGAATCTGTGTCAAAACTTTGTTAGGAATTATGTGATCCTTACTAGCTGGAAGTAAGGGAGATGGGGCATGAAGTTATTTCTAGGAGTTGGACACATACCAAGTTTAGCTCAGTTCTGGGAATCTTTGAAATACCTATACAAACTTGTTCCTACATAGAAACTTGCATCTTTGAATGAGAATCTGCTTGCCTACAGCAACGTGCTATATGTTCTGAATGCCCGAATTGGGAATCTGTGTCAAAACTTTGTTAGGAATTATGTGATCCTTACTAGCTGGAAGTAAGGGAGATGGGGCATGAAGTTATTTCTAGGAGTTGGACGCATACCAAGTTTAGCTCAGTTCTGGGCATCTTTGAAATACCTATACAAACTTGTTCCTACATAGTAACTTGCAACTTTGAATGAGAATGTGCTTGCTTACAGCAACGTGCTATATGTTCGGAATGCCCGAATTGGGAATCTGTGTCAAAACTTTGTTAGGAATTATGTGATCCTTACTAGCTGGAAGTAAGGGAGATGGGGCATGAAGTTATTTCTAGGAGTTGGACACATACCAAGTTTAGCTCAGTTCTGGGCATCTTTGAAATACCTATACAAACTTGTTCCTACATAGTAACTTGCATCTTTGAATGAGAATCTGCTTGCTTACAGCAACGTGCTATATGTTCTGAATGCCCGAATTGGGAATCTGTGTCAAAACTTTGTTAGGAATTATGTGATCCTTACTAGCTGGAAGTAAGGGAGATGGGGCATGAAGTTATTTCTAGGAGTTGGACACATACCAAGTTTAGCTCAGTTCTGGGCATCTTTGAAATACCTATACAAACTTGTTCCTACATAGTAACTTGCATCATTAATGAGAATGTGCTTGCTTACAGCAACGTGCTATATGTTCTGAAAGCCCGAATTGGGAATCTGTGTCAAAACTTTGTTAGGAATTATGTGATCCTTACTAGCTGGAAGTAAGGGAGATGGGGCATGAAGTTATTTCTAGGAGTTGGACACATACCAAGTTTAGCTCAGTTCTGGGCATCTTTGAAATACCTATGCAAACTTGTTGCTACATAGTAACTTACATCATTAATGAGAATGTGCTTGCTTACAGCAACGTGCTATATGTTCTGAATGCCCGAATTGGGAATCTGTGTCAAAACTTTGTTAGGAATTATGTGATCCTTACTAGCTGGAAGTAAGGGAGATGGGGCATGAAGTTATTTCTAGGAGTTGGACACATACCAAGTTTAGCTCAGTTCTGGGCATCTTTGACATACCTATACAAACTTGTTCCTACATAGTAACTTGCATCTTTGAATGAGAATGTGCTTGCTTACAGCAACGTGCTATATGTTCTGAATGCCCAATTGGCAATCTGTGTCAAAACATTGTTAGGAATTATGTGATCCTTACTAGCTGGAAGTAAGGGAGATGGGGCATGAAGTTATTTCTAGGAGTTGGACACATACCAAGTTTAGCTCAGTTCTGGGCATCTTTGAAATACCTATACAAACTTGTTCCTACATAGTAACTTGCATCTTTGAATGAGAATCTGCTTGCTTACAGCAACGTGCTATATGTTCTGAATGCCCGAATTGGGAATCTGTGTCAAAACTTTGTTAGGAATTATGTGATCCTTACTAGCTGGAAGTAAGGGAGATGGGGCATGAAGTTATTTCTAGGAGTTGGACACATACCAAGTTTAGCTCAGTTCTGGGCATCTTTGAAATACCTATACAAACTTGTTCCTACATAGTAACTTGCATCTTTGAATGAGAATGTGCTTGCTTACAGCAACGTGCTATATGTTCTGAATGCCCGAATTGGGAATCTGTGTCAAAACTTTGTTAGGAATTATGTGATCCTTACTAGCTGGAAGTAAGGGAGATGGGGCATGAAGTTATTTCTAGGAGTTGGACACATACCAAGTTTAGCTCAGTTCTGGGCATCTTTGAAATACCTATACAAACTTGTTCCTACATAGTAACTTGCATCATTAATGAGAATGTGCTTGCTTACAGCAACGTGCTATATGTTCTGAATGCCCGAATTGGGAATCTGTGTCAAAACTTTGTTAGGAATTATGTGATCCTTACCACCTGGAAGTAAGGGAGATGGGGCATGAAGTTATTTCTAGGAGTTGGACACATACCAAGTTTCGCTCAGTTCTGGGCATCTTTGAAATACCTATACAAACTTGTTACTACATAGTAACTTGCAACTTTGAATGAGAATGTGCTTGCTTACAGCAACGTGCTATATGTTCTGAATGCCCGAATTGGGAATCTGTGTCAAAACTTTGTTAGGAATTATGTGATCCTTACTAGCTGGAAGTAAGGGAGATGGGGCATGAAGTTATTTCTAGGAGTTGGACACATTCCAAGTTTAGCTCAGTTCTGGTCATCTTTGAAATACCTATACAAACTTGTTCCTACATAGTAACTTGCATCTTTAATGAGAATGTGCTTGCTTACAGCAACGTGCTATATGTTCTGAATGCCCGAATTGGGAATCTGTGTCAAAACTTTGTTAGGAATTATGTGATCCTTACTGGCTGGAAGTAAGGGAGATGGGGCATGAAGTTATTTCTAGGAGTTGGACACATACCAAGTTTAGCTCAGTTCTGGGCATCTTTGAAATACCTATACAAACTTGTTCCTACATAGTAACTTGCAACTTTGAATGAAAATGTGCTTGCTTACAGCAACGTGCTATATGTTCTGAATGCCCGAATTGGGAATCTGTGTCAAAACTTTGTTAGGAATTATGTGATCCTTACTAGCTGGAAGTAAGGGAGATGGGGCATGAAGTTATTTCTAGGAGTTGGACGCATACCAAGTTTAGCTCAGTTCTGGGCATCTTTGAAATACCTATACAAACTTGTTCCTACATAGTAACTTGCAACTTTGAATGAGAATGTGCTTGCTTACAGCAACGTGCTATATGTTCGGAATGCCCGAATTGGGAATCTGTGTCAAAACTTTGTTAGGAATTATGTGATCCTTACTAGCTGGAAGTAAGGGAGATGGGGCATGAAGTTATTTCTAGGAGTTGGACACATACCAAGTTTAGCTCAGTTCTGGGCATCTTTGAAATACCTATACAAACTTCTTCCTACATAGTAACTTGCAATTTTGAATGAGAATGTGCTTGCTTACAGCAACGTGCTATATGTTCTGAATGCCCGAATTGGGAATCTGTGTCAAAACTTTGTTAGGAATTATGTGATCCTTACTAGCTGGAAGTAAGGGAGATGGGGCATGAAGTTATTTCTAGGAGTTGGACACATACCAAGTTTAGCTCAGTTCTGGGCATCTTTGAAATACCTATACAAACTTGTTCCTACATAGTAACTTGCATCTTTGAATGAGAATCTGCTTGCTTACAGCAACGTGCTATATGTTCTGAATGCCCGAATTGGGAATCTGTGTCAAAACTTTGTTAGGAATTATGTGATCCTTACTAGCTGGAAGTAAGGGAGATGGGGCATGAAGTTATTTCTAGGAGTTGGACACATACCAAGTTTAGCTCAGTTCTGGGCATCTTTGAAATACCTATACAAACTTGTTCCTACATAGAAACTTGCAACTTTGAATGAGATTGTGCTTGCCTACAGCAACGTGCTATATGTTCTGAATGCCCGAATTGGGAATCTGTGTCAAAACTTTGTTAGGAATTATGTGATCCTTACTAGCTGGAAGTAAGGGAGATGGGGCATGAAGTTATTTCTAGGAGTTGGACACATACCAAGTTTAGCTCAGTTCTGGGCATCTTTGAAATACCTATACAAACTTGTTCCTACATAGTAACTTGCAACTTTGAATGAGAATGTGCTAGCCTACAGCAACGTGCTATATGTTCTGAATGCCCGAATTGGGAATCTGTGTCAAAACTTTGTTAGGAATTATGTGATCCTTACTAGCTGGAAGTAAGGGAGATGGGGCATGAAGTTATTACTTGGAGTTGGAGACATACCAAGTTTAGCTCAGTTCTGTGCATCTTTGAAATACCTATACAAACTTGTTCCTACATAGTAACTTGCATCTTTGAATGAGAATGTGCTTGCTTACAGCAACGTGCTATATGTTCTGAATGCCCGAATTGGCAATCTGTGTCAAAACATTGTTAGGAATTATGTCATCCTTACTAGCTGGAAGTAAGGGAGATGGGGCATGAAGTTATTTCTAGGAGTTGGACACATACCAAGTTTAGCTCAGTTCTGGGCATCTTTGAAATACCTATACAAACTTGTTCCTACCTAGTAACTTGCATCTTTGAATGAGAATCTGCTTGCCTACTGCAACGTGCTATATGTTCTGAATGCCCGAATTGGGAATCTGTGTCAAAACTTTGTTAGGAATTATGTGATCCTTACTAGCTGGAAGTAAGGCAGATGGGGCATGAAGTTATTTCTATGAGTTGGACACATACCAAGTTTAGCTCAGTTCTGGGCATCTTTGAAATACCTATACAAACTTGTTCCTACATAGTAACTTGCAACTTTGAATGAGAATGTGCTTGCTTACAGCAACGTGCTATATGTTCTGAATGCCCGAATTGGGAATCTGTGTCAAAACTTTGTTAGGAATTATGTGATCCTTACTAGCTGGAAGTATGGGAGATGGGGCATGAAGTTATTTCTAGGAGTTGGACACATACCAAGTTTAGCTCAGTTCTGGGCATCTTTGAAATACCTATACCAACTTGTTCCTACATAGTAACTTGCATCTTTGAATGAGAATCTGCTTGCTTACAGCAACGTGCTATATGTTCTGAATGCCCGAATTGGGAATCTGTGTCAAAACTTTGTTAGGAATTATGTGATCCTTACTAGCTGGAAGTAAGGGAGATGGGGCATGAAGTTATTTCTAGGAGTTGGACACATACCAAGTTTAGCTCAGTTCTGGGCATCTTTGAAATACCTATACAAACTTGTTCCTACATAGTAACTTGCAACTTTGAATGAGAATGTGCTTGCTTACAGCAACGTACTATATGTTCTGAATGCCCGAATTGGGAATCTGTGTCAAAACTTTGTTAGGAATTATGTGATCCTTACTAGCTGGAAGTAAGGGAGATGGGGCATGAAGTTATTTCTAGGAGTTGGACACATACCAAGTTTAGCTCAGTTCTGGGCATCTTTGAAATACCTATACAAACTTGTTCCTACATAGTAACTTGCATCTTTGAATGAGAATGTGCTTGCTTACAGCAACGTGCTATATGTTCTGAATGCCCGAATTGGGAATCTGTGTCAAAACATTGTTAGGAATTATGTGATCCTTACTAGCTGGAAGTAAGGGAGATGGGGCATGAAGTTATTTCTAGGAGTTGGACACATACCAAGTTTAGCTCAGTTCTGGGCATCTTTGAAATACCTATACAAACTTGTTCCTACATAGTAACTTGCATCTTTGAATGAGAATCTGCTTGCCTACAGCAACGTGCTATATGTTCTGAATGCCCGAATTGGGAATCTGTGTCAAAACTTTGTTAGGAATTATGTGATCCTTACTAGCTGGAAGTAAGGGAGATGGGGCATGAAGTTATTTCTAGGAGTTGGACACATACCAAGTTTAGCTCAGTTCTGGGCATCTTTGAAATACCTATACAAACTTGTTCCTACATCGGAACTTGCATCTTTGAATGAGAATGTGCTTGCTTACAGCAACGTGCTATATGTTCTGAATGCCCGAATTGGCAATCTGTGTCAAAACTTTGTTAGGAATTATGTGATCCTTACTAGCTGGAAGTAAGGGAGATGGGGCATGAAGTTATTTCTAGGAGTTGGACACATACCAAGTTTAGCTCGGTTCTGGGCATCTTTGAAATACCTATACAAACTTGTTCCTACATAGTAACTTGCAACTTTGAATGAGAATGTGCTTGCTTACAGCAACGTGCTATATGTTCTGAATGCCCGATTTGGGAATCTGTGTCAAAACTTTGTTAGGAATTATGTGATCCTTACTAGCTGGAAGTAAGGGAGATGGGGCATGAAGTTATTTCTAGGAGTTGGACACATACCAAGTTTAGCTCGGTTCTGGGCATCTTTGAAATACCTATACAAACTTGTTCCTACATAGTAACTTGCATCTTTGAATGAGAATCGGCTTGCCTACAGCAACGTGCTATATGTTCTGAATGCCCGAATTGGGAATCTGTGTCAAAACTTTGTTAGGAATTATGTGATTCTTACTAGCTGGAAGTAAGGGAGATGGGGCATGAAGTTATTTCTAGGAGTTGGACACATACCAAGTTTAGCTCGGTTCTGGGCATCTTTGAAATACCTATACAAACTTGTTCCTACATAGTAACTTGCAACTTTGAATGAGAATGTGCTTGCCTACAGCAACGTGCTATATGTTCTGAATGCCCGAATTGGGAATCTGTGTCAAAACTTTGTTAGGAATTATGTGATCCTTACTAGCTGGAAGTAAGGGAGATGGGGCATGAAGTTATTTCTAGGAGTTGGACACATACCAAGTTTAGCTCAGTTCTGGGCATCTTTGAAATACCTATACAAACTTGTTCCTACATAGTAACTTGCAACTTTGAATGAGAATGTGCTTGCCTACAGCAACGTGCTATATGTTCTGAATGCCCGAATTGGGAATCTGTGTCAAAACTTTGTTAGGAATTATGTGATCCTTACTAGCTGGAAGTAAGGGAGATGGGGCATGAAGTTATTTCTTGGAGTTGGAGACATAGCAAGTTTAGCTCAGTTCTGGGCATCTTTGAAATACCTATACAAACTTGTTCCTACATAGTAACTTGCATCTTTGAATGAGAATGTGCTTGCCTACAGCAACGTGCTATATGTTCTGAATGCCCGAATTGGCAATCTGTGTCAAAACTTTGTTAGGAATTATATGATCCTTACTAGCTGGAAGTAAGGGAGATGGGGCATGAAGTTATTTCTAGGAGTTGGACACATACCAAGTTTAGCTCAGTTCTGGGCATCTTTGAAATACCTATACAAACTTGTTCCTACATAGTAACTTGCATCTTTGAATGAGAATCTGCTTGCTTACAGCAACGTGCTATATGTTCTGAATGCCCGAATTGGGAATCTGTGTCAAAACTTTGTTAGGAATTATGTGATCCTTACTAGCTGGAAGTAAGGGAGATGGGGCATGAAGTTATTTCTAGGAGTTGGACACATACCAAGTTTAGCTCAGTTCTGGGCATCTTTGAAATACCTATACAAACTTGTTCCTACATAGTAACTTGCATCATTAATGAGAATGTGCTTGCTTACAGCAACGTGCTATATGTTCTGAATGCCCGAATTGGGAATCTGTGTCAAAACTTTGTTAGGAATTATGTGATCCTTACTAGCTGGAAGTAAGGGAGATGGGGCATGAAGTTATTTCTAGGAGTTGGACACATACCAAGTTTAGCTCAGTTCTGGGCATCTTTGAAATACCTATACAAACTTGTTCCTACATAGTAACTTGCATCTTTGAATGAGAATGTGCTTGCTTACAGCAACGTGCTATATGTTCTGAATGCCCGAATTGGGAATCTGTGTCAAAACTTTGTTAGGAATTATGTGATCCTTACTAGCTGGAAGTAAGGGAGATGGGGCCTGAAGTTATTTCTAGGAGTTGGACACATACCAAGTTTAGCTCAGTTCTGGGCATCTTTGAAATACCTATACAAACTTGTTACTACATAGTAACTTGCAACTTTGAATGAGAATGTGCTTGCTTACAGCAACGTGCTATATGTTCTGAATGCCCGAATTGGGAATCTGTGTCAAAACTTTGTTAGGAATTATGTGATTCTTACTAGTTGGAAGTAAGGGAGATGGGGCATGAAGTTATTTCTAGGAGTTGGACACATACCAAGTTTAGCTCAGTTCTGGGCATCTTTGAAATACCTATACAAACTTGTTCCTACATAGTAACTTGCAACTTTGAATGAGAATGTGCTTGCTTACAGCAACGTGCTATATGTTCTGAATGCCCGAAGTGGGAATCTGTGTCAAAACTTTGTTAGGAATTATGTGATCCTTACTAGCTGGAAGTAAGGGAGATGGGGCATGAAGTTATTTCTAGGAGTTGGACACATACCAAGTTTAGCTCAGTTCTGGGCATCTTTGAAATACCTATACAAACTTCTTCCTACATAGTAACTTGCAACTTTGAATGAGAATGTGCTTGCTTACAGCAACGTGCTGTATGTTCTGAATGCCCGAATTGGGAATCTGTGTCAAAACTTTGTTAGGAATTATGTGATCCTTACTAGCTGGAAGTAAGGGAGATGGGACATGAAGTTATTTCTAGGAGTTGGACACATACCAAGTTTAGCTCAGTTCTGGGCATCTTTGAAATACCTATACAAACTTGTTGCTACATAGTAACTTGCATCTTTGAATGAGAATGTGCTTGCTTACAGCAACGTGCTATATGTTCTGAATGCCCGAATTGGGAATCTGTGTCAAAACTTTGTTAGGAATTATGTGATCCTTACTAGCTGGAAGTAAGGGAGATGGGGCATGAAGTTATTTCTAGGAGTTGGACACATACCAAGTTTAGCTCAGTTCTGGGCATCTTTGAAATACCTATACAAACTTGTTCCTACATAGTAACTTGCATCATTAATGAGAATGTGCTTGCTTACAGCAACGTGCTATATGTTCTGAATGCCCGAATTGGGAATCTGTGTCAAAACTTTGTTAGGAATTATGTGATCCTTACTAGCTGGAAGTAAGGGAGATGGGGCATGAAGTTATTTCTAGGAGTTGGACACATACCTAGTTTCGCTCAGTTCTGGGCATCTTTGAAATACCTATACAAACTTGTTCCTACATAGTAACTTGCATCTTTGAATGAGAATCGGCTTGCCTACAGCAACGTGCTATATGTTCTGAATGCCCGAATTGGGAATCTGTGTCAAAACTTTGTTAGGAATTATGTGATTCTTACTAGCTGGAAGTAAGGGAGATGGGGCATGAAGTTATTTCTAGGAGTTGGACACATACCAAGTTTAGCTCGGTTCTGGGCATCTTTGAAATACCTATACAAACTTGTTCCTACATAGTAACTTGCAACTTTGAATGAGAATGTGCTTGCCTACAGCAACGTGCTATATGTTCTGAATGCCCGAATTGGGAATCTGTGTCAAAACTTTGTTAGGAATTATGTGATCCTTACTAGCTGGAAGTAAGGGAGATGGGGCATGAAGTTATTTCTAGGAGTTGGACACATACCAAGTTTAGCTCAGTTCTGGGCATCTTTGAAATACCTATACAAACTTGTTCCTACATAGTAACTTGCAACTTTGAATGAGAATGTGCTTGCCTACAGCAACGTGCTATATGTTCTGAATGCCCGAATTGGGAATCTGTGTCAAAACTTTGTTAGGAATTATGTGATCCTTACTAGCTGGAAGTAAGGGAGATGGGGCATGAAGTTATTTCTTGGAGTTGGAGACATAGCAAGTTTAGCTCAGTTCTGGGCATCTTTGAAATACCTATACAAACTTGTTCCTACATAGTAACTTGCATCTTTGAATGAGAATGTGCTTGCCTACAGCAACGTGCTATATGTTCTGAATGCCCGAATTGGCAATCTGTGTCAAAACTTTGTTAGGAATTATATGATCCTTACTAGCTGGAAGTAAGGGAGATGGGGCATGAAGTTATTTCTAGGAGTTGGACACATACCAAGTTTAGCTCAGTTCTGGGCATCTTTGAAATACCTATACAAACTTGTTCCTACATAGTAACTTGCATCTTTGAATGAGAATCTGCTTGCTTACAGCAACGTGCTATATGTTCTGAATGCCCGAATTGGGAATCTGTGTCAAAACTTTGTTAGGAATTATGTGATCCTTACTAGCTGGAAGTAAGGGAGATGGGGCATGAAGTTATTTCTAGGAGTTGGACACATACCAAGTTTAGCTCAGTTCTGGGCATCTTTGAAATACCTATACAAACTTGTTCCTACATAGTAACTTGCATCATTAATGAGAATGTGCTTGCTTACAGCAACGTGCTATATGTTCTGAATGCCCGAATTGGGAATCTGTGTCAAAACTTTGTTAGGAATTATGTGATCCTTACTAGCTGGAAGTAAGGGAGATGGGGCATGAAGTTATTTCTAGGAGTTGGACACATACCAAGTTTAGCTCAGTTCTGGGCATCTTTGAAATACCTATACAAACTTGTTCCTACATAGTAACTTGCATCTTTGAATGAGAATGTGCTTGCTTACAGCAACGTGCTATATGTTCTGAATGCCCGAATTGGGAATCTGTGTCAAAACTTTGTTAGGAATTATGTGATCCTTACTAGCTGGAAGTAAGGGAGATGGGGCCTGAAGTTATTTCTAGGAGTTGGACACATACCAAGTTTAGCTCAGTTCTGGGCATCTTTGAAATACCTATACAAACTTGTTACTACATAGTAACTTGCAACTTTGAATGAGAATGTGCTTGCTTACAGCAACGTGCTATATGTTCTGAATGCCCGAATTGGGAATCTGTGTCAAAACTTTGTTAGGAATTATGTGATTCTTACTAGTTGGAAGTAAGGGAGATGGGGCATGAAGTTATTTCTAGGAGTTGGACACATACCAAGTTTAGCTCAGTTCTGGGCATCTTTGAAATACCTATACAAACTTGTTCCTACATAGTAACTTGCAACTTTGAATGAGAATGTGCTTGCTTACAGCAACGTGCTATATGTTCTGAATGCCCGAAGTGGGAATCTGTGTCAAAACTTTGTTAGGAATTATGTGATCCTTACTAGCTGGAAGTAAGGGAGATGGGGCATGAAGTTATTTCTAGGAGTTGGACACATACCAAGTTTAGCTCAGTTCTGGGCATCTTTGAAATACCTATACAAACTTCTTCCTACATAGTAACTTGCAACTTTGAATGAGAATGTGCTTGCTTACAGCAACGTGCTGTATGTTCTGAATGCCCGAATTGGGAATCTGTGTCAAAACTTTGTTAGGAATTATGTGATCCTTACTAGCTGGAAGTAAGGGAGATGGGACATGAAGTTATTTCTAGGAGTTGGACACATACCAAGTTTAGCTCAGTTCTGGGCATCTTTGAAATACCTATACAAACTTGTTGCTACATAGTAACTTGCATCTTTGAATGAGAATGTGCTTGCTTACAGCAACGTGCTATATGTTCTGAATGCCCGAATTGGGAATCTGTGTCAAAACTTTGTTAGGAATTATGTGATCCTTACTAGCTGGAAGTAAGGGAGATGGGGCATGAAGTTATTTCTAGGAGTTGGACACATACCAAGTTTAGCTCAGTTCTGGGCATCTTTGAAATACCTATACAAACTTGTTCCTACATAGTAACTTGCATCATTAATGAGAATGTGCTTGCTTACAGCAACGTGCTATATGTTCTGAATGCCCGAATTGGGAATCTGTGTCAAAACTTTGTTAGGAATTATGTGATCCTTACTAGCTGGAAGTAAGGGAGATGGGGCATGAAGTTATTTCTAGGAGTTGGACACATACCTAGTTTCGCTCAGTTCTGGGCATCTTTGAAATACCTATACAAACTTGTTGCTACATAGTAACTTGCAACTTTGAATGAGAATGTGCTTGCTTACAGCAACGTGCTATATGTTCTGAATGCCCGAATTGGGAATCTGTGTCAAAACTTTGTTAGGAATTATGTGATCCTTACTAGCTGGAAGTAAGGGAGATGGGGCATGAAGTTATTTCTAGGAGTTGGACACATACCAAGTTTAGCTCAGTTCTGGGCATCTTTGAAATACCTATACAAACTTGTTCCTACATAGTAGCTTGCAACTTTGAATGAGAATGTGCTTGCTTACAGCAACGTGCTATATGTTCTGAATGCCCGAATTGGGAATCTGTGTCAAAACTTTGTTAGGAATTATGTGATCCTTACTAGCTGGAAGTAAGGGAGATGGGGCATGAAGTTATTTCTAGGAGTTGGACACATACCAAGTTTAGCTCAGTTCTGGGCATCTTTGAAATACCTATACAAACTTGTTCCTACATAGTAACTTGCATCTTTGAATGAGAATGTGCGTGCTTACAGCAACGTGCTATATGTTCTGAATGCCCGAATTGGGAATCTGTGTCAAAACTTTGTTAGGAATTATGTGATCCTTACTAGCTGGAAGTAAGGGAGATGGGGCATGAAGTTATTTCTAGGAGTTGGACACATACCAAGTTTAGCTCAGTTCTGGGCATCTTTGAAATACCTATACAAACTTGTTCCTACATAGTAACTTGCATCTTTGAATGAGAATGTGCTTGCTTACAGCAACGTGCTATATGTTCTGAATGCCCGAATTGGGAATCTGTGTCAAAACTTTGTTAGGAATTATGTGATCCTTACTAGCTGGAAGTAAGGGAGATGGGGCATGAAGTTATTTCTAGGAGTTGGACACATACCAAGTTTAGCTCAGTTCTGGGCATCTTTGAAATACCTATACAAACTTGTTCCTACATACTAACTTGCATCTTTAATGAGAATGTGCTTGCTTACAGCAACGTGCTATATGTTCTGAATGCCCGAATTGGGAATCTGTGTCAAAACTTTGTTAGGAATTATGTGATCCTTACTGACTGGAAGTAAGGGAGATGGGGCATGAAGTTATTTCTAGGAGTTGGACACATACCAAGTTTAGCTCAGTTCTGGGCATCTTTGAAATACCTATACAAACTTGTTCCTACATAGTAACTTGCAACTTTGAATGAAAATATGCTTGCTTACAGCAACGTGATATATGTTCTGAATGCCCGAATTGGGAATCTGTGTCAAAACTTTGTTAGGAATTATGTGATCCTTACTAGCTGGAAGTAAGGGAGATGGGGCATGAAGTTATTTCTAGGAGTTGCACACATACCAAGTTTAGCTCAGTTCTGGGCATCTTTGAAATACCTATACAAACTTGTTGCTACATAGTAACTTGCAACTTTGAATGAGAATCTGCTTGCTTACAGCAACGTGCTATATGTTCTGAATTCCCGAATTGGGAATCTGTGTCAAAACTGTGTTAGGAATTATGTGATCCTTACTAGCTGGAAGTAAGGGAGATGGGGCATGAAGTTATTTCTAGGAGTTGGACACATACCAAGTTTAGCTCAGTTCTGGGCATCTTTGAAATACCTATACAAACTTGTTCCTACATAGTAACTTGCAACTTTGAATGAGAATGTGCTTGCTTACAGCAACGTGCTATATGTTCTGAATACCCGAATTGGGAATCTGTGTCAAAACTTTGTTAGGAATTATGTGATCCTTACTAGCTGGAAGTAAGGGAGATGGGGCATGAAGTTATTTCTAGGAGTTGGACACATACCAAGTTTAGCTCAGTTCTGGGCATCTTTGAAATACCTATACAAACTTGTTCCTACATAGTAACTTGCAACTTTGAATGAGAATCTGCTTGCTTACAGCAACGTGCTATATGTTCTGAATGCCCGAATTGGGAATCTGTGTCAAAACTTTGTTAGGAATTATGTGATCCTTACTAGCTGGAAGTAAGGCAGATGGGGCATGAAGTTATTTCTAGGAGTTGGACACATACCAAGTTTAGCTCAGTTCTGGGCAGCTTTGAAATACCTATACAAACTTGTTCCTACGTAGTAACTTGCAACTTTGAATGAGAATGTGCTTGCTTGCAGCAACGTGCTATATGTTCTGAATGCCCGAATTGGGAATCTGTGTCAAAACTTTGTTAGGAATTATGTGATCCTTACTAGCTGAAAGTAAGGGAGATGGGGCATGAAGTTATTTCTAGGAGTTGGACACATACCAAGTTTAGCTCAGTTCTGGGCATCTTTGAAATACCTATACAAACTTGTTCCTACATAGTAACTTGCATCTTTGAATGAGAATCTGCTTGCCTACAGCAACGTGCTATATGTTCTGAATGCCCGAATTGGGAATCTATGTCAAAACTTTGTTAGGAATTATGTGATCCTTACTAGCTGGAAGTAAGGGAGATGGGGCATGAAGTTATTTCTAGGAGTTGGACACATACCAAGTTTAGCTCAGTTCTGGGCATCTTTGAAATACCTATACAAACTTGTTCCTACATAGTAACTTGCAACTTTGAATGAGAATGTTCTTGCCTACAGCAACGTGCTATATGTTCTGAATGCCCGAATTGGGAATCTGTGTCAAAACTTTGTTAGGAATTATGTGATCCTTACTAGCTGGAAGTAAGGGAGATGGGGCATGAAGTTATTTCTAGGAGTTGGACACATACCAAGTTTAGCTCAGTTCTGGGCATCTTTGAAATACCTATACAAACTTGTTCCTACATAGTAACTTGCATCTTTGAATGAGAATCTGCTTGCTTACAGCAACGTGCTATATGTTCTGAATGCCCGAATTGGGAATCTGTGTCAAAACTTTGTTAGGAATTATGTGATCCTTACTAGCTGGAAGTAAGGGAGATGGGGCATGAAGTTATTTCTAGGAGTTGGACACATACCAAGTTTAGCTCAGTTCTGGGCATCTTTGAAATACCTATACAAACTTGTTCCTACATAGTAACTTGCATCATTAATGAGAATGTGCTTGCTTACAGCAACGTGCTATATGTTCTGAATGCCCGAATTGGGAATCTGTGTCAAAACTTTGTTAGGAATTATGTGATCCTTACTAGCTGGAAGTAAGGGAGATGGGGCATGAAGTTATTTCTAGGAGTTGGACACATACCAAGTTTAGCTCAGTTCTGGGCATCTTTGAAATACCTATACAAACTTGGTGCTACATAGTAACTTGCATCATTAATGAGAATGTGCTTGCTTACAGCAACGTGCTATATGTTCTGAATGCCCGAATTGGGAATCTGTTTCAAAACTTTGTTAGGAATTATGTGATCCTTACTAGCTGGAAGTAAGGGAGATGGGGCATGAAGTTATTTCTAGGAGTTGGACACATACCAAGTTTAGCTCAGTTCTGGGCATCTTTGAAATACCTATACAAACTTGTTCCTACATAGTAACTTGCATCTTTGAATGAGAATGTGCTTGCTTACAGCAACGTGCTATATGTTCTGAATGCCCGAATTGGGAATCTGTGTCAAAACTTTGTTAGGAATTATGTGATCCTTACTAGCTGGAAGTAAGGGAGATGGGGCATGAAGTTATTTCTAGGAGTTGGACACATACCAAGTTTAGCTCAGTTCTGGGCATCTTTGAAATACCTATACAAACTTGTTCCTACATAGTAACTTGCAACTTTGAATGAGAATGTGCTTGCTTACAGCAACGTGCTATATGTTCTGAATGCCCGAATTGGGAATCTGTGTCAAAACTTTGTTAGGAATTATGTGATCCTTACTAGCTGGAAGTAAGGGAGATGGGGCATGAAGTTATTTCTAGGAGTTGGACACATACCAAGTTTAGCTCAGTTCTGGGCATCTTTGAAATACCTATACAAACTTGTTCCTACATAGTAACTTGCAACTTTGAATGAGAATGTGCTTGCTTACAGCAACGTGCTATATGTTCTGAATGCCCGAATTGGGAATCTGTGTCAAAACTTTGTTAGGAATTATGTGATCCTTACTAGCTGGAAGTAAGGGAGATGGGGCATGAAGTTATTTCTAGGAGTTGGACACATACCAAGTTTAGCTCAGTTCTGGGCATCTTTGAAATACCTATACAAACTTCTTCCTACATAGTAACTTGCAACTTTGAATGAGAATGTGCTTGCTTACAGCAACGTGCTATATGTTCTGAATGCCCGAATTGGGAATCTGTGTCAAAACTTTGTTAGGAATTATGTGATCCTTACTAACTGGAAGTAAGGGAGATGGGACATGAAGTTATTTCTAGGAGTTGGACACATACCAAGTTTAGCTCAGTTCTGGGCATCTTTGAAATACCTATACAAACTTGTTGCTACATAGTAACTTGCATCTTTGAATGAGAATGTGCTTGCTTACAGCAACGTGCTATATGTTCTGAATGCCCGAATTGGGAATCTGTGTCAAAACTTTGTTAGGAATTATGTGATCCTTACTAGCTGGAAGTAAGGGAGATGGGGCATGAAGTTATTTCTAGGAGTTGGACACATACCAAGTTTAGCTCAGTTCTGGGCATCTTTGAAATACCTATACAAACTTGTTCCTACATAGTAACTTGCATCATTAATGAGAATGTGCTTGCTTACAGCAACGTGCTATATGTTCTGAATGCCCGAATTGGGAATCTGTGTCAAAACTTTGTTAGGAATTATGTGATCCTTACTAGCTGGAAGTAAGGGAGATGGGGCATGAAGTTATTTCTAGGAGTTGGACACATACCAAGTTTAGCTCAGTTCTGGGCATCTTTGAAATACCTATACAAACTTGTTGCTACGTAGTAACTTGCAACTTTGAATGAGAATGTGCTTGCTTACAGCAACGTGCTATATGTTCTGAATGCCCGAATTGGGAATCTGTGTCAAAACTTTGTTAGGAATTATGTGATCCTTACTAGCTGGAAGTAAGGGAGATGGGGCATGAAGTTATTTCTAGGAGTTGGACACATACCAAGTTTAGCTCAGTTCTGGGCATCTTTGAAATACCTATACAAACTTGTTCCTACATAGTAGCTTGCAACTTTGAATGAGAATGTGCTTGCTTACAGCAACGTGCTATATGTTCTGAATGCCCGAATTGGGAATCTGTGTCAAAACTTTGTTAGGAATTATGTGATCCTTACTAGCTGGAAGTAAGGGAGATGGGGCATGAAGTTATTTCTAGGAGTTGGACACATACCAAGTTTAGCTCAGTTCTGGGCATCTTTGAAATACCTATACAAACTTGTTGCTACATAGTAACTTGCATCTTTGAATGAGAATGTGCGTGCTTACAGCAACGTGCTATATGTTCTGAATGCCCGAATTGGGAATCTGTGTCAAAACTTTGTTAGGAATTATGTGATTCTTACTAGCTGGAAGTAAGGGAGATGGGGCATGAAGTTATTTCTAGGAGTTGGACACATACCAAGTTTAGCTCAGTTCTGGGCATCTTTGAAATACCTATACAAACTTGTTGCTACATAGTAACTTGCATCTTTGAATGAGAATGTGCTTGCTTACAGCAACGTGCTATATGTTCTGAATGCCCGAATTGGGAATCTGTGTCAAAACTTTGTTAGGAATTATGTGATCCTTACTAGCTGGAAGTAAGGGAGATGGGGCATGAAGTTATTTCTACGAGTTGGACACATACCAAGTTTAGCTCAGTTCTGGGCATCTTTGAAATACCTATACAAACTTGTTCCTACATACTAACTTGCATCTTTAATGAGAATGTGCTTGCTTACAGCAACGTGCTATATGTTCTGAATGCCCGAATTGGGAATCTGTGTCAAAACTTTGTTAGGAATTATGTGATCCTTACTGACTGGAAGTAAGGGAGATGGGGCATGAAGTTATTTCTAGGAGTTGGACACATACCAAGTTTAGCTCAGTTCTGGGCATCTTTGAAATACCTATACAAACTTGTTCCTACATACTAACTTGCAACTTTGAATGAAAATATGCTTGCTTACAGCAACGTGATATATGTTCTGAATGCCCGAATTGGGAATCTGTGTCAAAACTTTGTTAGGAATTATGTGATCCTTACTAGCTGGAAGTAAGGGAGATGGGGCATGAAGTTATTTCTAGGAGTTGGACACATACCAGGTTTAGCTCAGTTCTGGGCATCTTTGAAATACCTATACAAACTTGTTCCTACATAGTAACTTGCAACTTTGAATGAGAATCTGCTTGCTTACAGCAACGTGCTATATGTTCTGAATTCCCGAATTGGGAATCTGTGTCAAAACTGTGTTAGGAATTATGTGATCCTTACTAGCTGGAAGTAAGGGAGATGGGGCATGAAGTTATTTCTAGGAGTTGGACACATACCAAGTTTAGCTCAGTTCTGGGCATCTTTGAAATACCTATACAAACTTGTTCCTACATAGTAACTTGCAACTTTGAATGAGAATGTGCTTGCTTACAGCAACGTGCTATATGTTCTGAATGCCCGAATTGGGAATCTGTGTCAAAACTTTGTTAGGAATTATGTGATCCTTACTAGCTGGAAGTAAGGGAGATGGGGCATGAAGTTATTTCTAGGAGTTGGACACATACCAAGTTTAGCTCAGTTCTGGGCATCTTTGAAATACCTATACAAACTTGTTGCTACATAGTAACTTGCATCTTTGAATGAGAATGTGCTTGCTTACAGCAACGTGCTATATGTTCTGAATGCCCGAATTGGGAATCTGTGTCAAAACTTTGTTAGGAATTATGTGATCCTTACTAGCTGGAAGTAAGGGAGATGGGGCATGAAGTTATTTCTAGGAGTTGGACGCATACCAAGTTTAGCTCAGTTCTGGGCATCTTTGAAATACCTATACAAACTTGTTCCTACATAGTAACTTGCATCTTTGAATGAGAATGTGCTTGCTTACAGCAACGTGCTATATGTTCTGAATGCCCGAATTGGGAATCTGTGTCAAAACTTTGTTAGGAATTATGTGATCCTTACTAGCTGGAAGTAAGGGAGATGGGGCATGAAGTTATTTCTAGGAGTTGGACGCATACCAAGTTTAGCTCAGTTCTGGGCATCTTTGAAATACCTATACAAACTTGTTGCTACATAGTAACTTGCATCTTTGAATGAGAATGTGCTTGCTTACAGCAACATGCTATATTTTCTGAATGCCCGAATTGGGAATCTGTGTCAAAACTTTGTTAGGAATTATGTGATCCTTACTAGCTGGAAGTAAGGGAGATGGGGCATGAAGTTATTTCTAGGAGTTGGACGCATACCAAGTTTAGCTCAGTTCTGGGCATCTTTGAAATACCTATACAAACTTGTTCCTACATAGTAACTTGCAACTTTGAATGAGAATGTGCTTGCTTACAGCAACGTGCTATATGTTCTGAATGCCCGAATTGGCAATCTGTGTCAAAACTTTGTTAGGAATTATGTGATCCTTACTAGCTGGATGTAAGGGAGATGGGGCATGAAGTTATTTCTAGGAGTTGGACACATACCAAGTTTATATCAGTTCTGGGCATCTTTGAAATACCTATACAAACTTGTTCCTACATAGTAACTTGCAACTTTGAATGAGAATGTGCTTGCTTACAGCAACGTGCTATATGTTCTGAATGCCCGAATTGGGAATCTGTGTCAAAACTTTGTTAGGAATTATGTGATCCTTACTAGCTGGAAGTAAGGGAGATGGGGCATGAAGTTATTTCTAGGAGTTGGACACATACCAAGTTTAGCTCAGTTCTGGGCATCTTTGAAATACCTATACAAACTTGTTCCTACATAGTAACTTGCATCATTAATGAGAATGTGCTTGCTTACAGCAACGTGCTATATGTTCTGAATGCCCGAATTGGGAATCTGTGTCAAAACTTTGTTAGGAATTATGTGATCCTTACTAGCTGGAAGTAAGGGAGATGGGGCATGAAGTTATTTCTAGGAGTTGGACACATACCAAGTTTAGCTCAGTTCTGGGCATCTTTGAAATACCTATACAAACTTGTTCCTACATAGTAACTTGCATCTTTGAATGAGAATCTGCTTGCTTACAGCAACGTGCTATATGTTCTGAATGCCCGAATTGGGAATCTGTGTCAAAACTTTGTTAGGAATTATGTGATCCTTACTAGCTGGAAGTAAGGGAGATGGGGCCTGAAGTTATTTCTAGGAGTTGGACACATACCAAGTTTCGCTCAGTTCTGGGCATCTTTGAAATACCTATACAAACATGTTGCTACATAGTAACTTGCAACTTTGAATGAGAATGTGCTTGCTTACAGCAACGTGCTATATGTTCTGAATGCCCGAATTGGGAATCTGTGTCAAAACTTTGTTAGGAATTATGTGATCCTTACTAGCTGGAAGTAAGGGAGATGGGGCATGAAGTTATTTCTAGGAGTTGGACACATACCAAGTTTAGCTCAGTTCTGGGCATCTTTGAAATACCTATACAAACTTGTTCCTACATAGTACCTTGCAACTTTGAATGAGAATGTGCTTGCTTACAGCAACGTGCTATATGTTCTGAATACCCGAATTGGGAATCTGTGTCAAAACTTTGTTAGGAATTATGTGATCCTTACTAGCTGGAAGTAAGGGAGATGGGGCATGAAGTTATTTCTAGGAGTTGGACGCATACCAAGTTTAGCTCAGTTCTGGGCATCTTTGAAATACCTATACAAACTTGTTCCTACATAGTAACTTGCATCTTTGAATGAGAATGTGCTTGCTTACAGCAACGTGCTATATGTTCTGAATGCCCGAATTGGGAATCTGTGTCAAAACTTTGTTAGGAATTATGTGATCCTTACTAGCTGGAAGTAAGGGAGATGGGGCATGAAGTTATTTCTAGGAGTTGGACGCATACCAAGTTTAGCTCAGTTTTGGGCATCTTTGAAATACCTATACAAACTTGTTCCTACATAGTAACTTGCATCTTTGAATGAGAATGTGCTTGCTTACAGCAACGTGCTATATGTTCTGAATGCCCGAATTGGGAATCTGTGTCAAAACTTTGTTAGGAATTATGTGATCCTTACTAGCTGGAAGTAAGGGAGATGGGGCATGAAGTTATTTCTAGGAGTTGGACGCATACCAAGTTTAGCTCAGTTCTGGGCATCTTTGAAATACCTATACAAACTTGTTCCTACATAGTAACTTGCATCTTGGAATGAGAATGTGCTTGCTTACAGCAACGTGCTATATGTTCTGAATGCCCGAATTGGGAATCTGTGTCAAAACTTTGTTAGGAATTATGTGATCCTTACTAGCTGGAAGTAAGGGAGATGGGGCATGAAGTTATTTCTAGGAGTTGGACGCATACCAAGTTTAGCTCAGTTCTGGGCATCTTTGAAAGACCTATACAAACTTGTTCCTACATAGTAACTTGCAACTTTGAATGAGAATGTGCTTGCTTACAGCAACGTGCTATATGTTCTGAATGCCCGAATTGGGAATCTGTGTCAAAACTTTGTTAGGAATTATGTGATCCTTACTAGCTGAAAGTAAGGGAGATGGGGCATGAAGTTATTTCTAGGAGTTGGACACATACCAAGTTTAGCTCAGTTCTGGGCATCTTTGAAATACCTATACAAACTTGTTCCTACATAGTAACTTGCATCATTAATGAGAATCTGCTTGCTTACAGCAACGTGCTATATGTTCTGAATGCCCGAATTGGGAATCTGTGTCAAAACTTTGTTAGGAATTATGTGATCCTTACTAGCTGGAAGTAAGGGAGATGGGACATGAAGTTATTTCTAGGAGTTGGACACATACCAAATTTAGCTCAGTTCTGGGCATCTTTGAAATACCTATACAAACTTGTTCCTACATAGTAACTTGCATCTTTGAATGAGAATGTGCTTGCTTACAGCAACGTGCTATATGTTCTGAATGCCCGAATTGGGAATCTGTGTCAAAACTTTGTTAGGAATTATGTGATCCTTACTGGCTGGAAGTAAGGGAGATGGGGCATGAAGTTATTTCTAGGAGTTGGACACATACCAAGTTTAGCTCAGTTCTGGGCATCTTTGAAATACCTATACAAACTTGTTCCTACATAGTAACTTGCAACTTTGAATGAAAATGTGCTTGCTTACAGCCACGTGCTATATGTTCTGAATGCCCGAATTGGGAATCTGTGTCAAAACTTTGTTAGGAATTATGTGATCCTTACTAGCTGGAAGTAAGGGAGATGGGGCATGAAGTTATTTCTAGGAGTTCGACACATACCAAGTTTAGCTCAGTTCTGGGCATCTTTGAAATACCTATACAAACTTGTTCCTACATAGTAACTTGCAACTTTGAATGAGAATGTGCTTGCTTACAGCAACGTGCTATATGTTCTGAATGCCCGAATTGGGAATCTGTGTCAAAACTTTGTTAGGAATTATGTGATCCTTACTAGCTGGAAGTAAGGGAGATGGGACATGAAGTTATTTCTAGGAGTTGGACACATACCAAGTTTAGCTCAGTTCTGGGCATCTTTGAAATACCTATACAAACTTGTTGCTACATAGTAACTTGCATCTTTGAATGAGAATGTGCTTGCTTACAGCAACGTGCTATATGTTCTGAATGCCCGATTTGGGAATCGATGTCAAAACTTTGTTAGGAATTATGTGATCCTTACTAGCTGGAAGTAAGGGAGATGGGGCATGAAGTTATTTCTAGGAGTTGGACACATACCAAGTTTAGCTCAGTTCTGGGCATCTTTGAAATACCTATACAAACTTGTTCCTACATAGTAACTTGCATCATTAATGAGAATGTGCTTGCTTACAGCAACGTGCTATATGTTCTGAATGCCCGAATTGGGAATCTGTGTCAAAACTTTGTTAGGAATTATGTGATCCTTACTAGCTGGAAGTAAGGGAGATGGGGCATGAAGTTATTTCTAGGAGTTGGACACATACCAAGTTTAGCTCAGTTCTGGGCATCTTTGAAATACCTATACAAACTTGTTCCTACATAGTAACTTGCATCTTTGAATGAGAATCTGCTTGCTTACAGCAACGTGCTATATGTTCTGAATGCCCGAATTGGGAATCTGTGTCAAAACTTTGTTAGGAATTATGTGATCCTTACTAGCTGGAAGTAAGGGAGATGGGGCCTGAAGTTATTTCTAGGAGTTGGACGCATACCAAGTTTAGCTCAGTTCTGGGCATCTTTGAAATACCTATACAAACTTGTTCCTACATAGTAACTTGCAACTTTGAATGAGAATGTGCTTGCTTACAGCAACGTGCTATATGTTCTGAATGCCCGAATTGGGAATCTGTGTCAAAACTTTGTTAGGAATTATGTGATCCTTACTAGCTGGAAGTAAGGGAGATGGGGCATGAAGTTATTTCTAGGAGTTGGACACATACCAAGTTTAGCTCAGTTCTGGGCATCTTTGAAATACCTATACAAACTTGTTCCTACATAGTAACTTGCAACTTTGAATGAGAATGTGCTTGCTTACAGCAACGTGCTATATGTTCTGAATGCCCGAATTGGGAATCTGTGTCAAAACTTTGTTAGGAATTATGTGATCCTTACTAGCTGGAAGTAAGGGAGATGGGGCATGAAGTTATTTCTAGGAGTTGGACTCATACCAAGTTTAGCTCAGTTCTGGGCATCTTTGAAATACCTATACAAACTTGTTCCTACATAGTAACTTGCATCTTTGAATGAGAATGTGCGTGCTTACAGCAACGTGCTATATGTTCTGAATGCCCGAATTGGGAATCTGTGTCAAAACTTTGTTAGGAATTATGTGATCCTTACTAGCTGGAAGTAAGGGAGATGGGGCATGAAGTTATTTCTAGGAGTTGGACACATACCAAGTTTAGCTCAGTTCTGGGCATCTTTGAAATACCTATACAAACTTGTTACTACATAGTAACTTGCATCTTTGAATGAGAAAGTGCTTGCTTACAGCAACGTGCTATATGTTCTGAATGCCCGAATTGGGAATCTGTGTCAAAACTTTGTTAGGAATTATGTGATCCTTACTAGCTGGAAGTAAGGGAGATGGGGCATGAAGTTATTTCTAGGAGTTGGACACATACCAAGTTTAGCTCAGTTCTGGTCATCTTTGAAATACCTATACAAACTTGTTCCTACATAGTAACTTGCATCTTTAATGAGAATGTGCTTGCTTACAGCAACGTGCTATATGTTCTGAATGCCCGAATTGGGAATCTGTGTCAAAACTTTGTTAGGAATTATGTGATCCTTACTGGCTGGAAGTAAGGGAGATGGGGCATGAAGTTATTTCTAGGAGTTGGACACATACCAAGTTTAGCTCAGTTCTGGGCATCTTTGAAATACCTATACAAACTTGTTCCTACATAGTAACTTGCAACTTTGAATGAAAATGTGCTTGCTTACAGCAACGTGCTATATGTTCTGAATGCCCGAATTGGGAATCTGTGTCAAAACTTTGTTAGGAATTATGTGATCCTTACTAGCTGGAAGTAAGGGAGATGGGGCATGAAGTTATTTCTAGGAGTTCGACACATACCAAGTTTAGCTCAGTTCTGGGCATCTTTGAAATACCTATACAAACTTGTTCCTACATAGTAACTTGCAACTTTGAATGAGAATCTGCTTGCTTACAGCAACGTGCTATATGTTCTGAATGCCCGAATTGGGAATCTGTGTCAAAACTGTGTTAGGAATTATGTGATCCTTACTAGCTGGAAGTAAGGGAGATGGGGCATGAAGTTATTTCTAGGAGTTGGACACATACCAAGTTTAGCTCAGTTCTGGGCATCTTTGAAATACCTATACAAACTTGTTCCTACATAGTAACTTGCATCTTTGAATGAGAAAGTGCTTGCTTACAGCAACGTGCTATATGTTCTGAATGCCCGAATTGGGAATCTGTGTCAAAACTTTGTTAGGAATTATGTGATCCTTACTAGCTGGAAGTAAGGGAGATGGGGCATGAAGTTATTTCTAGGAGTTGGACGCATACCAAGTTTAGCTCAGTTCTGGGCATCTTTGAAATACCTATACAAACTTGTTCCTACATAGTAACTTGCATCATTAATGAGAATGTGCTTGCTTACAACAACGTGCTATATGTTCTGAATGCCCGAATTGGGAATCTGTGTCAAAACTTTGTTAGGAGTTATGTGATCCTTACTAGCTGGAAGTAAGGGAGATGGGGCCTGAAGTTATTTCTAGGAGTTGGACACATACCAAGTTTCGCTCAGTTCTGGGCATCTTTGAAATACCTATACAAACTTGTTGCTACATAGTAACTTGCAACTTTGAATGAGAATGTGCTTGCTTACAGCAACGTGCTATATGTTCTGAATGCCCGAATTGGGAATCTGTGTCAAAACTTTGTTAGGAATTATGTGATCCTTACTAGCTGGAAGTAAGGGAGATGGGGCATGAAGTTATTTCTAGGAGTTGGACACATACCAAGTTTAGCTCAGTTCTGGGCATCTTTGAAATACCTATACAAACTTGTTCCTACATAGTAACTTGCATCTTCGAATGAGAAAGTGCTTGCTTACAGCAACGTGCTATATGTTCTGAATGCCCGAATTGGGAATCTGTGTCAAAACTTTGTTAGGAATTATGTGATCCTTACTAGCTGGAAGTAAGGGAGATGGGGCATGAAGTTATTTCTAGGAGTTGGACACATACCAAGTTTAGCTCAGTTCTGGGCATCTTTGAAATACCTATACAAACTTGTTCCTACATAGTAACTTGCAACTTTGAATGAGAATCTGCTTGCTTGCAGCAACGTGCTATATGTTCTGAATGCCCGAATAGGGAATCTGTGTCAAAACTTTGTTAGGAATTATGTGATCCTTACTAGCTGGAAGTAAGGGAGATGGGGCATGAAGTTATTTCTAGGAGTTGGACACATACCAAGTTTAGCTCAGTTCTGGGCATCTTTGAAATACCTATACAAACTTGTTCCTACATAGTAACTTGCAACTTTGAATGAGAATGTGCTTGCTTGCAGCAACGTGCTATATGTTCTGAATGCCCGAATAGGGAATCTGTGTCAAATCTTTGTTAGGAATTATGTGATCCTTACTAGCTGGAAGTAAGGGAGATGGGGCATGAAGTTATTTCTAGGAGTTGGACACATACCAAGTTTAGCTCAGTTCTGGGCATCTTTGAAATACCTATACAAACTTGTTCCTACATAGTAACTTGCAACTTTGAATGAGAATGTGCTTGCTTGCAGCAACGTGCTATATGTTCTGAATGCCCGTATTGGGAATCTGTGTCAAAACTTTGTTAGGAATTATGTGATCCTTACTAGCTGGAAGTAAGGGAGATGGGGCATGAAGTTATTTCTAGGAGTTGGACACATACCAAGTTTAGCTCAGTTCTGGGCATCTTTGAAATACCTATACAAACTTGTTCCTACATAGTAACTTGCATCTTTGAATGAGAATGTGCTTGCTTGCAGCAACGTGCTATATGTTCTGAATGCCCAAATTGGCAATCTGTGTCAAAACTTTGTTAGGAATTATGTGATCCTTACTAGCTGGAAGTAAGGGAGATGGGGCATGAAGTTATTTCTAGGAGTTGGACACATAGCAAGTTTAGCTCAGTTCTGGGCATCTTTGAAATACCTATACAAACTTGTTCCTACATAGTAACTTGCAACTTTGAATGAGAATGTGCTTGCTTGCAGCAACGTGGTATATGTTCTGAATGCCCGAATTGGCAATCTGTGTCAAAACTTTGTTAGGAATTATGTGATCCTTACTAGCTGGAAGTAAGGGAGATGGGGCATGAAGTTATTTCTAGGAGTTGGACACATAACAAGTTTAGATCAGTTCTGGGCATCTTTGAAATACCTATACAAACTTGTTCCTACATAGTAACTTGCAACTTTGAATGAGAATGTGCTTGCTTACAGCAACGTGCTATATGTTCTGAATGCCCGATTTGGGAATCTGTGTCAAAACTTTGTTAGGAATTATGTGATCCTTACTAGCTGGAAGTAAGGGAGATGGGGCATGAAGTTATTTCTAGGAGTTGGACACATACCAAGTTTAGCTCAGTTCTGGGCATCATTTAAATACCTATACAAACTTGTTCCTACCTAGTAACTTGCAACTTTGAATGAGAATGTGCTTGCTTACAGCAACGTGCTATATGTTCTGAATGCCCGAATTGGGAATCTGTGTCAAAACTTTGTTAGGAATTATGTGATCCTTACTAGCTGGAAGTAAGGGAGATGGGGCATGAAGTTATTTCTAGGAGTTGGACACATACCAAGTTTAGCTCAGTTCTGGGCATCTTTGAAATACCTATACAAACTTGTTCCTACATAGTAACTTGCATCTTTGAATGAGAATGTGCTTGCTTACAGCAACGTGCTATATGTTCTGAATGCCCTAATTGGCAATCTGTGTCAAAACTTTGTTAGGAATTATGTGATCCTTACTAGCTGGAAGTAAGGGAGATGGGGCATGAAGTTATTTCTAGGAGTTGGACACATACCAAGTTTAGCTCAGTTCTGGGCATCTTTAAATACCTATACAAACTTGTTCCTACATAGTAACTTGCATCTTTGAATGAGAATCTGCTTGCTTACAGCAACGTGCTATATGTTCTGAATGCCCGAATTGGCAATCTGTGTCAAAACTTTGTTAGGAATTATGTGATCCTTACTAGCTGGAAGTAAGGGAGATGGGGCATGAAGTTATTTCTAGGAGTTGGACACATACCAAGTTTAGCTCAGTTCTGGGCATCTTTGAAATACCTATACAAACTTGTTCCTACCTAGTAACTTGCAACTTTGAATGAGAATGTGCTTGCTTGCAGCAACGTGCTATATGTTCTGAATGCCCGAATAGGGAATCTGTGTCAAAACTTTGTTAGGAATTATGTGATCCTTACTAGCTGGAAGTAAGTTAGATGGAGCATGAAGTTATTTCTTGGAGTTGGACACATACCAAGTTTAGCTCAGTTCTGGGCATCTTTGAAATACCTATACAAACTTGTTCCTACCTAGTAACTTGCATCTTTGAATGAGAATGTGCTTGCTTGCAGCAACGTGCTATATGTTCTGAATGCCCGAATAGGGAATCTGTGTCAAAACTTTGTTAGGAATTATGTGATCCTTACTAGCTGGAAGTAAGGGAGATGGGGCATGAAGTTATTTCTAGGAGTTGGACACATACCAAGTTTAGCTCAGTTCTGAGCATCTTTGAAATACCTATACAAACTTGTTCCTACATAGTAACTTGCATCTTTGAATGAGAATGTTCTTGCTTACAGCAACGTGCTATATGTTCTGAATGCCCGAATTGGGAATCTGTGTCAAAACTTTGTTAGGAATTATGTGATCCTTACTAGCTGGAAGTAAGGGAGATGGGGCATGAAGTTATTGCTAGGAGTTGGACACATACCAAGTTTAGCTCAGTTCTGGGCATCTTTGAAATACCTATACAAACTTGTTCCTACATAGTAACTTGCATCTTTGAATGAGAATGTGCTTGCTTACAGCAACGTGCTATATGTTCTGAATGCCCGAATTTGGAATCTGTGTCAAAACTTTGTTAGGAATTATGTGATCCTTACTAGCTGGAAGTAAGGGAGATGGGGGCATGAAGTTATTTCTAGGAGTTGGACACATACCAAGTTTAGCTCAGTTCTGGGCATCTTTGAAATACCTATACAAACTTGTTCCTACATAGTAACTTGCATCTTTGAATGAGAATGTGCTTGCTTACAGCAACGTGCTATATGTTCTGAATGCCCGAATTGGGAATCTGTGTCAAAACTTTGTTAGGAATTATGTGATCCTTACTAGCTGGAAGTAAGGGAGATGGGGCATGAAGTTATTTCTAGGAGTTGGACACATAGCAAGTTTAGCTCAGTTCTGGGCATCTTTGAAATACCTATACAAACTTGTTCCTACATAGTAACTTGCATCTTTGAATGAGAATCTGCTTGCTTACAGCAACGTGCTATATGTTCTGAATGCCCGAATTGGGAATCTGTGTCAAAACTTTGTTAGGAATTATGTGATCCTTACTAGCTGGAAGTAAGGGAGATGGGGCATGAAGTTATTTCTAGGAGTTGGACACATAGCAAGTTTAGCTCAGTTCTGGGCATCTTTGAAATACCTATACAAACTTGTTCCTACATAGTAACTTGCATCTTTGAATGAGAATCTGCTTGCTTACAGCAACGTGCTATATGTTCTGAATGCCCGAATTGGGAATCTGTGTCAAAACTTTGTTAGGAATTATGTGATCCTTACTAGCTGGAAGTAAGGGAGATGGGGCATGAAGTTATTTCTAGGAGTTGGACACATAGCAAGTTTAGCTCAGTTCTGGGCATCTTTGAAATACCTATACAAACTTGTTCCTACATAGTAACTTACAACTTTGAATGAGAATGTGCTTGCTTACAGCAACGTGCTATATGTTCTGAATGCCCGAATTGGGAATCTGTGTCAAAACTTTGTTAGGAATTATGTGATCCTTACTAGCTGGAAGTAAGGGAGATGGGGCATGAAGTTATTTCTAGGAGTTGGACACATACCAAGTTTAGCTCAGTTCTGGGCATCTTTGAAATACCTATACAAACTTGTTCCTACATAGTAACTTGCATCTTTGAATGAGAATGTGCTTGCTTGCAGCAACGTGCTATATGTTCTGAATGCCCGAATTGGGAATCTGTGTCAAAACTTTGTTAGGAATTATGTGATCCTTACTAGCTGGAAGTAAGGGAGATGGGGCATGAAGTTATTTCTAGGAGTTGGACACATACCAAGTTTAGCTCAGTTCTGGGCATCTTTGAAATACCTATACAAACTTGTTCCTACATAGTAACTTGCAACTTTGAATGAGAATGTGCTTGCTTGCAGCAACGTGCTATATGTTCTGAATGCCCGAATTGGGAATCTGTGTCAAAACTTTGTTAGGAATTATGTGATCCTTACTAGCTGGAAGTAAGGGAGATGGGGCATGAAGTTATTTCTAGGAGTTGGACACATACCAAGTTTAGCTCAGTTCTGGGCATCTTTGAAATACCTATACAAACTTGTTCCTACATAGTAACTTGCAACTTTGAATGAGAATGTGCTTGCTTGCAGTAACGTGGTATATGTTCTGAATGCCCGAATTGGCAATCTGTGTCAAAACTTTGTTAGGAATTATGTGATCCTTACTAGCTGGAAGTAAGGGAGATGGGGCATGAAGTTATTTCTAGGAGTTGGACACATACCAAGTTTAGATCAGTTCTGGGCATCTTTGAAATACCTATACAAACTTGTTCCTACATAGTAACTTGCAACTTTGAATGAGAATGTGCTTGCTTACAGCAACGTGCTATATGTTCTGAATGCCCGAATTGGGAATCTGTGTCAAAACTTTGTTAGGAATTATGTGATCCTTACTAGCTGGAAGTAAGGGAGATGGGGCATGAAGTTATTTCTAGGAGTTGGACACATACCAAGTTTAGCTCAGTTCTGGGCATCTTTGAAATACCTATACAAACTTGTTCCTACATAGTAACTTGCATCTTTGAATGAGAATCTGCTTGCTTACAGCAACGTGCTATATGTTCTGAATGCCCGAATTGGGAATCTGTGTCAAAACTTTGTTAGGAATTATGTGATCCTTACTAGCTGGAAGTAAGGGAGATGGGGCATGAAGTTATTTCTAGGAGTTGGACACATACCAAGTTTAGCTCAGTTCTGGGCATCTTTGAAATACCTATACAAACTTGTTCCTACATAGTAACTTGCATCTTTGAATGAGAATCTGCTTGCTTACAGCAACGTGCTATATGTTCTGAATGCCCGAATTGGGAATCTGTGTCAAAACTTTGTTAGGAATTATGTGATCCTTACTAGCTGGAAGTAAGGGAGATGGGGCATGAAGTTATTTCTAGGAGTTGGACACATAGCAAGTTTAGCTCAGTTCTGGGCATCTTTGAAATACCTATACAAACTTGTTCCTACATAGTAACTTGCAACTTTGAATGAGAATGTGCTTGCTTACAGCAACGTGCTATATGTTCTGAATGCCCGAATTGGGAATCTGTGTCAAAACTTTGTTAGGAATTATGTGATCGTTACTAGCTGGAAGTAAGGGAGATGGGGCATGAAGTTATTTCTAGGAGTTGGACACATACCAAGTTTAGCTCAGTTCTGGGCATCTTTGAAATACCTATACAAACTTGTTCCTACATAGTAACTTGCATCTTTGAATGAGAATGTGCTTGCTTGCAGCAACGTGCTATATGTTCTGAATGCCCGAATTGGGAATCTGTGTCAAAACTTTGTTAGGAATTATGTGATCCTTACTAGCTGGAAGTAAGGGAGATGGGGCATGAAGTTATTTCTAGGAGTTGGACACATACCAAGTTTAGCTCAGTTCTGGGCATCTTTGAAATACCTATACAAACTTGTTCCTACATAGTAACTTGCAACTTTGAATGAGAATGTGCTTGCTTGCAGCAACGTGCTATATGTTCTGAATGCCCGAATTGGGAATCTGTGTCAAAACTTTGTTAGGAATTATGTGATCCTTACTAGCTGGAAGTAAGGGAGATGGGGCATGAAGTTATTTCTAGGAGTTGGACACATACCAAGTTTAGCTCAGTTCTGGGCATCTTTGAAATACCTATACAAACTTGTTCCTACATAGTAACTTGCAACTTTGAATGAGAATGTGCTTGCTTGCAGCAACGTGGTATATGTTCTGAATGCCCGAATTGGCAATCTGTGTCAAAACTTTGTTAGGAATTATGTGATCCTTACTAGCTGGAAGTAAGGGAGATGGGGCATGAAGTTATTTCTAGGAGTTGGACACATAACAAGTTTAGATCAGTTCTGGGCATCTTTGAAATACCTATACAAACTTGTTCCTACATAGTAACTTGCAACTTTGAATGAGAATGTGCTTGCTTACAGCAACGTGCTATATGTTCTGAATGCCCGATTTGGGAATCTGTGTCAAAACTTTGTTAGGAATTATGTGATCCTTACTAGCTGGAAGTAAGGGAGATGGGGCATGAAGTTATTTCTAGGAGTTGGACACATACCAAGTTTAGCTCAGTTCTGGGCATCATTTAAATACCTATACAAACTTGTTCCTACCTAGTAACTTGCAACTTTGAATGAGAATGTGCTTGCTTACAGCAACGTGCTATATGTTCTGAATGCCCGAATTGGGAATCTGTGTCAAAACTTTGTTAGGAATTATGTGATCCTTACTAGCTGGAAGTAAGGGAGATGGGGCATGAAGTTATTTCTAGGAGTTGGACACATACCAAGTTTAGCTCAGTTCTGGGCATCTTTGAAATACCTATACAAACTTGTTCCTACATAGTAACTTGCATCTTTGAATGAGAATGTGCTTGCTTACAGCAACGTGCTATATGTTCTGAATGCCCGAATTGGCAATCTGTGTCAAAACTTTGTTAGGAATTATGTGATCCTTACTAGCTGGAAGTAAGGGAGATGGGGCATGAAGTTATTTCTAGGAGTTGGACACATACCAAGTTTAGCTCAGTTCTGGGCATCTTTGAAATACCTATACAAACTTGTTCCTACATAGTAACTTGCATCTTTGAATGAGAATCTGCTTGCTTACAGCAACGTGCTATATGTTCTGAATGCCCGAATTGGCAATCTGTGTCAAAACTTTGTTAGGAATTATGTGATCCTTACTAGCTGGAAGTAAGGGAGATGGGGCATGAAGTTATTTCTAGGAGTTGGACACATACCAAGTTTAGCTCAGTTCTGGGCATCTTTGAAATACCTATACAAACTTGTTCCTACCTAGTAACTTGCAACTTTGAATGAGAATGTGCTTGCTTGCAGCAACGTGCTATATGTTCTGAATGCCCGAATAGGGAATCTGTGTCAAAACTTTGTTAGGAATTATGTGATCCTTACTAGCTGGAAGTAAGTTAGATGGAGCATGAAGTTATTTCTTGGAGTTGGACACATACCAAGTTTAGCTCAGTTCTGGGCATCTTTGAAATACCTATACAAACTTGTTCCTACCTAGTAACTTGCATCTTTGAATGAGAATGTGCTTGCTTGCAGCAACGTGCTATATGTTCTGAATGCCCGAATAGGGAATCTGTGTCAAAACTTTGTTAGGAATTATGTGATCCTTACTAGCTGGAAGTAAGGGAGATGGGGCATGAAGTTATTTCTAGGAGTTGGACACATACCAAGTTTAGCTCAGTTCTGAGCATCTTTGAAATACCTATACAAACTTGTTCCTACATAGTAACTTGCATCTTTGAATGAGAATGTTCTTGCTTACAGCAACGTGCTATATGTTCTGAATGCCCGAATTGGCAATCTGTGTCAAAACTTTGTTAGGAATTATGTGATCCTTACTAGCTGGAAGTAAGGGAGATGGGGCATGAAGTTATTGCTAGGAGTTGGACACATACCAAGTTTAGCTCAGTTCTGGGCATCTTTGAAATACCTATACAAACTTGTTCCTACATAGTAACTTGCATCTTTGAATGAGAATGTGCTTGCTTACAGCAACGTGCTATATGTTCTGAATGCCCGAATTTGGAATCTGTGTCAAAACTTTGTTAGGAATTATGTGATCCTTACTAGCTGGAAGTAAGGGAGATGGGGGCATGAAGTTATTTCTAGGAGTTGGACACATACCAAGTTTAGCTCAGTTCTGGGCATCTTTGAAATACCTATACAAACTTGTTCCTACATAGTAACTTGCATCTTTGAATGAGAATGTGCTTGCTTACAGCAACGTGCTATATGTTCTGAATGCCCGAATTGGGAATCTGTGTCAAAACTTTGTTAGGAATTATGTGATCCTTACTAGCTGGAAGTAAGGGAGATGGGGCATGAAGTTATTTCTAGGAGTTGGACACATAGCAAGTTTAGCTCAGTTCTGGGCATCTTTGAAATACCTATACAAACTTGTTCCTACATAGTAACTTGCATCTTTGAATGAGAATCTGCTTGCTTACAGCAACGTGCTATATGTTCTGAATGCCCGAATTGGGAATCTGTGTCAAAACTTTGTTAGGAATTATGTGATCCTTACTAGCTGGAAGTAAGGGAGATGGGGCATGAAGTTATTTCTAGGAGTTGGACACATAGCAAGTTTAGCTCAGTTCTGGGCATCTTTGAAATACCTATACAAACTTGTTCCTACATAGTAACTTGCATCTTTGAATGAGAATCTGCTTGCTTACAGCAACGTGCTATATGTTCTGAATGCCCGAATTGGGAATCTGTGTCAAAACTTTGTTAGGAATTATGTGATCCTTACTAGCTGGAAGTAAGGGAGATGGGGCATGAAGTTATTTCTAGGAGTTGGACACATAGCAAGTTTAGCTCAGTTCTGGGCATCTTTGAAATACCTATACAAACTTGTTCCTACATAGTAACTTGCATCTTTGAATGAGAATCTGCTTGCTTACAGCAACGTGCTATATGTTCTGAATGCCCGAATTGGGAATCTGTGTCAAAACTTTGTTAGGAATTATGTGATCCTTACTAGCTGGAAGTAAGGGAGATGGGGCATGAAGTTATTTCTAGGAGTTGGACACATAGCAAGTTTAGCTCAGTTCTGGGCATCTTTGAAATACCTATACAAACTTGTTCCTACATAGTAACTTGCAACTTTGAATGAGAATGTGCTTGCTTACAGCAACGTGCTATATGTTCTGAATGCCCGAATTGGGAATCTGTGTCAAAACTTTGTTAGGAATTATGTGATCCTTACTAGCTGGAAGTAAGGGAGATGGGGCATGAAGTTATTTCTAGGAGTTGGACACATACCAAGTTTAGCTCAGTTCTGGGCATCTTTGAAATACCTATACAAACTTGTTCCTACATAGTAACTTGCATCTTTGAATGAGAATCTGCTTGCTTGCAGCAACGTGCTATATGTTCTGAATGCCCGAATTGGCAATCTGTGTCAAAACTTTGTTAGGAATTATGTGATCCTTACTAGCTGGAAGTAAGGGAGATGGGGCATGAAGTTATTTCTAGGAGTTGGACACATACCAAGTTTAGCTCAGTTCTGGGCATCTTTGAAATACCTATACAAACTTGTTCCTACATAGTAACTTGCAACTTTGAATGAGAATGTGCTTGCTTGCAGCAACGTGCTATATGTTCTGAATGCCCGGATTGGGAATCTGTGTCAAAACTTTGTTAGGAATTATGTGATCCGTACTAGCTGGAAGTAAGGCAGATGGGGCATGAAGTTATTTCTAGGAGTTGGACACATACCAAGTTTAGCTCAGTTCTGGGCATCTTTGAAATACCTATACAAACTTGTTCCTACATAGTAACTTGCAACTTTGAATGAGAATGTGCTTGCTTGCAGCAACGTGGTATATGTTCTGAATGCCCGAATTGGCAATCTGTGTCAAAACTTTGTTAGGAATTATGTGATCCTTACTAGCTGGAAGTAAGGGAGATGGGGCATGAAGTTATTTCTAGGAGTTGGACACATACCAAGTTTAGCTCAGTTCTGGGCATCTTTGAAATACCTATACAAACTTGTTCCTACATAGTAACTTGCAACTTTGAATGAGAATGTTCTTGCTTACAGCAACGTGCTATATGTTCTGAATGCCCGAATTGGCAATCTGTGTCAAAACTTTGTTAGGAATTATGTGATCCTTACTAGCTGGAAGTAAGGGAGATGGGGCATGAAGTTATTGCTAGGAGTTGGACACATACCAAGTTTAGCTCAGTTCTGGGCATCTTTGAAATACCTATACAAACTTGTTCCTACATAGTAACTTGCATCTTTGAATGAGAATGTGCTTGCTTACAGCAACGTGCTATATGTTCTGAATGCCCGAATTTGGAATCTGTGTCAAAACTTTGTTAGGAATTATGTGATCCTTACTAGCTGGAAGTAAGGGAGATGGGGGCATGAAGTTATTTCTAGGAGTTGGACACATACCAAGTTTAGCTCAGTTCTGGGCATCTTTGAAATACCTATACAAACTTGTTCCTACATAGTAACTTGCATCTTTGAATGAGAATCTGCTTGCTTAGAGCAACGTGCTATATGTTCTGAATGCCCGAATTGGGAATCTGTGTCAAAACTTTGTTAGGAATTATGTGATCCTTACTAGCTGGAAGTAAGGGAGATGGGGCATGAAGTTATTTCTAGGAGTTGGACACATAGCAAGTTTAGCTCAGTTCTGGGCATCTTTGAAATACCTATACAAACTTGTTCCTACATAGTAACTTGCATCTTTGAATGAGAATCTGCTTGCTTACAGCAACGTGCTATATGTTCTGAATGCCCGAATTGGGAATCTGTGTCAAAACTTTGTTAGGAATTATGTGATCCTTACTAGCTGGAAGTAAGGGAGATGGGGCATGAAGTTATTTCTAGGAGTTGGACACATAGCAAGTTTAGCTCAGTTCTGGGCATCTTTGAAATACCTATACAAACTTGTTCCTACATAGTAACTTGCATCTTTGAATGAGAATCTGCTTGCTTACAGCAACGTGCTATATGTTCTGAATGCCCGAATTGGGAATCTGTGTCAAAACTTTGTTAGGAATTATGTGATCCTTACTAGCTGGAAGTAAGGGAGATGGGGCATGAAGTTATTTCTAGGAGTTGGACACATAGCAAGTTTAGCTCAGTTCTGGGCATCTTTGAAATACCTATACAAACTTGTTCCTACATAGTAACTTGCATCTTTGAATGAGAATGTGCTTGCTTGCAGCAACGTGCTATATGTTCTGAATGCCCGAATTGGGAATCTGTGTCAAAACTTTCTTAGGAATTATGTGATCCGTACTAGCTGGAAGTAAGGCAGATGGGGCATGAAGTTATTTCTAGGAGTTGGACACATACCAAGTTTAGCTCAGTTCTGGGCATCTTTGAAATACCTATACAAACTTGTTCCTACATAGTAACTTGCAACTTTGAATGAGAATGTGCTTGCTTGCAGCAACGTGCTATATGTTCTGAATGCCCGGATTGGGAATCTGTGTCAAAACTTTCTTAGGAATTATGTGATCCGTACTAGCTGGAAGTAAGGCAGATGGGGCATGAAGTTATTTCTAGGAGTTGGACACATACCAAGTTTAGCTCAGTTCTGGGCATCTTTGAAATACCTATACAAACTTGTTCCTACATAGTAACTTGCAACTTTGAATGAGAATGTGCTTGCTTGCAGCAACGTGGTATATGTTCTGAATGCCCGAATTGGCAATCTGTGTCAAAACTTTGTTAGGAATTATGTGATCCTTACTAGCTGGAAGTAAGGGAGATGGGGCATGAAGTTATTTCTAGGAGTTGGACACATACCAAGTTTAGATCAGTTCTGGGCATCTTTGAAATACCTATACAAACTTGTTCCTACATAGTAACTTGCAACTTTGAATGAGAATGTGCTTGCTTACAGCAACGTGCTATATGTTCTGAATGCCCGATTTGGGAATCTGTGTCAAAACTTTGTTAGGAATTATGTGATCCTTACTAGCTGGAAGTAAGGGAGATGGGGCATGAAGTTATTTCTAGGAGTTGGACACATACCAAGTTTAGCTCAGTTCTGGGCATCATTTAAATACCTATACAAACTTGTTCCTACCTAGTAACTTGCAACTTTGAATGAGAATGTGCTTGCTTACAGCAACGTGCTATATGTTCTGAATGCCCGAATTGGGAATCTGTGTCAAAACTTTGTTAGGAATTATGTGATCCTTACTAGCTGGAAGTAAGGGAGATGGGGCATGAAGTTATTTCTAGGAGTTGGACACATACCAAGTTTAGCTCAGTTCTGGGCATCTTTGAAATACCTATACAAACTTGTTCCTACATAGTAACTTGCATCTTTGAATGAGAATCTGCTTGCTTACAGCAACGTGCTATATGTTCTGAATGCCCGAATTGGGAATCTGTGTCAAAACTTTGTTAGGAATTATGTGATCCTTACTAGCTGGAAGTAAGGGAGATGGGGCATGAAGTTATTTCTAGGAGTTGGACACATAGCAAGTTCAGCTCAGTTCTGGGCATCTTTGAAATACCTATACAAACTTGTTCCTACATAGTAACTTGCATCTTTGAATGAGAATCTGCTTGCTTACAGCAACGTGCTATATGTTCTGAATGCCCGAATTGGGAATCTGTGTCAAAACTTTGTTAGGAATTATGTGATCCTTACTAGCTGGAAGTAAGGGAGATGGGGCATGAAGTTATTTCTAGGAGTTGGACACATAGCAAGTTTAGCTCAGTTCTGGGCATCTTTGAAATACCTATACAAACTTGTTCCTACATAGTAACTTGCAACTTTGAATGAGAATGTGCTTGCTTACAGCAACGTGCTATATGTTCTGAATGCCCGAATTGGGAATCTGTGTCAAAACTTTGTTAGGAATTATGTGATCGTTACTAGCTGGAAGTAAGGGAGATGGGGCATGAAGTTATTTCTAGGAGTTGGACACATACCAAGTTTAGCTCAGTTCTGGGCATCTTTGAAATACCTATACAAACTTGTTCCTACATAGTAACTTGCATCTTTGAATGAGAATGTGCTTGCTTGCAGCAACGTGCTATATGTTCTGAATGCCCGAATTGGGAATCTGTGTCAAAACTTTGTTAGGAATTATGTGATCCTTACTAGCTGGAAGTAAGGGAGATGGGGCATGAAGTTATTTCTAGGAGTTGGACACATACCAAGTTTAGCTCAGTTCTGGGCATCTTTGAAATACCTATACAAACTTGTTCCTACATAGTAACTTGCAACTTTGAATGAGAATGTGCTTGCTTGCAGCAACGTGCTATATGTTCTGAATGCCCGAATTGGGAATCTGTGTCAAAACTTTGTTAGGAATTATGTGATCCTTACTAGCTGGAAGTAAGGGAGATGGGGCATGAAGTTATTTCTAGGAGTTGGACACATACCAAGTTTAGCTCAGTTCTGGGCATCTTTGAAATACCTATACAAACTTGTTCCTACATAGTAACTTGCAACTTTGAATGAGAATGTGCTTGCTTGCAGCAACGTGGTATATGTTCTGAATGCCCGAATTGGCAATCTGTGTCAAAACTTTGTTAGGAATTATGTGATCCTTACTAGCTGGAAGTAAGGGAGATGGGGCATGAAGTTATTTCTAGGAGTTGGACACATACCAAGTTTAGATCAGTTCTGGGCATCTTTGAAATACCTATACAAACTTGTTCCTACATAGTAACTTGCAACTTTGAATGAGAATGTGCTTGCTTACAGCAACGTGCTATATGTTCTGAATGCCCGATTTGGGAATCTGTGTCAAAACTTTGTTAGGAATTATGTGATCCTTACTAGCTGGAAGTAAGGGAGATGGGGCATGAAGTTATTTCTAGGAGTTGGACACATACCAAGTTTAGCTCAGTTCTGGGCATCTTTGAAATACCTATACAAACTTGTTCCTACATAGTAACTTGCATCTTTGAATGAGAATGTGCTTGCTTACAGCAACGTGCTATATGTTCTGAATGCCCTAATTGGCAATCTGTGTCAAAACTTTGTTAGGAATTATGTGATCCTTACTAGCTGGAAGTAAGGGAGATGGGGCATGAAGTTATTTCTAGGAGTTGGACACATACCAAGTTTAGCTCAGTTCTGGGCATCTTTGAAATACCTATACAAACTTGTTCCTACATAGTAACTTGCATCTTTGAATGAGAATGTGCTTGCTTACAGCAACGTGCTATATGTTCTGAATGCCCTAATTGGCAATCTGTGTCAAAACTTTGTTAGGAATTATGTGATCCTTACTAGCTGGAAGTAAGGGAGATGGGGCATGAAGTTATTTCTAGGAGTTGGACACATACCAAGTTTAGCTCAGTTCTGGGCATCTTTGAAATACCTATACAAACTTGTTCCTACATAGTAACTTGCATCTTTGAATGAGAATCTGCTTGCTTACAGCAACGTGCTATATGTTCTGAATGCCCGAATTGGCAATCTGTGTCAAAACTTTGTTAGGAATTATGTGATCCTTACTAGCTGGAAGTAAGGGAGATGGGGCATGAAGTTATTTCTAGGAGTTGGACACATACCAAGTTTAGCTCAGTTCTGGGCATCTTTGAAATACCTATACAAACTTGTTCCTACCTAGTAACTTGCAACTTTGAATGAGAATGTGCTTGCTTGCAGCAACGTGCTATATGTTCTGAATGCCCGAATAGGGAATCTGTGTCAAAACTTTGTTAGGAATTATGTGATCCTTACTAGCTGGAAGTAAGTTAGATGGAGCATGAAGTTATTTCTTGGAGTTGGACACACACCAAGTTTAGCTCAGTTCTGGGCATCTTTGAAATACCTATACAAACTTGTTCCTACCTAGTAACTTGCATCTTTGAATGAGAATGTGCTTGCTTGCAGCAACGTGCTATATGTTCTGAATGCCCGAATAGGGAATCTGTGTCAAAACTTTGTTAGGAATTCTGTGATCCTTACTAGCTGGAAGTAAGGGAGATGGGGCATGAAGTTATTTCTAGGAGTTGGACACATACCAAGTTTAGCTCAGTTCTGAGCATCTTTGAAATACCTATACAAACTTGTTCCTACATAGTAACTTGCATCTTTGAATGAGAATGTTCTTGCTTACAGCAACGTGCTATATGTTCTGAATGCCCGAATTGGCAATCTGTGTCAAAACTTTGTTAGGAATTATGTGATCCTTACTAGCTGGAAGTAAGGGAGATGGGGCATGAAGTTATTGCTAGGAGTTGGACACATACCAAGTTTAGCTCAGTTCTGGGCATCTTTGAAATACCTATACAAACTTGTTCCTACATAGTAACTTGCATCTTTGAATGAGAATGTGCTTGCTTACAGCAACGTGCTATATGTTCTGAATGCCCGAATTTGGAATCTGTGTCAAAACTTTGTTAGGAATTATGTGATCCTTACTAGCTGGAAGTAAGGGAGATGGGGGCATGAAGTTATTTCTAGGAGTTGGACACATACCAAGTTTAGCTCAGTTCTGGGCATCTTTGAAATACCTATACAAACTTGTTCCTACATAGTAACTTGCAACTTTGAATGAGAATGTGCTTGCTTACAGCAACGTGCTATATGTTCTGAATGCCCGAATTGGGAATCTGTGTGAAAACTTTGTTAGGAATTATGTGATCCTTACTAGCTGGAAGTAAGGGAGATGGGGCATGAAGTTATTTCTAGGAGTTGGACACATAGCAAGTTTAGCTCAGTTCTGGGCATCTTTGAAATACCTATACAAACTTGTTCCTACATAGTAACTTGCATCTTTGAATGAGAATCTGCTTGCTTACAGCAACGTTCTATATGTTCTGAATGCCCGAATTGGGAATCTGTGTCAAAACTTTGTTAGGAATTATGTGATCCTTACTAGCTGGAAGTAAGGGAGATGGGGCATGAAGTTATTTCTAGGAGTTGGACACATAGCAAGTTTAGCTCAGTTCTGGGCATCTTTGAAATACCTATACAAACTTGTTCCTACATAGTAACTTGCATCTTTGAATGAGAATCTGCTTGCTTACAGCAACGTGCTATATGTTCTGAATGCCCGAATTGGGAATCTGTGTCAAAACTTTGTTAGGAATTATGTGATCCTTACTAGCTGGAAGTAAGGGAGATGGGGCATGAAGTTATTTCTAGGAGTTGGACACATAGCAAGTTTAGCTCAGTTCTGGGCATCTTTGAAATACCTATACAAACTTGTTCCTACATAGTAACTTGCATCTTTGAATGAGAATCTGCTTCCTTACAGCAACGTGCTATATGTTCTGAATGCCCGAATTGGGAATCTGTGTCAAAACTTTGTTAGGAATTATGTGATCCTTACTAGCTGGAAGTAAGGGAGATGGGGCATGAAGTTATTTCTAGGAGTTGGACACATAGCAAGTTTAGCTCAGTTCTGGGCATCTTTGAAATACCTATACAAACTTGTTCCTACATAGTAACTTGCAACTTTGAATGAGAATGTGCTTGCTTACAGCAACGTGCTATATGTTCTGAATGCCCGAATTGGGAATCTGTGTCAAAACTTTGTTAGGAATTATGTGATCCTTACTAGCTGGAAGTAAGGGAGATGGGGCATGAAGTTATTTCTAGGAGTTGGACACATACCAAGTTTAGCTCAGTTCTGGGCATCTTTGAAATACCTATACAAACTTGTTCCTACATAGTAACTTGCATCTTTGAATGAGAATGTGCTTGCTTGCAGCAACGTGCTATATGTTCTGAATGCCCGAATTGGGAATCTGTGTCAAAACTTTGTTAGGAATTATGTGATCCTTACTAGCTGGAAGTAAGGGAGATGGGGCATGAAGTTATTTCTAGGAGTTGGACACATACCAAGTTTAGCTCAGTTATGGGCATCTTTGAAATACCTATACAAACTTGTTCCTACATAGTAACTTGCAACTTTGAATGAGAATGTGCTTGCTTGCAGCAACGTGCTATATGTTCTGAATGCCCGAATTGGGAATCTGTGTCAAAACTTTGTTAGGAATTATGTGATCCTTACTAGCTGGAAGTAAGGGAGATGGGGCATGAAGTTATTTCTAGGAGTTGGACACATACCAAGTTTAGCTCAGTTCTGGGCATCTTTGAAATACCTATACAAACTTGTTCCTACATAGTAACTTGCAACTTTGAATGAGAATGTGCTTGCTTACAGCAACGTGCTATATGTTCTGAATGCCCGAATTGGGAATCTGTGTCAAAACTTTGTTAGGAATTATGTGATCCTTACTAGCTGGAAGTAAGGGAGATGGGGCATGAAGTTATTTCTAGGAGTTGGACACATACCAAGTTTAGCTCAGTTCTGGGCATCTTTGAAATACCTATACAAACTTGTTCCTACATAGTAACTTGCAACTTTGAATGAGAATGTGCTTGCTTACAGCAACGTGCTATATGTTCTGAATGCCCGAATTGGGAATCTGTGTCAAAACTTTGTTAGGAATTATGTGATCCTTACTAGCTGGAAGTAAGGGAGATGGGGCATGAAGTTATTTCTAGGAGTTGGACACATACCAAGTTTAGCTCAGTTCTGGGCATCTTTGAAATACCTATACAAACTTGTTCCTACATAGTAACTTGCATCTTTGAATGAGAATGTGCTTGCTTACAGCAACGTGCTATATGTTCTGAATGCCCGAATTGGGAATCTGTGTCAAAACTTTGTTAGGAATTATGTGATCCTTACTAGCTGGAAGTAAGGGTGATGGAGCATGAAGTTATTTCTAGGAGTTGGACACATAGCAAGTTTAGCTCAGTTCTGGGCATCTTTGAAATACCTATACAAACTTGTTCCTACATAGTAACTTGCATCTTTGAATGAGAATGTGCTTGCTTACAGCAACGTGCTATATGTTCTGAATGCCCGAATTGGGAATCTGTGTCAAAACTTTGTTAGGAATTATGTGATCCTTACTAGCTGGAAGTAAGGGAGATGGGGCATGAAGTTATTTCTAGGAGTTGGACACATAGCAAGTTTAGCTCAGTTCTGGGCATCTTTGAAATACCTATACAAACTTGTTCCTACATAGTAACTTGCATCTTTGAACGAGAATCTGCTTGCTTACAGCAACGTGCTATATGTTCTGAATGCCCGAATTGGGAATCTGTGTCAAAACTTTGTTAGGAATTATGTGATCCTTACTAGCTGGAAGTAAGGGAGATGGGGCATGAAGTTATTTCTAGGAGTTGGACACATACCAAGTTTAGCTCAGTTATGGGCATCTTTGAAATACCTATACAAACTTGTTCCTACATAGTAACTTGCAACTTTGAATGAGAATGTGCTTGCTTGCAGCAACGTGCTATATGTTCTGAATGCCCGAATTGGGAATCTGTGTCAAAACTTTGTTAGGAATTATGTGATCCTTACTAGCTGGAAGTAAGGGAGATGGGGCATGAAGTTATTTCTAGGAGTTGGACACATACCAAGTTTAGCTCAGTTCTGGGCATCTTTGAAATACCTATACAAACTTGTTCCTACATAGTAACTTGCAACTTTGAATGAGAATGTGCTTGCTTACAGCAACGTGCTATATGTTCTGAATGCCCGAATTGGGAATCTGTGTCAAAACTTTGTTAGGAATTATGTGATCCTTACTAGCTGGAAGTAAGGGAGATGGGGCATGAAGTTATTTCTAGGAGTTGGACACATACCAAGTTTAGCTCAGTTCTGGGCATCTTTGAAATACCTATACAAACTTGTTCCTACATAGTAACTTGCAACTTTGAATGAGAATGTGCTTGCTTACAGCAACGTGCTATATGTTCTGAATGCCCGAATTGGGAATCTGTGTCAAAACTTTGTTAGGAATTATGTGATCCTTACTAGCTGGAAGTAAGGGAGATGGGGCATGAAGTTATTTCTAGGAGTTGGACACATACCAAGTTTAGCTCAGTTCTGGGCATCTTTGAAATACCTATACAAACTTGTTCCTACATAGTAACTTGCATCTTTGAATGAGAATGTGCTTGCTTACAGCAACGTGCTATATGTTCTGAATGCCCGAATTGGGAATCTGTGTCAAAACTTTGTTAGGAATTATGTGATCCTTACTAGCTGGAAGTAAGGGTGATGGAGCATGAAGTTATTTCTAGGAGTTGGACACATAGCAAGTTTAGCTCAGTTCTGGGCATCTTTGAAATACCTATACAAACTTGTTCCTACATAGTAACTTGCATCTTTGAATGAGAATGTGCTTGCTTACAGCAACGTGCTATATGTTCTGAATGCCCGAATTGGGAATCTGTGTCAAAACTTTGTTAGGAATTATGTGATCCTTACTAGCTGGAAGTAAGGGAGATGGGGCATGAAGTTATTTCTAGGAGTTGGACACATAGCAAGTTTAGCTCAGTTCTGGGCATCTTTGAAATACCTATACAAACTTGTTCCTACATAGTAACTTGCATCTTTGAACGAGAATCTGCTTGCTTACAGCAACGTGCTATATGTTCTGAATGCCCGAATTGGGAATCTGTGTCAAAACTTTGTTAGGAATTATGTGATCCTTACTAGCTGGAAGTAAGGGAGATAGGGCATGAAGTTATTTCTAGGAGTTGGACACATACCAAGTTTAGCTCAGTTCTGGGCATCTTTGAAATACCTATACAAACTTGTTCCTACATAGTAACTTGCATCTTTGAATGAGAATGTGCTTGCTTGCAGCAACGTGCTATATGTTCTGAATGCCCGAATTGGCAATCTGTGTCAAAACTTTGTTAGGAATTATGTGATCCTTACTAGCTGGAAGTAAGGGAGATGGGGCATGAAGTTATTTCTAGGAGTTGGACACATACCAAGTTTAGCTCAGTTCTGGGCATCTTTGAAATACCTATACAAACTTGTTCCTACATAGTAACTTGCAACTTTGAATGAGAATGTGCTTGCTTGCAGCAACGTGCTATATGTTCTGAATGCCCGAATTGGCAATCTGTGTCAAAACTTTGTTAGGAATTATGTGATCCTTACTAGCTGGAAGTAAGGGAGATGGGGCATGAAGTTATTTCTTGGAGTTGGACACATACCAAGTTTAGCTCAGTTCTGGGCATCTTTGAAATACCTATACAAACTTGTTCCTACCTAGTAACTTGCAACTTTGAATGAGAATGTGCTTGCTTGCAGCAACGTGCTATATGTTCTGAAAGCCCGAATAGGGAATCTGTGTCAAAACTTTGTTAGGAATTATGTGATCCTTACTAGCTGGAAGTAAGGGAGATGGAGCATGAAGTTATTTCTAGGAGTTGGACACATACCAAGTTTAGCTCTGTTCTGGGCATCTTTGAAATACCTATACAAACTTGTTCCTACCTAGTAACTTGCATCTTTGAATGAGAATGTGCTTGCTTGCAGCAACGTGCTATATGTTCTGAATGCCCGAATAGGGAATCTGTGTCAAAACTTTGTTAGAAATTATGTGATCCTTACTAGCTGGAAGTAAGGGAGATGGGGCATGAAGTTATTTCTAGGAGTTGGACACATACCAAGTTGAGCTCAGTACTGGGCATCTTTGAAATACCTATACAAACTTGTTCCTACCTAGTAACTTGCATCTTTGAATGAGAATGTGCTTGCTTGCAGCAACGTGCTATATGTTCTGAATGCCCGAATAGGGAATCTGTGTCAAAACTTTGTTAGAAATTATGTGATCCTTACTAGCTGGAAGTAAGGGAGATGGGGCATGAAGTTATTTCTAGGAGTTGGACACATACCAAGTTGAGCTCAGTACTGGGCATCTTTGAAATACCTATACAAACTTGTTCCTACCTAGTAACTTGCATCTTTGAATGAGAATCTGCTTGCTTATAGCAACGTGCTATATGTTCTGAATGCCCGAATAGGGAATCTGTGTCAAAACTTTGTTAGGAATTATGTGATCCTTACTAGCTGGAAGTAAGGGAGATGGGGCATAAAGTTATTTCTAGGAGTTGGACACATACCAAGTTTAGCTCAGTTCTGGGCATCTTTGAAATACCTATACAAACTTGTTCCTACCTAGTAACTTGCAACTTTGAATGAAAATGTGCTTGCTTACAGCAACGTGCTATATGTTCTGAATGCCCGAATTGGGAATCTGTGTCAAAACATTGTTAGGAATTATGTGATCCTTACTAGCTGGAAGTAAGGGAGATGGGGCATGAAGTTATTTCTAGGAGTTGGACACATACCAAGTTTAGCTCAGTTCTGGGCATCTTTGAAATACCTATACAAACTTGTTCCTACATAGTAACTTGCAACTTTGAATGAAAATGTGCTTGCTTACACCAACGTGCTATATGTTCTGAATGCCCGAATTGGGAATCTGTGTGAAAACTTTGTTAGGAATTATGTGATCCTTACTAGCTGGAAGTAAGGGAGATGGGGCATGAAGTTATTTCTAGGAGTTGGACACATACCAAGTTTAGCTCAGTTCTGGGCATCTTTGAAATACCTATACAAACTTGTTCCTACATAGTAACTTGCATCTTTGAATGAGAATGTGCTTGCTTACAGCAACGTGCTATATGTTCTGAATGCCCGAATTGGCAATCTGTGTCAAAACTTTGTTAGGAATTATGTGATCCTTACTAGCTGGAAGTAAGGGAGATGGGGCATGAAGTTATTTCTAGGAGTTGGACACATACCAAGTTTAGCTCAGTTCTGGGCATCTTTGAAATACCTATACAAACTTGTTCCTACATAGTAACTTGCAACTTTGAATGAGAATGTGCTTGCTTACAGCAACGTGCTATATGTTCTGAATGCCCGAATTGGGAATCTGTGTCAAAACTTTGTTAGGAATTATGTGATCCTTACTAGCTGGAAGTAAGGGAGATGGGGCATGAAGTTATTTCTAGGAGTTGGACACATACCAAGTTTAGCTCAGTTCTGGGCATCTTTGAAATACCTATACAAACTTGTTCCTACATAGTAACTTGCATCTTTGAATGAGAATGTGCTTGCTTACAGCAACGTGCTATATGTTCTGAATGCCCGAATTGGGAATCTGTGTCAAAACTTTGTTAGGAATTATGTGATCCTTACTAGCTGGAAGTAAGGGAGATGGGGCATGAAGTTATTTCTAGGAGTTGGACACATAGCAAGTTTAGCTCAGTTCTGGGCATCTTTGAAATACCTATACAAACTTGTTCCTACATAGTAACTTGCATCTTTGAATGAGAATCTGCTTGCTTACAGCAACGTGCTATATGTTCTGAATGCCCGAATTGGGAAGCTGTGTCAAAACTTTCTTAGGAATTATGTGATCCTTACTAGCTGGAAGTAAGGGAGATGGGGCATGAAGTTATTTCTAGGAGTTGGACACATACCAAGTTTAGCTCAGTTCTGGGCATCTTTGAAATACCTATACAAACTTGTTCCTACATAGGAACTTGCATCATTGAATGAGAATGTGCTTGCTTACAGCAACGTGCTATATGTTCTGAATGCCCGAATTGGCAATCTGTGTCAAAACTTTGTTAGGAATTATGTGATCCTTACTAGCTGGAAGTAAGGGAGATGGGGCATGAAGTTATTTCTAGGAGTTGGACACATACCAAGTTTAGCTCAGTTCTGGGCATCTTTGAAATACCTATACAAACTTGTTCCTACATAGTAACTTGCAACTTTGAATGAGAATGTGCTTGCTTGCAGCAACGTGCTATATGTTCTGAATGCCCGAATTGGGAATCTGTGTCAAAACTTTGTTAGGAATTATGTGATCCTTACTAGCTGGAAGTAAGGGAGATGGGGCATGAAGTTATTTCTAGGAGTTGGACACATACCAAGTTTAGTTCAGATCTGGGCATCTTTGAAATACCTATACAAACTTGTTCCTACATAGTAACTTGCATCTTTGAATGAGAATGTGCTTGCTTGCAGCAACGTGCTATATGTTCTGAATGCCCGAATAGGGAATCTGTGTCAAAACTTTGTTAGGAATTATGTGATCCTTACTAGCTGCAAGTAAGGGAGATGGGGCATGAAGTTATTTCTAGGAGTTGGACACATACCAAGTTTAGCTCAGTTCTGGGCATCTTTGAAATACCTATACAAACTTGTTCCTACCTAGTAACTTGCAACTTTGAATGAGAATGTGCTTGCTTACAGGAACGTGCTATATGTTCTGAATGCACGAATTGGGAATCTGTGTCAAAACTTTGTTAGGAATTATGTGATCCTTACTAGCTGGAAGTAAGGGAGATGGGGCATGAAGTTATTTCTAGGAGTTGGACACATACCAAGTTTAGCTCAGTTCTGGGCATCTTTGAAATACCTATACAAACTTGTTCCTACATAGTAACTTGCAACTTTGAATGAGAATGTGCTTGCTTGCAACAACGTGCTATATGTTCTGAATGCCCGAATAGGGAATCTGTGTCAAAACTTTGTTAGGAATTATGTGATCCTTACTAGCTGGAAGTAAGGGAGATGGGGCATGAAGTTATTTCTAGGAGTTGGACACATACCAAGTTTAGCTCAGTTCTGGGCATCTTTGAAATACCTATACAAACTTGTTCCTACATAGTAACTTGCAACTTTGAATGAGAATGTGCTTGCTTGCAGCAACGTGCTATATGTTCTGAATGCCCGAATAGGGAATCTGTGTCAAAACTTTGTTAGGAATTATGTGATCCTTACTAGCTGGAAGTAAGGGAGATGGGGCATGAAGTTATATCTAGGAGTTGGACACATACCAAGTTTAGCTCAGTTCTGGGAATCTTTGAAATACCTATACAAACTTGTTCCTACATAGTAACTTGCATCTTTGAATGAGAATGTGCTTGCTTACAGCAACGTGCTATATGTTCTGAATGCCCGAATTGGGAATCTGTGTCAAAACTTTGTTAGGAATTATGTTATCCTTACTAGCTGGTAGTAAGGGAGATGGGGCATGAAGTTATTTCTAGGAGTTGGACACATAGCAAGTTTAGCTCAGTTCTGGGCATCTTTGAAATACCTATACAAACTTGTTCCTACATAGTAACTTGCAACTTTGAATAAGAATGTGCTTGCTTACAGCAACGTGCTATATGTTCTGAATGCCCGAATTGGGAATCTGTGTCAAAACTTTGTTAGGAATTATGTGATCCTTACTAGCTGGAAGTAAGGGAGATGGGGCATGAAGTTATTTCTAGGAGTTGGACACATACCAAGTTTAGCTCAGTTCTGGGCATCTTTGAAATACGTATACAAACTTGTTCCTACCTAGTAACTTGCAACTTTGAATGAAAATGTGCTTGCTTACAGGAACGTGCTATATGTTCTGAATGCCCGAATTGGGAATCTGTGTCAAAACTTTGTTAGGAATTATGTGATCCTTACTAGCTGGAAGTAAGGGAGATGGGGCATGAAGTTATTTCTTGGAGTTGGAGACATACCAAGTTTAGCTCAGTTCTGGGCATCTTTGAAATACCTATACAAACTTGTTCCTACATAGTAACTTGCATCTTTGAATGAGAATGTGCTTGCTTGCAGCAACGTGCTATGTGTTCTGAATGCCCGAATAGGGAATCTGTGTCAAAACTTTGTTAGGAATTATGTGATCCTTACTAGCTGGAAGTAAGGGAGATGGGGCATGAAGTTATTTCTAGGAGTTGGACACATACAACGTTTAGCTCAGTTCTGGGCATCTTTGAAATACCTATACAAACTTGTTCCTAAATAGTAACTTGCATCTTTGAATGAGAATCTGCTTGCTTACAGCAACGTGCTATATGTTCTGAATGCCCGAATTGGGAATCTGTGTCAAAACTTTCTTAGGAATTATGTGATCCTTTCTAGCTGGAAGTAAGGGAGATGGGGCATGAAGTTATTTCTAGGAGTTGGACACATACCAAGTTTAGCTCAGTTCTGGGCATCTTTGAAATACCTATACAAACTTGTTCCTACATAGTAACTTGCAACTTTGAATGAGAATGTGCTTGCTTGCAACAACGTGCTATATGTTCTGAATGCCCGAATAGGGAATCTGTGTCAAAACTTTGTTAGGAATTATGTGATCCTTACTAGCTGGAAGTAAGGGAGATGGGGCATGAAGTTATTTCTAGGAGTTGGACACATAGCAAGTTTAGCTCAGTTCTGGGCATCTTTGAAATACCTATACAAACTTGTTCCTACATAGTAACTTGCAACTTTGAATGAGAATGTGCTTGCTTGCAGCAAAGTGCTATATGTTCTGAATGCCCGAATAGGGAATCTGTGTCAAAACTTTGTTAGGAATTATGTGATCCTTACTAGCTGGAAGTAAGGGAGATGGGGCATGAAGTTATTTCTAGGAGTTGGACACATACCAAGTTTAGCTCAGTTCTGGGCATCTTTGAAATACCTATACAAACTTGTTCCTACATAGTAACTTGCAACTTTGAATGAGAATGTGCTTGCTTGCAGCAACGTGCTATATGTTCTGAATGCCCGAATAGGGAATCTGTGTCAAAACTTTGTTAGGAATTATGTGATCCTTACTAGCTGGAAGTAAGGGAGATGGGGCATGAAGTTATATCTAGGAGTTGGACACATACCAAGTTTAGCTCAGTTCTGGGAATCTTTGAAATACCTATACAAACTTGTTCCTACATAGTAACTTGCATCTTTGAATGAGAATGTGCTTGCTTACAGCAACGTGCTATATGTTCTGAATGCCCGAATTGGGAATCTGTGTCAAAACTTTGTTAGGAATTATGTTATCCTTACTAGCTGGTAGTAAGGGAGATGGGGCATGAAGTTATTTCTAGGAGTTGGACACATAGCAAGTTTAGCTCAGTTCTGGGCATCTTTGAAATACCTATACAAACTTGTTCCTACATAGTAACTTGCAACTTTGAATAAGAATGTGCTTGCTTACAGCAACGTGCTATATGTTCTGAATGCCCGAATTGGCAATCTGTGTCAAAACTTTGTTAGGAATTATGTGATCCTTACTAGCTGGAAGTAAGGGAGATGGGGCATGAAGTTATTTCTAGGAGTTGGACACATACCAAGTTTAGCTCAGTTCTGGGCATCTTTGAAATACCTATACAAACTTGTTCCTACATAGTAACTTGCAACTTTGAATGAGAATGTGCTTGCTTGCAGCAACGTGCTATATGTTCTGAATGCCCGAATTGGGAATCTGTGTCAAAACTTTGTTAGGAATTATGTGATCCTTACTAGCTGGAAGTAAGGGAGATGGGGCATGAAGTTATTTCTAGGAGTTGGACACATACCAAGTTTAGTTCAGATCTGGGCATCTTTGAAATACCTATACAAACTTGTTCCTACATAGTAACTTGCATCTTTGAATGAGAATGTGCTTGCTTGCAGCAACGTGCTATATGTTCTGAATGCCCGAATAGGGAATCTGTGTCAAAACTTTGTTAGGAATTATGTGATCCTTACTAGCTGCAAGTAAGGGAGATGGGGCATGAAGTTATTTCTAGGAGTTGGACACATACCAAGTTTAGCTCAGTTCTGGGCATCTTTGAAATACCTATACAAACTTGTTCCTACCTAGTAACTTGCAACTTTGAATGAGAATGTGCTTGCTTACAGGAACGTGCTATATGTTCTGAATGCACGAATTGGGAATCTGTGTCAAAACTTTGTTAGGAATTATGTGATCCTTACTAGCTGGAAGTAAGGGAGATGGGGCATGAAGTTATTTCTAGGAGTTGGACACATACCAAGTTTAGCTCAGTTCTGGGCATCTTTGAAATACCTATACAAACTTGTTCCTACATAGTAACTTGCAACTTTGAATGAGAATGTGCTTGCTTGCAACAACGTGCTATATGTTCTGAATGCCCGAATAGGGAATCTGTGTCAAAACTTTGTTAGGAATTATGTGATCCTTACTAGCTGGAAGTAAGGGAGATGGGGCATGAAGTTATTTCTAGGAGTTGGACACATACCAAGTTTAGCTCAGTTCTGGGCATCTTTGAAATACCTATACAAACTTGTTCCTACATAGTAACTTGCAACTTTGAATGAGAATGTGCTTGCTTGCAGCAACGTGCTATATGTTCTGAATGCCCGAATAGGGAATCTGTGTCAAAACTTTGTTAGGAATTATGTGATCCTTACTAGCTGGAAGTAAGGGAGATGGGGCATGAAGTTATATCTAGGAGTTGGACACATACCAAGTTTAGCTCAGTTCTGGGAATCTTTGAAATACCTATACAAACTTGTTCCTACATAGTAACTTGCATCTTTGAATGAGAATGTGCTTGCTTACAGCAACGTGCTATATGTTCTGAATGCCCGAATTGGGAATCTGTGTCAAAACTTTGTTAGGAATTATGTTATCCTTACTAGCTGGTAGTAAGGGAGATGGGGCATGAAGTTATTTCTAGGAGTTGGACACATAGCAAGTTTAGCTCAGTTCTGGGCATCTTTGAAATACCTATACAAACTTGTTCCTACATAGTAACTTGCAACTTTGAATAAGAATGTGCTTGCTTACAGCAACGTGCTATATGTTCTGAATGCCCGAATTGGGAATCTGTGTCAAAACTTTGTTAGGAATTATGTGATCCTTACTAGCTGGAAGTAAGGGAGATGGGGCATGAAGTTATTTCTAGGAGTTGGACACATACCAAGTTTAGCTCAGTTCTGGGCATCTTTGAAATACGTATACAAACTTGTTCCTACCTAGTAACTTGCAACTTTGAATGAAAATGTGCTTGCTTACAGGAACGTGCTATATGTTCTGAATGCCCGAATTGGGAATCTGTGTCAAAACTTTGTTAGGAATTATGTGATCCTTACTAGCTGGAAGTAAGGGAGATGGGGCATGAAGTTATTTCTTGGAGTTGGAGACATACCAAGTTTAGCTCAGTTCTGGGCATCTTTGAAATACCTATACAAACTTGTTCCTACATAGTAACTTGCATCTTTGAATGAGAATGTGCTTGCTTGCAGCAACGTGCTATGTGTTCTGAATGCCCGAATAGGGAATCTGTGTCAAAACTTTGTTAGGAATTATGTGATCCTTACTAGCTGGAAGTAAGGGAGATGGGGCATGAAGTTATTTCTAGGAGTTGGACACATACAACGTTTAGCTCAGTTCTGGGCATCTTTGAAATACCTATACAAACTTGTTCCTAAATAGTAACTTGCATCTTTGAATGAGAATCTGCTTGCTTACAGCAACGTGCTATATGTTCTGAATGCCCGAATTGGGAATCTGTGTCAAAACTTTCTTAGGAATTATGTGATCCTTTCTAGCTGGAAGTAAGGGAGATGGGGCATGAAGTTATTTCTAGGAGTTGGACACATACCAAGTTTAGCTCAGTTCTGGGCATCTTTGAAATACCTATACAAACTTGTTCCTACATAGTAACTTGCAACTTTGAATGAGAATGTGCTTGCTTGCAACAACGTGCTATATGTTCTGAATGCCCGAATAGGGAATCTGTGTCAAAACTTTGTTAGGAATTATGTGATCCTTACTAGCTGGAAGTAAGGGAGATGGGGCATGAAGTTATTTCTAGGAGTTGGACACATAGCAAGTTTAGCTCAGTTCTGGGCATCTTTGAAATACCTATACAAACTTGTTCCTACATAGTAACTTGCAACTTTGAATGAGAATGTGCTTGCTTGCAGCAAAGTGCTATATGTTCTGAATGCCCGAATAGGGAATCTGTGTCAAAACTTTGTTAGGAATTATGTGATCCTTACTAGCTGGAAGTAAGGGAGATGGGGCATGAAGTTATTTCTAGGAGTTGGACACATACCAAGTTTAGCTCAGTTCTGGGCATCTTTGAAATACCTATACAAACTTGTTCCTACATAGTAACTTGCAACTTTGAATGAGAATGTGCTTGCTTGCAGCAACGTGCTATATGTTCTGAATGCCCGAATAGGGAATCTGTGTCAAAACTTTGTTAGGAATTATGTGATCCTTACTAGCTGGAAGTAAGGGAGATGGGGCATGAAGTTATATCTAGGAGTTGGACACATACCAAGTTTAGCTCAGTTCTGGGAATCTTTGAAATACCTATACAAACTTGTTCCTACATAGTAACTTGCATCTTTGAATGAGAATGTGCTTGCTTACAGCAACGTGCTATATGTTCTGAATGCCCGAATTGGGAATCTGTGTCAAAACTTTGTTAGGAATTATGTTATCCTTACTAGCTGGTAGTAAGGGAGATGGGGCATGAAGTTATTTCTAGGAGTTGGACACATAGCAAGTTTAGCTCAGTTCTGGGCATCTTTGAAATACCTATACAAACTTGTTCCTACATAGTAACTTGCAACTTTGAATAAGAATGTGCTTGCTTACAGCAACGTGCTATATGTTCTGAATGCCCGAATTGGGAATCTGTGTCAAAACTTTGTTAGGAATTATGTGATCCTTACTAGCTGGAAGTAAGGGAGATGGGGCATGAAGTTATTTCTAGGAGTTGGACACATACCAAGTTTAGCTCAGTTCTGGGCATCTTTGAAATACGTATACAAACTTGTTCCTACCTAGTAACTTGCAACTTTGAATGAAAATGTGCTTGCTTACAGGAACGTGCTATATGTTCTGAATGCCCGAATTGGGAATCTGTGTCAAAACTTTGTTAGGAATTATGTGATCCTTACTAGCTGGAAGTAAGGGAGATGGGGCATGAAGTTATTTCTTGGAGTTGGAGACATACCAAGTTTAGCTCAGTTCTGGGCATCTTTGAAATACCTATACAAACTTGTTCCTACATAGTAACTTGCATCTTTGAATGAGAATGTGCTTGCTTGCAGCAACGTGCTATGTGTTCTGAATGCCCGAATAGGGAATCTGTGTCAAAACTTTGTTAGGAATTATGTGATCCTTACTAGCTGGAAGTAAGGGAGATGGGGCATGAAGTTATTTCTAGGAGTTGGACACATACAACGTTTAGCTCAGTTCTGGGCATCTTTGAAATACCTATACAAACTTGTTCCTAAATAGTAACTTGCATCTTTGAATGAGAATCTGCTTGCTTACAGCAACGTGCTATATGTTCTGAATGCCCGAATTGGGAATCTGTGTCAAAACTTTCTTAGGAATTATGTGATCCTTACTAGCTGGAAGTAAGGGAGATGGGGCATGAAGTTATTTCTAGGAGTTGGACACATACCAAGTTTAGCTCAGTTCTGGGCATCTTTGAAATACCTATACAAACTTGTTCCTACATAGTAACTTGCATCTTTGAATGAGAATCTGCTTGCTTACAGCAACGTGCTATATGTTCTGAATGCCCGCATTGGGAATCTGTGTCAAAACTTTGTTAGGAATTATGTGATCCTTACTAGCTGGAAGTAAGGGAGATGGGGCATGAAGTTATTTCTAGGAGTTGGACACATACCAAGTTTAGCTCAGTTCTGGGCATCTTTGAAATACCTATACAAACTTGTTCCTACATAGGAACTTGCATCTTTGAATGAGAATGTGCTTGCTTACAGCAACGTGCTATATGTTCTGAATGCCCGAATTGGCAATCTGTGTCAAAACTTTGTTAGGAATTATGTGATCCTTACTAGCTGGAAGTAAGGGAGATGGGGCATGAAGTTATTTCTAGGAGTTGGACACATACCAAGTTTAGCTCAGTTCTGGGCATCTTTGAAATACCTATACAAACTTGTTCCTACCTAGTAACTTGCATCTTTGAATGAGAATCTGCTTGCTTACAGCAACGTGCTATATGTTCTGAATGCCCGAATAGGGAATCTGTGTCAAAACTTTGTTAGGAATTATGTGATCCTTACTAGCTGGAAGTAAGGGAGATGGGGCATGAAGTTATTTCTAGGAGTTGGACACATACCAAGTTTAGCTCATTTCTGGGCATCTTTGAAATACCTATACAAACTTGTTCCTACATAGTAACTTGCAACTTTGAATGAAAATGTGCTTGCTTACAGCAACGTGCTATATGTTCTGAATGCCCGAATTGGGAATCTGTGTCAAAACTTTGTTAGGAATTATGTGATCCTTACTAGCTGGAAGTAAGGGAGATGGGGCATGAAGTTATTTCTAGGAGTTGGACACATACCAAGTTTAGCTCAGTTCTGGGCATCTTTGAAATACCTATACCAACTTGTTCCTACATAGTAACTTGCAACTTTGAATGAGAATGTGCTTGCTTACAGCAACGTGCTATATGTTCTGAATGCCCGAATTGGGAATCTGTCTCAAAACTTTGTTAGAAATTATGTGATCCTTACTAGCTGGAAGTAAGGGAGATGGGGCATGGAGTTATTTCTAGGAGTTGGAGTCATACCATGTTTAGCGCAGTTCTGGGCATCTTTGAAAGTCCTATACAAACTTGTTTCTACATAGTAACTTGTAACTTTGAATGAGAATGTGCTTGCTTACAGCAAATTTCTATATGTTCTGAATGCCCGAATTGGGAATTTTGTCAAAATTTTGTTAGGAATTATGTGATCCTTACTAGCTTGAAGTAAGTGAGATGGGGCTTGAAGTTATTTCTAGGAGTTGGAGACATACAACGTTGAGCTCAGTTCTGGGCATCTTTGAAATACCTATACAAACTTGTTCCTACATAGTAACTTGCAACTTTGAATGAGAATCTGCTTGCTTACAGCAACGTACTATATGTTCTGAATGCCCGAATTGGGAATCTGTGTCAAAACTTTGTTAGGAATTATGTGATCCTTACTAGCTGGAAGTAAGGGAGATGGGGCATGAAGTTATTTCTAGGAGTTGGACACATACCAAGTTTAGCTCAGTTCTGGGCATCTTTGAAATACCTATACAAACTTGTTCCTACATAGTAACTTGCAACTTTGAAAGAGAATGTGCTTGCTTACAGCAACGTGCTATATGTTCTGAATGCCCGAATTGGGAATCTGTGTCAAAACTTTGTTAGGAATTATGTGATCCTTACTAGCTGGAAGTAAGGGAGATGGGGCATGAAGTTATTTCTAGGAGTTGGACACATAGCAAGTTTAGCTCAGTTCTGGGCATCTTTGAAATACCTATACAAACTTGTTCCTACATAGTAACTTGCATCATTGAATGAGAATGTGCTTGCTTACAGCAACGTGCTATATGTTCTGAATGCCCGAATTGGCAATCTGTGTCAAAACTTTGTTAGGAATTATGTGATCCTTACTAGCTTGAAGTAAGGGAGATGGGGCATGAAGTTATTTCTAGGAGTTGGACACATACCAAGTTTAGCTCAGTTCTGGGCATCTTTGAAATACCTATACAAACTTGTTCCTACATAGTAACTTGCATCTTTGAAAGAGAATGTGCTTGCTTACAGCAACGTGCTATATGTTCTGAATGCCCGAATTGGGAATCTGTGTCAAAACTGTTAGGAATTATGTGATCCTTACTAGCTGGAAGTAAGGGAGATGGGGCATGATGTTATTTCTAGGAGTTGGACACATACCAAGTTTAGCTCAGTTCTGGGCATCTTTGAAATACCTATACAAACTTGTTCCTACATAGTAACTTGCAACTTTGAATGAAAATGTGCTTGCTTACAGCAACGTGCTATATGTTCTGAATGCCCGAATTGGGAATCTGTGTCAAAACTTTGTTAGGAATTATGTGATCCTTACTAGCTGGAAGTAAGGGAGATGGGGCATGAAGTTATTTCTAGGAGTTGGACACATACCAAGTTTAGTTCAGTTCTGGGCATCTTTGAAATACCTATACAAACTTGTTCCTACATAGTAACCTGCAACTTTGAATGAAAATGTGCTTGCTTACAGCAACGTGCTATATGTTCTGAATGCCCGAATTGGGAATCTGTGTCAAAACTTTGTTAGGAATTATGTGATCCTTACTAGCTGGAAGTAAGGGAGATGGGGCATGAAGTTATTTCTAGGAGTTGGACACATAGCAAGTTTAGCTCAGTTCGGGGCATCTTTGAAATACCTATACAAACTTGTTCCTACATAGTAACTTGAATCTTTGAATGGGAATCTGCTTGCTTACAGCAACGTGCTATATGTTCTGAATGCCCGAAATGGGAATTTGTGTCAAAATTTTGTTTGGAATTATGTGATCCTTACTAGCTGGAAGTAAGGGAGATGGGGCATGAAGTTATTTCTAGGAGTTGGACACATACCAAGTTTAGCTCAGTTCTGGGCATCTTTGAAATACCTATACAAACTTGTTCCTACATAGTAACTTGCAACTTTGAATGAGAATGTGCTTGCTTACAGCAACGTGCTATATGTTCTGAATGCCCGAATTGGGAATCTGTGTCAAAACTTTGTTAGGAATTATGTGATCCTTACTAGCTGGAAGTAAGGGAGATGGGGCATGAAGTTATTTCTAGGAGTTGGACACATACCAAGTTTAGCTCAGTTCTGGGCATCTTTGAAATACCTATACAAACTTGTTCCTACATAGTAACTTGCATCTTTGAATGAGAATGTGCTTGCTTACAGCAACGTGCTATATGTTCTGAATGCCCGAATTGGCAATCTGTGTCAAAACTTTGTTAGGAATTATGTGATCCTTACTAGCTGGAAGTAAGGGAGATGGGGCATGAAGTTATTTCTAGGAGTTGGACACATACCAAGTTTAGCTCAGTTCTGGGCATCTTTGAAATACCTATACAAACTTGTTCCTACATAGTAACTTGCAACTTTGAATGAGAATGAGCTTGCTTACAGCAACGTGCTATATGTTCTGAATGCCCGAATTGGGAATCTGTCTCAAAACTTTGTTAGAAATTATGTGATCCTTACTAGCTGGAAGTAAGGGAGATGGGGCATGGAGTTATTTCTAGGAGTTGGAGTCATACCATGTTTAGCGCAGTTCTGGGCATCTTTGAAAGTCCTATACAAACTTGTTTCTACATAGTAACTTGTAACTTTGAATGAGAATGTGCTTGCTTACAGCAAATTTCTATATGTTCTGAATGCCCGAATTGGGAATTTTGTCAAAATTTTGTTAGGAATTATGTGATCCTTACTAGCTTGAAGTAAGTGAGATGGGGCTTGAAGTTATTTCTAGGAGTTGGAGACATACAACGTTGAGCTCAGTTCTGGGCATCTTTGAAATACCTATACAAACTTGTTCCTACATAGTAACTTGCAACTTTGAATGAGAATCTGCTTGCTTACAGCAACGTACTATATGTTCTGAATGCCCGAATTGGGAATCTGTGTCAAAACTTTGTTAGGAATTATGTGATCCTTACTAGCTGGAAGTAAGGGAGATGGGGCATGAAGTTATTTCTAGGAGTTGGACACATACCAAGTTTAGCTCAGTTCTGGGCATCTTTGAAATACCTATACAAACTTGTTCCTACATAGTAACTTGCAACTTTGAAAGAGAATGTGCTTGCTTACAGCAACGTGCTATATGTTCTGAATGCCCGAATTGGGAATCTGTGTCAAAACTTTGTTAGGAATTATGTGATCCTTACTAGCTGGAAGTAAGGGAGATGGGGCATGAAGTTATTTCTAGGAGTTGGACACATAGCAAGTTTAGCTCAGTTCTGGGCATCTTTGAAATACCTATACAAACTTGTTCCTACATAGTAACTTGCATCATTGAATGAGAATGTGCTTGCTTACAGCAACGTGCTATATGTTCTGAATGCCCGAATTGGCAATCTGTGTCAAAACTTTGTTAGGAATTATGTGATCCTTACTAGCTTGAAGTAAGGGAGATGGGGCATGAAGTTATTTCTAGGAGTTGGACACATACCAAGTTTAGCTCAGTTCTGGGCATCTTTGAAATACCTATACAAACTTGTTCCTACATAGTAACTTGCATCTTTGAAAGAGAATGTGCTTGCTTACAGCAACGTGCTATATGTTCTGAATGCCCGAATTGGGAATCTGTGTCAAAACTGTTAGGAATTATGTGATCCTTACTAGCTGGAAGTAAGGGAGATGGGGCATGATGTTATTTCTAGGAGTTGGACACATACCAAGTTTAGCTCAGTTCTGGGCATCTTTGAAATACCTATACAAACTTGTTCCTACATAGTAACTTGCAACTTTGAATGAAAATGTGCTTGCTTACAGCAACGTGCTATATGTTCTGAATGCCCGAATTGGGAATCTGTGTCAAAACTTTGTTAGGAATTATGTGATCCTTACTAGCTGGAAGTAAGGGAGATGGGGCATGAAGTTATTTCTAGGAGTTGGACACATACCAAGTTTAGTTCAGTTCTGGGCATCTTTGAAATACCTATACAAACTTGTTCCTACATAGTAACCTGCAACTTTGAATGAAAATGTGCTTGCTTACAGCAACGTGCTATATGTTCTGAATGCCCGAATTGGGAATCTGTGTCAAAACTTTGTTAGGAATTATGTGATCCTTACTAGCTGGAAGTAAGGGAGATGGGGCATGAAGTTATTTCTAGGAGTTGGACACATAGCAAGTTTAGCTCAGTTCGGGGCATCTTTGAAATACCTATACAAACTTGTTCCTACATAGTAACTTGAATCTTTGAATGGGAATCTGCTTGCTTACAGCAACGTGCTATATGTTCTGAATGCCCGAAATGGGAATTTGTGTCAAAATTTTGTTTGGAATTATGTGATCCTTACTAGCTGGAAGTAAGGGAGATGGGGCATGAAGTTATTTCTAGGAGTTGGACACATACCAAGTTTAGCTCAGTTCTGGGCATCTTTGAAATACCTATACAAACTTGTTCCTACATAGTAACTTGCAACTTTGAATGAGAATGTGCTTGCTTACAGCAACGTGCTATATGTTCTGAATGCCCGAATTGGGAATCTGTGTCAAAACTTTGTTAGGAATTATGTGATCCTTACTAGCTGGAAGTAAGGGAGATGGGGCATGAAGTTATTTCTAGGAGTTGGACACATACCAAGTTTAGCTCAGTTCTGGGCATCTTTGAAATACCTATACAAACTTGTTCCTACATAGTAACTTGCATCTTTGAATGAGAATGTGCTTGCTTACAGCAACGTGCTATATGTTCTGAATGCCCGAATTGGCAATCTGTGTCAAAACTTTGTTAGGAATTATGTGATCCTTACTAGCTGGAAGTAAGGGAGATGGGGCATGAAGTTATTTCTAGGAGTTGGACACATACCAAGTTTAGCTCAGTTCTGGGCATCTTTGAAATACCTATACAAACTTGTTCCTACATAGTAACTTGCAACTTTGAATGAGAATGAGCTTGCTTACAGCAACGTGCTATATGTTCTGAATGCCCGAATTGGGAATCTGTCTCAAAACTTTGTTAGAAATTATGTGATCCTTACTAGCTGGAAGTAAGGGAGATGGGGCATGGAGTTATTTCTAGGAGTTGGAGTCATACCATGTTTAGCGCAGTTCTGGGCATCTTTGAAAGTCCTATACAAACTTGTTTCTACATAGTAACTTGTAACTTTGAATGAGAATGTGCTTGCTTACAGCAAATTTCTATATGTTCTGAATGCCCGAATTGGGAATTTTGTCAAAATTTTGTTAGGAATTATGTGATCCTTACTAGCTTGAAGTAAGTGAGATGGGGCTTGAAGTTATTTCTAGGAGTTGGAGACATACAACGTTGAGCTCAGTTCTGGGCATCTTTGAAATACCTATACAAACTTGTTCCTACATAGTAACTTGCAACTTTGAATGAGAATCTGCTTGCTTACAGCAACGTACTATATGTTCTGAATGCCCGAATTGGGAATCTGTGTCAAAACTTTGTTAGGAATTATGTGATCCTTACTAGCTGGAAGTAAGGGAGATGGGGCATGAAGTTATTTCTAGGAGTTGGACACATACCAAGTTTAGCTCAGTTCTGGGCATCTTTGAAATACCTATACAAACTTGTTCCTACATAGTAACTTGCAACTTTGAAAGAGAATGTGCTTGCTTACAGCAACGTGCTATATGTTCTGAATGCCCGAATTGGGAATCTGTGTCAAAACTTTGTTAGGAATTATGTGATCCTTACTAGCTGGAAGTAAGGGAGATGGGGCATGAAGTTATTTCTAGGAGTTGGACACATAGCAAGTTTAGCTCAGTTCTGGGCATCTTTGAAATACCTATACAAACTTGTTCCTACATAGTAACTTGCATCATTGAATGAGAATGTGCTTGCTTACAGCAACGTGCTATATGTTCTGAATGCCCGAATTGGCAATCTGTGTCAAAACTTTGTTAGGAATTATGTGATCCTTACTAGCTTGAAGTAAGGGAGATGGGGCATGAAGTTATTTCTAGGAGTTGGACACATACCAAGTTTAGCTCAGTTCTGGGCATCTTTGAAATACCTATACAAACTTGTTCCTACATAGTAACTTGCATCTTTGAAAGAGAATGTGCTTGCTTACAGCAACGTGCTATATGTTCTGAATGCCCGAATTGGGAATCTGTGTCAAAACTGTTAGGAATTATGTGATCCTTACTAGCTGGAAGTAAGGGAGATGGGGCATGATGTTATTTCTAGGAGTTGGACACATACCAAGTTTAGCTCAGTTCTGGGCATCTTTGAAATACCTATACAAACTTGTTCCTACATAGTAACTTGCAACTTTGAATGAAAATGTGCTTGCTTACAGCAACGTGCTATATGTTCTGAATGCCCGAATTGGGAATCTGTGTCAAAACTTTGTTAGGAATTATGTGATCCTTACTAGCTGGAAGTAAGGGAGATGGGGCATGAAGTTATTTCTATGAGTTGGACACATACCAAGTTTAGTTCAGTTCTGGGCATCTTTGAAATACCTATACAAACTTGTTCCTACATAGTAACCTGCAACTTTGAATGAAAATGTGCTTGCTTACAGCAACGTGCTATATGTTCTGAATGCCCGAATTGGGAATCTGTGTCAAAACTTTGTTAGGAATTATGTGATCCTTACTAGCTGGAAGTAAGGGAGATGGGGCATGAAGTTATTTCTAGGAGTTGGACACATAGCAAGTTTAGCTCAGTTCGGGGCATCTTTGAAATACCTATACAAACTTGTTCCTACATAGTAACTTGAATCTTTGAATGGGAATCTGCTTGCTTACAGCAACGTGCTATATGTTCTGAATGCCCGAAATGGGAATTTGTGTCAAAATTTTGTTTGGAATTATGTGATCCTTACTAGCTGGAAGTAAGGGAGATGGGGCATGAAGTTATTTCTAGGAGTTGGACACATACCAAGTTTAGCTCAGTTCTGGGCATCTTTGAAATACCTATACAAACTTGTTCCTACATAGTAACTTGCAACTTTGAATGAGAATGTGCTTGCTTACAGCAACGTGCTATATGTTCTGAATGCCCGAATTGGGAATCTGTGTCAAAACTTTGTTAGGAATTATGTGATCCTTACTAGCTGGAAGTAAGGGAGATGGGGCATGAAGTTATTTCTAGGAGTTGGACACATACCAAGTTTAGCTCAGTTCTGGGCATCTTTGAAATACCTATACAAACTTGTTCCTACATAGTAACTTGCATCTTTGAATGAGAATGTGCTTGCTTACAGCAACGTGCTATATGTTCTGAATGCCCGAATTGGCAATCTGTGTCAAAACTTTGTTAGGAATTATGTGATCCTTACTAGCTGGAAGTAAGGGAGATGGGGCATGAAGTTATTTCTAGGAGTTGGACACATACCAAGTTTAGCTCAGTTCTGGGCATCTTTGAAATACCTATACAAACTTGTTCCTACATAGTAACTTGCAACTTTGAATGAGAATGAGCTTGCTTACAGCAACGTGCTATATGTTCTGAATGCCCGAATTGGGAATCTGTGTCAAAACTTTGTTAGGAATTATGTGATCCTTACTAGCTGGAAGTAAGGGAGATGGGGCATGAAGTTATTTCTAGGAGTTGGACACATAGCAAGTTTAGCTCAGTTCTGGGCATCTTTGAAATACCTATACAAACTTGTTCCTACATAGTAACTTGCATCTTTGAATGAGAATGTGCTTGCTTACAGCAACGTGCTATATGTTCTGAATGCCCGAATTGGGAATCTGTGTCAAAACTGTTAGGAATTATGTGATCCTTACCAGCTGGAAGTAAGGGAGATGGGGCATGATGTTATTTCTAGGAGTTGGAGACATACCAAGTTTCGCTCAGTTCTGGGCATCTTTGAAATACCTATACAAACTTGTTCCTACATAGTAACTTGCATCTTTGAATGAAAATGTGATTGCTTACAGCAACGTGCTATATGTTCTGAATGCCCGAATTGGGAATCTGTGTCAAAACTTTGTTAGGAATTATGTGATCCTTACTAGCTGGAAGTAAGGGAGATGGGGCATGAAGTTATTTCTAGGAGTTGGACACATACCAAGTTTAGCTCAGTTCTGGGCATCTTTGAAATACCTATACAAACTTGTTCCTACATAGTACCTTGCATCTTTGAATGAGAATCTGCTTGCCTACAGCAACGTGCTATATGTTCTGAATGCCCGATTTGGGAATCTGTGTCAAACCTTTGTTAGGAATTATGTGATCCTTACTAGCTGGAAGTAAGGGAGATGGGGCATGAAGTTATTTCTAGGAGTTGGACACATACCAAGTTTAGTTCAGTTCTGGGCATCTTTGAAATACCTATACAAACTTGTTCCTACATAGTAACTTGCATCTTTGAATGAGAATGTGCTTGCCTACAGCAACGTGCTATATGTTCTGAATGCCCGAATTGGCAATCTGTGTCAAAACTTTGTTAGGAATTATGTGATCCTTACTAGCTGGAAGTAAGGGAGATGGGGCATGAAGTTATTGCTAGGAGTTGGACACATAGCAAGTTTAGCTCAGTTCTGGGCATCTTTGAAATACCTATACAAACTTGTTCCTACATAGTAACTTGCATCTTTGAATGAGAATGTGCTTGCTTACAGCAACGTGCTATATGTTCTGAATGCCCGAATTGGGAATCTGTGTCAAAACTTTGTTAGGAATTATGTGATCCTTACTAGCTGGAAGTAAGGGAGATGGGGCATGAAGTTATTTCTAGGAGTTGGACACATAGCAAGTTTAGCTCAGTTCTGGGCATCTTTGAAATACCTATACAAACTTGTTCCTACATAGTAACTTGCATCTTTGAATGAGAATGTGCTTGCTTACAGCAACGTGCTATATGTTCTGAATGCCCGAATTGGGAATCTGTGTCAAAACTTTGTTAGGAATTATGTGATCCTTACTAGCTGGAAGTAAGGGAGATGGGGCATGAAGTTATTTCTAGGAGTTGGACACATAGCAAGTTTAGGTCAGTTCTGGGCATCTTTGAAATACCTATACAAACTTGTTCCTACATAGTAACTTGCATCTTTGAATGAGAATGTGCTTGCTTACAGCAACGTGCTATATGTTCTGAATGCCCGAATTGGGAATCTGTGTGAAAACTTTGTTAGGAATTATGTGATCCTTACTAGCTGGAAGTAAGGGAGATGGGGCATGAAGTTATTTCTAGGAGTTGGACACATAGCAAGTTTAGGTCAGTTCTGGGCATCTTTGAAATACCTATACAAACTTGTTCCTACATAGTAACTTGCATCTTTGAATGAGAATCTGCTTGCTTACAGCAACGTGCTATATGTTCTGAATGCCCGAATTGGGAATCTGTGTCAAAACTTTGTTAGAAATTATGTGATCCTTACTAGCTGGAAGTAAGGGAGATGGGGCATGAAGTTATTTCTAGGAGTTGGACACATAGCAAGTTTAGCTCAGTTCTGGGCATCTTTGAAATACCTATACAAACTTGTTCCTACATAGTAACTTGCATCTTTGAATGAGAATCTGCTTGCTTACAGCAACGTGCTATATGTTCTGAATGCCCGAATTGGGAATCTGTGTCAAAACTTTGTTAGGAATTATGTGATCCTTACTAGCTGGAAGTAAGGGAGATGGGGCATGAAGTTATTTCTAGGAGTTGGACACATAGCAAGTTTAGGTCAGTTCTGGGCATCTTTGAAATACCTATACAAACTTGTTCCTACATAGTAACTTGCATCTTTGAATGAGAATGTGCTTGCTTACAGCAACGTGCTATATGTTCTGAATGCCCGAATTGGGAATCTGTGTCAAAACTTTGTTAGGAATTATGTGATCCTTACTAGCTGGAAGTAAGGGAGATGGGGCATGAAGTTATTTCTAGGAGTTGGACACATAGCAAGTTTAGGTCAGTTCTGGGCATCTTTGAAATACCTATACAAACTTGTTCCTACATAGTAACTTGCATCTTTGAATGAGAATGTGCTTGCTTACAGCAACGTGCTATATGTTCTGAATGCCCGAATTGGGAATCTGTGTGAAAACTTTGTTAGGAATTATGTGATCCTTACTAGCTGGAAGTAAGGGAGATGGGGCATGAAGTTATTTCTAGGAGTTGGACACATAGCAAGTTTAGGTCAGTTCTGGGCATCTTTGAAATACCTATACAAACTTGTTCCTACATAGTAACTTGCATCTTTGAATGAGAATCTGCTTGCTTACAGCAACGTGCTATATGTTCTGAATGCCCGAATTGGGAATCTGTGTCAAAACTTTGTTAGAAATTATGTGATCCTTACTAGCTGGAAGTAAGGGAGATGGGGCATGAAGTTATTTCTAGGAGTTGGACACATAGCAAGTTTAGCTCAGTTCTGGGCATCTTTGAAATACCTATACAAACTTGTTCCTACATAGTAACTTGCATCTTTGAATGAGAATCTGCTTGCTTACAGCAACGTGCTATATGTTCTGAATGCCCGAATTGGGAATCTGTGTCAAAACTTTGTTAGGAATTATGTGATCCTTACTAGCTGGAAGTAAGGGAGATGGGGCATGAAGTTATTTCTAGGAGTTGGACACATAGCAAGTTTAGGTCAGTTCTGGGCATCTTTGAAATACCTATACAAACTTGTTCCTACATAGTAACTTGCATCTTTGAATGAGAATGTGCTTGCTTACAGCAACGTGCTATATGTTCTGAATGCCCGAATTGGGAATCTGTGTCAAAACTTTGTTAGGAATTATGTGATCCTTACTAGCTGGAAGTAAGGGAGATGGGGCATGAAGTTATTTCTAGGAGTTGGACACATAGCAAGTTTAGGTCAGTTCTGGGCATCTTTGAAATACCTATACAAACTTGTTCCTACATAGTAACTTGCATCTTTGAATGAGAATGTGCTTGCTTACAGCAACGTGCTATATGTTCTGAATGCCCGAATTGGGAATCTGTGTGAAAACTTTGTTAGGAATTATGTGATCCTTACTAGCTGGAAGTAAGGGAGATGGGGCATGAAGTTATTTCTAGGAGTTGGACACATAGCAAGTTTAGGTCAGTTCTGGGCATCTTTGAAATACCTATGCAAACTTGTTCCTACATAGTAACTTGCATCTTTGAATGAGAATCTGCTTGCTTACAGCAACGTGCTATATGTTCTGAATGCCCGAATTGGGAATCTGTGTCAAAACTTTGTTAGAAATTATGTGATCCTTACTAGCTGGAAGTAAGGGAGATGGGGCATGAAGTTATTTCTAGGAGTTGGACACATAGCAAGTTTAGCTCAGTTCTGGGCATCTTTGAAATACCTATACAAACTTGTTCCTACATAGTAACTTGCATCTTTGAATGAGAATCTGCTTGCTTACAGCAACGTGCTATATGTTCTGAATGCCCGAATTGGGAATCTGTGTCAAAACTTTGTTAGGAATTATGTGATCCTTACTAGCTGGAAGTAAGGGAGATGGGGCATGAAGTTATTTCTAGGAGTTGGACACATAGCAAGTTTAGGTCAGTTCTGGGCATCTTTGAAATACCTATACAAACTTGTTCCTACATAGTAACTTGCATCTTTGAATGAGAATCTGCTTGCTTACAGCAACGTGCTATATGTTCTGAATGCCCGAGTTGGGAATCTGTGTCAAAACTTTGTTAGGAATTATGTGATCCTTACTAGCTGGAAGTAAGGGAGATGGGGCATGAAGTTATTTCTGGGAGTTGGACACATACCAAGTTTAGCTCAGTTCTGGGCATCTTTCAAATACCTATACAAACTTGTTCCTACATAGTAACTTGCAACTTTGAATGAGAATGTGCTTGCTTGCAGCAACGTGCTATATGTTCTGAATGCCCGAATAGGGAATCTGTGTCAAAACTTTGTTAGGAATTATGTGATCCTTACTAGCTGGAAGTAAGGGAGATGGGGCATGAAGTTATTTCTAGGAGTTGGACACATACCAAGTTTAGCTCAGTTCTGGGCATCTTTGAAATACCTATACAAACTTGTTCCTACATAGTAACTTGCAACTTTGAATGAGAATGTGCTTGCTTACAGCAACGTGCTATATGTTCTGAATGCCCGAATTGGGAATCTGTGTCAAAACTTTGTTAGGAATTATGTGATCCTTACTAGCTGGAAGTAAGGGAGATGGGGCATGAAGTTATTTCTAGGAGTTGGACACATACCAAGTTTAGCTCAGTTCTGGGCATCTTTGAAATACCTATACAAACTTGTTCCTACATAGTAACTTGCATCTTTGAATGAGAATGTGCTTGCTTACAGCAACGTGCTATATGTGCTGAATGCCCGAATTGGGAATCTGTGTCAAAACTTTGTTAGGAATTATGTGATCCTTACTAGCTGGAAGTAAGGGAGATGGAGCATGAAGTTATTTCTAGGAGTTGGACACATAGCAAGTTTAGCTCAGTTCTGGGCATCTTTGAAATACCTATACAAACTTGTTCCTACATAGTAACTTGCATCTTTGAATGAGAATGTGCTTGCTTACAGCAACGTGCTATATGTTCTGAATGACCGAATTGGGAATCTGTGTCAAAACTTTGTTAGGAATTATGTGATCCTTACTAGCTGGAAGTAAGGGAGATGGGGTATGAAGTTATTTCTAGGAGTTGGACACATAGCAAGTTTAGCTCAGTTCTGGGCATCTTTGAAATACCTATACAAACTTGTTCCTACATAGTAACTTGCATCTTTGAATGAGAATCTGCTTGCTTACAGCAACGTGCTATATGTTCTGAATGACCGAATTGGGAATCTGTGTCAAAACTTTGTTAGGAATTATGTGATCCTTACTAGCTGGAAGTAAGGGAGATGGGGCATGAAGTTATTTCTAGGAGTTGGACACATACCAAGTTTAGCTCAGTTCTGGGCATCTTTGAAATACCTATACAAACTTGTTCCTACATAGTAACTTGCATCTTTGAATGAGAATCTGCTTGCTTAGAGCAACGTGCTATATGTTCTGAATGCCCGAATCGGGAATCTGTGTCAAAACTTTGTTAGGAATTATGTGATCCTTACTAGCTGGAAGTAAGGGAGATGGGGCATGAAGTTATTTCTAGGAGTTGGACACATACCAAGTTTAGCTCAGTTCTGGGCATCTTTGAAATACCTATACAAACTTGTTCCTACATAGTAACTTGCATCTTTGAATGAGAATCTGCTTGCTTACAGCAACGTGCTATATGTTCTGAATGCCCGATTTGGGAATCTGTGTCAAAACTTTGTTAGGAATTATGTGATCCTTACTAGCTGGAAGTAAGGGAGATGGGGCATGAAGTTATTTCTAGGAGTTGGACACATACCAAGTTTAGCTCAGTTCTGGGCATCTTTGAAATACCTATACAAACTTGTTCCTACATAGCAACTTGCAACTTTGAATGAGATTGTGCTTGCTTACAGCAACGTGCTATATGTTCTGAATGCCCGAATTGGGAATCTGTGTCAAAACTTTGTTAGGAATTATGTGATCCTTACTAGCTGGAAGTAAGGGAGATGGGGCATGAAGTTATTTCTAGGAGTTGGACACATACCAAGTTTAGCTCTGTTCTGGGCATCTTCGAAATACCTATACAAACTTGTTCCTACATAGTAACTTGCATCTTTGAATGAGAATGTGCTTGCTTGCAGCAACGTGCTATATGTTCTGAATGCCCGAATTGGGAATCTGTGTCAAAACTTTGTTAGGAATTATGTGATCCTTACTAGCTGGAAGTAAGGGAGATGGGGCATGAAGTTATTTCTAGGAGTTGGACACATACCAAGTTTAGCTCAGTTCTGGGCATCTTTGAAATACCTATACAAACTTGTTCCTACATAGTAACTTGCATCTTTGAATGAGAATGTGCTTGCTTGCAGCAACGTGCTATATGTTCTGAATGCCCGAATTGGGAATCTGTGTCAAAACTTTGTTAGGAATTATGTGATCCTTACTAGCTGGAAGTAAGGGAGATGGGGCATGAAGTTATTTCTAGGAGTTGGACACATACCAAGTTTAGCTCAGTTCTGGGCATCTTTGAAATACCTATACAAACTTGTTCCTACATAGTACCTTGCATCTTTGAATGAGAATCTGCTTGCTTACAGCAACGTGCTATATGTTCTGAATGCCCGAATTGGGAATCTGTGTCAAAACTTTGTTAGGAATTATGTGATCCTTACTAGCTGGAAGTAAGGGAGATGGGGCATGAAGTTATTTCTAGGAGTTGGACACATACCAAGTTTAGCTCAGTTCTGGGCATCTTTGAAATACCTATACAAACTTGTTCCTACATAGTAACTTGCAACTTTGAATGAGAATGTGCTTGCTTACAGCAACGTGCTATATGTTCTGAATGCCCGAATTGGGAATCTGTGTCAAAACTTTGTTAGGAATTATGTGATCCTTACTAGCTGGAAGTAAGGGAGATGGGGCATGAAGTTATTTCTAGGAGTTGGACACATACCAAGTTTAGCTCAGTTCTGGGCATCTTTGAAATACCTATACAAACTTGTTCCTACATAGTAACTTGCAACTTTGAATGAGAATGTGCTTGCTTGCAGCAACGTGCTATATGTTCTGAATGCCGGAATTGGCCATCTGTGTCAAAACTTTGTTAGGAATTATGTGATCCTTACTAGCTGGAAGTAAGGGAGATGGGGCATGAAGTTATTTCTAGGAGTTGGACACATACCAAGTTTAGCTCAGTTCTGGGCATCTTTCAAATACCTATACAAACTTGTTCCTACATAGTAACTTGCAACTTTGAATGAGAATGTGCTTGCTTGCAGCAACGTGCTATATGTTCTGAATGCCCGAATAGGGAATCTGTGTCAAAACTTTGTTAGGAATTATGTGATCCTTACTAGCTGGAAGTAAGGGAGATGGGGCATGAAGTTATTTCTAGGAGTTGGACACATACCAAGTTTAGCTCAGTTCTGGGCATCTTTGAAATACCTATACAAACTTGTTCCTACATAGTAACTTGCAACTTTGAATGAGAATGTGCTTGCTTGCAGCAACGTGCTATATGTTCTGAATGCCCGAATAGGGAATCTGTGTCAAAACTTTGTTAGGAATTATGTGATCCTTACTAGCTGGAAGTAAGGGAGATGGGGCATGAAGTTATTTCTAGGAGTTGGACACATACCAAGTTTAGCTCAGTTCTGGGCATCTTTGAAATACCTATACAAACTTGTTCCTACATAGTAACTTGCAACTTTGAATGTGAATGTGCTTGCTTGCAGCAACGTGCTATATGTTCTGAATGCCCGAATAGGGAATCTGTGTCAAAACTTTGTTAGGAATTATGTGATCCTTACTAGCTGGAAGTAAGGGAGATGGGGCATGAAGTTATTTCTAGGAGTTGGACACATACCAAGTTTAGCTCAGTTCTGGGCATCTTTGAAATACCTATACACACTTGTTCCTACATAGTAACTTGCAACTTTGAATGAGAATGTGCTTGCTTACAGCAACGTGCTATATGTTCTGAATGCCCGAATTGGGAATCTGTGTCAAAACTTTGTTAGGAATTATGTGATCCTTACTAGCTGGAAGTAAGGGAGATGGGGCATGAAGTTATTTCTAGGAGTTGGACACATACAACGTTTAGCTCAGTTCTGGGCATCTTTGAAATACCTATACAAACTTGTTCCTAAATAGTAACTTGCATCTTTGAATGAGAATCTGCTTGCTTACAGCAACGTGCTATATGTTCTGAATGCCCGAATTGGGAATCTGTGTCAAAACTTTCTTAGGAATTATGTGATCCTTACTAGCTGGAAGTAAGGGAGATGGGGCATGAAGTTATTTCTAGGAGTTGGACACATACCAAGTTTAGCTCAGTTCTGGGCATCTTTGAAATACCTATACAAACTTGTTCCTACATAGTAACTTGCATCTTTGAATGAGAATCTGCTTGCTTACAGCAACGTGCTATATGTTCTGAATGCCCGCATTGGGAATCTGTGTCAAAACTTTGTTAGGAATTATGTGATCCTTACTAGCTGGAAGTAAGGGAGATGGGGCATGAAGTTATTTCTAGGAGTTGGACACATACCAAGTTTAGCTCAGTTCTGGGCATCTTTGAAATACCTATACAAACTTGTTCCTACATAGGAACTTGCATCTTTGAATGAGAATGTGCTTGCTTACAGCAACGTGCTATATGTTCTGAATGCCCGAATTGGCAATCTGTGTCAAAACTTTGTTAGGAATTATGTGATCCTTACTAGCTGGAAGTAAGGGAGATGGGGCATGAAGTTATTTCTAGGAGTTGGACACATACCAAGTTTAGCTCAGTTCTGGGCATCTTTGAAATACCTATACAAACTTGTTCCTACCTAGTAACTTGCATCTTTGAATGAGAATCTGCTTGCTTACAGCAACGTGCTATATGTTCTGAATGCCCGAATAGGGAATCTGTGTCAAAACTTTGTTAGGAATTATGTGATCCTTACTAGCTGGAAGTAAGGGAGATGGGGCATGAAGTTATTTCTAGGAGTTGGACACATACCAAGTTTAGCTCATTTCTGGGCATCTTTGAAATACCTATACAAACTTGTTCCTACATAGTAACTTGCAACTTTGAATGAAAATGTGCTTGCTTACAGCAACGTGCTATATGTTCTGAATGCCCGAATTGGGAATCTGTGTCAAAACTTGTTAGGAATTATGTGATCCTTACTAGCTGGAAGTAAGGGAGATGGGGCATGAAGTTATTTCTAGGAGTTGGACACATACCAAGTTTAGCTCAGTTCTGGGCATCTTTGAAATACCTATACCAACTTGTTCCTACATAGTAACTTGCAACTTTGAATGAGAATGTGCTTGCTTACAGCAACGTGCTATATGTTCTGAATGCCCGAATTGGGAATCTGTCTCAAAACTTTGTTAGAAATTATGTGATCCTTACTAGCTGGAAGTAAGGGAGATGGGGCATGGAGTTATTTCTAGGAGTTGGAGTCATACCATGTTTAGCGCAGTTCTGGGCATCTTTGAAAGTCCTATACAAACTTGTTTCTACATAGTAACTTGTAACTTTGAATGAGAATGTGCTTGCTTACAGCAAATTTCTATATGTTCTGAATGCCCGAATTGGGAATTTTGTCAAAATTTTGTTAGGAATTATGTGATCCTTACTAGTTTGAAGTAAGTGAGATGGGGCTTGAAGTTATTTCTAGGAGTTGGAGACATACAACGTTGAGCTCAGTTCTGGGCATCTTTGAAATACCTATACAAACTTGTTCCTACATAGTAACTTGCAACTTTGAATGAGAATCTGCTTGCTTACAGCAACGTACTATATGTTCTGAATGCCCGAATTGGGAATCTGTGTCAAAACTTTGTTAGGAATTATGTGATCCTTACTAGCTGGAAGTAAGGGAGATGGGGCATGAAGTTATTTCTAGGAGTTGGACACATACCAAGTTTAGCTCAGTTCTGGGCATCTTTGAAATACCTATACAAACTTGTTCCTACATAGTAACTTGCAACTTTGAAAGAGAATGTGCTTGCTTACAGCAACGTGCTATATGTTCTGAATGCCCGAATTGGGAATCTGTGTCAAAACTTTGTTAGGAATTATGTGATCCTTACTAGCTGGAAGTAAGGGAGATGGGGCATGAAGTTATTTCTAGGAGTTGGACACATAGCAAGTTTAGCTCAGTTCTGGGCATCTTTGAAATACCTATACAAACTTGTTCCTACATAGTAACTTGCATCATTGAATGAGAATGTGCTTGCTTACAGCAACGTGCTATATGTTCTGAATGCCCGAATTGGCAATCTGTGTCAAAACTTTGTTAGGAATTATGTGATCCTTACTAGCTTGAAGTAAGGGAGATGGGGCATGAAGTTATTTCTAGGAGTTGGACACATACCAAGTTTAGCTCAGTTCTGGGCATCTTTGAAATACCTATACAAACTTGTTCCTACATAGTAACTTGCATCTTTGAAAGAGAATGTGCTTGCTTACAGCAACGTGCTATATGTTCTGAATGCCCGAATTGGGAATCTGTGTCAAAACTGTTAGGAATTATGTGATCCTTACTAGCTGGAAGTAAGGGAGATGGGGCATGATGTTATTTCTAGGAGTTGGACACATACCAAGTTTAGCTCAGTTCTGGGCATCTTTGAAATACCTATACAAACTTGTTCCTACATAGTAACTTGCAACTTTGAATGAAAATGTGCTTGCTTACAGCAACGTGCTATATGTTCTGAATGCCCGAATTGGGAATCTGTGTCAAAACTTTGTTAGGAATTATGTGATCCTTACTAGCTGGAAGTAAGGGAGATGGGGCATGAAGTTATTTCTAGGAGTTGGACACATACCAAGTTTAGTTCAGTTCTGGGCATCTTTGAAATACCTATACAAACTTGTTCCTACATAGTAACCTGCAACTTTGAATGAAAATGTGCTTGCTTACAGCAACGTGCTATATGTTCTGAATGCCCGAATTGGGAATCTGTGTCAAAACTTTGTTAGGAATTATGTGATCCTTACTAGCTGGAAGTAAGGGAGATGGGGCATGAAGTTATTTCTAGGAGTTGGACACATAGCAAGTTTAGCTCAGTTCGGGGCATCTTTGAAATACCTATACAAACTTGTTCCTACATAGTAACTTGAATCTTTGAATGGGAATCTGCTTGCTTACAGCAACGTGCTATATGTTCTGAATGCCCGAAATGGGAATTTGTGTCAAAATTTTGTTTGGAATTATGTGATCCTTACTAGCTGGAAGTAAGGGAGATGGGGCATGAAGTTATTTCTAGGAGTTGGACACATACCAAGTTTAGCTCAGTTCTGGGCATCTTTGAAATACCTATACAAACTTGTTCCTACATAGTAACTTGCAACTTTGAATGAGAATGTGCTTGCTTACAGCAACGTGCTATATGTTCTGAATGCCCGAATTGGGAATCTGTGTCAAAACTTTGTTAGGAATTATGTGATCCTTACTAGCTGGAAGTAAGGGAGATGGGGCATGAAGTTATTTCTAGGAGTTGGACACATACCAAGTTTAGCTCAGTTCTGGGCATCTTTGAAATACCTATACAAACTTGTTCCTACATAGTAACTTGCATCTTTGAATGAGAATGTGCTTGCTTACAGCAACGTGCTATATGTTCTGAATGCCCGAATTGGGAATCTGTGTCAAAACTTTGTTAGGAATTATGTGATCCTTACTAGCTGGAAGTAAGGGAGATGGGGCATGAAGTTATTTCTAGGAGTTGGACACATACCAAGTTTAGCTCAGTTCTGGGCATCTTTGAAATACCTATACAAACTTGTTCCTACATAGTAACTTGCAACTTTGAATGAGAATGAGCTTGCTTACAGCAACGTGCTATATGTTCTGAATGCCCGAATTGGGAATCTGTGTCAAAACTTTGTTAGGAATTATGTGATCCTTACTAGCTGGAAGTAAGGGAGATGGGGCATGAAGTTATTTCTAGGAGTTGGACACATAGCAAGTTTAGCTCAGTTCTGGGCATCTTTGAAATACCTATACAAACTTGTTCCTACATAGTAACTTGCATCTTTGAATGAGAATGTGCTTGCTTACAGCAACGTGCTATATGTTCTGAATGCCCGAATTGGGAATCTGTGTCAAAACTTTGTTAGGAATTATGTGATCCTTACTAGCTGGAAGTAAGGGAGATGGGGCATGAAGTTATTTCTAGGAGTTGGAGACATACCAAGTTTAGCTCAGTTCTGGGCATCTTTGAAATACCTATACAAACTTGTTCCTACATAGTAACTTGCATCTTTGAATGAGAATGTGCTTGCTTACAGCAACGTGCTATATGTTCTGAATGCCCGAATCGGGAATCTGTGTCAAAATTGTTAGGAATTATGTGATCCTTACCAGCTGGAAGTAAGGGAGATGGGGCATGATGTTATTTCTAGGAGTTGGAGACATACCAAGTTTCGCTCAGTTCTGGGCATCTTTGAAATACCTATACAAACTTGTTCCTACATAGTAACTTGCATCTTTGAATGAAAATGTGATTGCTTACAGCAACGTGCTATATGTTCTGAATGCCCGAATTGGGAATCTGTGTCAAAACTTTGTTAGGAATTATGTGATCCTTACTAGCTGGAAGTAAGGGAGATGGGGCATGAAGTTATTTCTAGTAGTTGGACACATACCAAGTTTCGCTCAGTTCTGGGCATCTTTGAAATACCTATACAAACTTGTTCCTACATAGTACCTTGCATCTTTGAATGAGAATGTGCTTGCCTACAGCAACGTGCTATATGTTCTGAATGCCCGAATTGGCAATCTGTGTCAAAACTTTGTTAGGAATTATGTGATCCTTACTAGCTGGAAGTAAGGGAGATGGGGCATGAAGTTATTGCTAGGAGTTGGACACATAGCAAGTTTAGCTCAGTTCTGGGCATCTTTGAAATACCTATACAAACTTGTTCCTACATAGTAACTTGCATCTTTGAATGAGAATGTGCTTGCTTACAGCAACGTGCTATATGTTCTGAATGCCCGAATTGGGAATCTGTGTCAAAACTTTGTTAGGAATTATGTGATCCTTACTAGCTGGAAGTAAGGGAGATGGGGCATGAAGTTATTTCTAGGAGTTGGACACATAGCAAGTTTAGCTCAGTTCTGGGCATCTTTGAAATACCTATACAAACTTGTTCCTACATAGTAACTTGCATCTTTGAATGAGAATGTGCTTGCTTACAGCAACGTGCTATATGTTCTGAATGCCCGAATTGGGAATCTGTGTCAAAACTTTGTTAGGAATTATGTGATCCTTACTAGCTGGAAGTAAGGGAGATGGGGCATGAAGTTATTTCTAGGAGTTGGACACATAGCAAGTTTAGGTCAGTTCTGGGCATCTTTGAAATACCTATACAAACTTGTTCCTACATAGTAACTTGCATCTTTGAATGAGAATGTGCTTGCTTACAGCAACGTGCTATATGTTCTGAATGCCCGAATTGGGAATCTGTGTGAAAACTTTGTTAGGAATTATGTGATCCTTACTAGCTGGAAGTAAGGGAGATGGGGCATGAAGTTATTTCTAGGAGTTGGACACATAGCAAGTTTAGGTCAGTTCTGGGCATCTTTGAAATACCTATACAAACTTGTTCCTACATAGTAACTTGCATCTTTGAATGAGAATCTGCTTGCTTACAGCAACGTGCTATATGTTCTGAATGCCCGAATTGGGAATCTGTGTCAAAACTTTGTTAGAAATTATGTGATCCTTACTAGCTGGAAGTAAGGGAGATGGGGCATGAAGTTATTTCTAGGAGTTGGACACATAGCAAGTTTAGCTCAGTTCTGGGCATCTTTGAAATACCTATACAAACTTGTTCCTACATAGTAACTTGCATCTTTGAATGAGAATCTGCTTGCTTACAGCAACGTGCTATATGTTCTGAATGCCCGAATTGGGAATCTGTGTCAAAACTTTGTTAGGAATTATGTGATCCTTACTAGCTGGAAGTAAGGGAGATGGGGCATGAAGTTATTTCTAGGAGTTGGACACATAGCAAGTTTAGGTCAGTTCTGGGCATCTTTGAAATACCTATACAAACTTGTTCCTACATAGTAACTTGCATCTTTGAATGAGAATGTGCTTGCTTACAGCAACGTGCTATATGTTCTGAATGCCCGAATTGGGAATCTGTGTCAAAACTTTGTTAGGAATTATGTGATCCTTACTAGCTGGAAGTAAGGGAGATGGGGCATGAAGTTATTTCTAGGAGTTGGACACATAGCAAGTTTAGGTCAGTTCTGGGCATCTTTGAAATACCTATACAAACTTGTTCCTACATAGTAACTTGCATCTTTGAATGAGAATGTGCTTGCTTACAGCAACGTGCTATATGTTCTGAATGCCCGAATTGGGAATCTGTGTGAAAACTTTGTTAGGAATTATGTGATCCTTACTAGCTGGAAGTAAGGGAGATGGGGCATGAAGTTATTTCTAGGAGTTGGACACATAGCAAGTTTAGGTCAGTTCTGGGCATCTTTGAAATACCTATGCAAACTTGTTCCTACATAGTAACTTGCATCTTTGAATGAGAATCTGCTTGCTTACAGCAACGTGCTATATGTTCTGAATGCCCGAATTGGGAATCTGTGTCAAAACTTTGTTAGAAATTATGTGATCCTTACTAGCTGGAAGTAAGGGAGATGGGGCATGAAGTTATTTCTAGGAGTTGGACACATAGCAAGTTTAGCTCAGTTCTGGGCATCTTTGAAATACCTATACAAACTTGTTCCTACATAGTAACTTGCATCTTTGAATGAGAATCTGCTTGCTTACAGCAACGTGCTATATGTTCTGAATGCCCGAATTGGGAATCTGTGTCAAAACTTTGTTAGGAATTATGTGATCCTTACTAGCTGGAAGTAAGGGAGATGGGGCATGAAGTTATTTCTAGGAGTTGGACACATAGCAAGTTTAGGTCAGTTCTGGGCATCTTTGAAATACCTATACAAACTTGTTCCTACATAGTAACTTGCATCTTTGAATGAGAATCTGCTTGCTTACAGCAACGTGCTATATGTTCTGAATGCCCGAGTTGGGAATCTGTGTCAAAACTTTGTTAGGAATTATGTGATCCTTACTAGCTGGAAGTAAGGGAGATGGGGCATGAAGTTATTTCTGGGAGTTGGACACATACCAAGTTTAGCTCAGTTCTGGGCATCTTTCAAATACCTATACAAACTTGTTCCTACATAGTAACTTGCAACTTTGAATGAGAATGTGCTTGCTTGCAGCAACGTGCTATATGTTCTGAATGCCCGAATAGGGAATCTGTGTCAAAACTTTGTTAGGAATTATGTGATCCTTACTAGCTGGAAGTAAGGGAGATGGGGCATGAAGTTATTTCTAGGAGTTGGACACATACCAAGTTTAGCTCAGTTCTGGGCATCTTTGAAATACCTATACAAACTTGTTCCTACATAGTAACTTGCAACTTTGAATGAGAATGTGCTTGCTTACAGCAACGTGCTATATGTTCTGAATGCCCGAATTGGGAATCTGTGTCAAAACTTTGTTAGGAATTATGTGATCCTTACTAGCTGGAAGTAAGGGAGATGGGGCATGAAGTTATTTCTAGGAGTTGGACACATACCAAGTTTAGCTCAGTTCTGGGCATCTTTGAAATACCTATACAAACTTGTTCCTACATAGTAACTTGCATCTTTGAATGAGAATGTGCTTGCTTACAGCAACGTGCTATATGTGCTGAATGCCCGAATTGGGAATCTGTGTCAAAACTTTGTTAGGAATTATGTGATCCTTACTAGCTGGAAGTAAGGGAGATGGAGCATGAAGTTATTTCTAGGAGTTGGACACATAGCAAGTTTGGCTCAGTTCTGGGCATCTTTGAAATACCTATACAAACTTGTTCCTACATAGTAACTTGCATCTTTGAATGAGAATGTGCTTGCTTACAGCAACGTGCTATATGTTCTGAATGACCGAATTGGGAATCTGTGTCAAAACTTTGTTAGGAATTATGTGATCCTTACTAGCTGGAAGTAAGGGAGATGGGGTATGAAGTTATTTCTAGGAGTTGGACACATAGCAAGTTTAGCTCAGTTCTGGGCATCTTTGAATACCTATACAAACTTGTTCCTACATAGTAACTTGCATCTTTGAATGAGAATCTGCTTGCTTACAGCAACGTGCTATATGTTCTGAATGACCGAATTGGGAATCTGTGTCAAAACTTTGTTAGGAATTATGTGATCCTTACTAGCTGGAAGTAAGGGAGATGGGGCATGAAGTTATTTCTAGGAGTTGGACACATACCAAGTTTAGCTCAGTTCTGGGCATCTTTGAAATACCTATACAAACTTGTTCCTACATAGTAACTTGCATCTTTGAATGAGAATCTGCTTGCTTAGAGCAACGTGCTATATGTTCTGAATGCCCGAATCGGGAATCTGTGTCAAAACTTTGTTAGGAATTATGTGATCCTTACTAGCTGGAAGTAAGGGAGATGGGGCATGAAGTTATTTCTAGGAGTTGGACACATACCAAGTTTAGCTCAGTTCTGGGCATCTTTGAAATACCTATACAAACTTGTTCCTACATAGTAACTTGCATCTTTGAATGAGAATCTGCTTGCTTACAGCAACGTGCTATATGTTCTGAATGCCCGATTTGGGAATCTGTGTCAAAACTTTGTTAGGAATTATGTGATCCTTACTAGCTGGAAGTAAGGGAGATGGGGCATGAAGTTATTTCTAGGAGTTGGACACATACCAAGTTTAGCTCAGTTCTGGGCATCTTTGAAATACCTATACAAACTTGTTCCTACATAGCAACTTGCAACTTTGAATGAGATTGTGCTTGCTTACAGCAACGTGCTATATGTTCTGAATGCCCGAATTGGGAATCTGTGTCAAAACTTTGTTAGGAATTATGTGATCCTTACTAGCTGGAAGTAAGGGAGATGGGGCATGAAGTTATTTCTAGGAGTTGGACACATACCAAGTTTAGCTCTGTTCTGGGCATCTTCGAAATACCTATACAAACTTGTTCCTACATAGTAACTTGCATCTTTGAATGAGAATGTGCTTGCTTGCAGCAACGTGCTATATGTTCTGAATGCCCGAATTGGGAATCTGTGTCAAATCTTTGTTAGGAATTATGTGATCCTTACTAGCTGGAAGTAAGGGAGATGGGGCATGAAGTTATTTCTAGGAGTTGGACACATACCAAGTTTAGCTCAGTTCTGGACATCTTTGAAATACCTATACAAACTTGTTCCTACATAGTAACTTGCATCTTTGAATGAGAATGTGCTTGCTTGCAGCAACGTGCTATATGTTCTGAATGCCCGAATTGGGAATCTGTGTCAAAACTTTGTTAGGAATTATGTGATCCTTACTAGCTGGAAGTAAGGGAGATGGGGCATGAAGTTATTTCTAGGAGTTGGACACATACCAAGTTTAGCTCAGTTCTGGGCATCTTTGAAATACCTATACAAACTTGTTCCTACATAGTACCTTGCATCTTTGAATGAGAATCTGCTTGCTTACAGCAACGTGCTATATGTTCTGAATGCCCGAATTGGGAATCTGTGTCAAAACTTTGTTAGGAATTATGTGATCCTTACTAGCTGGAAGTAAGGGAGATGGGGCATGAAGTTATTTCTAGGCGTTGGACACATACCAAGTTTAGCTCAGTTCTGGGCATCTTTGAAATACCTATACAAACTTGTTCCTACATAGTAACTTGCAACTTTGAATGAGAATGTGCTTGCTTACAGCAACGTGCTATATGTTCTGAATGCCCGAATTGGGAATCTGTGTCAAAACTTTGTTAGGAATTATGTGATCCTTACTAGCTGGAAGTAAGGGAGATGGGGCATGAAGTTATTTCTAGGAGTTGGACACATACCAAGTTTAGCTCAGTTCTGGGCATCTTTGAAATACCTATACAAACTTGTTCCTACATAGTAACTTGCAACTTTGAATGAGAATGTGCTTGCTTGCAGCAACGTGCTATATGTTCTGAATGCCGGAATTGGCCATCTGTGTCAAAACTTTGTTAGGAATTATGTGATCCTTACTAGCTGGAAGTAAGGGAGATGGGGCATGAAGTTATTTCTAGGAGTTGGACACATACCAAGTTTAGCTCAGTTCTGGGCATCTTTCAAATACCTATACAAACTTGTTCCTACATAGTAACTTGCAACTTTGAATGAGAATGTGCTTGCTTGCAGCAACGTGCTATATGTTCTGAATGCCCGAATAGGGAATCTGTGTCAAAACTTTGTTAGGAATTATGTGATCCTTACTAGCTGGAAGTAAGGGAGATGGGGCATGAAGTTATTTCTAGGAGTTGGACACATACCAAGTTTAGCTCAGTTCTGGGCATCTTTGAAATACCTATACAAACTTGTTCCTACATAGTAACTTGCAACTTTGAATGAGAATGTGCTTGCTTGCAGCAACGTGCTATATGTTCTGAATGCCCGAATAGGGAATCTGTGTCAAAACTTTGTTAGGAATTATGTGATCCTCACTAGCTGGAAGTAAGGGAGATGGGGCATGAAGTTATTTCTAGGAGTTGGACACATACCAAGTTTAGCTCAGTTCTGGGCATCTTTGAAATACCTATACACACTTGTTCCTACATAGTAACTTGCATCTTTGAATGAGAATGTGCTTGCTTACAGCAACGTGCTATATGTTCTGAATGCCCGAATTGGGAATCTGTGTCAAAACTTTGTTAGGAATTATGTGATCCTCACTAGCTGGAAGTAAGGGAGATGGGGCATGAAGTTATTTCTAGGAGTTGGACACATAGCAAGTTTAGCTCAGTTCTGGGCATCTTTGAAATACCTATACAAACTTGTTCCTACATAGTAACTTGCATCTTTGAATGAGAATCTGCTTTCTTACAGCAACGTGCTATATGTTCTGAATGCCCGAATTGGGAATCTGTGTCAAAACTTTGTTAGGAATTATGTGATCCTCACTAGCTGGAAGTAAGGGAGATGGGGCATGAAGTTATTTCTAGGAGTTGGACACATAGCAAGTTTAGCTCAGTTCTGGGCATCTTTGAAATACCTATACAAACTTGTTCCTACATAGTAACTTGCATCTTTGAATGAGAATCTGCTTGCTTACAGCAACGTGCTATATGTTCTGAATGCCCGAATTGGGAATCTGTGTCAAAACTTTGTTAGGAATTATGTGATCCTTACTAGCTGGTAGTAAGGGAGATGGGGCATGAAGTTATTTCTAGGAGTTGGACACATACCAAGTTTAGCTCAGTTCTGGGCATCTTTGAAATACCTATACAAACTTGTTCCTACATAGTAACTTGCATCTTTGAATGAGAATCTGCTTGCTTACAGCAACGTGCTATATCTTCTGAATGCCCGAATTGGGAATCTGTGTCAAAACTTTGTTAGGAATTATGTGATCCTTACTAGCTGGAAGTAAGGGAGATGGGGCATGAAGTTATTTCTAGGAGTTGGACACATACCAAGTTTAGCTCAGTTCTGGGCATCTTTGAAATACCTATACAAACTTGTTCCTACATAGTAACTTGCAACTTTGAATGAGAATGTGCTTGCTTACAGCAACGTGCTATATGTTCTGAATGCCCGAATTGGGAATCTGTGTCAAAACTTTGTTAGGAATTATGTGATCCTTACTAGCTGGAAGTAAGGGAGATGGGGCATGAAGTTATTTCTAGGAGTTGGACACATACCAAGTTTAGCTCAGTTCTGGGCATCTTTGAAATACCTATACAAACTTGTTCCTACATAGTAACTTGCATCTTTGAATGAGAATGTGCTTGCTTGCAGCAACGTGCTATATGTTCTGAATGCCCGAATTGGCAATCTGTGTCAAAACTTTGTTAGGAATTATGTGATCCTTACTAGCTGGAAGTAAGGGAGATGGGGCATGAAGTTATTTCTAGGAGTTGGACACATAGCAAGTTTAGCTCAGTTCTGGGCATCTTTGAAATACCTATACAAACTTGTTCCTACATAGTAACTTGCAACTTTGAATGAGAATGTGCTTGCTTGCAGCAACGTGCTATATGTTCTGAATGCCCGAATTGGGAATCTGTGTCAAAACTTTGTTAGGAATTATGTGATCCTTACTAGCTGGAAGTAAGGGAGATGGGGCATGAAGTTATTTCTAGGAGTTGGACACATAGCAAGTTTAGCTCAGTTCTGGGCATCTTTGAAATACCTATACAAACTTGTTCCTACATAGTAACTTGCATCTTTGAATGAGAATCTGCTTGCTTACAGCAACGTGCTATATGTTCTGAATGCCCGAATTGGGAATCTGTGTCAAAACTTTGTTAGGAATTATGTGATCCTTACTAGCTGGAAGTAAGGGAGATGGGGCATGAAGTTATTTCTAGGAGTTGGACACATAGCAAGTTTAGCTCAGTTCTGGGCATCTTTGAAATACCTATACAAACTTGTTCCTACATAGTAACTTGCATCTTTGAATGAGAATCTGCTTGCTTACAGCAACGTGCTATATGTTCTGAATGCCCGAATTGGCAATCTGTGTCAAAACTTTGTTAGGAATTATGTGATCCTTACTAGCTGGAAGTAAGGGAGATGGGGCATGAAGTTATTTCTAGGAGTTGGACACATAGCAAGTTTAGCTCAGTTCTGGGCATCTTTGAAATACCTATACAAACTTGTTCCTACATAGTAACTTGCATCTTTGAATGAGAATCTGCTTGCTTACAGCAACGTGCTATATGTTCTGAATGCCCGAATTGGGAATCTGTGTCAAAACTTTGTTAGGAATTATGTGATCCTTACTAGCTGGAAGTAAGGGAGATGGGGCATGAAGTTATTTCTAGGAGTTGGACACATAGCAAGTTTAGCTCAGTTCTGGGCATCTTTGAAATACCTATACAACCTTGTTCCTACATAGTAACTTGCAACTTTGAATGAGAATGTGCTTGCTTGCAGCAACGTGCTATATGTTCTGAATGCCGGAATTGGCCATCTGTGTCAAAACTTTGTTAGGAATTATGTGATCCTTACTAGCTGGAAGTAAGGGAGATGGGGCATGAAGTTATTTCTAGGAGTTGGACACATACCAAGTTTAGCTCAGTTCTGGGCATCTTTCAAATACCTATACAAACTTGTTCCTACATAGTAACTTGCAACTTTGAATGAGAATGTGCTTGCTTGCAGCAACGTGCTATATGTTCTGAATGCCCAAATAGGGAATCTGTGTCAAAACTTTGTTAGGAATTATGTGATCCTTACTAGCTGGAAGTAAGGGAGATGGGGCATGAAGTTATTTCTAGGAGTTGGACACATACCAAGTTTAGCTCAGTTCTGGGCATCTTTGAAATACCTATACAAACTTGTTCCTACATAGTAACTTGCAACTTTGAATGAGAATGTGCTTGCTTGCAGCAACGTGCTATATGTTCTGAATGCCCGAATAGGGAATCTGTGTCAAAACTTTGTTAGGAATTATGTGATCCTTACTAGCTGGAAGTAAGGGAGATGGGGCATGAAGTTATTTCTAGGAGTTGGACACATACCAATTTTAGCTCAGTTCTGGGCATCTTTGAAATACCTATACAAACTTGTTCCTACATAGTAACTTGCAACTTTGAATGAGAATGTGCTTGCTTACAGCAACGTGCTATATGTTCTGAATGCCCGAATTGGGAATCTGTGTCAAAACTTTGTTAGGAATTATGTGATCCTCACTAGCTGGAAGTAAGGGAGATGGGGCATGAAGTTATTTCTAGGAGTTGGACACATACCAAGTTTAGCTCAGTTCTGGGCATCTTTGAAATACCTATACACACTTGTTCCTACATAGTAACTTGCATCTTTGAATGAGAATGTGCTTGCTTACAGCAACGTGCTATATGTTCTGAATGCCCGAATTGGGAATCTGTGTCAAAACTTTGTTAGGAATTATGTGATCCTCACTAGCTGGAAGTAAGGGAGATGGGGCATGAAGTTATTTCTAGGAGTTGGACACATAGCAAGTTTAGCTCAGTTCTGGGCATCTTTGAAATACCTATACAAACTTGTTCCTACATAGTAACTTGCATCTTTGAATGAGAATCTGCTTGCTTACAGCAACGTGCTATATGTTCTGAATGCCCGAATTGGGAATCTGTGTCAAAACTTTGTTAGGAATTATGTGATCCTCACTAGCTGGAAGTAAGGGAGATGGGGCATGAAGTTATTTCTAGGAGTTGGACACATAGCAAGTTTAGCTCAGTTCTGGGCATCTTTGAAATACCTATACAAACTTATTCCTACATAGTAACTTGCATCTTTGAATGAGAATCTGCTTGCTTACAGCAACGTGCTATATGTTCTGAATGCCCGAATTGGGAATCTGTGTCAAAACTTTGTTAGGAATTATGTGATCCTTACTAGCTGGTAGTAAGGGAGATGGGGCATGAAGTTATTTCTAGGAGTTGGACACATACCAAGTTTAGCTCAGTTCTGGGCATCTTTGAAATACCTATACAAACTTGTTCCTACATAGTAACTTGCATCTTTGAATGAGAATCTGCTTGCTTACAGCAACGTGCTATATCTTCTGAATGCCCGAATTGGGAATCTGTGTCAAAACTTTGTTAGGAATTATGTGATCCTTACTAGCTGGAAGTAAGGGAGATGGGGCATGAAGTTATTTCTAGGAGTTGGACACATAGCAAGTTTAGCTCAGTTCTGGGCATCTTTGAAATACCTATACAAACTTGTTCCTACATAGTAACTTGCATCTTTGAATGAGAATCTGCTTGCTTGCAGCAACGTGCTATATGTTCTGAATGCCCGAATTGGGAATCTGTGTCAAAACTTTGTTAGGAATTATGTGATCCTTACTAGCTGGAAGTAAGGGAGATGGGGCATGAAGTTATTTCTAGGAGTTGGACACATAGCAAGTTTAGCTCAGTTCTGGGCATCTTTGAAATACCTATACAAACTTGTTCCTACATAGTAACTTGCATCTTTGAATGAGAATCTGCTTGCTTACAGCAACGTGCTATATGTTCTGAATGCCCGAATTGGGAATCTGTGTCAAAACTTTGTTAGGAATTATGTGATCCTTACTAGCTGGAAGTAAGGGAGATGGGGCATGAAGTTATTTCTAGGAGTTGGACACATTGCAAGTTTAGCTCAGTTCTGGGCATCTTTGAAATACCTATACAAACTTGTTCCTACATAGTAACTTGCATCTTTGAATGAGAATCTGCTTGCTTACAGCAACGTGCTATATGTTCTGAATGCCCGAATTGGGAATCTGTGTCAAAACTTTGTTAGGAATTATGTGATCCTTACTAGCTGGAAGTAAGGGAGATGGGGCATGAAGTTATTTCTAGGAGTTGGACACATAGCAAGTTTAGCTCAGTTCTGGGCATCTTTGAAATACCTATACAACCTTGTTCCTACATAGTAACTTGCAACTTTGAATGAGAATGTGCTTGCTTGCAGCAACGTGCTATATGTTCTCAATGCCCGAATTGGGAATCTGTGTCAAAACTTTGTTAGGAATTATGTGATCCTTACTAGCTGGAAGTAAGGGAGATGGGGCATGAAGTTATTTCTAGGAGTTGGACACATACCAAGTTTAGCTCAGTTCTGGGCATCTTTGAAATACCTATACAAACTTGTTCCTACATAGTAACTTGCATCTTTGAATGAGAATGTGCTTGCTTGCAGCAACGTGCTATATGTTCTGAATGCCCGAATTGGGAATCTGTGTCAAAACTTTGTTAGGAATTATGTGATCCTTACTAGCTGGAAGTAAGGGAGATGGGGCATGAAGTTATTTCTAGGAGTTGGACACATACCAAGTTTAGCTCAGTTCTGGGCATCTTTGAAATACCTATACAAACTTGTTCCTACATAGTAACTTGCAACTTTGAATGAGAATGTGCTTGCTTGCAGCAACGTGCTATATGTTCTGAATGCCCGAATTGGGAATCTGTGTCAAAACTTTGTTAGGAATTATGTGATCCTTACTAGCTGGAAGTAAGGGAGATGGGGCATGAAGTTATTTCTAGGAGTTGGACACATAGCAAGTTTAGCTCAGTTCTGGGCATCTTTGAAATACCTATACAAACTTGTTCCTACATAGTAACTTGCAACTTTGAATGAGAATGTGCTTGCTTGCAGCAACGTGCTATATGTTCTGAATGCCCGAATTGGGAATCTGTGTCAAAACTTTGTTAGGAATTATGTGATCCTTACTAGCTGGAAGTAAGGGAGATGGGGCATGAAGTTATTTCTAGGAGTTGGACACATACCAAGTTTAGCTCAGTTCTGGGCATCTTTGAAATACCTATACAAACTTGTTCCTACATAGTAACTTGCAACTTTGAATGAGAATGTGCTTGCTTACAGCAACGTGCTATATGTTCTGAATGCCCGAATTGGGAATCTGTGTCAAAACTTTGTTAGGAATTATGTGATCCTTACTAGCTGGAAGTAAGGGAGATGGGGCATGAAGTTATTTCTAGGAGTTGGACACATACCAAGTTTAGCTCAGTTCTGGGCATCTTTGAAATACCTATACAAACTTCTTCCTACATAGTAACTTGCAACTTTGAATGAGAATGTGCTTGCTTACAGCAACGTGCTATATGTTCTGAATGCCCGAATTGGGAATCTGTGTCAAATCTTTGTTAGGAATTATGTGATCCTTACTAGCTGGAAGTAAGGGTGATGGAGCATGAAGTTATTTCTAGGAGTTGGACACATAGCAAGTTTAGCTCAGTTCTGGGCATCTTTGAAATACCTATACAAACTTGTTCCTACATAGTAACTTGCATCTTTGAATGAGAATGTGCTTGCTTACAGCAACGTGCTATATGTTCTGAATGCCCGAATTGGGAATCTGTGTCAAAACTTTGTTAGGAATTATGTGATCCTTACTAGCTGGAAGTAAGGGAGATGGGGCATGAAGTTATTTCTAGGAGTTGGACACATAGCAAGTTTAGCTCAGTTCTGGGCATCTTTGAAATACCTATACAAACTTGTTCCTACATAGTAACTTGCATCTTTGAATGAGAATCTGCTTGCTTACAGCAACGTGCTATATGTTCTGAATGCCCGAATTGGGAATCTGTGTCAAAACTTTGTTAGGAATTATGTGATCCTTACTAGCTGGAAGTAAGGGAGATGGGGCATGAAGTTATTTCTAGGAGTTGGACACATACCAAGTTTAGCTCAGTTCTGGGCATCTTTGAAATATCTATACAAACTTGTTCCTACATAGTAACTTGCATCTTTGAATGAGAATCTGCTTGCTTACAGCAACGTGCTATATGTTCTGAATGCCCGAATTGGGAATCTGTGTCAAAACTTTGTTAGGAATTATGTGATCATTACTAGCTGGAAGTAAGGGAGATGGGGCATGAAGTTATTTCTAGGAGTTGGACACATACCAAGTTTAGCTCAGTTCTGGGCATCTTTGAAATACCTATACAAACTTGTTCCTACATAGTAACTTGCATCTTTGAATGAGAATGTGCTTGCTTACAGCAACGTGCTATATGTTCTGAATGCCCGAATTGGGAATCTGTGTCAAAACTTTGTTAGGAATTATGTGATCCTTACTAGCTGGAAGTAAGGGAGATGGGGCATGAAGTTATTTCTAGGAGTTGGACACATACCAAGTTTAGCTCAGTTCTGGGCATCTTTCAAATACCTATACAAACTTGTTCCTACATAGTAACTTGCAACTTTGAATGAGAATGTGCTTGCTTGCAGCAACGTGCTATATGTTCTGAATGCCCGAATAGGGAATCTGTGTCAAAACTTTGTTAGGAATTATGTGATCCTTACTAGCTGGAAGTAAGGGAGATGGGGCATGAAGTTATTTCTAGGAGTTGGACACATACCAAGTTTAGCTCAGTTCTGGGCATCTTTGAAATACCTATACAAACTTGTTCCTACATAGTAACTTGCAACTTTGAATGAGAATGTGCTTGCTTGCAGCAACGTGCTATATGTTCTGAATGCCCGAATAGGGAATCTGTGTCAAAACTTTGTTAGGAATTATGTGATCCTTACTAGCTGGAAGTAAGGGAGATGGGGCATGAAGTTATTTCTAGGAGTTGGACACATACCAAGTTTAGCTCAGTTCTGGGCATCTTTGAAATACCTATACAAACTTGTTCCTACATAGTAACTTGCAACTTTGAATGAGAATGTGCTTGCTTACAGCAACGTGCTATATGTTCTGAATGCCCGAATTGGGAATCTGTGTCAAAACATTGTTAGGAATTATGTGATCCTTACTAGCTGGAAGTAAGGGAGATGGGGCATGAAGTTATTTCTAGGAGTTGGACACATACCAAGTTTAGCTCAGTTCTGGGCATCTTTGAAATACCTATACACACTTGTTCCTACATAGTAACTTGCATCTTTGAATGAGAATGTGCTTGCTTACAGCAACGTGCTATATGTTCTGAATGCCCGAATTGGGAATCTGTGTCAAAACTTTGTTAGGAATTATGTGATCCTCACTAGCTGGAAGTAAGGGAGATGGGGCATGAAGTTATTTCTAGGAGTTGGACACATAGCAAGTTTAGCTCAGTTCTGGGCATCTTTGAAATACCTATACAAACTTGTTCCTACATAGTAACTTGCATCTTTGAATGAGAATCTGCTTGCTTACAGCAACGTGCTATATGTTCTGAATGCCCGAATTGGGAATCTGTGTCAAAACTTTGTTAGGAATTATGTGATCCTTACTAGCTGGAAGTAAGGGAGATGGGGCATGAAGTTATTTCTAGGAGTTGGACACATAGCAAGTTTAGCTCAGTTCTGGGCATCTTTGAAATACCTATACAAACTTATTCCTACATAGTAACTTGCATCTTTGAATGAGAATCTGCTTGCTTACAGCAACGTGCTATATGTTCTGAATGCCCGAATTGGGAATCTGTGTCAAAACTTTGTTAGGAATTATGTGATCCTTACTAGCTGGTAGTAAGGGAGATGGGGCATGAAGTTATTTCTAGGAGTTGGACACATAGCAAGTTTAGCTCAGTTCTGGGCATCTTTGAAATACCTATACAAACTTGTTCCTACATAGTAACTTGCATCTTTGAATGAGAATCTGCTTGCTTACAGCAACGTGCTATATCTTCTGAATGCCCGAATTGGGAATCTGTGTCAAAACTTTGTTAGGAATTATGTGATCCTTACTAGCTGGAAGTAAGGGAGATGGGGCATGAAGTTATTTCTAGGAGTTGGACACATACCAAGTTTAGCTCAGTTCTGGGCATCTTTGAAATACCTATACAAACTTGTTCCTACATAGTAACTTGCAACTTTGAATGAGAATGTGCTTGCTTACAGCAACGTGCTATATGTTCTGAATGCCCGAATTGGGAATCTGTGTCAAAACTTTGTTAGGAATTATGTGATCCTTACTAGCTGGAAGTAAGGGAGATGGGGCATGAAGTTATTTCTAGGAGTTGGACACATACCAAGTTTAGCTCAGTTCTGGGCATCTTTGAAATACCTATACAAACTTGTTCCTACATAGTAACTTGCATCTTTGAATGAGAATGTGCTTGCTTGCAGCAACGTGCTATATGTTCTGAATGCCCGAATTGGCAATCTGTGTCAAAACTTTGTTAGGAATTATGTGATCCTTACTAGCTGGAAGTAAGGGAGATGGGGCATGAAGTTATTTCTAGGAGTTGGACACATAGCAAGTTTAGCTCAGTTCTGGGCATCTTTGAAATACCTATACAAACTTGTTCCTACATAGTAACTTGCAACTTTGAATGAGAATGTGCTTGCTTGCAGCAACGTGCTATATGTTCTGAATGCCCGAATTGGGAATCTGTGTCAAAACTTTGTTAGGAATTATGTGATCCTTACTAGCTGGAAGTAAGGGAGATGGGGCATGAAGTTATTTCTAGGAGTTGGACACATAGCAAGTTTAGCTCAGTTCTGGGCATCTTTGAAATACCTATACAAACTTGTTCCTACATAGTAACTTGCATCTTTGAATGAGAATCTGCTTGCTTACAGCAACGTGCTATATGTTCTGAATGCCCGAATTGGGAATCTGTGTCAAAACTTTGTTAGGAATTATGTGATCCTTACTAGCTGGAAGTAAGGGAGATGGGGCATGAAGTTATTTCTAGGAGTTGGACACATACCAAGTTTAGCTCAGTTCTGGGCATCTTTGAAATACCTATACAAACTTGTTCCTACATAGTAACTTGCATCTTTGAATGAGAATCTGCTTGCTTACAGCAACGTGCTATATGTTCTGAATGCCCGAATTGGGAATCTGTGTCAAAACTTTGTTAGGAATTATGTGATCCTTACTAGCTGGAAGTAAGGGAGATGGGGCATGAAGTTATTTCTAGGAGTTGGACACATAGCAAGTTTAGCTCAGTTCTGGGCATCTTTGAAATACCTATACAAACTTGTTCCTACATAGTAACTTGCATCTTTGAATGAGAATCTGCTTGCTTACAGCAACGTGCTATATGTTCTGAATGCCCGAATTGGGAATCTGTGTCAAAACTTTGTTAGGAATTATGTGATCCTTACTAGCTGGAAGTAAGGGAGATGGGGCATGAAGTTATTTCTAGGAGTTGGACACATAGCAAGTTTAGCTCAGTTCTGGGCATCTTTGAAATACCTATACAACCTTGTTCCTACATAGTAACTTGCAACTTTGAATGAGAATGTGCTTGCTTGCAGCAACGTGCTATATGTTCTGAATGCCCGAATTGGGAATCTGTGTCAAAACTTTGTTAGGAATTATGTGATCCTTACTAGCTGGAAGTAAGGGAGATGGGGCATGAAGTTATTTCTAGGAGTTGGACACATACCAAGTTTAGCTCAGTTCTGGGCATCTTTGAAATACCTATACAAACTTGTTCCTACATAGTAACTTGCATCTTTGAATGAGAATGTGCTTGCTTGCAGCAACGTGCTATATGTTCTGAATGCCCGAATTGGGAATCTGTGTCAAAACTTTGTTAGGAATTATGTGATCCTTACTAGCTGGAAGTAAGGGAGATGGGGCATGAAGTTATTTCTAGGAGTTGGACACATACCAAGTTTAGCTCAGTTCTGGGCATCTTTGAAATACCTATACAAACTTGTTCCTACATAGTAACTTGCAACTTTGAATGAGAATGTGCTTGCTTGCAGCAACGTGCTATATGTTCTGAATGCCCGATTTGGGAATCTGTGTCAAAACTTTGTTAGGAATTATGTGATCCTTACTAGCTGGAAGTAAGGGAGATGGGGCATGAAGTTATTTCTAGGAGTTGGACACATACCAAGTTTAGCTCAGTTCTGGGCATCTTTGAAATACCTATACAAACTTGTTCCTACATAGTAACTTGCAACTTTGAATGAGAATGTGCTTGCTTGCAGCAACGTGCTATATGTTCTGAATGCCCGAATTGGGAATCTGTGTCAAAACTTTGTTAGGAATTATGTGATCCTTACTAGCTGGAAGTAAGGGAGATGGGGCATGAAGTTATTTCTAGGAGTTGGACACATACCAAGTTTAGCTCAGTTCTGGGCATCTTTGAAATACCTATACAAACTTGTTCCTACATAGTAACTTGCAACTTTGAATGAGAATGTGCTTGCTTACAGCAACGTGCTATATGTTCTGAATGCCCGAATTGGGAATCTGTGTCAAAACTTTGTTAGGAATTATGTGATCCTTACTAGCTGGAAGTAAGGGAGATGGGGCATGAAGTTATTTCTAGGAGTTGGACACATACCAAGTTTAGCTCAGTTCTGGGCATCTTTGAAATACCTATACAAACTTCTTCCTACATAGTAACTTGCAACTTTGAATGAGAATGTGCTTGCTTACAGCAACGTGCTATATGTTCTGAATGCCCGAATTGGGAATCTGTGTCAAATCTTTGTTAGGAATTATGTGATCCTTACTAGCTGGAAGTAAGGGTGATGGAGCATGAAGTTATTTCTAGGAGTTGGACACATAGCAAGTTTAGCTCAGTTCTGGGCATCTTTGAAATACCTATACAAACTTGTTCCTACATAGTAACTTGCATCTTTGAATGAGAATGTGCTTGCTTACAGCAACGTGCTATATGTTCTGAATGCCCGAATTGGGAATCTGTGTCAAAACTTTGTTAGGAATTATGTGATCCTTACTAGCTGGAAGTAAGGGAGATGGGGCATGAAGTTATTTCTAGGAGTTGGACACATAGCAAGTTTAGCTCAGTTCTGGGCATCTTTGAAATACCTATACAAACTTGTTCCTACATAGTAACTTGCATCTTTGAATGAGAATCTGCTTGCTTACAGCAACGTGCTATATGTTCTGAATGCCCGAATTGGGAATCTGTGTCAAAACTTTGTTAGGAATTATGTGATCCTTACTAGCTGGAAGTAAGGGAGATGGGGCATGAAGTTATTTCTAGGAGTTGGACACATACCAAGTTTAGCTCAGTTCTGGGCATCTTTGAAATATCTATACAAACTTGTTCCTACATAGTAACTTGCATCTTTGAATGAGAATCTGCTTGCTTACAGCAACGTGCTATATGTTCTGAATGCCCGAATTGGGAATCTGTGTCAAAACTTTGTTAGGAATTATGTGATCATTACTAGCTGGAAGTAAGGGAGATGGGGCATGAAGTTATTTCTAGGAGTTGGACACATACCAAGTTTAGCTCAGTTCTGGGCATCTTTGAAATACCTATACAAACTTGTTCCTACATAGTAACTTGCATCTTTGAATGAGAATGTGCTTGCTTACAGCAACGTGCTATATGTTCTGAATGCCCGAATTGGGAATCTGTGTCAAAACTTTGTTAGGAATTATGTGATCCTTACTAGCTGGAAGTAAGGGAGATGGGGCATGAAGTTATTTCTAGGAGTTGGACACATACCAAGTTTAGCTCAGTTCTGGGCATCTTTGAAATACCTATACAAACTTGTTCCTACATAGTAACTTGCAACTTTGAATGAGAATGTGCTTGCTTACAGCAACGTGCTATATGTTCTGAATCCCCGAATTGGGAATCTGTGTCAAAACTTTGTTAGGAATTATGTGATCCTTACTAGCTGGAAGTAAGGGAGATGGGGAATGAAGTTATTTCTAGGAGTTGGACACATACCAAGTTTAGCTCAGTTCTGGGCATCTTTGAAATACCTATACAAACTTGTTCCTACATAGTAACTTGCATCTTTGAATGAGAATGTGCTTGCTTGCAGCAACGTGCTATATGTTCTGAATGCCCGAATTGGCAATCTGTGTCAAAACTTTGTTAGGAATTATGTGATCCTTACTAGCTGGAATTAAGGGAGATGGGGCATGAAGTTATTTCTAGGAGTTGGACACATACCAAGTTTAGCTCAGTTCTGGGCATCTTCGAAATACCTATACAAACTTGTTCCTACATAGTAACTTGCATCTTTGAATGAGAATGTGCTTGCTTGCAGCAACGTGCTATATGTTCTGAATTCCCGAATAGGGAATCTGTGTCAAAACTTTGTTAGGAATTATGTGATCCTTACTAGCTGGAAGTAAGGGAGATGGGGCATGAAGTTATTTCTAGGAGTTGGACACATACCAAGTTTAGCTCAGTTCTGGGCATCTTTGGAATACCTATACAAACTTGTTCCTACCTAGTAACTTGCAACTTTGAATGAGAATGTGCTTGCTTACAGCAACGTGCTATATGTTCTGAATGCCCGAATTGGGAATCTGTGTCAAAACTTTGTTAGGAATTATGTGATCCTTACTAGCTGGAAGTAAGGGAGATGGGGCATGAAGTTATTTCTAGGAGTTGGACACATACCAAGTTTAGCTCAGTTCTGGGCATCTTTGAAATACCTATAGAAACTTGTTCCTACATAGTAACTTGCAACTTTGAATGAGAATGTGCTTGCTTACACCAACGTGCTATATGTTCTGAATGCCCGAATTGGGAATCTGTGTGAAAACATTGTTAGGAATTATGTGATCCTTACTAGCTGGAAGTAAGGGAGATGGGGCATGAAGTTATTTCTAGGAGTTGGACACATACCAAGTTTAGCTCAGTTCTGGGCATCTTTGAAATACCTATACAAACTTGTTCGTACATAGTAACTTGCATCTTTGAATGAGAATCTGCTTGCTTACAGCAACGTGCTATATGTTCTGAATGCCCGAATTGGGAATCTGTGTCAAAACTTTGTTAGGAATTATGTGATCCTTACTAGCTGGAAGTAAGGGAGATGGGGCATGAAGTTATTTCTAGGAGTTGGACACATACCAAGTTTAGCTCAGTTCTGGGCATCTTTGAAATACCTATACAAACTTGTTCCTACATAGTAACTTGCATCTTTGAATGAGAATCTGCTTGCTTACAGCAACGTGCTATATGTTCTGAATGCCCGAATTGGGAATCTGTGTCAAAACTTTGTTAGGAATTATGTGATCCTTACTAGCTGGAAGTAAGGGAGATGGGGCATGAAGATATTTCTAGGAGTTGGACACATACCAAGTTTAGCTCAGTTCTGGGCATCTTTGAAATACCTATACAAACTTGTTCCTACATAGTAACTTGCAACTTTGAATGAGAATGTGCTTGCTTACAGCAACGTGCTATATGTTCTGAATGCCCGAATTGGGAATCTGTGTCAAAACTTTGTTAGGAATTATGTGATCCTTACTAGCTGGAAGTAAGGGAGATGGGGCATGAAGTTATTTCTAGGAGTTGGACACATAGCAAGTTTAGCTCAGTTCTGGGCATCTTTGAAATACCTATACAAACTTGTTCCTACCTAGTAACTTGCAACTTTGAATGAAAATGTGCTTGCTTACAGCAACGTGCTATATGTTATGAATGCCCGAATTGGGAATCTGTGTCAAAACTTTGTTAGGAATTATGTGATCCTTACTAGCTGGAAGTAAGGGAGATGGTGCATGAAGTTATTTCTAGGAGTTGGACACATTCCAAGTTTAGCTCAGTTCTGGGCATCTTTGAAATACCTATACAAACTTGTTCCTACATAGTAACTTGCAACTTTGAATGAAAATGTGCTTGCTTACACCAACGTGCTATATGTTCTGAATGACCGAATTGGGAATCTGTGTGAAAACTTTGTTAGGAATTATGTGATCCTTACTAGCTGGAAGTAAGGGAGATGGGGCATGAAGTTATTTCTAGGAGTTGGACACATAGCAAGTTTAGCTCAGTTCTGGGCATCTTTGAAATACCTATACAAACTTGTTCCTACATAGTAACTTGCATCTTTGAATGAGAATGTGCTTGCTTACAGCAACGTGCTATATGTTCTGAATGCCCGAATTGGGAATCTTTGTCAAAACTTTGTTAGGAATTATGTGATCCTTACTAGCTGGAAGTAAGGGAGATGGGGCATGAAGTTATTTCTAGGAGTTGGACACATACCAAGTTTAGCTCAGTTCTGGGCATCTTTGAAATACCTATACAAACTTGTTCCTACATAGTATCTTGCAACTTTGAATGAGAATGTGCTTGCTTACAGCAACGTGCTACATGTTCTGAATGCCCGAATTCGGAATCTGTGTCAAAACTTTGTTAGGAATTATGTGATCCTTACTAGCTGGAAGTAAGGGAGATGGGGCATCAAGTTATTTCTAGGAGTTGGACACATACCAAGTTTAGCTCAGTTCTGGGCATCTTTGAAATACCTATACAAACTTGTTCCTACATAGTAACTTGCATCTTTGAATGAGAATGTGCTTGCTTGCAGCAACGTGCTATATGTTCTGAATGCCCGAATTGGGAATCTGTGTCAAAACTTTGTTAGGAATTATGTGATCCTTACTAGCTGGAAGTAAGGGAGATGGGGCATGAAGTTATTTCTAGGAGTTGGACACATACCAAGTTTAGCTCAGTTCTGGGCATCTTTGAAATAGCTATACAAACTTGTTCCTACATAGTAACTTGCATCTTTGAATGAGAATGTGCTTGCTTACAGCAACGTGCTATATGTTCTGAATGCCCGAATTGGCAATCTGTGTCAAAACTTTGTTAGGAATTATGTGATCCTTACTAGCTGAATTTAAGGGAGATGGGGCATGAAGTTATTTCTAGGAGTTGGACACATACCAAGTTTAGCTCAGTTCTGGGCATCTTTGAAATACCTATACAAACTTGTTCCTACATACTAACTTGCAACTTTGAATGAGAATGTGCTTGCTTACAGCAACGTGCTATATGTTCTGAATGCCCGAATTGGGAATCTGTGTCAAAACTTTGTTAGGAATTATGTGATCCTTACTAGCTGGAAGTAAGGGAGATGGGGCATGAAGTTATTTCTAGGAGTTGGACACATACCAAGTTTAGCTCAGTACTGGGCATCTTTGAAATACCTATACAAACTTGTTCCTACCTAGTAACTTGCAACTTTGAATGAGAATGTGCTTGCTTACAGCAACGTGCTATATGTTCTGAATGCCCGAATTGGGAATCTGTGTCAAAACTTTGTTAGGAATTATGTGATCCTTACTAGCTGGAAGTAAGGGAGATGGGGCATGAAGATATTTCTAGGAGTTGGACACATACCAAGTTTAGCTCAGTTCTGGGCATCTTTGAAATACCTATACAAACTTGTTCCTACCTAGTAACTTGCAACTTTGAATGAAAATGTGCTTGCTTACAGCAACGTGCTATATGTTCTGAATGCCCGAATTGGGAATCTGTGTCAAAACTTTGTTAGGAATTATGTGATCCTTACTAGCTGGAAGTAAGGGAGATGGGGCATGAAGTTATTTCTTGGAGTTGGAGACATACCAAGTTTAGCTCAGATCTGGGCATCTTTGAAATACCTATACAAACTTATTCCTACATAGTAACTTGCATCTTTGAATGAGAATGTGCTTGCTTGCAGCAACGTGCTATATGTTCTGAATGCCCGAATAGGGAATCTGTGTCAAAACTTTGTTAGGAATTATGTGATCCTTACTAGCTGGAAGTAAGGGAGATGGGGCATGAAGTTATTTCTAGGAGTTGGACACATACAATGTTTAGCTCAGTTCTGGGCATCTTTGAAATACCTATACAAACTTGTTCCTAAATAGTAACTTGCACTTTGAATGAGAATGTGCTTGCTTGCAGCAACGTGCTATATGTTCTGAATGCCCGAATAGGGAATCTGTGTCAAAACTTTGTTAGGAATTATGTGATCCTTACTAGCTGGAAGTAAGGGAGATGGGGCATGAAGTTATTTCTAGGAGTTGGACACATACCAAGTTTAGCTCAGTTCTGGGCATCTTTGAAATACCTATACAAACTTGTTCCTACATAGTAACTTGCATCTTTGTATGAGAATGTGCTTGCTATAGCAACGTGCTATATGTTCTGAATGCCCGAATGGGCAATCTGTGTCAAAACTTTGTTAGGAATTATGTGATCCTTACTAGCTGGAAGTAAGGGAGATGGGGCATGAAGTTATTTCTAGGAGTTGGACACATACCAAGTTTAGCTCAGTTCTGGGCATCTTTGAAATACCTATACAAACTTGTTCCTACATAGTAACTTGCAACTTTGAATGAGAATGTGCTTGCTTACAGCAACGTGCTATATGTTCTGAATGCCCGAATTGGCAATCTGTGTCAAAACTTTGTTAGGAATTATGTGATCCTTACTAGCTGGAAGTAAGGGAGATGGGGCATGAAGTTATTTCTAGGAGTTGGAGACATAGCAAGTTTAGCTCAGTTCTGGGCATCTTTCAAATACCTATACAAACTTGTTCCTACATAGTAACTTGCATCTTTGAATGAGAATCTGCTTGCTTACAGCAACGTGCTATATGTTCCGAATGCCCGAATTGGGAATCTGTGTCAAAACTTTCTTAGGAATTATGTGATCCTTACTAGCTGGAAGTAAGGGAGATGGGGCATGAAGTTATTTCTAGGAGTTGGACACATACCAAGTTTAGCTCAGTTCTGGGCATCTTTGAAATACCTATACAAACTTGTTCCTACATAGTAACTTGCATCTTTGAATGAGAATCTGCTTGCTTACAGCAACGTGCTATATGTTCTGAATGCCCGAATTGGCAATCTGTCTCAAAACTTTGTTAGGAATTATGTGATCCTTACTAGCTGGAAGTAAGGGAGATGGGGCATGAAGTTATTTCTAGGAGTTGGACACATACCAAGTTTAGCTCAGTTCTGGGCATCTTTGAAATACCTATACAAACTTGTTCCTACATAGGAACTTGCATCTTTGAATGAGAATGTGCTTGCTTACAGCAACGTGCTATATGTTCTGAATGCCCGAATTGGCAATCTGTGTCAAAACTTTGTTAGGAATTATGTGATCCTTACTAGCTGGAAGTAAGGGAGATGGGGCATGAAGTTATTTCTAGGAGTTGGACACATACCAAGTTTAGCTCAGTTCTGGGCATCTTTGAAATACCTATACAAACTTGTTCCTACCTAGTAACTTGCATCTTTGAATGAGAATCTGCTTGCTTACAGCAACGTGCTATATGTTCTGAATGCCCGAATAGGGAATCTGTGTCAAAACTTTGTTAGGAATTATGTGATCCTTACTAGCTGGAAGTAAGGGAGATGGGGCATGAAGTTATTTCTAGGAGTTGGACACATACTAAGTTTAGCTCAGTTCTGGGCATCTTTGAAATACCTATACAAACTTGTTCCTACCTAGTAACTTGCAACTTTGAATGAAAATGTGCTTGCTTACAGCAACGTGCTATATGTTCTGAATGCCCGAATTGGGAATCTGTGTCAAAACTTTGTTAGGAATTATGTGATCCTTACTAGCTGGAAGTAAGGGAGATGGGGCATGAAGTTATTTCTAGGAGTTGGACACATACCAAGTTGACCTCAGTTCTGGGCATCTTTGAAATACCTATACAAACTTGTTCCTACATAGTAACTTGCATCTTTGAATGAGAATGTGCTTGCTTACAGCAACGTGCTATATCTTCTGAATGCCCGAATTGGGAATCTGTGTCAAAACTTTGTTAGGAATTATGTGATCCTTACTAGCTGGAAGTAAGGGAGATGGGGCATGAAGTTATTTCTAGGAGTTGGACACATACCAAGTTGAGCTCAGTTCTGGGCATCTTTGAAATACCTATACAAACTTGTTCCTACATAGTAACTTGCATCTTTGAATGAGAATGTGCTTGCTTACAGCAACGTGCTATATGTTCTGAATGCCCGAATTGGGAATCTGTGTCAAAACTGTTAGGAATTATGTGATCCTTACTAGCTGGAAGTAAGGGAGATGGGGCATGAAGTTATTTCTAGGAGTTGGACACATAGCAAGTTTAGCTCAGTTCTGGGCATCTTTGAAATACCTATACAAACTTGTTCCTACATAGTAACTTGCAACTTTGAATGAAAATGTGATTGCTTACAGCAACGTGCTATATGTTCTGAATGCCCGAATTGGGAATCTGTGTCAAAACTTTGTTAGGAATTATGTGATCCTTACTAGCTGGAAGTAAGGGAGATGGGGCATGAAGTTATTTCTAGGAGTTGGACACATACCAAGTTTAGCTCAGTTCTGGGCATCTTTGAAATACCTATACAAACTTGTTCCTACATAGTAACTTGCAACTTTGAATGAGAATGTGCTTGCTTGCAGCAACGTGCTATATGTTCTGAATGCCCGAATAGGGAATCTGTGTCAAAACTTTGTTAGGAATTATGTGATCCTTACTAGCTGGAAGTAAGGGAGATGGGGCATGAAGTTATTTCTAGGAGTTGGACACATACCAATTTTAGCTCAGTTCTGGGCATCTTTGAAATACCTATACAAACTTGTTCCTACATAGTAACTTGCAACTTTGAATGAGAATGTGCTTGCTTACAGCAACGTGCTATATGTTCTGAATGCCCGAATTGGGAATCTGTGTCAAAACTTTGTTAGGAATTATGTGATCCTTACTAGCTGGAAGTAAGGGAGATGGGGCATGAAGTTATTTCTAGGAGTTGGACACATACCAAGTTTAGCTCAGTTCTGGGCATCTTTGAAATACCTATACACACTTGTTCCTACATAGTAACTTGCATCTTTGAATGAGAATGTGCTTGCTTACAGCAACGTGCTATATGTTCTGAATGCCCGAATTGGGAATCTGTGTCAAAACTTTGTTAGGAATTATGTGATCCTCACTAGCTGGAAGTAAGGGAGATGGGGCATGAAGTTATTTCTAGGAGTTGGACACATAGCAAGTTTAGCTCAGTTCTGGGCATCTTTGAAATACCTATACAAACTTGTTCCTACATAGTAACTTGCATCTTTGAATGAGAATCTGCTTGCTTACAGCAACGTGCTATATGTTCTGAATGCCCGAATTGGGAATCTGTGTCAAAACTTTGTTAGGAATTATGTGATCCTTACTAGCTGGAAGTAAGGGAGATGGGGCATGAAGTTATTTCTAGGAGTTGGACACATAGCAAGTTTAGCTCAGTTCTGGGCATCTTTGAAATACCTATACAAACTTGTTCCTACATAGTAACTTGCATCTTTGAATGAGAATCTGCTTGCTTACAGCAACGTGCTATATGTTCTGAATGCCCGAATTGGGAATCTGTGTCAAAACTTTGTTAGGAATTATGTGATCCTTACTAGCTGGTAGTAAGGGAGATGGGGCATGAAGTTATTTCTAGGAGTTGGACACATACCAAGTTTAGCTCAGTTCTGGGCATCTTTGAAATACCTATACAAACTTGTTCCTACATAGTAACTTGCATCTTTGAATGAGAATCTGCTTGCTTACAGCAACGTGCTATATCTTCTGAATGCCCGAATTGGGAATCTGTGTCAAAACTTTGTTAGGAATTATGTGATCCTTACTAGCTGGAAGTAAGGGAGATGGGGCATGAAGTTATTTCTAGGAGTTGGACACATACCAAGTTTAGCTCAGTTCTGGGCATCTTTGAAATACCTATACAAACTTGTTCCTACATAGTAACTTGCAACTTTGAATGAGAATGTGCTTGCTTACAGCAACGTGCTATATGTTCTGAATGCCCGAATTGGGAATCTGTGTCAAAACTTTGTTAGGAATTATGTGATCCTTACTAGCTGGAAGTAAGGGAGATGGGGCATGAAGTTATTTCTAGGAGTTGGACACATACCAAGTTTAGCTCAGTTCTGGGCATCTTTGAAATACCTATACAAACTTGTTCCTACATAGTAACTTGCATCTTTGAATGAGAATGTGCTTGCTTGCAGCAACGTGCTATATGTTCTGAATGCCCGAATTGGCAATCTGTGTCAAAACTTTGTTAGGAATTATGTGATCCTTACTAGCTGGAAGTAAGGGAGATGGGGCATGAAGTTATTTCTAGGAGTTGGACACATAGCAAGTTTAGCTCAGTTCTGGGCATCTTTGAAATACCTATACAAACTTGTTCCTACATAGTAACTTGCAACTTTGAATGAGAATGTGCTTGCTTGCAGCAACGTGCTATATGTTCTGAATGCCCGAATTGGGAATCTGTGTCAAAACTTTGTTAGGAATTATGTGATCCTTACTAGCTGGAAGTAAGGGAGATGGGGCATGAAGTTATTTCTAGGAGTTGGACACATAGCAAGTTTAGCTCAGTTCTGGGCATCTTTGAAATACCTATACAAACTTGTTCCTACATAGTAACTTGCATCTTTGAATGAGAATCTGCTTGCTTACAGCAACGTGCTATATGTTCTGAATGCCCGAATTGGGAATCTGTGTCAAAACTTTGTTAGGAATTATGTGATCCTTACTAGCTGGAAGTAAGGGAGATGGGGCATGAAGTTATTTCTAGGAGTTGGACACATAGCAAGTTTAGCTCAGTTCTGGGCATCTTTGAAATACCTATACAAACTTGTTCCTACATAGTAACTTGCATCTTTGAATGAGAATCTGCTTGCTTACAGCAACGTGCTATATGTTCTGAATGCCCGAATTGGCAATCTGTGTCAAAACTTTGTTAGGAATTATGTGATCCTTACTAGCTGGAAGTAAGGGAGATGGGGCATGAAGTTATTTCTAGGAGTTGGACACATAGCAAGTTTAGCTCAGTTCTGGGCATCTTTGAAATACCTATACAAACTTGTTCCTACATAGTAACTTGCATCTTTGAATGAGAATCTGCTTGCTTACAGCAACGTGCTATATGTTCTGAATGCCCGAATTGGGAATCTGTGTCAAAACTTTGTTAGGAATTATGTGATCCTTACTAGCTGGAAGTAAGGGAGATGGGGCATGAAGTTATTTCTAGGAGTTGGACACATAGCAAGTTTAGCTCAGTTCTGGGCATCTTTGAAATACCTATACAACCTTGTTCCTACATAGTAACTTGCAACTTTGAATGAGAATGTGCTTGCTTGCAGCAACGTGCTATATGTTCTGAATGCCCGAATTGGGAATCTGTGTCAAAACTTTGTTAGGAATTATGTGATCCTTACTAGCTGGAAGTAAGGGAGATGGGGCATGAAGTTATTTCTAGGAGTTGGACACATACCAAGTTTAGCTCAGCTCTGGGCATCTTTGAAATACCTATACAAACTTGTTCCTACATAGTAACTTGCATCTTTGAATGAGAATGTGCTTGCTTGCAGCAACGTGCTATATGTTCTGAATGCCCGAATTGGGAATCTGTGTCAAAACTTTGTTAGGAATTATGTGATCCTTACTAGCTGGAAGTAAGGGAGATGGGGCATGAAGTTATTTCTAGGAGTTGGACACATACCAAGTTTAGCTCAGTTCTGGGCATCTTTGAAATACCTATACAAACTTGTTCCTACATAGTAACTTGCAACTTTGAATGAGAATGTGCTTGCTTGCAGCAACGTGCTATATGTTCTGAATGCCCGAATTGGGAATCTGTGTCAAAACTTTGTTAGGAATTATGTGATCCTTACTAGCTGGAAGTAAGGGAGATGGGGCATGAAGTTATTTCTAGGAGTTGGACACATACCAAGTTTAGCTCAGTTCTGGGCATCTTTGAAATACCTATACAAACTTGTTCCTACATAGTAACTTGCAACTTTGAATGAGAATGTGCTTGCTTGCAGCAACGTGCTATATGTTCTGAATGCCCGAATTGGGAATCTGTGTCAAAACTTTGTTAGGAATTATGTGATCCTTACTAGCTGGAAGTAAGGGAGATGGGGCATGAAGTTATTTCTAGGAGTTGGACACATACCAAGTTTAGCTCAGTTCTGGGCATCTTTGAAATACCTATACAAACTTGTTCCTACATAGTAACTTGCAACTTTGAATGAGAATGTGCTTGCTTACAGCAACGTGCTATATGTTCTGAATGCCCGAATTGGGAATCTGTGTCAAAACTTTGTTAGGAATTATGTGATCCTTACTAGCTGGAAGTAAGGGAGATGGGGCATGAAGTTATTTCTAGGAGTTGGACACATACCAAGTTTAGCTCAGTTCTGGGCATCTTTGAAATACCTATACAAACTTGTTCCTACATAGTAACTTGCAACTTTGAATGACAATGTGCTTGCTTACAGCAACGTGCTATATGTTCTGAATGCCCGAATTGGGAATCTGTGTCAAATCTTTGTTAGGAATTATGTGATCCTTACTAGCTGGAAGTAAGGGTGATGGAGCATGAAGTTATTTCTAGGAGTTGGACACATAGCAAGTTTAGCTCAGTTCTGGGCATCTTTGAAATACCTATACAAACTTGTTCCTACATAGTAACTTGCATCTTTGAATGAGAATGTGCTTGCTTACAGCAACGTGCTATATGTTCTGAATGCCCGAATTGGGAATCTGTGTCAAAACTTTGTTAGGAATTATGTGATCCTTACTAGCTGGAAGTAAGGGAGATGGGGCATGAAGTTATTTCTAGGAGTTGGACACATAGCAAGTTTAGCTCAGTTCTGGGCATCTTTGAAATACCTATACAAACTTGTTCCTACATAGTAACTTGCATCTTTGAATGAGAATCTGCTTGCTTACAGCAACGTGCTATATGTTCTGAATGCCCGAATTGGGAATCTGTGTCAAAACTTTGTTAGGAATTATGTGATCCTTACTAGCTGGAAGTAAGGGAGATGGGGCATGAAGTTATTTCTAGGAGTTGGACACATACCAGGTTTAGCTCAGTTCTGGGCATCTTTGAAATATCTATACAAACTTGTTCCTACATAGTAACTTGCATCTTTGAATGAGAATCTGCTTGCTTACAGCAACGTGCTATATGTTCTGAATGCCCGAATTGGGAATCTGTGTCAAAACTTTGTTAGGAATTATGTGATCATTACTAGCTGGAAGTAAGGGAGATGGGGCATGAAGTTATTTCTAGGATTTGGACACATACCAAGTTTAGCTCAGTTCTGGGCATCTTTGAAATACCTATACAAACTTGTTCCTACATAGTAACTTGCATCTTTGAATGAGAATGTGCTTGCTTACAGCAACGTGCTATATGTTCTGAATGCCCGAATTGGGAATCTGTGTCAAAACTTTGTTAGGAATTATGTGATCCTTACTAGCTGGAAGTAAGGGAGATGGGGCATGAAGTTATTTCTAGGAGTTGGACACATACCAAGTTTAGCTCAGTTCTGGGCATCTTTGAAATACCTATACAAACTTGTTCCTACATAGTAACTTGCAACTTTGAATGAGAATGTGCTTGCTTACAGCAACGTGCTATATGTTCTGAATCCCCGAATTGGGAATCTGTGTCAAAACTTTGTTAGGAATTATGTGATCCTTACTAGCTGGAATTAAGGGAGATGGGGCATGAAGTTATTTCTAGGAGTTGGACACATACCAAGTTTAGCTCAGTTCTGGGCATCTTCGAAATACCTATACAAACTTGTTCCTACATAGTAACTTGCATCTTTGAATGAGAATGTGCTTGCTTGCAGCAACGTGCTATATGTTCTGAATGCCCGAATAGGGAATCTGTGTCAAAACTTTGTTAGGAATTATGTGATCCTTACTAGCTGGAAGTAAGGGAGATGGGGCATGAAGTTATTTCTAGGAGTTGGACACATACCAAGTTTAGCTCAGTTCTGGGCATCTTTGGAATACCTATACAAACTTGTTCCTACCTAGTAACTTGCAACTTTGAATGAGAATGTGCTTGCTTACAGCAACGTGCTATATGTTCTGAATGCCCGAATTGGGAATCTGTGTCAAAACTTTGTTAGGAATTATGTGATCCTTACTAGCTGGAAGTAAGGGAGATTGGGCATGAAGTTATTTCTAGGAGTTGGACACATACCAAGTTGAGCTCAGTTCTGGGCATCTTTGAAATACCTATACAAACTTGTTCCTACCTAGTAACTTGCATCTTTGAATGAGAATGTGCTTGCTTGCAGCAACGTGCTATATGTTCTGAATGCCCGAATAGGGAATCTGTGTCAAAACTTTGTTAGGAATTATGTGATCCTTACTAGCTGGAAGTATGGGAGATGGGGCATGAAGTTATTTCTAGGAGTTGGACACATACCAAGTTGAGCTCAGTACTGGGCATCTTTGAAATACCTATACAAACTTGTTCCTACCTAGTAACTTGCATCTTTGAATGAGAATCTGCTTGCTTATAGCAACGTGCTATATGTTCTGAATGCCCGAATAGGGAATCTGTGTCAAAACTTTGTTAGGAATTATGTGATCCTTACTAGCTGGAAGTAAGGGAGATGGGGCATGAAGTTATTTCTAGGAGTTGGACACATACCAAGTTTAGCTCAGTTCTGGGCATCTTTGAAATACCTATACAAACTTGTTCCTACCTAGTAACTTGCAACTTTGAATGAAAATGTGCTTGCTTACAGCAACGTGCTATATGTTCTGAATGCCCGAATTGGGAATCTGTGTCAAAACTTTGTTAGGAATTATGTGATCCTTACTAGCTGGAAGTAAGGGAGATGGGGCATGAAGTTATTTCTAGGAGTTGGACACATACCAAGTTTAGCTCAGTTCTGGGCATCTTTGAAATACCTATACAAACTTGTTCCTACATAGTAACTTGCAACTTTGAATGAAAATGTGCTTGCTTACACCAACGTGCTATATGTTCTGAATGCCCGAATTGGGAATCTGTGTGAAAACTTTGTTAGGAATTATGTGATCCTTACTAGCTGGAAGTAAGGGAGATGGGGCATGAAGTTATTTCTAGGAGTTGGACACATAGCAAGTTTAGCTCAGTTCTGGGCATCTTTGAAATACCTATACAAACTTGTTCCTACATAGTAACTTGCATCTTTGAATGAGAATGTGCTTGCTTACAGCAACGTGCTATATGTTCTGAATGCCCGAATTGGGAATCTTTGTCAAAACTTTGTTAGGAATTATGTGATCCTTACTAGCTGGAAGTAAGGGAGATGGGGCATGAAGTTATTTCTAGGAGTTGGACACATACCAAGTTTAGCTCAGTTCTGGGCATCTTTGAAATACCTATACAAACTTTTTCCTACATAGTATCTTGCAACTTTGAATGAGAATGTGCTTGCTTACAGCAACGTGCTACATGTTCTGAATGCCCGAATTCGGAATCTGTGTCAAAACTTTGTTAGGAATTATGTGATCCTTACTAGCTGGAAGTAAGGGAGATGGGGCATCAAGTTATTTCTAGGAGTTGGACACATACCAAGTTTAGCTCAGTTCTGGGCATCTTTGAAATACCTATACAAACTTGTTCCTACATAGTAACTTGCATCTTTGAATGAGAATGTGCTTGCTTGCAGCAACGTGCTATATGTTCTGAATGCCCGATTAGGGAATCTGTGTCAAAACTTTGTTAGGAATTATGTGATCCTTACTAGCTGGAAGTAAGGGAGATGGGGCATGAAGTTATTTCTAGGAGTTGGACACATAGCAAGTTTAGCTCAGTTCTGGGCATCTTTGAAATACCTATACAAACTTGTTCCTACATAGTAACTTGCATCTTTGAATGAGAATCTGCTTGCTTACAGCAACGTGGTATATGTTCTGAATGCCCGAATTGGGAATCTGTGTCAAAACTTTGTTAGGAATTATGTGATCCTTACTAGCTGGAAGTAAGGGAGATGGGGCATGAAGATATTTCTAGGAGTTGGACACATACCAAGTTTAGCTCAGTTCTGGGCATCTTTGAAATACCTATACAAACTTGTTCCTACATAGTAACTTGCAACTTTGAATGAGAATGTGCTTGCTTACAGCAACGTGCTATATGTTCTGAATGCCCGAATTGGGAATCTGTGTCAAAACTTTGTTAGGAATTATGTGATCCTTACTAGCTGGAAGTAAGGGAGATTGGGCATGAAGTTATTTCTAGGAGTTGGACACATACCAAGTTGAGCTCAGTTCTGGGCATCTTTGAAATACCTATACAAACTTGTTCCTACCTAGTAACTTGCATCTTTGAATGAGAATGTGATTGCTTGCAGCAACGTGCTATATGTTCTGAATGCCCGAATAGGGAATCTGTGTCAAAACTTTGTTAGGAATTATGTGATCCTTACTAGCTGGAAGTATGGGAGATGGGGCATGAAGTTATTTCTAGGAGTTGGACACATACCAAGTTGAGCTCAGTACTGGGCATCTTTGAAATACCTATACAAACTTGTTCCTACCTAGTAACTTGCATCTTTGAATGAGAATCTGCTTGCTTATAGCAACGTGCTATATGTTCTGAATGCCCGAATAGGGAATCTGTGTCAAAACTTTGTTAGGAATTATGTGATCCTTACTAGCTGGAAGTAAGGGAGATGGGGCATGAAGTTATTTCTAGGAGTTGGACACATACCAAGTTTAGCTCAGTTCTGGGCATCTTTGAAATACCTATACAAACTTGTTCCTACCTAGTAACTTGCAACTTTGAATGAAAATGTGCTTGCTTACAGCAACGTGCTATATGTTCTGAATGCCCGAATTGGGAATCTGTGTCAAAACTTTGTTAGGAATTATGTGATCCTTACTAGCTGGAAGTAAGGGAGATGGGGCATGAAGTTATTTCTAGGAGTTGGACACATACCAAGTTTAGCTCAGTTCTGGGCATCTTTGAAATACCTATACAAACTTGTTCCTACCTAGTAACTTGCAACTTTGAATGAAAATGTGCTTGCTTACACCAACGTGCTATATGTTCTGAATGCCCGAATTGGGAATCTGTGTGAAAACTTTGTTAGGAATTATGTGATCCTTACTAGCTGGAAGTAAGGGAGATGGGGCATGAAGTTATTTCTTGGAGTTGGAGACATACCAAGTTTAGCTCAGTTCTGGGCATCTTTGAAATACCTATACAAACTTATTCCTACATAGTAACTTGCATCTTTGAATGAGAATGTGCTTGCTTGCAGCAACGTGCTATATGTTCTGAATGCCCGAATAGGGAATCTGTGTCAAAACTTTGTTAGGAATTATGTGATCCTTACTAGCTGGAAGTAAGGGAGATGGGGCATGAAGTTATTTCTAGGAGTTGGACACATACAACGTTTAGCTCAGTTCTGGGCATCTTTCAAATACCTATACAAACTTGTTCCTAAATAGTAACTTGCATCTTTGAATGAGAATGTGCTTGCTTGCAGCAACGTGCTATATGTTCTGAATGCCCGAATAGGGAATCTGTGTCAAAACTTTGTTAGGAATTATGTGATCCTTACTAGCTGGAAGTAAGGGAGATGGGGCATGAAGTTATTTCTAGGAGTTGGACACATACCAAGTTTAGCTCAGTTCTGGGCATCTTTGAAATACCTATACAAACTTGTTCCTACATAGTAACTTGCAACTTTGAATGAAAATGTGATTGCTTACAGCAACGTGCTATATGTTCTGAATGCCCGAATTGGGAATCTGTGTCAAAACTTTGTTAGGAATTATGTGATCCTTACTAGCTGGAAGTAAGGGAGATGGGGCATGAAGTTATTTCTAGGAGTTGGACACATACCAAGTTTAGCTCAGTTCTGGGCATCTTTGAAATACCTATACAAACTTGTTCCTACATAGTAACTTGCAACTTTGAATGAGAATGTGCTTGCTTACAGCAACGTGCTATATGTTCTGAATGCCCGAATTGGGAATCTGTGTCAAAATTTTGTTAGGAATTATGTGATCCTTACTAGCTGGAAGTAAGGGAGATGGGGCATGAAGTTATTTCTAGGAGTTGGACACATAGCAAGTTTAGCTCAGTTCTGGGCATCTTTGAAATACCTATACAAACTTGTTCCTACATAGTAACTTGCATCTTTGAATGAGAATGTGCTTGCTTACAACAACGTGCTATATGTTCTGAATGCCCGAATTGGCAATCTGTGTCAAAACTTTGTTAGGAATTATGTGATCCTTACTAGCTGGAAGTAAGGGAGATGGGGCATGAAGTTATTTCTATGAGTTGGACACATACCAAGTTTAGCTCAGTTCTGGGCATCTTTGAAATACCTATACAAACTTGTTCCTACATAGTAACTTGCATCGTTGAATGAGAATGTGCTTGCTTACAGCAACGTGCTATATGTTCTGAATGCCCGAATTGGGAATCTGTGTCAAAACTTTGTTAGGAATTATGTGATCCTTACTAGCTGGAAGTAAGGGAGATGGGGCATGAAGTTATTTCTAGGAGTTGGACACATACCAAGTTTAGCTCAGTTCTGGGCATCTTTGAAATACCTATACAAACTTGTTCCTACATAGTAACTTGCAACTTTGAATGAAAATGTGCTTGCTTACAGCAACGTGCTATATGTTCTGAATGCCCGAATTGGGAATCTGTGTCAAAACTTTGTTAGGAATTATGTGATCCTTACTAGCTGGAAGTAAGGGAGATGGGGCATGAAGTTATTTCTAGGAGTTGGACACATACCAAGTTTAGCTCAGTTCTGGGCATCTTTGAAATACCTATACAAACTTGTTCCTACATAGTAACTTGCATCTTTGAATGAGAATCTGCTTGCTTACAGCAACGTGCTATATGTTCTGAATGCCCGAATTGGGAATCTGTGTCAAAACTTTGTTAGGAATTATGTGATCCTTACTAGCTGGAAGTAAGGGAGATGGGGCATGAAGTTATTTCTAGGAGTTGGACACATACAACGTTTAGCTCAGTTCTGGGCATCTTTGAAATACCTATACAAACTTGTTCCTACATAGGAACTTGCATCTTTGAATGAGAATGTGCTTGCTTACAGCAACGTGCTATATGTTCTGAATGCCCGAATTGGCAATCTGTGTCAAAACTTTGTTAGGAATTATGTGATCCTTACTAGCTGGAAGTAAGGGAGATGGGGCATGAAGTTATTTCTAGGAGTTGGACACATACCAAGTTTAGCTCAGTTCTGGGCATCTTTGAAATACCTATACAAACTTGTTCCTACCTAGTAACTTGCATCTTTGAATGAGAATCTGCTTGCTTACAGCAACGTGCTATATGTTCTGAATGCCCGAATAGGGAATCTGTGTCAAAACTTTGTTAGGAATTATGTGATCCTTACTAGCTGGAAGTAAGGGAGATGGGGCATGAAGTTATTTCTAGGAGTTGGACACATACCAAGTTGAGCTCAGTTCTGGGCATCTTTGAAATACCTATACAAACTTGTTCCTACATAGTAACTTGCATCTTTGAATGAGAATGTGCTTGCTTACAGCAACGTGCTATATGTTCTGAATGCCCGAATTGGGAATCTGTGTCAAAACTTTGTTAGGAATTATGTGATCCTTACTAGCTGGAAGTAAGGGAGATGGGGCATGAAGTTATTTCTAGGAGTTGGACACATACCAAGTTGAGCTCAGTTCTGGGCATCTTTGAAATACCTATACAAACTTGTTCCTACATAGTAACTTGCATCTTTGAATGAGAATGTGCTTGCTTACAGCAACGTGCTATATGTTCTGAATGCCCGAATTGGGAATCTGTGTCAAAACTGTTAGGAATTATGTGATCCTTACTAGCTGGAAGTAAGGGAGATGGGGAATGAAGTTATTTCTAGGAGTTGGACACATACCAAGTTTAGCTCAGTTCTGGGCATCTTTGAAATACCTATACAAACTTGTTCCTACATAGTAACTTGCAACTTTGAATGAAAATGTGATTGCTTACAGCAACGTGCTATATGTTCTGAATGCCCGAATTGGGAATCTGTGTCAAAACTTTGTTAGGAATTATGTGATCCTTACTAGCTGGAAGTAAGGGAGATGGGGCATGAAGTTATTTCTAGGAGTTGGACACATACCAAGTTTAGCTCAGTTCTGGGCATCTTTGAAATACCTATACAAACTTGTTCCTACATAGTAACTTGCAACTTTGAATGAGAATGTGCTTGCTTACAGCAACGTGCTATATGTTCTGAATGCCCGAATTGGGAATCTGTGTCAAAACTTTGTTAGGAATTATGTGATCCTTACTAGCTGGAAGTAAGGGAGATGGGGCATGAAGTTATTTCTAGGAGTTGGACACATTGCAAGTTTAGCTCAGTTCTGGGCATCTTTGAAATACCTATACAAACTTGTTCCTACATAGTAACTTGCATCTTTGAATGAGAATGTGCTTGCTTACAACAACGTGCTATATGTTCTGAATGCCCGAATTGGCAATCTGTGTCAAAACTTTGTTAGGAATTATGTGATCCTTACTAGCTGGAAGTAAGGGAGATGGGGCATGAAGTTATTTCTATGAGTTGGACACATACCAAGTTTAGCTCAGTTCTGGGCATCTTTGAAATACCTATACAAACTTGTTCCTACATAGTAACTTGCATCTTTGAATGAGAATGTGCTTGCTTACAGCAACGTGCTATATGTTCTGAATGCCCGAATTGGGAATCTGTGTCAAAACTTTGTTAGGAATTATGTGATCCTTACTAGCTGGAAGTAAGGGAGATGGGGCATGAAGTTATTTCTAGGAGTTGGACACATACCAAGTTTAGTTCAGTTCTGGGCATCTTTGAAATACCTATACAAACTTGTTCCTACATAGTAACTTGCAACTTTGAATGAAAATGTGCTTGCTTACAGCAACGTGCTATATGTTCTGAATGCCCGAATTGGGAATCTGTGTCAAAACTTTGTTAGGAATTATGTGATCCTTACTAGCTGGAAGTAAGGGAGATGGGGCATGAAGTTATTTCTAGGAGTTGGACACATACCAAGTTTAGCTCAGTTCTGGGCATCTTTGAAATACCTATACAAACTTGTTCCTACATAGTAACTTGCATCTTTGAATGAGAATCTGCTTGCTTACAGCAACGTGCTATATGTTCTGAATGCCCGAATTGGGAATCTGTGTCAAAACTTTGTTAGGAATTATGTGATCCTTACTAGCTGGAAGTAAGGGAGATGGGGCATGAAGTTATTTCTAGGAGTTGGACACATACAACGTTTAGCTCAGTTCTGGGCATCTTTGAAATACCTATACAAACTTGTTCCTACATAGGAACTTGCATCTTTGAATGAGAATGTTCTTGCTTACAGCAACGTGCTATATGTTCTGAATGCCCGAATTGGCAATCTGTGTCAAAACTTTGTTAGGAATTATGTGATCCTTACTAGCTGGAAGTAAGGGAGATGGGGCATGAAGTTATTTCTAGGAGTTGGACACATACCAAGTTTAGCTCAGTTCTGGGCATCTTTGAAATACCTATACAAACTTGTTCCTACCTAGTAACTTGCATCTTTGAATGAGAATCTGCTTGCTTACAGCAACGTGCTATATGTTCTGAATGCCCGAATAGGGAATCTGTGTCAAAACTTTGTTAGGAATTATGTGATCCTTACTAGCTGGAAGTAAGGGAGATGGGGCATGAAGTTATTTCTAGGAGTTGGACACATACCAAGTTTAGCTCAGTACTGGGCATCTTTGAAATACCTATACAAACTTGTTCCTACATAGTAACTTGCAACTTTGAATGAGAATGTGCTTGCTTACAGCAACGTGCTATATGTTCTGAATGCCCGAATTGGGAATCTGTGTCAAAACTTTGTTAGGAATTATGTGATCCTTACTAGCTGGAAGTAAGGGAGATGGGGCATGAAGTTATTTCTAGGAGTTGGACACATACCAAGTTTAGCTCAGTTCTGGACATCTTTGAAATACCTATACAAACTTGTTCCTACCTAGTAACTTGCAACTTTGAATGAAAATGTGCTTGCTTACAGCAACGTGCTATATGTTCTGAATGCCCGAATTGGGAATCTGTGTCAAAACTTTGTTAGGAATTATGTGATCCTTACTAGCTGGAAGTAAGGGAGATGGGGCATGAAGTTATTTCTTGGAGTTGGAGACATACCAAGTTTAGCTCAGTTCTGGGCATCTTTGAAATACCTATACAAACTTATTCCTACATAGTAACTTGCATCTTTGAATGAGAATGTGCTTGCTTGCAGCAACGTGCTATATGTTCTGAATGCCCGAATAGGGAATCTGTGTCAAAACTTTGTTAGGAATTATGTGATCCTTACTAGCTGGAAGTAAGGGAGATGGGGCATGAAGTTATTTCTAGGAGTTGGACACATACAACGTTTAGCTCAGTTCTGGGCATCTTTGAAATACCTATACAAACTTGTTCCTAAATAGTAACTTGCATCTTTGAATGAGAATGTGCTTGCTTGCAGCAACGTGCTATATGTTCTGAATGCCCGAATAGGGAATCTGTGTCAAAACTTTGTTAGGAATTATGTGATCCTTACTAGCTGGAAGTAAGGGAGATGGGGCATGAAGTTATTTCTAGGAGTTGGACACATACCAAGTTTAGCTCAGTTCTGGGCATCTTTGAAATACCTATACAAACTTGTTCCTACATAGTAACTTGCATCTTTGAATGAGAATGTGCTTGCTTACAGCAACGTGCTATATGTTCTGAATGCCCGAATGGGCAATCTGTGTCAAAACTTTGTTAGGAATTATGTGATCCTTACTAGCTGGAAGTAAGGGAGATGGGGCATGAAGTTATTTCTAGGAGTTGGACACATACCAAGTTTAGCTCAGTTCTGGGCATCTTTGAAATACCGATACAAACTTGTTCCTACATAGTAACTTGCAACTTTGAATGAGAATGTGCTTGCTTACAGCAACGTGCTATATGTTCCGAATGCCCGAATTGGCAATCTGTGTCAAAACTTTGTTAGGAATTATGTGATCCTTACTAGCTGGAAGTAAGGGAGATGGGGCATGAAGTTATTTCTAGGAGTTGGAGACATAGCAAGTTTAGCTCAGTTCTGGGCATCTTTGAAATACCTATACAAACTTGTTCCTACATAGTAACTTGCATCTTTGAATGAGAATCTGCTTGCTTACAGCAACGTGCTATATGTTCCGAATGCCCGAATTGGGAATCTGTGTCAAAACTTTCTTAGGAATTATGTGATCCTTACTAGCTGGAAGTAAGGGAGATGGGGCATGAAGTTATTTCTAGGAGTTGGACACATACCAAGTTTAGCTCAGTTCTGGGCATCTTTGAAATACCTATACAAACTTGTTCCTACATAGTAACTTGCATCTTTGAATGAGAATCTGCTTGCTTACAGCAACGTGCTATATGTTCTGAATGCCCGAATTGGCAATCTGTGTCAAAACTTTGTTAGGAATTATGTGATCCTTACTAGCTGGAAGTAAGGGAGATGGGGCATGAAGTTATTTCTAGGAGTTGGACACATACCAAGTTTAGCTCAGTTCTGGGCATCTTTGAAATACCTATACAAACTTGTTCCTACATAGGAACTTGCATCTTTGAATGAGAATGTGCTTGCTTACAGCAACGTGCTATATGTTCTGAATGCCCGAATTGGCAATCTGTGTCAAAACTTTGTTAGGAATTATGTGATCCTTACTAGCTGGAAGTAAGGGAGATGGGGCATGAAGTTATTTCTAGGAGTTGGACACATACCAAGTTTAGCTCAGTTCTGGGCATCTTTGAAATACCTATACAAACTTGTTCCTACCTAGTAACTTGCATCTTTGAATGAGAATCTGCTTGCTTACAGCAACGTGCTATATGTTCTGAATGCCCGAATAGGGAATCTGTGTCAAAACTTTGTTAGGAATTATGTGATCCTTACTAGCTGGAAGTAAGGGAGATGGGGCATGAAGTTATTTCTAGGAGTTGGACACATACCAAGTTTAGCTCAGTTCTGGGCATCTTTGAAATACCTATACAAACTTGTTCCTACCTAGTAACTTGCAATTTTGAATGAAAATGTGCTTGCTTACAGCAACGTGCTATATGTTCTGAATGCCCGAATTGGGAATCTGTGTCAAAACTTTGTTAGGAATTATGTGATCCTTACTAGCTGGAAGTAAGGGAGATGGGGCATGAAGTTATTTCTAGGAGTTGGACACATACCAAGTTGACCTCAGTTCTGGGCATCTTTGAAATACCTATACAAACTTGTTCCTACATAGTAACTTGCATCTTTGAATGAGAATGTGCTTGCTTACAGCAACGTGCTATATGTTCTGAATGCCCGAATTGGGAATCTGTGTCAAAACTTTGTTAGGAATTATGTGATCCTTACAAGCTGGAAGTAAGGGAGATGGGGCATGAAGTTATTTCTAGGAGTTGGACACATACCAAGTTGAGCTCAGTTCTGGGCATCTTTGAAATACCTATACAAACTTGTTCCTACATAGTAACTTGCATCTTTGAGTGAGAATGTGCTTGCTTACAGCAACGTGCTATATGTTCCGAATGCCCGAATTGGGAATCTGTGTCAAAACTGTTAGGAATTATGTGATCCTTACTAGCTGGAAGTAAGGGAGATGGGGCATGAAGTTATTTCTAGGAGTTGGACACATACCAAGTTTAGCTCAGTTCTGGGCATCTTTGAAATACCTATACAAACTTGTTCCTACATAGTAACTTGCAACTTTGAATGAAAATGTGATTGCTTACAGCAACGTGCTATATGTTCTGAATGCCCGAATTGGGAATCTGTGTCAAAACTTTGTTAGGAATTATGTGATCCTTACTAGCTGGAAGTAAGGGAGATGGGGCATGAAGTTATTTCTAGGAGTTGGACACATACCAAGTTTAGCTCAGTTCTGGGCATCTTTGAAATACCTATACAAACTTGTTCCTACATAGTAACTTGCAACTTTGAATGAGAATGTGCTTGCTTACAGCAACGTGCTATATGTTCTGAATGCCCGAATTGGGAATCTGTGTCAAAACTTTGTTAGGAATTATGTGATCCTTACTAGCTGGAAGTAAGGGAGATGGGGCATGAAGTTATTTCTAGGAGTTGGACACATAGCAAGTTTAGCTCAGTTCTGGGCATCTTTGAAATACCTATACAAACTTGTTCCTACATAGTAACTTGCATCTTTGAATGAGAATGTGCTTGCTTACAACAACGTGCTATATGTTCTGAATGCCCGAATTGGCAATCTGTGTCAAAACTTTGTTAGGAATTATGTGATCCTTACTAGCTGGAAGTAAGGGAGATGGGGCTTGAAGTTATTTCTAGGAGTTGGACACATACCAAGTTTAGCTCAGTTCTGGGCATCTTTGAAATACCTATACAAACTTGTTCCTACATAGTAACTTGCATCTTTGAATGAGAATGTGCTTGCTTACAGCAACGTGCTATATGTTCTGAATGCCCGAATTGGGAATCTGTGTCAAAACTTTGTTAGGAATTATGTGATCCTTACTAGCTGGAAGTAAGGGAGATGGGGCATGAAGTTATTTCTAGGAGTTGGACACATACCAAGTTTAGCTCAGTTCTGGGCATCTTTGAAATACCTATACAAACTTGTTCCTACATAGTAACTTGCAACTTTGAATGAAAATGTGCTTGCTTACAGCAACGTGCTATATGTTCTGAATGCCCGAATTGGGAATCTGTGTCAAAACTTTGTTAGGAATTATGTGATCCTTACTAGCTGGAAGTAAGGGAGATGGGGCATGAAGTTATTTCTAGGAGTTGGACACATACCAAGTTTAGCTCAGTTCTGGGCATCTTTGAAATACCTATACAAACTTGTTCCTACATAGTAACTTGCATCTTTGAATGAGAATCTGCTTGCTTACAGCAACGTGCTATATGTTCTGAATGCCCGAATTGGGAATCTGTGTCAAAACTTTGTTAGGAATTATGTGATCCTTACTAGCTGGAAGTAAGGGAGATGGGGCATGAAGTTATTTCTAGGAGTTGGACACATACCAAGTTTAGCTCAGTTCTGGGCATCTTTGAAATACCTATACAAACTTGTTCCTACCTAGTAACTTGCATCTTTGAATGAGAATCTGCTTGCTTACAGCAACGTGCTATATGTTCTGAATGCCCGAATAGGGAATCTGTGTCAAAACTTTGTTAGGAATTATGTGATCCTTACTAGCTGGAAGTAAGGGAGATGGGGCATGAAGTTATTTCTAGGAGTTGGACACATACCAAGTTTAGCTCAGTACTGGGCATCTTTGAAATACCTATACAAACTTGTTCCTACATAGTAACTTGCAACTTTGAATGAGAATGTGCTTGCTTACAGCAACGTGCTATATGTTCTGAATGCCCGAATTGGGAATCTGTGTCAAAACTTTGTTAGGAATTATGTGATCCTTACTAGCTGGAAGTAAGGGAGATGGGGCATGAAGTTATTTCTAGGAGTTGGACACATACCAAGTTTAGCTCAGTTCTGGGCATCTTTGAAATACCTATACAAACTTGTTCCTACCTAGTAACTTGCAACTTTGAATGAAAATGTGCTTGCTTACAGCAACGTGCTATATGTTCTGAATGCCCGAATTGGGAATCTGTGTCAAAACTTTGTTAGGAATTATGTGATCCTTACTAGCTGGAAGTAAGGGAGATGGGGCATGAAGTTATTTCTTGGAGTTGGAGACATACCAAGTTTAGCTCAGTTCTGGGCATCTTTGAAATACCTATACAAACTTATTCCTACATAGTAACTTGCATCTTTGAATGAGAATGTGCTTGCTTGCAGCAACGTGCTATATGTTCTGAATGCCCGAATAGGGAATCTGTGTCAAAACTTTGTTAGGAATTATGTGATCCTTACTAGCTGGAAGTAAGGGAGATGGGGCATGAAGTTATTTCTAGGAGTTGGACACATACAACGTTTAGCTCAGTTCTGGGCATCTTTGAAATACCTATACAAACTTGTTCCTAAATAGTAACTTGCATCTTTGAATGAGAATGTGCTTGCTTGCAGCAACGTGCTATATGTTCTGAATGCCCGAATAGGGAATCTGTGTCAAAACTTTGTTAGGAATTATGTGATCCTTACTAGCTGGAAGTAAGGGAGATGGGGCATGAAGTTATTTCTAGGAGTTGGACACATACCAAGTTTAGCTCAGTTCTGGGCATCTTTGAAATACCTATACAAACTTGTTCCTACATAGTAACTTGCATCTTTGAATGAGAATGTGCTTGCTTACAGCAACGTGCTATATGTTCTGAATGCCCGAATGGGCAATCTGTGTCAAAACTTTGTTAGGAATTATGTGATCCTTACTAGCTGGAAGTAAGGGAGATGGGGCATGAAGTTATTTCTAGGAGTTGGACACATACCAAGTTTAGCTCAGTTCTGGGCATCTTTGAAATACCTATACAAACTTGTTCCTACATAGTAACTTGCAACTTTGAATGAGAATGTGCTTGCTTACAGCAACGTGCTATATGTTCCGAATGCCCGAATTGGCAATCTGTGTCAAAACTTTGTTAGGAATTATGTGATCCTTACTAGCTGGAAGTAAGGGAGATGGGGCATGAAGTTATTTCTAGGAGTTGGAGACATAGCAAGTTTAGCTCAGTTCTGGGCATCTTTGAAATACCTATACAAACTTGTTCCTACATAGTAACTTGCATCTTTGAATGAGAATCTGCTTGCTTACAGCAACGTGCTATATGTTCCGAATGCCCGAATTGGGAATCTGTGTCAAAACTTTGTTAGGAATTATGTGATCCTTACTAGCTGGAAGTAAGGGAGATGGGGCATGAAGTTATTTCTAGGAGTTGGACACATACCAAGTTTAGCTCAGTTCTGGGCATCTTTGAAATACCTATACAAACTTGTTCCTACATAGTAACTTGCATCTTTGAATGAGAATCTGCTTGCTTACAGCAACGTGCTATATGTTCTGAATGCCCGAATTGGGAATCTGTGTCAAAACTTTGTTAGGAATTATGTGATCCTTACTAGCTGGAAGTAAGGGAGATGGGGCATGAAGTTATTTCTAGGAGTTGGACACATACAACGTTTAGCTCTGTTCTGGGCATCTTTGAAATACCTATACAAACTTGTTCCTACATAGGAACTTGCATCTTTGAATGAGAATGTTCTTGCTTACAGCAACGTGCTATATGTTCTGAATGCCCGAATTGGCAATCTGTGTCAAAACTTTGTTAGGAATTATGTGATCCTTACTAGCTGGAAGTAAGGGAGATGGGGCATGAAGTTATTTCTAGGAGTTGGACACATACAACGTTTAGCTCTGTTCTGGGCATCTTTGAAATACCTATACAAACTTGTTCCTACATAGGAACTTGCATCTTTGAATGAGAATGTTCTTGCTTACAGCAACGTGCTATATGTTCTGAATGCCCGAATTGGCAATCTGTGTCAAAACTTTGTTAGGAATTATGTGATCCTTACTAGCTGGAAGTAAGGGAGATGGGGCATGAAGTTATTTCTAGGAGTTGGACACATACCAAGTTTAGCTCAGTTCTGGGCATCTTTGAAATACCTATACAAACTTGTTCCTACCTAGTAACTTGCATCTTTGAATGAGAATCTGCTTGCTTGCAGCAACGTGCTATATGTTCTGAATGCCCGAATAGGGAATCTGTGTCAAAACTTTGTTAGGAATTATGTGATCCTTACTAGCTGGAAGTAAGGGAGATGGGGCATGAAGTTATTTCTAGGAGTTGGACACATACCAAGTTGAGCTCAGTTCTGGGCATCTTTGAAATACCTATACAAACTTGTTCCTACGTAGTAACTTGCATCTTTGAATGAGAATGTGCTTGCTTACAGCAACGTGCTATATGTTCTGAATGCCCGAATTGGGAATCTGTGTCAAAACTTTGTTAGGAATTATGTGATCCTTACTAGCTGGAAGTAAGGGAGATGGGGCATGAAGTTATTTCTAGGAGTTGGACACATACCAAGTTGAGCTCAGTTCTGGGCATCTTTGAAATACCTATACAAACTTGTTCCTACATAGTAACTTGCATCTTTGAATGAGAATGTGCTTGCTTACAGCAACGTGCTATATGTTCTCAATGCCCGAATTGGGAATCTGTGTCAAAACTGTTAGGAATTATGTGATCCTTACTAGCTGGGAGTAAGGGAGATGGGGAATGAAGTTATTTCTAGGAGTTGGACACATACCAAGTTTAGCTCAGTTCTGGGCATCTTTGAAATACCTATACAAACTTGTTCCTACATAGTAACTTGCAACTTTGAATGAAAATGTTATTGCTTACAGCAACGTGCTATATGTTCTGAATGCCCGAATTGGGAATCTGTGTCAAAACTTTGTTAGGAATTATGTGATCCTTACTAGCTGGAAGTAAGGGAGATGGGGCATGAAGTTATTTCTAGGAGTTGGACACATACCAAGTTTAGCTCAGTTCTGGGCATCTTTGAAATACCTATACAAACTTGTTCCTACATAGTAACTTGCAACTTTGAATGAGAATGTGCTTGCTTACAGCAACGTGCTATATGTTCTGAATGCCCGAATTGGGAATCTGTGTCAAATCTTTGTTAGGAATTATGTGATCCTTACTAGCTGGAAGTAAGGGAGATGGGGCATGAAGTTATTTCTAGGAGTTGGACACATTGCAAGTTTAGCTCAGTTCTGGGCATCTTTGAAATACCTATACAAACTTGTTCCTACATAGTAACTTGCATCTTTGAATGAGAATGTGCTTGCTTACAACAACGTGCTATATGTTCTGAATGCCCGAATTGGCAATCTGTGTCAAAACTTTGTTAGGAATTATGTGATCCTTACTAGCTGGAAGTAAGGGAGATGGGGCATGAAGTTATTTCTAGGAGTTGGACACATACCAAGTTTAGCTCAGTTCTGGGCATCTTTGAAATACCTATACAAACTTGTTCCTACATAGTAACTTGCATCTTTGAATGAGAATGTGCTTGCTTACAGCAACGTGCTATATGTTCTGAATGCCCGAATTGGGAATCTGTGTCAAATCTTTGTTAGGAATTATGTGATCCTTACTAGCTGGAAGTAAGGGAGATGGGGCATGAAGTTATTTCTAGGAGTTGGACACATACCAAGTTTAGCTCAGTTCTGGGCATCTTTGAAATACCTATACAAACTTGTTCCTACATAGTAACTTGCATCTTTGAATGAGAATCTGCTTGCTTACAGCAACGTGCTATATGTTCTGAATGCCCGAATTGGGAATCTGTGTCAAAACTTTGTTAGGAATTATGTGATCCTTACTAGCTGGAAGTAAGGGAGATGGGGCATGAAGTTATTTCTAGGAGTTGGACACATAGCAAGTTTAGCTCAGTTCTGGGCATCTTTGAAATACCTATACAAACTTGTTCCTACATAGTAACTTGCATCTTTGAATGAGAATCTGCTTGCTTACAGCAACGTGCTATATGTTCTGAATGCCCGAATTGGGAATCTGTGTCAAAACTTTGTTAGGAATTATGTGATCCTTACTAGCTGGAAGTAAGGGAGATGGGGCATGAAGTTATTTCTAGGAGTTGGACACATAGCAAGTTTAGCTCAGTTCTGGGCATCTTTGAAATACCTATACAAACTTGTTCCTACATAGTAACTTGCATCTTTGAATGAGAATCTGCTTGCTTACAGCAACGTGCTATATGTTCTGAATGCCCGAATTGGGAATGTGTGTCAAAACTTTGTTAGGAATTATGTGATCCTTACTAGCTGGAAGTAAGGGAGATGGGGCATGAAGTTATTTCTAGGAGTTGGACACATACCAAGTTTAGTTCAGATCTGGGCATCTTTGAAATACCTATACAAACTTGTTCCTACCTAGTAACTTGCATCTTTGAATGAGAATGTGCTTGCTTGCAGCAACGTGCTATATGTTCTGAATGCCCGAATAGGGAATCTGTGTCAAAACTTTGTTAGGAATTATGCGATCCTTACTAGCTGCAAGTAAGGGAGATGGGGCATGAAGTTATTTCTAGGAGTTGGACACATACCAAGTTTAGCTCAGTTCTGGGCATCTTTGAAATACCTATACAAACTTGTTCCTACCTAGTAACTTGCAACTTTGAATGAGAATGTGCTTGCTTGCAGCAACGTGCTATATGTTCTGAATGCCCGAATAGGGAATCTGTGTCAAAACTTTGTTAGGAATTATGTGATCCTTACTAGCTGGAAGTAAGGGAGATGGGGCATGAAGTTATTTCTAGGAGTTGGACACATACAAAATTTAGCTCAGTTCTGGGCATCTTTGAAATACCTATACAAACTTGTTCCTACATAGTAACTTGCAACTTTGAATGAGAATGTGCTTGCTTACAGCAACGTACTATATGTTCTGAATGCCCGAATTGGCAATCTGTGTCAAAACTTTGTTAGGAATTATGTGATCCTTACTAGCTGGAAGTAAGGGAGATGGGGCATGAAGTTATTTCTAGGAGTTGGACACATACCAAGTTTAGCTCAGTTCTGGGCATCTTTGAAATACCTATACAAACTTGTTCCTACATAGTAACTTGCATCTTTGAATGAGAATCTGCTTGCTTACAGCAACGTGCTATATGTTCTGAATGCCCGAATTGGGAATCTGTGTCAAAACTTTCTTAGGAATTATGTGATCCTTACTAGCTGGAAGTAAGGGAGATGGGGCATGAAGTTATTTCTAGGAGTTGGACACATACCAAGTTTAGCTCAGTTCTGGGCATCTTTGAAATACCTATACAAACTTGTTCCTACATAGTAACTTGCATCTTTGAATGAGAATCTGCTTGCTTACAGCAACGTGCTATATGTTCCGAATGCCCGCATTGGGAATCTGTGTCAAAACTTTGTTAGGAATTATGTGATCCTTACTAGCTGGAAGTAAGGGAGATGGGGCATGAAGTTATTTCTAGGAGTTGGACACATACCAAGTTTAGCTCAGTTCTGGGCATCTTTGAAATACCTATACAAACTTGTTCCTACCTAGTAACTTGCATCTTTGAATGAGAATCTGCTTGCTTACAGCAACGTGCTATATGTTCTGAATGCCCGAATAGGGAATCTGTGTCAAAACTTTGTTAGGAATTATGTGATCCTTACTAGCTGGAAGTAAGGGAGATGGGGCATGAAGTTATTTCTAGGAGTTGGACACATACCAAGTTTAGCTCAGTTCTGGGCATCTTTGAAATACCTATACAAACTTGTTCCTACCTAGTAACTTGCAACTTTGAATGAAAATGTGCTTGCTTACAGCAACGTGCTATATGTTCTGAATGCCCGAATTGGGAATCTGTGTCAAAACTTTGTTAGGAATTATGTGATCCTTACTAGCTGGAAGTAAGGGAGATGGGGCATGAAGTTATTTCTAGGAGTTGGACACATACCAAGTTGAGCTCAGTTCTGGGCATCTTTGAAATACCTATACAAACTTGTTCCTACATAGTAACTTGCATCTTTGAATGAGAATGTGCTTGCTTACAGCAACGTGCTATATGTTCTGAATGCCCGAATTGGGAATCTGTGTCAAAACTGTTAGGAATTATGTGATCCTTACTAGCTGGAAGTAAGGGAGATGGGGCATGATGTTATTTCTAGGAGTTGGACACATACCAAGTTTAGCTCAGTTCTGGGCATCTTTGAAATACCTATACAAACTTGTTCCTACATAGTAACTTGCAACTTTGAATGAAAATGTGATTGCTTACAGCAACGTGCTATATGTTCTGAATGCCCGAATTGGGAATCTGTGTCAAAACTTTGTTAGGAATTATGTGATCCTTACTAGCTGGAAGTAAGGGAGATGGGGCATGAAGTTATTTCTAGGAGTTGGACACATACCAAGTTGAGCTCAGTTCTGGGCATCTTTGAAATACCTATACAAACTTGTTCCTACATAGTAACTTGCATCTTTGAATGAGAATGTGCTTGCTTACAGCAACGTGCTATATGTTCTGAATGCCCGAATTGGGAATCTGTGTCAAAACTTTGTTAGGAATTGTGTGATCCTTACTAGCTGGAAGTAAGGGAGATGGGGCATGAAGTTATTTCTAGGAGTTGGACACATACCAAGTTTAGCTCAGTTCTGGGCATCTTTGAAATACCTATACAAACTTGTTCCTACCTAGTAACTTGCAACTTTGAATGCAAATGTGATTGCTTACAGCAACGTGCTATATGTTCTGAATGCCCGAATTGGGAATCTGTGTCAAAACTTTGTTAGGAATTATGTGATCCCTACTAGCTGGAAGTAAGGGAGATGGGGCATGAAGTTATTTCTAGGAGTTGGACACATACCAAGTTGAGCTCAGTTCTGGGCATCTTTGAAATACCTATACAAACTTGTTCCTACATAGTAACTTGCATCTTTGAATGAGAATGTGCTTGCTTACAGCAACGTGCTATATGTTCTGAATGCCCGAATTGGCAATCTGTGTCAAAACTTTGTTAGGAATTATGTGATCCTTATTAGCTGGAAGTAAGGGAGATGGGGCATGAAGTTATTTCTAGGAGTTGGACACATACCAAGTTTAGCTCAGTTCTGGGCATCTTTGAAATACCTATACAAACTTGTTCCTACATAGTAACTTGCATCTTTGAATGAGAATCTGCTTGCTTACAGCAACGTGCTATATGTTCTGAATGCCCGAATTGGGAATCTGTGTCAAAACTTTGTTAGGAATTATGTGATCCTTACTAGCTGGAAGTAAGGGAGATGGGGCATGAAGTTATTTCTAGGAGTTGGACACATAGCAAGTTTAGCTCAGTTCTGGACATCTTTGAAATACCTATACAAACTTCTTCCTACATAGTAACTTGCAACTTTGAATGAAAATGTGCTTGCTTACAGCAACGTGCTATATGTTCTGAATGCCCGAATTGGGAATCTGTGTCAAAACTTTGTTAGGAATTATGTGATCCTTACTAGCTGGAAGTAAGGGAGATGGGGCATGAAGTTATTTCTAGGAGTTTGAGTCATACCATGTTTAGCGCAGTTCTGGGCATCTTTGAAAGTCCTATACAAAATTGTTTCTACATAGTAACTTGTAACTTTGAATGAGAATGTGCTTGCTTACAGCAAATTTCTATATGTTCTGAATGCCCGAATTGGGAATTGTGTCAAAATTTTGTTAGGAATTATGTGATCCTTACTAGCTTGAAGTAAGTGAGATGGGGCTTGAAGTTATTTCTAGGAATTGGAGACATACAACGTTGAGCTCAGTTCTGGGCATCTTTGAAATACCTATACAAACTTGTTCCTACATAGTAACTTGCAACTTTGAATGAGAATGTGCTTGCTTACAGCAACGTGCTATATGTTCTGAATGCCCGAATTGGGAATCTGTCTCAAAACTTTGTTAGAAATTATGTGATCCTTACTAGCTGGAAGTAAGGGAGATGGGGCATGAAGTTATTTCTAGGAGTTGGAGTCATACCATGTTTAGTGCAGTTCTGGGCATCTTTGAAAGTCCTATACAAACTTGTTTGTACATAGTAACTTGTAACTTTGAATGAGAATGTTCTTGCTTACAGCAAATTTCTATATGTTCTGAATGCCCGAATTGGGAATTTTGTCAAAATTTTGTTAGGAATTATGTGATCCTTACTAGCTTGAAGTAAGTGAGATGGGGCTTGAAGTTATTTCTAGGAGTTGGAGACATACAACGTTGAGCTCAGTTCTGGGCATCTTTGAAATACCTATACAAACTTGTTCCTACATAGTAACTTGCATCTTTGAATGAGAATCTGCTTGCTTACAGCAACGTGCTATATGTTCTGAATGCCCGAATTGGGAATCTGTGTCAAAACTTTGTTAGGAATTATGTGATCCTTACTAGCTGGAAGTAAGGGAGATGGGGCATGAAGTTATTTCTAGGAGTTGGACACATACCAAGTTTAGCTCAGTTCTGGGCATCTTTGAAATACCTATACAAACTTGTTCCTACATAGTAACTTGCAACTTTGAAAGAGAATGTGCTTGCTTACAGCAACGTGCTATATGTTCTGAATGCCCGAATTGGGAATCTGTGTCAAAACTTTGTTAGGAATTAGGTGATCCTTACTAGCTGGAAGTAAGGGAGATGGGGCATGAAGTTATTTCTAGGAGTTGGACACATAGCAAGTGTAGCTCAGTTCTGGGCATCTTTGAAATACCTATACAAACTTGTTCCTACATAGTAACTTGCATCATTGAATGAGAATGTGCTTGCTTACAGCAACGTGCTATATGTTCTGAATGCCCGAATTGGGAATCTGTGTCAAAACTTTGTTAGGAATTATGTGATCCTTACTAGCTGGAAGTAAGGGAGATGGGGCATGAAGTTATTTCTAGGAGTTGGACACATACCAAGTTTAGCTCAGTTCTGGGCATCTTTGAAATACCTATACAAACTTGTTCCTACATAGTAACTTGCATCTTTGAAAGAGAATGTGCTTGCTTACAGCAACGTGCTATATGTTCTGAATGCCCGAATTGGCAATCTGTGTCAAAACTGTTAGGAATTATGTGATCCTTACTAGCTGGAAGTAAGGGAGATGGGGCATGATGTTATTTCTAGGCGTTGGACACATACCAAGTTTAGCTCAGTTCTGGGCATCTTTGAAATACCTATACAAACTTGTTCCTACATAGTAACTTGCATCTTTGAAAGAGAATGTGCTTGCTTACAGCAATGTGCTATATGTTCTGAATGCCCGAATTGGGAATCTGTGTCAAAACTGTTAGGAATTATGTGATCCTTACTAGCTGGAAGTAAGGGAGATGGGGCATGATGTTATTTCTAGGAGTTGGACACATACCAAGTTTAGCTCAGTTCTGGGCATCTTTGAAATACCTATACAAACTTGTTCCTACATAGTAACTTGCAACTTTGAATGAAAATGTGATTGCTTACAGCAACGTGCTATATGTTCTGAATGCCCGAATTGGCAATCTGTGTCAAAACTTTGTTAGGAATTATGTGATCCTTACTAGCTGGAAGTAAGGGAGATGGGGCATGAAGTTATTTCTAGGAGTTGGACACATACCAAGTTTAGCTCAGTTCTGGGCATCTTTGAAATACCTATACAAACTTGTTCCTACATAGTAACTTGCATCTTTGAATGAGAATGAGCTTGCTTACAGCAACGTGCTATATGTTCTGAATGCCCGAATTGGAAATCTGTGTCAAAACTTTGTTAGGAATTATGTGATCCTTACTAGCTGGAAGTAAGGGAGATGGGGCATGAAGTTATTTCTAGGAGTTGGACACATAGCAAGTTTAGCTCAGTTCTGGGCATCTTTGAAATACCTATACAAACTTGTTCCTACATAGTAACTTGCATCTTTGAATGAGAATGTGCTTGCTTACAGCAACGTGCTATATGTTCTGAATGCCCGAATTGGGAATCTGTGTCAAAACTTTGTTAGGAATTATGTGATCCTTACTAGCTGGAAGTAAGGGAGATGGGGCATGAAGTTATTTCTAGGAGTTGGACACATACCAAGTTTAGCTCAGTTCTGGGCATCTTTGAAATACCTATACAAACTTGTTCCTACATAGTAACTTGCATCTTTGAATGAGAATGTGCTTGCTTACAGCAACGTGCTATATGTTCTGAATGCCCGAATTGGGAATCTGTGTCAAAACTTTGTTAGGAATTATGTGATCCTTACTAGCTGGAAGTAAGGGAGATGGGGCATGAAGTTATTTCTAGGAGTTGGACACATACCAAGTTTAGCTCAGTTCTGGGCATCTTTGAAATACCTATACAAACTTGTTCCTACATAGTAACTTGCAACTTTGAATGAAAATGTGCTTGCTTACAGCAACGTGCTATATGTTCTGAATGCCCGAATTGGGATTCTGTGTCAAAACTTTGTTAGGAATTATGTGATCCTTACTAGCTGGAAGTAAGGGAGATGGGGCATGAAGTTATTTCTAGGAGTTGGACACATATCAAGTTTAGCTCAGTTCTGGGCATCTTTGAAATACCTATACAAACTTGTTCCTCCATAGTAACTTGCAACTTTGAATGAAAATGTGCTTGCTTACAGCAACGTGCTACATGTTCTGAATGCCCGAATTGGCAATCTGTGTCAAAACTTTGTTAGGAATTATGTGATCCTTACTAGCTGGAAGTAAGGGAGATGGGGCATGAAGTTATTTCTAGGAGTTGGACACATACCAAGTTTAGCTCAGTTCTGGGCATTTTTGAAATACCTATACAAACTTGTTCCTACATAGTAACTTGCAACTTTGAATGAGAATGTGCTTGCTTGCAGCAACGTGCTACATGTTCTGAATGCCCGAATAGGGAATCTGTGTCAAAACTTTGTTAGGAATTATGTGATCCTTACTAGCTGGAAGTAAGGGAGATGGGGCATGAAGTTATTTCTTGGAGTTGGACACATACCAAGTTTAGCTCAGTTCTGGGCATCTTTGAAATACCTATACAAACTTGTTCCTACCTAGTAACTTGCATCTTTGAATGAGAATGTGCTTGCTTGCAGCAACGTGCTATATGTTCTGAATGCCCGAATAGGGAATCTGTGTCAAAACTTTGTTAGAAATTATGTGATCCTTACTAGCTGGAAGTAAGGGAGATGGGGCATGAAGTTATTTCTAGGAGTTGGACACATACCAAGTTGAGCTCAGTTCTGGGCATCTTTGAAATACCTATACAAACTTGTTCCTACCTAGTAACTTGCATCTTTGAATGAGAATCTGCTTGCTTATAGCAACGTGCTATATGTTCTGAATGCCCGAATAGGGAATCTGTGTCAGAACTTTGTTAGGAATTATGTGATCCTTACTAGCTGGAAGTAAGGGAGATGTTGCATGAAGTTATTTCTAGGAGTTGGACACATACCAAGTTTAGCTCAGTTCTGGGAATCTTTGAAATACCTATACAAACTTGTTCCTACCTAGTAACTTGCAACTTTGAATGAAAATGTGCTTGCTTACAGCAACGTGCTATATGTTCTGAATGCCCGAATTGGGAATCTGTGTCAAAACTTTGTTAGGAATTATGTGATCCTTACTAGCTGGAAGTAAGGGAGATGGGGCATGAAGTTATTTCTAGGAGTTGGACACATACCAAGTTTAGCTCAGTTCTGGGCATCTTTGAAATACCTATACAAACTTGTTCATACCTAGTAACTTGCATCTTTGAATGAGAAACTGCTTGCTTACAGCAACGTGCTATATGTTCTGAATGCCCGAATTGGGAATCTGTGTCAAAACTTTGTTAGGAATTATGTGATCCTTACTAGCTGGAAGTAAGGGAGATGGGGCATGAAGTTATTTCTAGGAGTTGGACACATACCAAGTTTAGCTCAGTTCTGGGCATCTTTGAAATACCTATACAAACTTGTTCCTACATAGTAACTTGCATCTTTGAATGAGAATGTGCTTGCTTACAGCAACGTGCTATATGTTCTGAATGCCCGAATTGGCAATCTGTGTCAAAACTTTGTTAGGAATTATGTGATCCTTACTAGCTGGAAGTAAGGGAGATGGGGCATGAAGTTATTTCTAGGAGTTGGACACATACCAAGTTTAGCTCAGTTCTGGGCATCTTTGAAATACCTATACAAACTTGTTCCTACATAGTAACTTGCAACTTTGAATGAGAATGTGCTTGCTTACAGCAACGTGCTATATGTTCTGAATGCCCGAATTGGGAATCTGTGTCAAAACTTTGTTAGGAATTATGTGATCCTTACTAGCTGGAAGTAAGGGAGATGGGGCATGAAGTTATTTCTAGGAGTTGGACACATACCAAGTTTAGCTCAGTTCTGTGCATCTTTGAAATACCTATACAAACTTGTTCCTACAGAGTAACTTGCATCTTTGAATGAGAATGTGCTTGCTTACAGCAACGTGCTATATGTTCTGAATGCCCGAATTGGGAATCTGTGTCAAAACTTTGTTAGGAATTATGTGATCCTTACTAGCTGGAAGTAAGGGAGATGGGGCATGAAGTTATTTCTAGGAGTTGGACACATACCAAGTTTAGCTCAGTTCTGGGCATCTTTGAAATACCTATACAAACTTGTTCCTACATAGTAACTTGCAACTTTGAATGAAAATGTGCTTGCTTAAAGCAACGTGCTATATGTTCTGAATGCCCGAATTGGGAATCTGTGTCAAAACTTTGTTAGGAATTATGTGATCCTTACTAGCTGGAAGTAAGGTAGATGGGGCATGAAGTTATTTCTAGGAGTTGGACACATACCAAGTTTAGCTCAGTTCTGGGCATCTTTGAAATACCTATACAAACTTGTTCCTCCATAGTAACTTGCATCTTTGAATGAAAATGTGCTTGCTTGCAGCAACGTGCTATATGTTCTGAATGCCCGAATAGGGAATCTGTGTCAAAACTTTGTTAGGAATTATGTGATCCTTACTAGCTGGAAGTAAGGGAGATGGGGCATGATGTTATTTCTAGGAGTTGGACACATACCAAGTTTAGCTCAGTTCTGGGCATCTTTGAAATACCTATACAAACTTGTTCCTACATAGTAACTTGCAACTTTGAATGAGAATGTGCTTGCTTACAGCAACGTGCTATATGTTCTGAATGCCCGAATTGGGAATCTGTGTCAAAACTTTGTTAGGAATTATGTGATCCTTACTAGCTGGAAGTAAGGGAGATGGGGCATGAAGTTATTTCTAGGAGTTGGACACATACCAAGTTTGGCTCAGTTCTGGGTTATTTGAAATACCTATACAAACTTGTTCCTACATAGTAACTTGCATCTTTGAATGAGAATGTGCTTGCTTACAGCAACGTGCTATATGTTCTGAATGCCCGAATTGGCAATCTGTGTCAAAACTTTGTTAGGAATTATGTGATCCTTACTAGCTGGAAGTAAGGGAGATGGGGCATGAAGTTATTTCTAGGAGTTGGACACATACCAAGTTTAGCTCAGTTCTGGGCATCTTTGAAATGCCTATACAAACTTGTTCCTACATAGTAACTTGCATCTTTGAATGAGAATGTGCTTGCTTACAGCAACGTGCTATATGTTCTGAATGCCCGAATTGGGAATCTGTGTCAAAACTTTGTTAGGAATTATGTGATCCTTACTAGCTGGAAGTAAGGGAGATGGGGCATGAAGTTATTTCTAGGAGTTGGACACATACCAAGTTTAGCTCAGTTCTGGGCATCTTTGAAATACCTATACAAACTTGTTCCTCCATAGTAACTTGCAACTTTGAATGAGAATGTGCTTGCTTGCAGCAACGTGCTATATGTTCTGAATGCCCGAATTGGGAATCTGTGCCAAAACTGTTAGGAATTATGTGATCCTTACTAGCTGGAAGTAAGGGAGATGGGGCATGATGTTATTTCTAGGAGTTGGACACATACCAAGTTTAGCTCAGTTCTGGGCATCTTTGAAATACCTATACAAACTTGTTCCTACATAGTAACTTGCAACTTTGAATGAAAATGTGATTGCTTACAGCAACGTGCTATATGTTCTGAATGCCCGAATTGGGAATCTGTGTCAAAACTTTGTTAGGAATTATGTGATCCTTACTAGCTGGAAGTAAGGGAGATGGGGCATGAAGGTATTTCTAGGAGTTGGACACATACCAAGTTTAGCTCAGTTCTGGGCATCTTTGAAATACCTATACAAACTTGTTCCTACATAGTAACTTACAACTTTGAATGAAAATGTGCTTGCTTACAGCAACGTGCTATATGTTCTGAATGCCCGAATTGGGAATCTGTGTCAAAACTTTGTTAGGAATTATGTGATCCTTACTAGCTGGAAGTAAGGGAGATGGGGCATGAAGTTATTTCTAGGAGTTGGACACATACCAAGTTTAGCTCAGTTCTGGGCATCTTTGAAATACCTATACAAACTTGTTCCTACATAGTAACTTGCAACTTTGAAAGAAAATGTGCTTGCTTACAGCAACGTGCTATATGTTCTGAATGCCCGAATTGGGAATCTGTGTCAAAACTTTGTTAGGAATTATGTCATCCTTACTAGCTGGAAAAAAGGGAGATGGGGCATGAAGTTATTTCTAGGAGTTGGACACATACCAAGTTTAGCTCAGTTCTGGGCATCTTTGAAATACCTATACAAACTTGTTCCTACATAGTAACTTGCATCTTTGAATGAGAATGTGCTTGCTTACAGCAACGTGCTATATGTTCTGAATGCCCGAATTGGGAATCTGTGCCAAAACTGTTAGGAATTATGTGATCCTTACTAGCTGGAAGTAAGGGAGATGGGGCATGATGTTATTTCTAGGAGTTGGACACATACCAAGTTTAGCTCAGTTCTGGGCATCTTTGAAATACCTATACAAACTTGTTCCTACATAGTAACTTGCAACTTTGGATGAAAACGTGCTTGCTTACAGCAACGTGCTATATGTTCTGAATGCCCGAATTGGGAATCTGTGTCAAAACTTTGTTAGGAATTATGTGATCCTTACTAGCTGGAAGTAAGGGAGATGGGGCATGAAGGTATTTCTAGGAGTTGGACACATACCAAGTTTAGCTCTGTTCTGGGCATCTTTGAAATACCTATACAAACTTGTTCCTACATAGTAACTTACAACTTTGAATGAAAATGTGCTTGCTTACAGCAACGTGCTATATGTTCTGAATGCCCGAATTGGGAATCTGTGTCAAAACTTTGTTAGGAATTATGTGATCCTTACCAGCTGGAAGTAAGGGAGATGGGGCATGAAGTTATTTCTAGGAGTTGGACACATACCAGGTTTAGCTCAGTTCTGGGCATCTTTGAAATACCTATACAAACTTGTTCCTACATAGTAACTTGCAACTTTGAAAGAAAATGTGCTTGCTTACAGCAACGTGCTATATGTTCTGAATGCCCGAATTGGGAATCTGTGTCAAAACTTTGTTAGGAATTATGTCATCCTTACTAGCTGGAAGTAAGGGAGATGGAGCATGAAGTTATTTCTAGGAGTTGGACACATACCAAGTTTAGCTCAGTTCTGGGCATCTTTGAAATACCTATACAAACTTGTTCCTACATAGTAACTTGCATCTTTGAATGAGAATGTGCTTGCTTACAGCAACGTGCTATATGTTCTGAATGCCCGAATTGGCAATCTGTGTCAAAACTTTGTTAGGAATTATGTGATCCTTACTAGCTGGAAGTAAGGGAGATGGGGCATGAAGTTATTTCTAGGAGTTGGACACATACCAAGTTTAGCTCAGTTCTGGGCATCTTTGAAATACCTATACAAACTTGTTCCTACATAGTAACTTGCATCTTTGAATGGGAATCTGCTTGCTTACAGCAACGTGCTATATGTTCTGAATGCCCGAATTGGGAATCTGTGTCAAAACTTTGTTAGGAATTATGTGATCCTTACTAGCTGGAAGTAAGGGAGATGGGGCATGAAGTTATTTCTAGGAGTTGGACACATACCAAGTTTAGCTCAGTTCTGGGCATCTTTGAAATACCTATACAAACTTGTTCCTACATAGTAACTTGCATCTTTGAATGGGAATCTGCTTGCTTACAGCAACGTGCTATATGTTCTGAATGCCCGAATTGGGAATCTGTGTCAAAACTTTGTTAGGAATTATGTGATCCTTACTAGCTGGAAGTAAGGGAGATGGGGCATGAAGTTATTTCTAGGAGTTGGACACATACCAAGTTTAGCTCAGTTCTGGGCATCTTTGAAATACCTATACAAACTTGTTCCTACATAGTAACTTGCAACTTTGAATGAGAATGTGCTTGCTTACAGCAACGTGCTATATGTTCTGAATGCCCGAATTGGGACTCTGTGTCAAAACTTTGTTAGGAATTATGTGATCCTTACTAGCTGGAAGTAAGGGAGATGGGGCATGAAGTTATTTCTAGGAGTTGGACACATACCAAGTTTAGCTCAGTTCTGGGCATCTTTGAAATACCTATACAAACTTGTTCCTACATAGTAACTTGCATCTTTGAATGAGAATGTTCTTGCTTACAGCAACGTGCTATATGTTCTGAATGCCCGAATTGGCAATCTGTGTCAAAACTTTGTTAGGAATTATGTGATCCTTACTAGCTGGAAGTAAGGGAGATGGGGCATGAAGTTATTTCTAGGAGTTGGACACATACCAAGTTTAGCTCAGTTCTGGGCATCTTTGAAATACCTATACAAACTTGTTCCTACATAGTAACTTGCATCTTTGAATGAGAATGTGCTTGCTTACAGCAACGTGCTATATGTTCTGAATGCCCGAATTGGCAATCTGTGTCAAAACTTTGTTAGGAATTATGTGATCCTTACTAGCTGGAAGTAAGGGAGATGGGGCATGAAGTTATTTCTAGGAGTTGGACACATACCAAGTTTAGCTCAATTCTGGGCATCTTTGAAATACCTATACAAACTTGTTCCTACATAGTAACTTGCAACGTTGAATGAGAATGTGCTTGCTTGCAGCAACGTGCTATATGTTCTGAATGCCCGAATAGGGAATCTGTGTCAAAACTTTGTTAGGAATTATGTGATCCTTACTAGCTGGAAGTAAGGGAGATGGGGCATGAAGTTATTTCTTGGAGTTGGACACATACGAAGTTTAGCTCAGTTCTGGGCATCTTTGAAATACCTATACAAACTTGTTCCTACCTAGTAACTTCCATCTTTGAATGAGAATGTGCTTGCTTGCAGCAACGTGCTATATGTTCTGAATGCCCGAATAGGGAATCTGTGTCAAAACTTTGTTAGAAATTATGTGATCCTTACTAGCTGGAAGTAAGGGAGATGGGGCATGAAGTTATTTCTAGGAGTTGGACACATACCAAGTTGAGCTCAGTTCTGGGCATCTTTGAAATACCTATACAAACTTGTTCCTACCTAGTAACTTGCATCTTTGAATGAGAATCTGCTTTCTTATAGCAACGTGCTATATGTTCTGAATGCCCGAATAGGGAATCTGTGTCAAAACTTTGTTAGGAATTATGTGATCCTTACTAGCTGGAAGTAAGGGAGATGGGGCATGAAGTTATTTCTAGGAGTTGGACACATACGAAGTTTAGCTCAGTTCTGGGCATCTTTGAAATACCTATACAAACTTGTTCCTTCCTAGTAACTTGCAACTTTGAATGAGAATGTGCTTGCTTACAGCAACGTGCTATATGTTCTGAATGCCCGAATTGGGAATCTGTGTCAAAACTTTGTTAGGAATTATGTGATCCTTACTAGCTGGAAGTAAGGGAGATGGGGCATGAAGTTATTTCTAGGAGTTGGACACATACCAAGTTTAGCTCAGTTCTGGGCATCTTTGAAATGCCTATACAAACTTGTTCCTACATAGTAACTTGCATCTTTGAATGAGAATCTGCTTGCTTACAGCATGTGCTATATGTTCTGAATGCACGAATTGGGAATCTGTGTCAAAACTTTGTTAGGAATTATGTGATCCTTACTAGCTGGAAGTAAGGGAGATGGGGCATGAAGTTATTTCTAGGAGTTGGACACATACCAAGTTTAGCTCAGTTCTGGGCGTCTTTGAAATACCTATACAAACTTGTTCCTACATAGTAACTTGCAACTTTGAATGAGAATGTGCTTGCTTGCAGCAACGTGCTATATGTTCTGAATGCCCGAATTGGGAATCTGTGTCAAAACTTTGTTAGGAATTATGTGATCCTTACTAGCTGGAAGTAAGGGAGATGGGGCATGAAGTTATTTCTAGGAGTTGGACACATACCAAGTTTAGCTCAGTTCTGGGCATCTTTGAAATACCTATACAAACTTGTTCCTACATAGTAACTTGCATCTTTGAATGAGAATGTGCTTGCTTGCAGCAACGTGCTATATGTTCTGAATGCCCGAATTGGGAATCTGTGTCAAAACTTTGTTAGGAATTATGTGATCCTTACTAGCTGGAAGTAAGGGAGATGGGGCATGAAGTTATTTCTAGGAGTTGGACACAGACCAAGTTTAGCTCAGTTCTGGGCATCTTTGAAATACCTATACAAACTTGTTCCTACATAGTAACTTGCATCTTTGAATGAGAATGTGCTTGCTTACAGCAACGTGCTATATGTTCTGAATGCCCGAATTGGGAATCTGTGCCAAAACTGTTAGGAATTATGTGATCCTTACTAGCTGGAAGTAAGGGAGATGGGGCATGATGTTATTTCTAGGAGTTGGACACATACCAAGTTTAGCTCAGTTCTGGGCATCTTTGAAATACCTATACAAACTTGTTCCTACATAGTAACTTGCAACTTTGAATGAAAATGTGATTGCTTACAGCAACGTGCTATATGTTCTGAATGCCCCAATTGGGAATCTGTGTCAAAACTTTGTTAGGAATTATGTGATCCTTACTAGCTGGAAGTAAGGGAGTTGGGGCATGAAGGTATTTCTAGGAGTTGGACACATACCAAGTTTAGCTCAGTTCTGGGCATCTTTGAAATACCTATACAAACTTGTTCCTACATAGTAACTTACAACTTTGAATGAAAATGTGCTTGCTTACAGCAACGTGCTATATGTTCTGAATGCCCGAATTGGGAATCTGTGTCAAAACTTTGTTAGGAATTATGTGATCCTTACTAGCTGGAAGTAAGGGAGATGGGGCATGAAGTTATTTCTAGGAGTTGGACACATACCAAGTTTAGCTCAGTTCTGGGCATCTTTGAAATACCTATACAAACTTGTTCCTACATAGTAACTTGCAACTTTGAAAGAAAATGTGCTTGCTTACAGCAACGTGCTATATGTTCTGAATGCCCGAATTGGGAATCTGTGTCAAAACTTTGTTAGGAATTATGTCATCCTTACTAGCTGGAAAAAAGGGAGATGGAGCATGAAGTTATTTCTAGGAGTTGGACACATACCAAGTTTAGCTCAGTTCTGGGCATCTTTGAAATACCTATACAAACTTGTTCCTACATAGTAACTTGCATCTTTGAATGAGAATGTGCTTGCTTACAGCAACGTGCTATATGTTCTGAATGCCCGAATTGGGAATCTGTGCCAAAACTGTTAGGAATTATGTGATCCTTACTAGCTGGAAGTAAGGGAGATGGGGCATGATGTTATTTCTAGGAGTTGGACACATACCAAGTTTAGCTCAGTTCTGGGCATCTTTGAAATACCTATACAAACTTGTTCCTACATAGTAACTTGCAACTTTGAATGAAAACGTGATTGCTTACAGCAACGTGCTATATGTTCTGAATGCCCGAATTTGGAATCTGTGTCAAAACTTTGTTAGGAATTATGTGATCCTTACTAGCTGGAAGTAAGGGAGATGGGGCATGAAGGTATTTCTAGGAGTTGGACACATACCAAGTTTAGCTCAGTTCTGGGCATCTTTGAAATACCTATACAAACTTGTTCCTACATAGTAACTTACAACTTTGAATGAAAATGTGCTTGCTTACAGCAACGTGCTATATGTTCTGATTGCCCGAATTGGGAATCTGTGTCAAAACTTTGTTAGGAATTATGTGATCCTTACCAGCTGGAAGTAAGGGAGATGGGGCATGAAGTTATTTCTAGGAGTTGGACACATACCAAGTTTACCTCAGTTCTGGGCATCTTTGAAATACCTATACAAACTTGTTCCTACATAGTAACTTGCAACTTTGAAAGAAAATGTGCTTGCTTACAGCAACGTGCTATATGTTCTGAATGCCCGAATTGGGAATCTGTGTCAAAACTTTGTTAGGAATTATGTCATCCTTACTAGCTGGAAGTAAGGGAGATGGAGCATGAAGTTATTTCTAGGAGTTGGACACATACCAAGTTTAGCTCAGTTCTGGGCATCTTTGAAATACCTATACAAACTTGTTCCTACATAGTAACTTGCATCTTTGAATGAGAATGTGCTTGCTTACAGCAACGTGCTATATGTTCTGAATGCCCGAATTGGCAATCTGTGTCAAAACTTTGTTAGGAATTATGTGATCCTTACTAGCTGGAAGTAAGGGAGATGGGGCATGAAGTTATTTCTAGGAGTTGGACACATACCAAGTTTAGCTCAGTTCTGGGCATCTTTGAAATACCTATACAAACTTGTTCCTACATAGTAACTTGCATCTTTGAATGGGAATCTGCTTGCTTACAGCAACGTGCTATATGTTCTGAATGCCCGAATTGGGAATCTGTGTCAAAACTTTGTTAGGAATTATGTGATCCTTACTAGCTGGAAGTAAGGGAGATGGGGCATGAAGTTATTTCTAGGAGTTGGACACATACCAAGTTTAGCTCAGTTCTGGGCATCTTTGAAATACCTATACAAACTTGTTCCTACATAGTAACTTGCATCTTTGAATGGGAATCTGCTTGCTTACAGCAACGTGCTATATGTTCTGAATGCCCGAATTGGGAATCTGTGTCAAAACTTTGTTAGGAATTATGTGATCCTTACTAGCTGGAAGTAAGGGAGATGGGGCATGAAGTTATTTCTAGGAGTTGGACACATACCAAGTTTAGCTCAGTTCTGGGCATCTTTGAAATACCTATACAAACTTGTTCCTACATAGTAACTTGCAACTTTGAATGAGAATGTGCTTGCTTACAGCAACGTGCTATATGTTCTGAATGCCCGAATTGGGAATCTGTGTCAAAACTTTGTTAGGAATTATGTGATCCTTACTAGCTGGAAGTAAGGGAGATGGGGCATGAAGTTATTTCTAGGAGTTGGACACATACCAAGTTTAGCTCAGTTCTGGGCATCTTTGAAATACCTATACAAACTTGTTCCTACATAGTAACTTGCAACGTTGAATGAGAATGTGCTTGCTTGCAGCAACGTGCTATATGTTCTGAATGCCCGAATAGGGAATCTGTGTCAAAACTTTGTTAGGAATTTTGTGATCCTTACTAGCTGGAAGTAAGGGAGATGGAGCATGAAGTTATTTCTTGGAGTTGGACACATACCAAGTTTAGCTCAGTTCTGGGCATCTTTGAAATACCTATACAAACTTGTTCCTACCTAGTAACTTCCATCTTTGAATGAGAATGTGCTTGCTTGCAGCAACGTGCTATATGTTCTGAATGCCCGAATAGGGAATCTGTGTCAAAACTTTGTTAGAAATTATGTGATCCTTACCAGCTGGAAGTAAGGGAGATGGGCATGAAGTTATTTCTAGGAGTTGGACACATACCAACTTGAGCTCAGTTCTGGGCATCTTTGAAATACCTATACAAACTTGTTCCTACATAGTAACTTGCATCTTTGAATGAGAATGTGCGTGCTTACAGCAACGTGCTATATGTTCTGAATGCCCGAATTGGGAATCTGTGTCAAAACTTTGTTAGGAATTATGTGATCCTTACTAGCTGGAAGTAAGGGAGATGGGGCATGAAGTTATTTCTAGGAGTTGGACACATACCAAGTTTAGCTCAGTTCTGGGCATCTTTGAAATACCTATACAAACTTGTTCCTACCTAGTAACTTGCAACTTTGAATGAGAATGTGCTTGCTTACAGCAACGTGCTATATGTTCTGAATGCCCGAATTGGGAATCTGTCTCAAAACTTTGTTAGGAATTATGTGATCCTTACTAGATGGAAGTAAGGGAGATGGGGCATGAAGTTATTTCTAGGAGTTGGACACATACCAAGTTTAGCTCAGTTCTGGGCATCTTTGAAATGCCTATACAAACTTGTTCCTACATAGTAACTTGCATCTTTGAATGAGAATCTGCTTGCTTACAGCAACGTGCTATATGTTCTGAATGCACGAATTGGGAATCTGTGTCAAAACTTTGTTAGGAATTATGTGATCCTTACTAGCTGGAAGTAAGGGAGATGGGGCATGAAGTTATTTCTAGGAGTTGGACACATACCAAGTTTAGCTCAGTTCTGGGCGTCTTTGAAATACCTATACAAACTTGTTCCTACATAGTAACTTGCAACTTTGAAAGAAAATGTGCTTGCTTACAGCAACGTGCTATATGTTCTGAATGCCCGAATTGGGAATCTGTGTCAAAACTTTGTTAGGAATTATGTCATCCTTACTAGCTGGAAGTAAGGGAGATGGAGCATGAAGTTATTTCTAGGAGTTGGACACATACCAAGTTTAGCTCAGTTCTGGGCATCTTTGAAATACCTATACAAACTTGTTCCTACATAGTAACTTGCATCTTTGAATGAGAATGTGCTTGCTTACAGCAACGTGCTATATGTTCTGAATGCCCGAATTGGCAATCTGTGTCAAAACTTTGTTAGGAATTATGTGATCCTTACTAGCTGGAAGTAAGGGAGATGGGGCATGAAGTTATTTCTAGGAGTTGGACACATACCAAGTTTAGCTCAGTTCTGGGCATCTTTGAAATACCTATACAAACTTGTTCCTACATAGTAACTTGCATCTTTGAATGGGAATCTGCTTGCTTACAGCAACGTGCTATATGTTCTGAATGCCCGAATTGGGAATCTGTGTCAAAACTTTGTTAGGAATTATGTGATCCTTACTAGCTGGAAGTAAGGGAGATGGGGCATGAAGTTATTTCTAGGAGTTGGACACATACCAAGTTTAGCTCAGTTCTGGGCATCTTTGAAATACCTATACAAACTTGTTCCTACCTAGTAACTTGCATCTTTGAATGGGAATCTGCTTGCTTACAGCAACGTGCTATATGTTCTGAAGGCCCGAATTGGGAATCTGTGTCAAAACTTTGTTAGGAATTATGTGATCCTTACTAGCTGGAAGTAAGGGAGATGGGGCATGAAGTTATTTCTAGGAGTTGGACACATACCAAGTTTAGCTCAGTTCTGGGCATCTTTGAAATACCTATACAAACTTGTTCCTACATAGTAACTTGCAACTTTGAATGAGAATGTGCTTGCTTACAGCAACGTGCTATATGTTCTGAATGCCCGAATTGGGAATCTGTGTCAAAACTTTGTTAGGAATTATGTGATCCTTACTAGCTGGAAGTAAGGGAGATGGGGCATGAAGTTATTTCTAGGAGTTGGACACATACCAAGTTTAGCTCAGTTCTGGGCATCTTTGAAATACCTATACAAACTTGTTCCTACATAGTAACTTGCATCTTTGAATGAGAATGTTCTTGCTTACAGCAACGTGCTATATGTTCTGAATGCCCGAATTGGCAATCTGTGTCAAAACTTTGTTAGGAATTATGTGATCCTTACTAGCTGGAAGTAAGGGAGATGGGGCATGAAGTTATTTCTAGGAGTTGGACACATACCAAGTTTAGCTCAGTTCTGGGCATCTTTGAAATACCTATACAAACTTGTTCCTACATAGTAACTTGCATCTTTGAATGAGAATGTGCTTGCTTACAGCAACGTGCTATATGTTCTGAATGCCCGAATTGGCAATCTGTGTCAAAACTTTGTTAGGAATTATGTGATCCTTACTAGCTGGAAGTAAGGGAGATGGGGCATGAAGTTATTTCTAGGAGTTGGACACATACCAAGTTTAGCTCAATTCTGGGCATCTTTGAAATACCTATACAAACTTGTTCCTACATAGTAACTTGCAACGTTGAATGAGAATGTGCTTGCTTGCAGCAACGTGCTATATGTTCTGAATGCCCGAATAGGGAATCTGTGTCAAAACTTTGTTAGGAATTATGTGATCCTTACTAGCTGGAAGTAAGGGAGATGGGGCATGAAGTTATTTCTTGGAGTTGGACACATACCAAGTTTAGCTCAGTTCTGGGCATCTTTGAAATACCTATACAAACTTGTTCCTACCTAGTAACTTCCATCTTTGAATGAGAATGTGCTTGCTTGCAGCAACGTGCTATATGTTCTGAATGCCCGAATAGGGAATCTGTGTCAAAACTTTGTTAGAAATTATGTGATCCTTACTAGCTGGAAGTAAGGGAGATGGGGCATGAAGTTATTTCTAGGAGTTGGACACATACCAAGTTGAGCTCAGTTCTGGGCATCTTTGAAATACCTATACAAACTTGTTCCTACCTAGTAACTTGCATCTTTGAATGAGAATCTGCTTTCTTATAGCAACGTGCTATATGTTCTGAATGCCCGAATAGGGAATCTGTGTCAAAACTTTGTTAGGAATTATGTGATCCTTACTAGCTGGAAGTAAGGGAGATGGGGCATGAAGTTATTTCTAGGAGTTGGACACATACGAAGTTTAGCTGAGTTCTGGGCATCTTTGAAATACCTATACAAACTTGTTCCTTCCTAGTAACTTGCAACTTTGAATGAGAATGTGCTTGCTTACAGCAACGTGCTATATGTTCTGAATGCCCGAATTGGGAATCTGTGTCAAAACTTTGTTAGGAATTATGTGATCCTTACTAGCTGGAAGTAAGGGAGATGGGGCATGAAGTTATTTCTAGGAGTTGGACACATACCAAGTTTAGCTCAGTTCTGGGCATCTTTGAAATGCCTATACAAACTTGTTCCTACATAGTAACTTGCATCTTTGAATGAGAATCTGCTTGCTTACAGCAACGTGCTATATGTTCTGAATGCACGAATTGGGAATCTGTGTCAAAACTTTGTTAGGAATTATGTGATCCTTACTAGCTGGAAGTAAGGGAGATGGGGCATGAAGTTATTTCTAGGAGTTGGACACATACCAAGTTTAGCTCAGTTCTGGGCGTCTTTGAAATACCTATACAAACTTGTTCCTACATAGTAACTTGCAACTTTGAATGAGAATGTGCTTGCTTGCAGCAACGTGCTATATGTTCTGAATGCCCGAATTGGGAATCTGTGTCAAAACTTTGTTAGGAATTATGTGATCCTTACTAGCTGGAAGTAAGGGAGATGGGGCATGAAGTTATTTCTAGGAGTTGGACACATACCAAGTTTAGCTCAGTTCTGGGCATCTTTGAAATACCTATACAAACTTGTTCCTACATAGTAACTTGCATCTTTGAATGAGAATGTGCTTGCTTGCAGCAACGTGCTATATGTTCTGAATGCCCGAATTGGGAATCTGTGTCAAAACTTTGTTAGGAATTATGTGATCCTTACAAGCTGGAAGTAAGGGAGATGGGGCATGAAGTTATTTCTAGGAGTTGGACACAGACCAAGTTTAGCTCAGTTCTGTGCATCTTTGAAATACCTATACAAACTTGTTCCTACATAGTAACTTGCATCTTTGAATGAGAATGTGCTTGCTTAAAGCAACGTGCTATATGTTCTGAATGCCCCAATTGGGAATCTGTGTCAAAACTTTGTTAGGAATTATGTGATCCTTACTAGCTGGAAGTAAGGGAGATGGGGCATGAAGTTATTTCTAGGAGTTGGACACATACCAAGTTTAGCTCAGTTCTGGGCATCTTTGAAATACCTATACAAACTTGTTCCTACATAGTAACTTGCAACTTTGAAAGAAAATGTGCTTGCTTACAGCAACGTGCTATATGTTCTGAATGCCCGAATTGGGAATCTGTGTCAAAACTTTGTTAGGAATTATGTCATCCTTACTAGCTGGAAAAAAGGGAGATGGAGCATGAAGTTATTTCTAGGAGTTGGACACATACCAAGTTTAGCTCAGTTCTGGGCATCTTTGAAATACCTATACAAACTTGTTCCTACATAGTAACTTGCATCTTTGAATGAGAATGTGCTTGCTTACAGCAACGTGCTATATGTTCTGAATGCCCGAATTGGGAATCTGTGCCAAAACTGTTAGGAATTATGTGATCCTTACTAGCTGGAAGTAAGGGAGATGGGGCATGATGTTATTTCTAGGAGTTGGACACATACCAAGTTTAGCTCAGTTCTGGGCATCTTTGAAATACCTATACAAACTTGTTCCTACATAGTAACTTGCAACTTTGAATGAAAACGTGATTGCTTACAGCAACGTGCTATATGTTCTGAATGCCCGAATTTGGAATCTGTGTCAAAACTTTGTTAGGAATTATGTGATCCTTACTAGCTGGAAGTAAGGGAGATGGGGCATGAAGGTATTTCTAGGAGTTGGACACATACCAAGTTTAGCTCAGTTCTGGGCATCTTTGAAATACCTATACAAACTTGTTCCTACATAGTAACTTACAACTTTGAATGAGAATGTGCTTGCTTACAGCAACGTGCTATATCTTCTGAATGCCCGAATTGGGAATCTGTGTCAAAACTTTGTTAGGAATTATGTGATCCTTACCAGCTGGAAGTAAGGGAGATGGGGCATGAAGTTATTTCTAGGAGTTGGACACATACCAAGTTTACCTCAGTTCTGGGCATCTTTGAAATACCTATACAAACTTGTTCCTACATAGTAACTTGCAACTTTGAAAGAAAATGTGCTTGCTTACAGCAACGTGCTATATGTTCTGAATGCCCGAATTGGGAATCTGTGTCAAAACTTTGTTAGCAATTATGTCATCCTTACTAGCTGGAAGTAAGGGAGATGGAGCATGAAGTTATTTCTAGGAGTTGGACACATACCAAGTTTAGCTCAGTTCTGGGCATCTTTGAAATACCTATACAAACTTGTTCCTACATAGTAACTTGCATCTTTGAATGAGAATGTGCTTGCTTACAGCAACGTGCTATATGTTCTGAATGCCCGAATTGGCAATCTGTGTCAAAACTTTGTTAGGAATTATGTGATCCTTACTAGCTGGAAGTAAGGGAGATGGGGCATGAAGTTATTTCTAGGAGTTGGACACATACCAAGTTTAGCTCAGTTCTGGGCATCTTTGAAATACCTATACAAACTTGTTCCTTCCTAGTAACTTGCAACTTTGAATGAGAATGTGCTTGCTTACAGCAACGTGCTATATGTTCTGAATGCCCGAATTGGGAATCTGTGTCAAAACTTTGTTAGGAATTATGTGATCCTTACAAGCTGGAAGTAAGGGAGATGGGGCATGAAGTTATTTCTAGGAGTTGGACACATACCAAGTTTAGCTCAGTTCTGTGCATCTTTGAAATACCTATACAAACTTGTTCCTACATAGTAACTTGCATCTTTGAATGAGAATGTGCTTGCTTAAAGCAACGTGCTATATGTTCTGAATGCCCGAATTGGGAATCTGTGCCAAAACTGTTAGGAATTATGTGATCCTTACTAGCTGGAAGTAAGGGAGATGGGGCATGATGTTATTTCTAGGAGTTGGACACATACCAAGTTTAGCTCAGTTCTGGGCATCTTTGAAATACCTATACAAACTTGTTCCTACATAGTAACTTGCAACTTTGAATGAAAATGTGATTGCTTACAGCAACGTGCTATATGTTCTGAATGCCCCAATTGGGAATCTGTGTCAAAACTTTGTTAGGAATTATGTGATCCTTACTAGCTGGAAGTAAGGGAGATGGGGCATGAAGGTATTTCTAGGAGTTGGACACATACCAAGTTTAGCTCAGTTCTGGGCATCTTTGAAATACCTATACAAACTTGTTCCTACATAGTAACTTACAACTTTGAATGAAAATGTGCTTGCTTACAGCAACGTGCTATATGTTCTGAATGCCCGAATTGGGAATCTGTGTCAAAACTTTGTTAGGAATTATGTGATCCTTACTAGCTGGAAGTAAGGGAGATGGGGCATGAAGTTATTTCTAGGAGTTGGACACATACCAAGTTTAGCTCAGTTCTGGGCATCTTTGAAATACCTATACAAACTTGTTCCTACATAGTAACTTGCAACTTTGAAAGAAAATGTGCTTGCTTACAGCAACGTGCTATATGTTCTGAATGCCCGAATTGGGAATCTGTGTCAAAACTTTGTTAGGAATTATGTCATCCTTACTAGCTGGAAAAAAGGGAGATGGAGCATGAAGTTATTTCTAGGAGTTGGACACATACCAAGTTTAGCTCAGTTCTGGGCATCTTTGAAATACCTATACAAACTTGTTCCTACATAGTAACTTGCATCTTTGAATGAGAATGTGCTTGCTTACAGCAACGTGCTATATGTTCTGAATGCCCGAATTGGGAATCTGTGCCAAAACTGTTAGGAATTATGTGATCCTTACTAGCTGGAAGTAAGGGAGATGGGGCATGATGTTATTTCTAGGAGTTGGACACATACCAAGTTTAGCTCAGTTCTGGGCATCTTTGAAATACCTATACAAACTTGTTCCTACATAGTAACTTGCAACTTTGAATGAAAACGTGATTGCTTACAGCAACGTGCTATATGTTCTGAATGCCCGAATTTGGAATCTGTGTCAAAACTTTGTTAGGAATTATGTGATCCTTACTAGCTGGAAGTAAGGGAGATGGGGCATGAAGGTATTTCTAGGAGTTGGACACATACCAAGTTTAGCTCAGTTCTGGGCATCTTTGAAATACCTATACAAACTTGTTCCTACATAGTAACTTACAACTTTGAATGAGAATGTGCTTGCTTACAGCAACGTGCTATATCTTCTGAATGCCCGAATTGGGAATCTGTGTCAAAACTTTGTTAGGAATTATGTGATCCTTACCAGCTGGAAGTAAGGGAGATGGGGCATGAAGTTATTTCTAGGAGTTGGACACATACCAAGTTTACCTCAGTTCTGGGCATCTTTGAAATACCTATACAAACTTGTTCCTACATAGTAACTTGCAACTTTGAAAGAAAATGTGCTTGCTTACAGCAACGTGCTATATGTTCTGAATGCCCGAATTGGGAATCTGTGTCAAAACTTTGTTAGCAATTATGTCATCCTTACTAGCTGGAAGTAAGGGAGATGGAGCATGAAGTTATTTCTAGGAGTTGGACACATACCAAGTTTAGCTCAGTTCTGGGCATCTTTGAAATACCTATACAAACTTGTTCCTACATAGTAACTTGCATCTTTGAATGAGAATGTGCTTGCTTACAGCAACGTGCTATATGTTCTGAATGCCCGAATTGGCAATCTGTGTCAAAACTTTGTTAGGAATTATGTGATCCTTACTAGCTGGAAGTAAGGGAGATGGGGCATGAAGTTATTTCTAGGAGTTGGACACATACCAAGTTTAGCTCAGTTCTGGGCATCTTTGAAATACCTATACAAACTTGTTCCTACATAGTAACTTGCATCTTTGAATGGGAATCTGCTTGCTTACAGCAACGTGCTATATGTTCTGAATGCCCGAATTGGGAATCTGTGTCAAAACTTTGTTAGGAATTATGTGATCCTTACTAGCTGGAAGTAAGGGAGATGGGGCATGAAGTTATTTCTAGGAGTTGGACACATACCAAGTTTAGCTCAGTTCTGGGCGTCTTTGAAATACCTATACAAACTTGTTCCTACATAGTAACTTGCAACTTTGAATGAGAATGTGCTTGCTTGCAGCAACGTGCTATATGTTCTGAATGCCCGAATTGGGAATCTGTGTCAAAACTTTGTTAGGAATTATGTGATCCTTACTAGCTGGAAGTAAGGGAGATGGGGCATGAAGTTATTTCTAGGAGTTGGACACATACCAAGTTTAGCTCAGTTCTGGGCATCTTTGAAATACCTATACAAACTTGTTCCTACATAGTAACTTGCAACTTTGAATGAGAATGTGCTTGCTTACAGCAACGTGCTATATGTTCTGAATGCCCGAATTGGGAATCTGTGTCAAAACTTTGTTAGGAATTATGTGATCCTTACTAGCTGGAAGTAAGGGAGATGGGGCATGAAGTTATTTCTAGGAGTTGGACACATACCAAGTTTAGCTCAGTTCTGGGCATCTTTGAAATACCTATACAAACTTGTTCCTACATAGTAACTTGCAACGTTGAATGAGAATGTGCTTGCTTGCAGCAACGTGCTATATGTTCTGAATGCCCGAATAGGGAATCTGTGTCAAAACTTTGTTAGGAATTTTGTGATCCTTACTAGCTGGAAGTAAGGGAGATGGAGCATGAAGTTATTTCTTGGAGTTGGACACATACCAAGTTTAGCTCAGTTCTGGGCATCTTTGAAATACCTATACAAACTTGTTCCTACATAGGAACTTGCATCTTTGAATGAGAATGTGCTTGCTTACAGCAACGTGCTATATGTTCTGAATGCCCGAATTGGCAATCTGTGTCAAAACTTTGTAAGGAATTATGTGATCCTTACTAGCTGGAAGTAAGGGAGATGGGGCATGAAGTTATTTCTAGGAGTTGGACACATACCAAGTTTAGCTCAGTTCTGGGCATCTTTGAAATACCTATACAAACTTGTTCCTACATAGTAACTTGCATCTTTGAATGGGAATCTTCTTGCTTACAGCAACGTGCTATATTTTCTGAATGCCCGAATTGGGAATCTGTGTCAAAAGTTTGTTAGGATTTATGTGATCCTTACTAGCTGGAAGTAAGGGAGATGGGGCATGAAGTTATTTCTAGGAGTTGGACACATACCAAGTTTAGCTCAGTTCTGGGCATCTTTGAAATACCTATACAAACTTGTTCCTACATAGTAACTTGCAACTTTGAATGAGAATGTGCTTGCTTACAGCAACGTGCTATATGTTCTGAATGCCCGAATTGGGAATCTGTGTCAAAACTTTGTTAGGAATTATGTGATCCTTACTAGCTGGAAGTAAGGGAGATGGGGCATGAAGTTATTTCTAGGAGTTGGACACATACCAAGTTTAGCTCAGTTCTGGGCATCTTTGAAATACCTATACAAACTTGTTCCTACATAGTAACTTGCATCTTTGAATGAGAATGTGCTTGCTTACAGCAACGTGCTTTATGTTCTGAATGCCGAATAGGGAATCTGTGTCAAAAATTTGTTAGGAATTATGTGATCCTTACTAGCTGGAAGTAAGGGAGATGGGGCATGAAGTTATTTCTAGGAGTTGGACACATACCAAGTTTAGCTCAGTTCTGGGCATCTTTGAAATACCTATACAAACTTGTTCCTACATAGTAACTTGCATCTTTAAATGAGAATGTGCTTGCTTGCAGCAACGTGCTATATGTTCTGAATGCCCGAATAGGGAATCTGTGTCAAAACTTTGTTAGGAATTATGTGATCCTTACTAGCTGGAAGTAAGGGAGATGGGGCATGAAGTTATTTCTAGGAGTTGGACACATACCAAGTTTAGCTCAGTTCTGGGCATCTTTGAAATACCTATACAAACTTGTTCCTACATAGTAACTTGCAACTTTGAATGAGAATGTGCTTGCTTGCAGCAACGTGCTATATGTTCTGAATACCCGAATTGGGAATCTGTGTGAAAACTTTGTTAGGAATTATGTGATCCTTACTAGCTGGAAGTAAGGGAGATGGGGCATGAAGTTATTTCTAGGAGTTGGACACATACCAAGTTTAGCTCAGTTCTGGGCATCTTTGAAATACCTATACAAACTTGTTCCTACATAGTAACTTGCAACTTTGAATGAAAATGTGCTTGCTTACAGCAACGTGCTATATGTTCTGAATGCCCGAATTGGGAATCTGTGTCAAAACTTTGTTAGGAATTATGTGATCCTTACTAGCTGGAAGTAAGGGAGATGGGGCATGAAGTTATTTCTAGGAGTTGGACACATACCAAGTTTAGCTCAGTTCTGGGCATCTTTGAAATACCTATACAAACTTGTTCCTACATAGTAACTTGCATCATTAATGAGAATGTGCTTGCTTACAGCAACGTGCTATATGTTCTGAATGCCCGAATTGGGAATCTGTGTCAAAACTTTGTTAGGAATTATGTGATCCTTACTAGCTGGAAGTAAGGGAGATGGGGCATGAAGTTATTTCTAGGAGTTGGACACATACCAAGTTTAGCTCAGTTCTGGGCATTTTTGAAATACCTATACAAACTTGTTCCTACATAGTAACTTGCAACTTTGAATGAGAATCTGCTTGCTTACAGCAACGTGCTATATGTTCTGAATGCCCGAATTGGGAATCTGTGTCAAAACTTTGTTAGGAATTATGTGATCCTTACTAGCTGGAAGTAAGGGAGATGGGGCATGAAGTTATTTCTAGGAGTTGGACACATACCAAGTTTAGCTCAGTTCTGGGCATCTTTGAAATACCTATACAAACTTGTTCCTACATAGTAACTTGCATCTTTGAATGAGAATGTGCTTGCTTACAGCAACGTGCTATATGTTCTGAATGCCCGAATTTGCAATCTATGTCAAAACTTTGTTAGGAATTATGTGATCCTTACTAGCTGGAAGTAAGGGAGATGGGGCATGAAGGTATTTCTAGGAGTTGGACACATACCAAGTTTAGCTCAGTTCTGGGCATCTTTGAAATACCTATACAAACTTGTTCCTACATAGTAACTTGCATCTTTGAATGGGAATCTGCTTGCTTACGGCAACGTGCTATATGTTCTGAATGCCCGAATTGGGAATCTGTGTCAAAACTTTGTTAGGAATTATGTGATCCTTACTAGCTGGAAGTAAGGGAGATGGGGCATGAAGTTATTTCTTGGAGTTGGACACATACCAAGTTTAGCTCAGTTCTGGGCATCTTTGAAATACCTATACAAACTTGTTCCTACATAGTAACTTGCATCTTTGAATGAGAATCTGCTTGCTTACAGCCACGTGCTATATGTTCTGAATGCCCGAATTGGCAATCTGTGTCAAAACTTTGTTAGGAATTATGTGATCCTTACTAGCTGGAAGTAAGGGAGATGGGGCATGAAGTTATTTCTAGGAGTTGGACACATACCAAGTTTAGCTCAGTTCTGGGCATCTTTGAAATACCTATACAAACTTGTTCCTACATAGTATCTTGCAACTTTGAATGAGAATGTGCTTGCTTACAGCAACGTGCTACATGTTCTGAATGCTCGAATTGGGAATCTGTGTCAAAACTTTGTTAGGAATTATGTGATCCTTACTAGCTGGAAGTAAGGGAGATGGGGCATGAAGTTATTTCTAGGAGTTGGACACATACCAAGTTTAGCTCAGTTCTGGGCATCTTTGAAATACCTATACAAACTTGTTCCTACATAGTAACTTGCAACTTTGAATGAGAATGTGCTTGCTTGCAGCAACGTGCTATATGTTCTGAATGCCCGAATTGGGAATCTGTGTCAAAACTTTGTTAGGAATTATGTGATCCTTACTAGCTGGAAGTAAGGGAGATGGGGCATGAAGTTATTTCTAGGAGTTGGACACATACCAAGTTTAGCTCAGTTCTGGGCATCTTTGAAATACCTATACAAACTTGTTCCTACATAGTAACTTGCATCTTTGAATGAGAATGTGCTTGCTTACAGCAACGTGCTATATGTTCTGAATGCCCGAATTGGGAATCTGTGTCAAAACTTTGTTAGGAATTATGTGATCCTTACTAGCTGGAAGTAAGGGAGATGGGGCATGAAGTTATTTCTAGGAGTTGGACACATACCAAGTTTAGCTCAGTTCTGGGCATCTTTGAAATACCTATACAAACTTGTTCCTACATAGTAACTTGCATCATTAATGAGAATGTGCTTGCTTACAGCAACGTGCTATATGATCTGAATGCCCGAATTGGGAATCTGTGTCAAAACTTTGTTAGGAATTATGTGATCCTTACTAGCTGGAAGTAAGGGAGATGGGGCATGAAGTTATTTCTAGGAGTTGGACACATACCAAGTTTAGCTCAGTTCTGGGCATCTTTGAAATACCTATACAAACTTGTTCCTACATAGTAACTTGCAACTTTGAATGAGAATGTGCTTGCTTACAGCAACTTGCTATATGTTCTGAATGCCCGAATTGGGAATCTGTGTCAAAACTTTGTTAGGAATTATGTGATCCTTACTAGCTGGAAGTAAGGGAGATGGGGCATGAAGTTATTTCTAGGAGTTGGACACATACCAAGTTTAGCTCAGTTCTGGGCATCTTTGAAATACCTATACAAACTTGTTCCTACCTAGTAACTTGCATCTTTAATGAGAATGTGCTTGCTTACAGCAACGTGCTATATGTTCTGAATGCCCGAATTGGGAATCTGTGTCAAAACTCTGTTAGGAATTATGTGATCCTTACTAGCTGGAAGTAAGGGAGATGGGGCATGAAGTTATTTCTAGGAGTTGGAAACATACCAAGTTTAGCTCAGTTCTGGGCATCTTTGAAATACCTATACAAACTTGTTCCTACCTAGTAACTTGCATCTTTGAATGAGAATCTGCTTGCTTACAGCAACGTGCTATATGTTCTGAATGCCCGAATTGGGATTCTGTGTCAAAACTTTGTTAGGAATTATGTGATCCTTACTAGCTGGAAGTAAGGGAGATGGGGCATGAAGTTATTTCTAGGAGTTGGACACATACCAAGTTTAGCTCAGTTCTGGGCATCTTTGAAATACCTATGCAAACTTGTTCCTACATAGTAACTTGCAACTTTGAATGAGAATCTGCTTGCTTACAGCAACGTGCTATATGTTCTGAATGCCCGAATTGCGAATCTGTGTCAAAACTTTGTTAGGAATTATGTGATCCTTACTAGCTGGAAGTAAGGGAGATGGGGCATGAAGTTATTTCTAGGAGTTGGACACATACCAAGTTTAGCTCAGTTCTGGGGATCTTTGAAATACCTATACAAACTTGTTCCTACATAGTAACTTGCATCTTTGAATGAGAATCTGCTTGCTTACAGCAACGTGCTATATGTTCTGAATGCCCGAATTGGGAATCTGTGTCAAAACTTTGTTAGGAATTATGTCATCCTTACTAGTTGGAAGTAAGGGAGATGGAGCATGAAGTTATTTCTAGGAGTTGGACACATACCAAGTTTAGCTCAGTTCTGGGCATCTTTGAAATACCTATACAAACTTGTTCCTACATAGTAACTTGCAACTTTGAATGAAAATGTGCTTGCTTACAGCAACGTGCTATATGTTCTGAATGCCCGAATTGGGAATCTGTGTCAAAACTTTGTTAGGAATTATGTGATCCTTACTAGCTGGAAGTAAGGGAGATGGGGCATGAAGTTATTTCTAGGAGTTGGACACATACCAAGTTTAGCTCAGTTCTGGGCATCTTTGAAATACCTATACAAACTTGTTCCTACATAGTAACTTGCATCTTTGAATGAGAATCTGCTTGCTTACAGCAACGTGCTATATGTTCTGAATGCCCGAATTGGGAATCTGTGTCAAAACTTTGTTAGGAATTATGTGATCCTTACTAGCTGGAAGTAAGGGAGATGGGGCATGAAGTTATTTCTAGGAGTTGGACACATACCAAGTTTAGCTCAGTTCTGGGCATCTTTGAAATACCTATACAAACTTGTTCCTACATAGTAACTTGCATCTTTGAATGAGAATGTGCTTGCTTACAGCAACGTGCTATATGTTCTGAATGCCCGAATTGGCAATCTATGTCAAAACTTTGTAAGGAATTATGTGATCCTTACTAGCTGGAAGTAAGGGAGATGGGGCATGAAGTTATTTCTAGGAGTTGGACACATACCAAGCTTAGCTCAGTTCTGGGCATCTTTGAAATACCTATACAAACTTGTTCCTACATAGTAACTTGCATCTTTGAATGAGAATGTGCTTGCTTACAGCAACGTGCTATATGTTCTGAATGCCCGAATTGGCAATCTGTGTCAAAACTTTGTTAGGAATTATGTGATCCTTACTAGCTGGAAGTAAGGGAGATGGGGCATGAAGTTATTTCTAGGAGTTGGACACATACCAAGTTTAGCTCAGTTCTGGGCATCTTTGAAATACCTATACAAACTTGTTCCTACATAGTAACTTGCATCTTTGAATGAGAATGTGCTTGCTTACAGCAACGTGCTATATGTTCTGAATGCCCGAATTGGGAATCTGTGTCAAAACTTTGTTAGGAATTATGTGATCCTTACTAGCTGGAAGTAAGGGAGATGGGGCATGAAGTTATTTCTAGGAGTTGGACACATACCAAGTTTAGCTCAGTTCTGGGCATCTTTGAAATACCTATACAAACTTGTTCCTACATAGTAACTTGCATCTTTGAATGAGAATGTGCTTGCTTACAGCAACGTGCTATATGTTCTGAATGCCCGAATTGGGAATCTGTGTCAAAACTTTGTTAGGAATTATGTGATCCTTACTAGCTGGAAGTAAGGGAGATGGGGCATGAAGTTATTTCTAGGAGTTGGACACATACCAAGTTTAGCTCAGTTCTGGGCATCTTTGAAATACCTATACAAACTTGTTCCTACATAGTAACTTGCATCTTTGAATGAGAATGTGCTTGCTTACAGCAACGTGCTATATGTTCTGAATGCCGAATAGGGAATCTGTGTCAAAACTTTGTTAGGAATTATGTGATCCTTACTAGCTGGAAGTAAGGGAGATGGGGCATGAAGTTATTTCTAGGAGTTGGACACATACCAAGTTTAGCTCAGTTCTGGGCATCTTTGAAATACCTATACAAACTTGTTCCTACATAGTAACTTGCATCTTTGAATGAGAATGTGCTTGCTTGCAGCAACGTGCTATATGTTCTGAATGCCCGAATAGGGAATCTGTGTCAAAACTTTGTTAGGAATTATGTGATCCTTACTAGCTGGAAGTAAGGGAGATGGGGCATGAAGTTATTTCTAGGAGTTGGACACATACCAAGTTTAGCTCAGTTCTGGGCATCTTTGAAATACCTATACAAACTTGTTCCTACATAGTAACTTGCATCTTTGAATGAGAATGTGCTTGCTTGCAGCAACGTGCTATATGTTCTGAATGCCCGAATTGGGAATCTGTGTCAAAACTTTGTTAGGAATTATGTGATCCTTACTAGCTGGAAGTAAGGGAGATGGGGCATGAAGTTATTTCTAGGAGTTGGACACATACCAAGTTTAGCTCAGTTCTGGGCATCTTTGAAATACCTATACAAACTTGTTCCTACATAGTAACTTGCAACTTTGAATGAGAATGTGCTTGCTTGCAGCAACGTGCTATATGTTCTGAATGCCCGAATTGGGAATCTGTGTCAAAACTTTGTTAGGAATTATGTGATCCTTACTAGCTGGAAGTAAGGGAGATGGGGCATGAAGTTATTTCTAGGAGTTGGACACATACCAAGTTTAGCTCAGTTCTGGGCATCTTTGAAATACCTATACACACTTGTTCCTACATAGTAACTTGCATCTTTGAATGAGAATGTGCTTGCTTACAGCAACGTGCTATATGTTCTGAATGCCGAATAGGGAATCTGTGTCAAAAATTTGTTAGGAATTATGTGATCCTTACTAGCTGGAAGTAAGGGAGATGGAGCATGAAGTTATTTCTAGGAGTTGGACACATACCAAGTTTAGCTCAGTTCTGGGCATCTTTGAAATACCTATACACACTTGTTCCTACATAGTAACTTGCATCTTTGAATGAGAATGTGCTTGCTTGCAGCAACGTGCTATATGTTCTGAATGCCCGAATAGGGAATCTGTGTCAAAACTTTGTTAGGAATTATGTGATCCTTACTAGCTGGAAGTAAGGGAGATGGGGCATGAAGTTATTTCTAGGAGTTGGACACATACCAAGTTTAGCTCAGTTCTGGGCATCTTTGAAATACCTATACAAACTTGTTCCTACATAGTAACTTGCAACTTTGAATGAGAATGTGCTTGCTTACAGCAACGTGCTATATGTTCTGAATGCCCGAATTGGGAATCTGTGTCAAAACTTTGTTAGGAATTATGTGATCCTTACTAGCTGGAAGTAAGGGAGATGGGGCATGAAGTTATTTCTAGGAGTTGGACACATACCAAGTTTAGCTCAGTTCTGGGCATCTTTGAAATACCTATACAAACTTGTTCCTACATAGTAACTTGCATCATTAATGAGAATGTGCTTGCTTACAGCAACGTGCTATATGTTCTGAATGCCCGAATTGGGAATCTGTGTCAAAACTTTGTTAGGAATTATGTGATCCTTACTAGCTGGAAGTAAGGGAGATGGGACATGAAGTTATTTCTAGGAGTTGGAAACATACCAAGTTTAGCTCAGTTCTGGGCATCTTTGAAATACCTATACAAACTTGTTCCTACCTAGTAACTTGCATCTTTGAATGAGAATCTGCTTGCTTACAGCAACGTGCTATATGTTCTGAATGCCCGAATTGGGAATCTGTGTCAAAACTTTGTTAGGAATTATGTGATCCTTACTAGCTGGAAGTAAGGGAGATGGGGCATGAAGTTATTTCTAGGAGGTGGACACATACCAAGTTTAGCTCAGTTCTGGGCATCTTTGAAATACCTATACAAACTTGTTCCTACATAGTAATTTGCAACTTTGAATGAAAATGTGCTTGCTTACAGCAACGTGCTATATGTTCTGAATGCCCGAATTGGGAATCTGTGTCAAAACTTTGTTAGGAATTATGTGATCCTTACTAGCTGGAAGTAAGGGAGATGGGGCATGAAGTTATTTCTAGGAGTTGGACACATACCAAGTTTAGCTCAGTTCTGGGCATCTTTGAAATACCTATACAAACTTGTTCCTACATAGTAACTTGCAACTTTGAATGAGAATGTGCTTGCTTGCAGCAACGTGCTATATGTTCTGAATACCCGAATTGGGAATCTGTGTGAAAACTTTGTTAGGAATTATGTGATCCTTACTAGCTGGAAGTAAGGGAGATGGGGCATGAAGTTATTTCTAGGAGTTGGACACATACCAAGTTTAGCTCAGTTCTGGGCATCTTTGAAATACCTATACAAACTTGTTCCTACATAGTAACTTGCAACTTTGAATGAAAATGTGCTTGCTTACAGCAACGTGCTATATGTTCTGAATGCCCGAATTGGGAATCTGTGTCAAAACTTTGTTAGGAATTATGTGATCCTTACTAGCTGGAAGTAAGGGAGATGGGGCATGAAGTTATTTCTAGGAGTTGGACACATACCAAGTTTAGCTCAGTTCTGGGCATCTTTGAAATACCTATACAAACTTGTTCCTACATAGTAACTTGCATCATTAATGAGAATGTGCTTGCTTACAGCAACGTGCTATATGTTCTGAATGCCCGAATTGGGAATCTGTGTCAAAACTTTGTTAGGAATTATGTGATCCTTACTAGCTGGAAGTAAGGGAGATGGGGCATGAAGTTATTTCTAGGAGTTGGACACATACCAAGTTTAGCTCAGTTCTGGGCATCTTTGAAATACCTATACAAACTTGTTCCTACATAGTAACTTGCAACTTTGAATGAGAATGTGCTTGCTTACAGCAACTTGCTATATGTTCTGAATGCCCGAATTGGGAATCTGTGTCAAAACTTTGTTAGGAATTATGTGATCCTTACTAGCTGGAAGTAAGGGAGATGGGGCATGAAGTTATTTCTAGGAGTTGGACACATACCAAGTTTAGCTCAGTTCTGGGCATCTTTGAAATACCTATACAAACTTGTTCCTACCTAGTAACTTGCATCTTTGAATGAGAATCTGCTTGCTTACAGCAACGTGCTATATGTTCTGAATGCCCGAATTGGGAATCTGTGTCAAAACTTTGTTAGGAATTATGTGATCCTTACTAGCTGGAAGTAAGGGAGATGGGGCATGAAGTTATTTCTAGGAGTTGGACACATACCAAGTTTAGCTCAGTTCTGGGCATCTTTGAAATACCTAAACAAACTTGTTCCTACCTAGTAACTTGCATCTTTAATGAGAATGTGCTTGCTTACAGCAACGTGCTATATGTTCTGAATGCCCGAATTGGGAATCTGTGTCAAAACTTTGTTAGGAATTATGTGATCCTTACTAGCTGGAAGTAAGGGAGATGGGGCATGAAGTTATTTCTAGGAGTTGGAAACATACCAAGTTTAGCTCAGTTCTGGGCATCTTTGAAATACCTATACAAACTTGTTCCTACCTAGTAACTTGCATCTTTGAATGAGAATCTGCTTGCTTACAGCAACGTGCTATATGTTCTGAATGCCCGAATTGGGAATCTGTGTCAAAACTTTGTTAGGAATTATGTGATCCTTACTAGCTGGAAGTAAGGGAGATGGGGCATGAAGTTATTTCTAGGAGGTGGACACATACCAAGTTTAGCTCTGTTCTGGGCATCTTTGAAATACCTATACAAACTTGTTCCTACATAGTAACTTGCAACTTTGAATGAAAATGTGTTGCTTACAGCAACGTGCTATATGTTCTGAATGCCCGAATTGGGAATCTGTGTCAAAACTTTGTTAGGAATTATGTGATCCTTACTAGCTGGAAGTAAGGGAGATGGGGCATGAAGTTATTTCTAGGAGTTGGACACATACCAAGTTTAGCTCAGTTCTGGGGATCTTTGAAATACCTATACAAACTTGTTCCTACATAGTAACTTGCATCTTTGAATGAGAATCTGCTTGCTTACAGCAACGTGCTATATGTTCTGAATGCCCGAATTGGGAATCTGTGTCAAAACTTTGTTAGGAATTATGTCATCCTTACTAGTTGGAAGTAAGGGAGATGGAGCATGAAGTTATTTCTTGGAGTTGGACACATACCAAGTTTAGCTCAGTTCTGGGCATCTTTGAAATACCTATACAAACTTGTTCCTACATAGTAACTTGCAACTTTGAATGAAAATGTGCTTGCTTACAGCAACGTGCTATATGTTCTGAATGCCCGAATTGGGAATCTGTGTCAAAACTTTGTTAGGAATTATGTGATCCTTACTAGCTGGAAGTAAGGGAGATGGGGCATGAAGTTATTTCTAGGAGTTGGACACATACCAAGTTTAGCTCAGTTCTGGGCATCTTTGAAATACCTATACAAACTTGTTCCTACATAGTAACTTGCAACTTTGAATGAGAATCTGCTTGCTTACAGCAACGTGCTATATGTTCTGAATGACCGAATTGGGAATCTGTGTCAAAACTTTGTTAGGAATTATGTGATCCTTACTAGCTGGAAGTAAGGGAGATGGGGCATGAAGTTATTTCTAGGAGTTGGACACATACCAAGTTTAGCTCAGTTCTGGGCATCTTTGAAATACCTATACAAACTTGTTCCTACATAGTAACTTGCATCTTTGAATGAGAATGTGCTTGCTTACAGCAACGTGCTATATGTTCTGAATGCCCGAATTTGCAATCTATGTCAAAACTTTGTTAGGAATTATGTGATCCTTACTAGCTGGAAGTAAGGGAGATGGGGCATGAAGTTATTTCTAGGAGTTGGACACATACCAAGTTTAGCTCAGTTCTGGGCATCTTTGAAATACCTATACAAACTTGTTCCTACATAGTAACTTGCATCTTTGAATGGGAATCTGCTTGCTTACAGCAACGTGCTATATTTTCTGAATGCCCGAATTGGGAATCTGTGTCAAAAGTTTGTTAGGAATTATGTGATCCTTACTAGCTGGAAGTAAGGGAGATGGGGCATGAAGTTATTTCTAGGAGTTGGACACATACCAAGTTTAGCTCAGTTCTGGGCATCTTTGAAATACCTATACAAACTTGTACCTACATAGTAACTTGCAACTTTGAATGAGAATGTGCTTGCTTACAGCAACGTGCTATATGTTCTGAATGCCCGAATTGGGAATCTGTGTCAAAACTTTGTTAGGAATTATGTGATCCTTACTAGCTGGAAGTAAGGGAGATGGGGCATGAAGTTATTTCTAGGAGTTGGACACATACCAAGTTTAGCTCAGTTCTGGGCATCTTTGAAATACCTATACAAACTTGTTCCTACATAGTAACTTGCAACTTTGAATGAGAATGTGCTTGCTTGCAGCAACGTGCTATATGTTCTGAATGCCCGAATTGGGAATCTGTGTCAAAACTTTGTTAGGAATTATGTGATCCTTACTAGCTGGAAGTAAGGGAGATGGGGCATGAAGTTATTTCTAGGAGTTGGACACATACCAAGTTTAGCTCAGTTCTGGGCATCTTTGAAATACCTATACAAACTTGTTCCTACATAGTAACTTGCATCTTTGAATGAGAATGTGCTTGCTTACAGCAACGTGCTATATGTTCTGAATGCCCGAATTGGGAATCTGTGTCAAAACTTTGTTAGGAATTATGTGATCCTTACTAGCTGGAAGTAAGGGAGATGGGGCATGAAGTTATTTCTAGGAGTTGGACACATACCAAGTTTAGCTCAGTTCTGGGCATCTTTGAAATACCTATACAAACTTGTTCCTACATAGTAACTTGCATCTTTGAATGGGAATCTGCTTGCTTACAGCAACGTGCTATATTTTCTGAATGCCCGAATTGGGAATCTGTGTCAAATGTTTGTTAGGAATTATGTGATCCTTACTAGCTGGAAGTAAGGGAGATGGGGCATGAAGTTATTTCTAGGAGTTGGACACATACCAAGTTTAGCTCAGTTCTGGGCATCTTTGAAATACCTATACAAACTTGTTCCTACATAGTAACTTGCAACTTTGAATGAGAATGTGCTTGCTTACAGCAACGTGCTATATGTTCTGAATGCCCGAATTGGGAATCTGTGTCAAAACTTTGTTAGGAATTATGTGATCCTTACTAGCTGGAAGTAAGGGAGATGGGGCATGAAGTTATTTCTAGGAGTTGGACACATACCAAGTTTAGCTCAGTTCTGGGCATCTTTGAAATACCTATACAAACTTGTTCCTACATAGTAACTTGCATCTTTGAATGAGAATGTGCTTGCTTACAGCAACGTGCTATATGTTCTGAATGCCCGAATTGGCAATCTGTGTCAAAACTTTGTTAGGAATTATGTGATCCTTACTAGCTGGAAGTAAGGGAGATGGGGCATGAAGTTATTTCTAGGAGTTGGACACATACCAAGTTTAGCTCAGTTCTGGGCATCTTTGAAATACCTATACAAACTTGTTCCTACATAGTAACTTGCATCTTTGAATGAGAATGTGCTTGCTTACAGCAACGTGCTATATGTTCTGAATGCCCGAATTGGCAATCTGTGTCAAAACTTTGTTAGGAATTATGTGATCCTTACTAGCTGGAAGTAAGGGAGATGGGGCATGAAGTTATTTCTAGGAGTTGGACACATACCAAGTTTAGCTCAGTTTTGGGCATTTTTGAAATACCTATACAAACTTGTTCCTACATAGTAACTTGCAACTTTGAATGAGAATGTGCTTGCTTGCAGCTACGTGCTATATGTTCTGAATGCCCGAATAGGGAATCTGTGTCAAAACTTTGTTAGGAATTATGTGATCCTTACTAGCTGGAAGTAAGGGAGATGGAGCATGAAGTTATTTCTTGGAGTTGGACACATACCAAGTTTAGCTCAGTTCTGGGCATCTTTGAAATACCTATACAAACTTGTTCCTACCTAGTAACTTGCAACTTTGAATGAAAATGTGCTTGCTTACAGCAACGTGCTATATGTTCTGAATGCCCGAATTGGGAATCTGTGTCAAAACTTTGTTAGGAATTATGTCATCCTTACTAGCTGGAAGTAAGGGAGATGGGGCATGAAGTTATTTCTAGGAGTTGGACACATACCAAGTTTAGCTCAGTTCTGGGCATCTTTGAAATACCTATACAAACTTGTTCCTACATAGTAACTTGCAACTTTGAATGAAAATGTGCTTGCTTACACCAACGTGCTATATGTTCTGAATGCCCGAATTGGGAATCTGTGTGAAAACATTGTTAGGAATTATGTGATCCTTACTAGCTGGAAGTAAGGGAGATGGGGCATGAAGTTATTTCTAGGAGTTGGACACATACCAAGTTTAGCTCAGTTCTGGGCATCTTTGAAATACCTATACAAACTTGTTCCTACCTAGTAACTTGCATCTTTGAATGAGAATGTGCTTGCTTACGGCAACGTGCTATATGTTCTGAATGCCCGAATTGGGAATCTGTGTCAAAACTTTGTTAGGAATTATGTGATCCTTACTAGCTGGAAGTAAGGGAGATGGGGCATGAAGTTATTTCTTGGAGTTGGACACATACCAAGTTTAGCTCAGTTCTGGGCATCTTTGAAATACCTATACAAACTTGTTCCTACATAGTAACTTGCATCTTTGAATGAGAATCTGCTTGCTTACAGCAACGTGCTATATGTTCTGAATGCCCGAATTGGCAATCTGTGTCAAAACTTTGTTAGGAATTATGTGATCCTTACTAGCTGGAAGTAACGGAGATGGGGCATGAAGTTATTTCTAGGAGTTGGACACATACCAAGTTTAGCTCAGTTCTGGGCATCTTTGAAATACCTATACAAACTTGTTCCTACATAGTATCTTGCAACTTTGAATGAGAATGTGCTTGCTTACAGCAACGTGCTACATGTTCTGAATGCTCGAATTGGGAATCTGTGTCAAAACTTTGTTAGGAATTATGTGATCCTTACTAGCTGGAAGTAAGGAAGATGGGGCATGAAGTTATTTCTAGGAGTTGGACACATACCAAGTTTAGCTCAGTTCTGGGCATCTTTGAAATACCTATACAAACTTGTTCCTACATAGTAACTTGCAACTTTGAATGAGAATGTGCTTGCTTACAGCAACGTGCTATATGTTCTGAATGCCCGAATTGGGAATCTGTGTCAAAACTTTGTTAGGAATTATGTGATCCTTACTAGCTGGAAGTAAGGGAGATGGGGCATGAAGTTATTTCTAGGAGTTGGAGACATACCAAGTTTAGCTCAGTTCTGGGCATCTTTGAAATACCTATACAAACTTGTTCCTACATAGTAACTTGCAACTTTGAATGAGAATCTGCTTGCTGACAGCAACGTGCTATATGTTCTGAATGCCCGAATTGGGAATCTGTGTCAAAACTTTGTTAGGAATTATGTCATCCTTAATAGCTGGAAGTAAGGGAGATGGGGCATGAAGTTATTTCTAGGAGTTGGACACATACCAAGTTTAGCTCAGTTCTGGGCATCTTTGAAATACCTATACAAACTTGTTCCTACATAGTAACTTGCATCTTTGAATGAGAATCTGCTTGCTGACAGCAACGTGCTATATGTTCTGAATGCCCGAATTGGGAATCTGTGTCAAAACTTTGTTAGGAATTATGTCATCCTTAATAGCTGGAAGTAAGGGAGATGGGGCATGAAGTTATTTCTAGGAGTTGGACACATACCAAGTTTAGCTCAGTTCTGGGCATCTTTGAAATACCTATACAAACTTGTTCCTACATAGTAACTTGCATCTTTGAATGAGAATCTGCTTGCTTACAGCAACGTGCTATATGTTCTGAATGCCCGAATTGGGAATCTGGTCAAAACTTTGTTAGGAATTATGTGATCCTTACTAGCTGGAAGTAAGGGAGATGGGGCATGAAGTTATTTCTAGGAGTTGGACACATACCAAGTTTAGCTCAGTTCTGGGCATCTTTGAAATACCTATACAAACTTGTTCCTACATAGTAACTTGCAACTTTGAATGAGAATGTGCTTGCTTACAGCAACGTGCTATATGTTCTGAATGCCCGAATTGGGAATCTGTGTCAAAACTTTGTTAGGAATTATGTGATCCTTACTAGCTGGAAGTAAGGGAGATGGGGCATGAAGTTATTTCTAGGAGTTGGACACATACCAAGTTTAGCTCAGTTCTGGGCATCTTTGAAATACCTATACAAACTTGTTCCTACCTAGTAACTTGCATCTTTGAGTGAGAATGTGCTTGCTTGCAGCAACGTGCTGTATGTCCTGAATGCCCGAATAGGGAATCTGTGTCAAAACTTTGTTAGGAATTATGTGATCCTTACTAGCTGGAAGTAAGGGAGATGGGGCATGAAGTTATTTCTAGGAGTTGGACACATACCAAGTTTAGCTCAGTTCTGGGCATCTTTGAAATACCTATACAAACTTGTTCCTACCTAGTAACTTGCATCTTTGAATGAGAATGTGCTTGCTTGCAGCAACGTGCTATATGTTCTGAATGCCCGAATAGGGAATCTGTGTCAAAACTTTGTTAGGAATTATGTGATCCTTACTAGCTGGAAGTAAGGGAGATGGGGCCTGAAGTTATTTCTAGGAGTTGGACACATACCAAGTTTAGCTCAGTTCTGGGCATCTTTGAAATACCTATACAAACTTGTTCCTACATAGTAACTTGCATCTTTGAATGAGAATGTGCTTGCTTACAGCAACGTGCTATATGTTCTGAATGCCCGAATTGGCAATCTGTGTCAAAACTTTGTTAGGAATTATGTGATCCTTACTAGCTGGAAGTAAGGGAGATGGGGCATGAAGTTATTTCTAGGAGTTGGACACATACCAAGTTTAGCTCAGTTCTGGGCATCTTTGAAATACCTATACAAACTTGTTCCTACCTAGTAACTTGCAACTTTGAATGAGAATGTGCTTGCTTACAGCAACGTGCTATATGTTCTGAATGCCCGAATTGGGAATCTGTGTCAAAACTTTGTTAGGAATTATGTGATCCTTACTAGCTGGAAGTAAGGGAGATGGGGCATGAAGTTATTTCTAGGAGTTGGACACATACCAAGTTTAGCTCAGTTCTGGGCATCTTTGAAATACCTATACAAACTTGTTCCTACATAGTAACTTGCAACTTTGAATGAGAATGTGTTTGCTTACCGCAACGTGCTATATGTTCTGAATGCCCGAATTGGGAATCTGTGTCAAAACTTTGTTAGGAATTATGTGATCCTTACTAGCTGGAAGTAAGGGAGATGGGGCATGAAGTTATTTCTAGGAGTTGGACACATACCAAGTTTAGCTCAGTTCTGGGCATCTTTGAAATACCTATACAAACTTGTTCCTACATAGTAACTTGCAACTTTGAATGAGAATGTGCTTGCTTACAGCAACGTGCTATATGTTCTGAATGCCCGAATTGGGAATCTGTGTCAAAACTTTGTTAGGAATTATGTGATCCTTACTAGCTGGAAGTAAGGGAGATGGGGCATGAAGTTATTTCTAGCAGTTGGACACATACCAAGTTTAGCTCAGTCCTGGGCATCTTTGAAATACCTATACAAACTTGTTCCTACATAGTAACTTGCATCTTTGAATGAGAATGTGCTTGCTTGCAGCAACGTGCTATATGTTCTGAATGCCCGAATCGGGAATCTGTGTCAAAACTTTGTTAGGAATTATGTGATCCTTACTAGCTGGAAGTAAGGGAGATGGGGCATGAAGTTATTTTTAGGAGTTGGACACATACCAAGTTTAGCTCAGTTCTGGGCATCTTTGAAATACCTATACAAACTTGTTCCTACATAGTAACTTGCATCTTTGAATGAGAATGTGCTTGGTTGCAGCAACGTGCTATATGTTCTGAATGCCCGAATCGGGAATCTGTGTCAAAACTTTGTTAGGAATTATGTGATCCTTACTAGCTGGAAGTAAGGGAGATGGGGCATGAAGTTATTTCTAGGAGTTGGACACATACCAAGTTTAGCTCAGTTCTGGGCATCTTTGAAATACCTATACAAACTTGTTCCTACATAGTAACTTGCAACTTTGAATGAGAATGTGCTTGCTTGCAGCAACGTGCTATATGTTCTGAATGCCCGAATAGGGAATCTGTGTCAAAACTTTGTTAGGAATTATGTGATCCTTACTAGCTGGAAGTAAGGGAGATGGAGCATGAAGTTATTTCTTGGAGTTGGACACATACCAAGTTTAGCTCAGTTCTGGGCATCTTTGAAATACCTATACAAACTTGTTCCTACCAAGTAACTTGCATCTTTGAATGAGAATGTGCTTGCTTGCAGCAACGTGCTATATGTTCTGAATGCCCGAATTGGGAATCTGTGTCAAAACTTTGTTAGGAATTATGTGATCCTTACTAGCTGGAAGTAAGGGAGATGGGGCATGAAGTTATTTCTAGGAGTTGGACACATACCAAGTTTAGCTCAGTTCTGGGCATCTTTGAAATACCTATACAAACTTGTTCCTACCTAGTAACTTGCAACTTTGAATGAGAATGTGCTTGCTTACAGCAACGTGCTATATGTTCTGAATGCCCGAATAGGGAATCTGTGTCAAAACTTTGTTAGGAATTATGTGATCCTTACTAGCTGGAAGTAAGGGAGATGGGGCATGAAGTTATTTCTAGGAGTTGGACACATACCAAGTTTAGCTCAGTTCTGGGCATCTTTGAAATACCTATACAAACTTGTTCCTACATAGTAACTTGCAACTTTGAATGAGAATGTGCTTGCTTACAGCAACGTGCTATATGTTCTGAATGCCCGAATCGGGAATCTGTGTCAAAACTTTGTTAGGAATTATGTGATCCTTACTAGCTGGAAGTAAGGGAGATGGGGCATGAAGTTATTTCTAGGAGTTGGACACATACCAAGTTTAGCTCAGTTCTGGGCATCTTTGAAATACCTATACAAACTTGTTCCTACATAGTAACTTGCAACTTTGAATGAGAATGTGCTTGCTTGCAGCAACGTGCTATATGTTCTGAATGCCCGAATAGGGAATCTGTGTCAAAACTTTGTTAGGAATTATGTGATCCTTACTAGCTGGAAGTAAGGGAGATGGAGCATGAAGTTATTTCTTGGAGTTGGACACATACCAAGTTTAGCTCAGTTCTGGGCATCTTTGAAATACCTATACAAACTTGTTCCTACCAAGTAACTTGCATCTTTGAATGAGAATGTGCTTGCTTGCAGCAACGTGCTATATGTTCTGAATGCCCGAATTGGGAATCTGTGTCAAAACTTTGTTAGGAATTATGTGATCCTTACTAGCTGGAAGTAAGGGAGATGGGGCATGAAGTTATTTCTAGGAGTTGGACACATACCAAGTTTAGCTCAGTTCTGGGCATCTTTGAAATACCTATACAAACTTGTTCCTACCTAGTAACTTGCAACTTTGAATGAGAATGTGCTTGCTTACAGCAACGTGCTATATGTTCTGAATGCCCGAATAGGGAATCTGTGTCAAAACTTTGTTAGGAATTATGTGATCCTTACTAGCTGGAAGTAAGGGAGATGGGGCATGAAGTTATTTCTAGGAGTTGGACACATACCAAGTTTAGCTCAGTTCTGGGCATCTTTGAAATACCTATACAAACTTGTTCCTACATAGTAACTTGCAACTTTGAATGAGAATGTGCTTGCTTACAGCAACGTGCTATATGTTCTGAATGCCCGAATTGGGAATCTGTGTCAAAACTTTGTTAGGAATTATGTCATCCTTACTAGCTGGAAGTAAGGGAGATGGGGCATGAAGTTATTTCTAGGAGTTGGACACATACCAAGTTTAGCTGGTTCTGGGCATCTTTGAAATACCTATACAAACTTGTTCCTACATAGTAACTTGCATCTTTGAATGAGAATGTGCTTGCTTACAGCAACGTGCTATATGTTCTGAATGCCCGAATTGGCAATCTGTGTCAAAACTTTGTTAGGAATTATGTGATCCTTACTAGCTGGAAGTAAGGGAGATGGGGCATGAAGTTATTTCTAGGAGTTGGACACATACCAAGTTTAGCTCAGTTCTGGGCATCTTTGAAATACCTATACAAACTTGTTCCTACATAGTAACTTGCAACTTTGAATGAGAATGTGCTTGCTTGCAGCAACGTGCTATATGTTCTGAATGCCCGAATAGGGAATCTGTGTCAAAACTTTGTTAGGAATTATGTGATCCTTACTAGCTGGAAGTAAGGGAGATGGGGCATGAAGTTATTTCTAGGAGTTGGACACATACCAAGTTTAGCTCAGTTCTGGGCATCTTTGAAATACCTATACAAACTTGTTCCTACATAGTAACTTGCAACTTTGAATGAGAATGTGCTTGCTTGCAGCAACGTGCTATATGTTCTGAATGCCCGAATTGGGAATCTGTGTCAAAACTTTGTTAGGAATTATGTGATCCTTACTAGCTGGAAGTAAGGGAGATGGGGCATGAAGTTATTTCTAGGAGTTGGACACATACCAAGTTTAGCTCAGTTCTGGGCATCTTTGAAATACCTATACAAACTTGTTCCTACCTAGTAACTTGCATCTTTGAATGAGAATGTGCTTGCTTGCAGCAACGTGCTATATGTTCTGAATGCCCGAATAGGGAATCTGTGTCAAAACTTTGTTAGGAATTATGTGATCCTTACTAGCTGGAAGTAAGGGAGATGGGGCATGAAGTTATTTCTAGGAGTTGGACACATACCAAGTTTAGCACAGTTCTGGGCATCTTTGAAATACCTATACAAACTTGTTCCTACCTAGTAACTTGCATCTTTGAATGAGAATGTGCTTGCTTGCAGCAACGTGCTATATGTTCTGAATGCCCGAATTGGGAATCTGTGTCTAAACTTTGTTAGGAATTATGTGATCCTTACTAGCTGGAAGTAAGGGAGATGGGGCATGAAGTTATTTCTAGGAGTTGGACACATACCAAGTTTAGCTCAGTTCTGGGCATCTTTGAAATACCTATACAAACTTGTTCCTACATAGTAACTTGCATCTTTGAATGAGAATGTGCTTGCTTACAGCAACGTGCTATATGTTCTGAATGCCCGAATTGGCAATCTGTGTCAAAACTTTGTTAGGAATTATGTGATCCTTACTAGCTGGAAGTAAGGGAGATGGGGCATGAAGTTATTTCTAGGAGTTGGACACATACCAAGTTTAGCTCAGTTCTGGGCATCTTTGAAATACCTATACAAACTTGTTCCTACATAGTAACTTGCATCTTTGAATGAGAATGTGCTTGGTTGCAGCAACGTGCTATATGTACTGAATGCCCGAATCGGGAATCTGTGTCAAAACTTTGTTAGGAATTATGTGATCCTTACTAGCTGGAAGTAAGGGAGATGGGGCATGAAGTTATTTCTAGGAGTTGGACACATACCAAGTTTAGCTCAGTTCTGGGCATCTTTGAAATACCTATACAAACTTGTTCCTACCTAGTAACTTGCATCTTTGAATGAGAATGTGCTTGCTTGCAGCAACGTGCTATATGTTCTGAATGCCCGAATAGGGAATCTGTGTCAAAACTTTGTTAGGAATTATGTGATCCTTACTAGCTGGAAGTAAGGGAGATGGGGCATGAAGTAATTTTAGGAGTTGGACACATACCAAGTTTAGCTCAGTTCTGGGCATCTTTGAAATACCTATACAAACTTGTTCCTACCTAGTAACTTGCATCTTTGAATGAGAATCTGCTTGCTTACAGCAACGTGCTATATGTTCTGAATGCCCGAATAGGGAATCTGTGTCAAAACTTTGTTAGGAATTATGTGATCCTTACTAGCTGGAAGTAAGGGAGATGGGGCATGAAGTTATTTCTAGGAGTTGGACACATACCAAGTTTAGCTCAGTTCTGGGCATCTTTGAAATACCTATACAAACTTGTTCCTACCTACTAACTTGCTACTTTGAATGAAAATGTGCTTGCTTACAGCAACGTGCTATATGTTCTGAATGCCCGAATTGGGAATCTGTGTCAAAACTTTGTTAGGAATTATGTGATCCTTACTAGCTGGAAGTAAGGGAGATGGGGCATGAAGTTATTTCTAGGAGTTGGACACATACCAAGTTTAGCTCAGTTCTGGGCATCTTTGAAATACCTATACAAACTTGTTCCTACATAGTAACTTGCAACTTTGAATGAGAATGTGCTTGCTTGCAGCAACGTGCTATATGTTCTGAATGCCCGAATAGGGAATCTGTGTCAAAACTTTGTTAGGAATTATGTGATCCTTACTAGCTGGAAGTAAGGGAGATGGAGCATGAAGTTATTTCTTGGAGTTGGACACATACCAAGTTTAGCTCAGTTCTGGGCATCTTTGAAATACCTATACAAACTTGTTCCTACCTAGTAACTTGCATCTTTGAATGAGAATGTGCTTGCTTGCAGCAACGTGCTATATGTTCTGAATGCCCGAATTGGGAATCTGTGTCAAAACTTTGTTAGGAATTATGTGATCCTTACTAGCTGGAAGTAAGGGAGATGGGGCATGAAGTTATTTCTAGGAGTTGGACACATACCAAGTTTAGCTCAGTTCTGGGCATCTTTGAAATACCTATACAAACTTGTTCCTACCTAGTAACTTGCAACTTTGAATGAGAATGTGCTTGCTTACAGCAACGTGCTATATGTTCTGAATCCCCGAATAGGGAATCTGTGTCAAAACTTTGTTAGGAATTATGTGATCCTTACTAGCTGGAAGTAAGGGAGATGGGGCATGAAGTTATTTCTAGGAGTTGGACACATACCAAGTTTAGCTCAGTTCTGGGCATCTTTGAAATACCTATACAAACTTGTTCCTACATAGTAACTTGCAACTTTGAATGAGAATGTGCTTGCTTACAGCAACGTGCTATATGTTCTGAATGCCCGAATTGGGAATCTGTGTCAAAACTTTGTTAGGAATTATGTGATCCTTACTAGCTGGAATTAAGGGAGATGGGGCATGAAGTTATTTCTAGCAGTTGGACACATACCAACTTTAGCTCAGTTCTGGGCATCTTTGAAATACCTATACAAACTTGGTCCTACATAGTACCTTGCAACTTTGAATGAAAATGTGCTTGCTTACAGCAACGTGCTATATGTTCTGAATGCCCGAATTGGGAATCTGTGTCAAAACTTTGTTAGGAATTATGTGATCCTTATTAGCTGGAAGTAAGGGAGATGGGGCATGAAGTTATTTCTAGGAGTTGGACACATACCAAGTTTAGCTCAGTTCTGGGCATCTTTGAAATACCTATACAAACTTGTTCCTACATAGTAACTTGCATCTTTGAATGAGAATCTGCTTGCTGACAGCAACGTGCTATATGTTCTGAATGCCCGAATTGGGAATCTGTGTCAAAACTTTGTTAGGAATTATGTCATCCTTACTAGCTGGAAGTAAGGGAGATGGGGCATGAAGTTATTTCTAGGAGTTGGACACATACCAAGTTTAGCTCAGTTCTGGGCATCTTTGAAATACCTATACAAACTTGTTCCTACATAGTAACTTGCATCTTTGAATGAGAATCTGCTTGCTTACAGCAACGTGCTATATGTTCTGAATGCCCGAATTGGGAATCTGGTCAAAACTTTGTTAGGAATTATGTGATCCTTACTAGCTGGAAGTAAGGGAGATGGGGCATGAAGTTATTTCTAGGAGTTGGACACATACCAAGTTTAGCTCAGTTCTGGGCATCATTGAAATACCTATACAAACTTGTTCCTACATAGTAACTTGCAACTTTGAATGAGAATCTGCTTGCTTACAGCAACGTGCTATATGTTCTGAATGCCCGAATTGGGAATCTGTGTCAAAACTTTGTTAGGAATTATGTGATCCTTACTAGCTGGAAGTAAGGGAGATGGGGCATGAAGTTATTTCTAGGAGTTGGACACATACCAAGTTTAGCTCAGTTCTGGGCATCTTTGAAATACCTATACAAACTTGTTCCTACATAGTAACTTGCATCTTTGAATGAGAATGTGCTTGCTTACAGCAACGTGCTATATGTTCTGAATGCCCGAATTGGGAATCTGTGTCAAAACTTTGTTAGGAATTAGGTGATCGTTACTAGCTGGAAGTAAGGGAGATGGGGCATGAAGTTATTTCTAGGAGTTGGACACATACCAAGTTTAGCTCAGTTCTGGGCATCTTTGAAATACCTATACAAACTTGTTCCTACATAGTAACTTGCATCTTTGAATGAGAATTTGCTTGCTTACAGCAACGTGCTATATGTTCTGAATGCCCGAATTGGCAATCTGTGTCAAAACTTTGTTAGGAATTATGTGATCCTTACTAGCTGGAAGTAAGGGAGATGGGGCATGAAGTTATTTCTAGGAGTTGGACACATACCAAGTTTAGCTCAGTTCTGGGCATCTTTGAAATACCTATACAAACTTGTTCCTACGTAGTAACTTGCAACTTTGAATGAGAATGTGCTTGCTTGCAGCAACGTGCTATATGTTCTGAATGCCCGAATAGGGAATCTGTGTCAAAACTTTGTTAGGAATTATGTGATCCTTACTAGCTGGAAGTAAGGGAGATGGGGCATGAAGTTATTTCTAGGAGTTGGACACATACCAAGTTTAGCTCAGTTCTGGGCATCTTTGAAATACCTATACAAACTTGTTCCTACATAGTAACTTGCAACTTTGAATGAGAATGTGCTTGCTTACAGCAACGTGCTATATGTTCTGAATGCCCGAATTGGGAATCTGTGTCAAAACTTTGTTAGGAATTATGTGATCCTTACTAGCTGGAAGTAAGGGAGATGGGGCATGAAGTTATTTCTAGGAGTTGGACACATACCAAGTTTAGCTCAGTTCTGGGCATATTTGAAATACCTATACAAACTTGTTCCTACCTAGTAACTTGCATCTTTGAATGAGAATGTGCTTGCTTGCAGCAACGTGCTATATGTTCTGAATGCCCGAATAGGGAATCTGTGTCAAAACTTTGTTAGGAATTATGTGATCCTTACTAGCTGGAAGTAAGGGAGATGGGGCATGAAGTTATTTCTAGGAGTTGGACACATAGCAAGTTTAGCTCAGTTCTGGGCATCTTTGAAATACCTATACAAACTTGTTCCTACCTAGTAACTTGCATCTTTGAATGAGAATGTGCTTGCTTGCAGCAACGTGCTATATGTTCTGAATGCCCGAATAGGGAATCTGTGTCAAAACTTTGTTAGGAATTATGTGATCCTTACTAGCTGGAAGTAAGGGAGATGGGGCATGAAGTTATTTCTAGGTGTTGGACACATACCACGTTTAGCTCAGTTCTGGGCATCTTTGAAATACCTATACAAACTTGTTCCTACCTAGTAACTTGCATCTTTGAATGAGAATCTGCTTGCTTACAGCAACGTGCTATATGTTCTGAATGCCCGAATAGGCAATCTGTGTCAAAACATTGTTAGGAATTATGTGATCCTTACTAGCTGGAAGTAAGGGAGATGGGGCATGAAGTTATTTCTAGGAGTTGGACACATACCACGTTTAGCTCAGTTCTGGGCATCTTTGAAATACCTATACAAACTTGTTCCTACCTAGTAACTTGCATCTTTGAATGAGAATCTGCTTGCTTACAGCCACGTGCTATATGTTCTGAATGCCCGAATTGGCAATCTGTGTCAAAACTTTGTTAGGAATTATGTGATCCTTACTAGCTGGAAGTAAGGGAGATGGGGCATGAAGTTATTTCTAGGAGTTGGACACATACCAAGTTTAGCTCAGGTCTGGGCATCTTTGAAATACCTATACAAACTTGTTCCTACCTAGTAACTTGCAACTTTGAATGAGAATGTGTTTGCTTACAGCAACGTGCTATATGTTCTGAATGCCCGAATAGGGAATCTGTGTCAAAACTTTGTTAGGAATTATGTGATCCTTACTAGCTGGAAGTAAGGGAGATGGGGCATGAAGTTATTTCTAGGAGTTGGACACATACCAAGTTTAGCTGAGTTCTGGGCATCTTTGAAATACCTATACAAACTTGTTCCTACATAGTAACTTGCAACTTTGAATGAGAATGTGTTTGCTTACAGCAACGTGCTGTATGTTCTGAATGCCCGAATTGGGAATCTGTGTCAAAACTTTGTTAGGAATTATGTGACCCTTACTAGCTGGAAGTAAGGGAGATGGGGCATGAAGTTATTTCTAGGAGTTGGACACATACCAAGTTTAGCTCAGTTCTGGGCATCTTTGAAATACCTATACAAACTTGTTCCTACATAGTAACTTGCAACTTTGAATGAGAATGTGCTTGCTTACAGCAACGTGCTATATGTTCTGAATGCCCGAATTGGGAATCTGTGTCAAAACTTTGTTAGGAATTATGTGATCCTTACTAGCTGGAAGTAAGGGAGATGGGGCATGAAGTTATTTCTAGGAGTTGGACACATACCACGTTTAGCTCAGTTCTGGGCATCTTTGAAATACCTATACAAACTTGTTCCTACCTAGTAACTTGCATCTTTGAATGAGAATGTGCTTGCTTGCAGCAACGTGCTATATGTTCTGAATGCCCGAATCGGGAATCTGTGTCAAAACTTTGTTAGGAATTATGTGATCCTTACTAGCTGGAAGTAAGGGAGATGGGGCATGAAGTTATTTCTAGGAGTTGGACACATACCAAGTTTAGCTCAGTTCTGGGCATCTTTGAAATACCTATACAAACTTGTTCCTACCTAGTAACTTGCATCTTTGAATGAGAATGTGCTTGCTTGCAGCAACGTGCTATATGTTCTGAATGCCCGAATCGGGAATCTGTGTCAAAACTTTGTTAGGAATTATGTGATCCTTACTAGCTGGAAGTAAGGGAGATGGGGCATGAAGTTATTTCTAGGAGTTGGACACATACCAAGTTTAGCTCAGTTCTCGGCATCTTTGAAATACCTATACAAACTTGTTCCTACCTAGTAACTTGCATCTTTGAATGAGAATCTGCTTGCTTACAGCAACGTGCTATATGTTCTGAATGCCCGAATAGGGAATCTGTGTCAAAACTTTGTTAGGAATTATGTGATCCTTACTAGCTGGAAGTAAGGGAGATGGGGCATGAAGTTATTTCTAGGAGTTGGACACATACCAAGTTTAGCTCAGTTCTGGGCATCTTTGAAATACCTATACAAACTTGTTCCTACCTAGTAACTTGCTACTTTGAATGAAAATGTGCTTGCTTACAGCAACGTGCTATATGTTCTGAATGCCCGAATAGGGAATCTGTGTCAAAACTTTGTTAGGAATTATGTGATCCTTACTAGCTGGAAGTAAGGGAGATGGGGCATGAAGTTATTTCTAGGAGTTGGACACATACCAAGTTTAGCTCAGTTCTGGGCATCTTTGAAATACCTATACAAACTTGTTCCTACATAGTAACTTGCAACTTTGAATGAGAATGTGCTTGCTTGCAGCAACGTGCTATATGTTCTGAATGCCCGAATAGGGAATCTGTGTCAAAACTTTGTTAGGAATTATGTGATCCTTACTAGCTGGATGTAAGGGAGATGGAGCATGAAGTTATTTCTTGGAGTTGGACACATACCAAGTTTAGCTCAGTTCTGGGCATCTTTGAAATACCTATACAAACTTGTTCCTACCTAGAAACTTGCATCTTTGAATGAGAATGTGCTTGCTTGCAGCAACGTGCTATATGTTCTGAATGCCCGAATTGGGAATCTGTGTCAAACCTTGTTAGGAATTATGTGATCCTTACTAGCTGGAAGTAAGGGAGATGGGGCATGAAGTTATTTCTAGGAGTTGGACACATACCAAGTTTAGCTCAGTTCTGGGCATCTTTGAAATACCTATACAAACTTGTTCCTACCTAGTAACTTGCATCTTTGAGTGAGAATGTGCTTTCTTACAGCAACGTGCTATATGTTCTGAATGCCCGAATAGGGAATCTGTGTCAAAACTTTGTTAGGAATTATGTGATCCTTACTAGCTGGAAGTAAGGGAGATGGGGCATGAAGTTATTTCTAGGAGTTGGACACATACCAAGTTTAGCTCAGTTCTGGGCATCTTTGAAATACCTATACAAACTTGTTCCTACATAGTAACTTGCAACTTTGAATGAGAATGTGCTTGCTTGCAGCAACGTGCTATATGTTCTGAATGCCCGAATTGGGAATCTGTGTCAAAACTTTGTTAGGAATTATGTGATCCTTACTAGCTGGAATTAAGGGAGATGGGGCATGAAATTATTTCTAGGAGTTGGACACATACCAACTTTAGCTCAGTTCTGGGCATCTTTGAAATACCTATACAAACTTGGTCCTACATAGTACCTTGCAACTTTGAATGAAAATGTGCTTGCTTACAGCAACGTGCTATATGTTCTCAATGCCCGAATTGGGAATCTGTGTCAAAACTTTGTTAGGAATTATGTGATCCTTACTAGCTGGAAGTAAGGGAGATGGGGCATGAAGTGATTTCTAGGAGTTGGACACATACCAAGTTTAGCTCAGTTCTGGGCATCTTTGAAATACCTATACAAACTTGTTCCTACATAGTAACTTGCATCTTTGAATGAGAATCTGCTTGCTGACAGCAACGTGCTATATGTTCTGAATGCCCGAATTGGGAATCTGTGTCAAAACTTTGTAAGGAATTATGTCATCCTTACTAGCTGGAAGTAAGGGAGATGGGGCATGAAGTTATTTCTAGGAGTTGGACACATACCAAGTTTAGCTCAGTTCTGGGCATCTTTGAAATACCTATACAAACTTGTTCCTACATAGTAACTTGCATCTTTGAATGAGAATCTGCTTGCTTACAGCAACGTGCTATATGTTCTGAATGCCCGAATTGGGAATCTGTGTCAAAACTTTGTTAGGAATTATGTGATCCTTACTAGCTGGAAGTAAGGGAGATGGGGCATGAAGTTATTTCTAGGAGTTGGACACATACCAAGTTTAGCTCAGTTCTGGGCATCTTTGAAATACCTATACAAACTATTCCTACATAGTAACTTGCAACTTTGAATGAGAATCTGCTTGCTTACAGCAACGTGCTATATGTTCTGAATGCCCGAATTGGGAATCTGTGTCAAAACTTTGTTAGGAATTATGTGATCCTTACTAGCTGGAAGTAAGGGAGATGGGGCATGAAGTTATTTCTAGGAGTTGGACACATACCAAGTTTAGCTCAGTTCTGGGCATCTTTGAAATACCTATACAAACTTGTTCCTACATAGTAACTTGCATCTTTGAATGAGAATGTGCTTGCTTACAGCAACGTGCTATATGTTCTGAATGCCCGAATTGGGAATCTGTGTCAAAACTTTGTTAGGAATTAGGTGATCCTTACTAGCTGGAAGTAAGGGAGATGGGGCATGAAGTTATTTCTAGGAGTTGGACACATACCAAGTTTAGCTCAGTTCTGGGCATCTTTGAAATACCTATACAAACTTGTTCCTACATAGTAACTTGCATCTTTGAATGAGAATGTGCTTGCTTACAGCAACGTGCTATATGTTCTGAATGCCCGAATTGGCAATCTGTGTCAAAACTTTGTTAGGAATTATGTGATCCTTACTAGCTGGAAGTAAGGGAGATGGGGCATGAAGTTATTTCTAGGAGTTGGACACATACCAAGTTTAGCTCAGTTCTGGGCATCTTTGAAATACCTATACAAACTTGTTCCTACCTAGTAACTTGCATCTTTGAATGAGAATGTGCTTGCTTACAGCAACGTGCTATATGTTCTGAATGCCCGAATAGGGAATGTGTGTCAAAACTTTGTTAGGAATTATGTGATCCTTACTAGCTGGAAGTAAGGGAGATGGGGCATGAAGTTATTTCTAGGAGTTGGACACATACCAAGTTTAGCTCAGTTCTGGGCATCTTTGAAATACCTATACAAACTTGTTCCTACCTTGTAACTTGCAACTTTGAATGAGAATGTGCTTGCTTACAGCAACGTGCTATATGTTCTGAATGCCCGAATAGGGAATCTGTGTCAAAACTTTGTTAGGAATTATGTGATCCTTACTAGCTGGAAGTAAGGGAGATGGGGCATGAAGTTATTTCTAGGAGTTGGACACATACCAAGTTTAGCTCAGTTCTGGGCATCTTTGAAATACCTATACAAACTTGTTCCTACATAGTAACTTGCAACTTTGAATGAGAATGTGCTTGCTTACAGCAACGTGCTATATGTTCTGAATGCCCGAATTGGGAATCTGTGTCAAAACTTTGTTAGGAATTATGTGATCCTTACTAGCTGGAAGTAAGGGAGATGGGGCATGAAGTTATTTCTAGGAGTTGGACTCATACCAAGTTTAGCTCAGTTATGGGCATCTTTGAAATACCTATACAAACTTGTTCCTACATAGTAACTTGCAACTTTGAATGAGAATGTGCTTGCTTGCAGCAACGTGCTATATGTTCTGAATGCCCGAATAGGGAATCTGTGTCAAAACTTTGTTAGGAATTATGTGATCCTTACTAGCTGGAAGTAAGGGAGATGGAGCATGAAGTTATTTCTTGGAGTTGAACACATACCAAGTTTAGCTCAGTTCTGGGCATCTTTGAAATACCTATACAAACTTGTTCCTACCTAGTAACTTGCATCTTTGAATGAGAATGTGCTTGCTTGCAGCAACGTGCTATATGTTCTGAATGCCCGAATAGGGAATCTGTGTCAAAGCTTTGTTAGGAATTATGTGATCCTTACTAGCTGGAAGTAAGGGAGATGGGGCATGAAGTTATTTCTAGGAGTTGGACACATACCAAGTTTAGCTCAGTTCTGGGCATCTTTGAAATACCTATACAAACTTGTTCCTACCTAGTAACTTGCAACTTTGAATGAGAATGTGCTTGCTTACAGCAACGTGCTATATGTTCTGAATGCCCGAATAGGGAATCTGTGTCAAAACTTTGTTAGGAATTATGTGATCCTTACTAGCTGGAAGTAAGGGAGATGGGGCATGAAGTTATTTCTAGGAGTTGGACACATACCAAGTTTAGCTCAGTTCTGGGCATCTTTGAAATACCTATAAAAACTTGTTCCTACCTAGTAACTTGCAACTTTGAATGAGAATGTGCTTGCTTACAGCAACGTGCTATATGTTCTGAATGCCCGAATAGGGAATCTGTGTCAAAACTTTGTTAGGAATTATGTGATCCTTACTAGCTGGAAGTAAGGGAGATGGGGCATGAAGTTATTTCTAGGAGTTGGACACATACCAAGTTTAGCTCAGTTCTGGGCATCTTTGAAATACCTATACAAACTTGTTCCTACCTAGTAACTTGCAACTTTGAATGAGAATGTGCTTGCTTACAGCAACGTGCTATATGTTCTGAATGCCCGAATAGGGAATCTGTGTCAAAACTTTGTTAGGAATTATGTCATCCTTACTAGCTGGAAGTAAGGGAGATGGGGCATGAAGTTATTTCTAGGAGTTGGACACATACCAAGTTTAGCTCAGTTCTGGGCATCTTTGAAATTACTATACAAACTTGTTCCTACATAGTAACTTGCATCTTTGAATGAGAATGTGCTTGCTTACAGCAACGTGCTATATGTTCTGAATGCCCGAATTGGGAATCTGTGTCAAAACTTTGTTAGGAATTATGTGATCCTTACTAGCTGGAATTAAGGGGGATGGGGCATGAAGTTATTTCTAGGAGTTGGACACATACCAACTTTAGCTCAGTTCTGGGCATCTTTGAAATACCTATACAAACTTGGTCCTACATAGTACCTTGCAACTTTGAATGAAAATGTGCTTGCTTACAGCAACGTGCTATATGTTCTAAATGCCCGAATTGGGAATCTGTGTCAAAACTTTGTTAGGAATTATGTGATCCTTACTAGCTGGAAGTAAGGGAGATGGGGCATGAAGTTATTTCTAGGAGTTGGACACATACCAAGTTTAGCTCAGTTCTGGGCATCTTTGAAATACCTATACAAACTTGGTCCTACATAGTAACTTGCATCTTTGAATGAGAATCTGCTTGCTGACAGCAACGTGCTATATGTTCTGAATGCCCGAATTGGGAATCTGTGTCAAAACTTTGTTAGGAATTATGTCATCCTTACTAGCTGGAAGTAAGGGAGATGGGGCATGAAGTTATTTCTAGGAGTTGGTTACATACCAAGTTTAGCTCAGTTCTGGGCATCTTTGAAATACCTATACAAACTTGTTCCTACATAGTAACTTGCATCTTTGAATGAGAATCTGCTTGCTTACAGCAACGTGCTATATGTTCTGAATGCCCGAATTGGGAATCTGGTCAAAACTTTGTTAGGAATTATGTGATCCTTACTAGCTGGAAGTAAGGGAGATGGGGCATGAAGTTATTTCTAGGAGTTGGACACATACCAAGTTTAGCTCAGTTCTGGGCATCATTGAAATACCTATACAAACTTGTTCCTACATAGTAACTTGCAACTTTGAATGAGAATCTGCTTGCTTACAGCAACGTGCTATATGTTCTGAATGCCAGAATTGGGAATCTGTGTCAAAACTTTGTTATGAATTATGTGATCCTTACTAGCTGGAAGTAAGGGAGATGGGGCATGAAGTTATTTCTAGGAGTTGGACACATACCAAGTTTAGCTCAGTTCTGGGCATCTTTGAAATACCTATACAAACTTGTTCCTACATAGTAACTTGCATCTTTGAATGAGAATGTGCTTGCTTACAGCAACGTGCTATATGTTCTGAATGCCCGAATTGGGAATCTGTGTCAAAACTTTGTTAGGAATTAGGTGATCCTTACTAGCTGGAAGTAAGGGAGATGGGGCATGAAGTTATTTCTAGGAGTTGGACACATACCAAGTTTAGCTCAGTTCTGGGCATCTTTGAAATACCTATACAAACTTGTTCCTACATAGTAACTTGCATCCTTGAATGAGAATGTGCTTCCTTGCAGCAACGTGCTATATGTTCTGAATGCCCGAATAGGGAATCTGTGTCAAAACTTTGTTAGGAATTATGTGATCCTTACTAGCTGGAAGTAAGGGAGATGGGGCATGAAGTTATTTCTAGGTGTTGGACACATACCACGTTTAGCTCAGTTCTGGGCATCTTTGAAATACCTATACAAACTTGTTCCTACCTAGTAAATTGCATCTTTGAATGAGAATCTGCTTGCTTACAGCAACGTGCTATATGTTCTGAATGCCCGAATAGGGAATCTGTGTCAAAACTTTGTTAGGAATTATGTGATCCTTACTAGCTGGAAGTAAGGGAGATGGGGCATGAAGTTATTTCTAGGAGTTGGACACATACCACGTTTAGCTCAGTTCTGGGCATCTTTGAAATACCTATACAAACTTGTTCCTACCTAGTAACTTGCATCTTTGAATGAGAATCTGCTTGCTTACAGCAACGTGCTATATGTTCTGAATGCCCGAATAGGGAATCTGTGTCAAAACTTTGTTAGGAATTATGTGATCCTTACTAGCTGGAAGTAAGGGAGATGGGGCATGAAGTTATTTCTAGGAGTTGGACACATACCAAGTTTAGCTCAGTTCTGGGCATCTTTGAAATACCTATACAAACTTGTTCCTACCTAGTAACTTGCAACTTTGAATGAGAATGTGCTTGCTTACAGCAACGTTCTATATGTTCTGAATGCCCGAATAGGGAATCTGTGTCAAAACTTTGTTAGGAATTATGTGATCCTTACTAGCTGGAAGTAAGGGAGATGGGGCATGAAGTTATTTCTAGGAGTTGGACACATACCAAGTTTAGCTCAGTTCTGGGCATCTTTGAAATACCTATACAAACTTGTTCCTACATAGTAGCTTGCAACTTTGAATGAGAATGTGCTTGCTTACAGCAACGTGCTATATGTTCTGAATGCCCGAATTGGGAATCTGTGTCAAAACTTTGTTAGGAATTATGTGATCCTTACTAGCTGGAAGTAAGGGAGATGGGGCATGAAGTTATTTCTAGGAGTTGGACACATACCAAGTTTAGCTCAGTTCTGGGCATCTTTGAAATACCTATACAAACTTGTTCCTACATAGTAACTTGCAACTTTGAATGAGAATGTGCTTGCTTGCAGCAACGTGCTATATGTTATGAATGCCCGAATTGGGAATCTGTGTCAAAACTTTGTTAGGAATTATGTGATCCTTACTAGCTGGAAGTAAGGGAGATGGAGCATGAAGTTATTTCTTGGAGTTGGACACATACCAAGTTTAGCTCAGTTCTGGGCATCTTTGAAATACCTATACAAACTTGTTCCTACCTAGTAACTTGCATCTTTGAATGAGAATGTGCTGGCTTGCAGCAACGTGCTATATGTTCTGAATGCCCGAATTGGGAATCTGTGTCAAAACTTTGTTAGGAATTATGTGATCCTTACTAGCTGGAAGTAAGGGAGATGGGGCATGAAGTTATTTCTAGGAGTTGGACACATACCAAGTTTAGCTCAGTTCTGGGCATCTTTGAAATACCTATACAAACTTGTTCCTACATAGTAACTTGCAACTTTGAATGAGAATGTGCTTGCTTACAGCAACGTGCTATATGTTCTGAATGCCCGAATAGGGAATCTGTGTCAAAACTTTGTTAGGAATTATGTGATCCTTACTAGCTGGAAGTAAGGGAGATGGGGCATGAAGTTATTTCTAGGAGTTGGACACATACCAAGTTTAGCTCAGTTCTGGGCATCTTTGAAATACCTATACAAACTTGTTCCTACATAGTAACTTGCAACTTTGAATGAGAATGTGCTTGCTTACAGCAACGTGCTATATGTTCTGAATGCCCGAATTGGGAATCTGTGTCAAAACTTTGTTAGGAATTATGTGATCCTTACTAGCTGGAAGTAAGGGAGATGGGGCATGAAGTTATTTCTAGGAGTTGGACACATAGCAAGTTTAGCTCAGTTCTGGGCATCTTTGAAATACCTATACAAACTTGTTCCTACATAGTAACTTGCATCTTTGAATGAGAATCTGCTTGCTTACAGCAACGTGCTATATGTTCTGAATGCCCGAATTGGGAATCTGTGTCAAAACTTTGTTAGGAATTATGTGATCCTTACTAGCTGGAAGTAAGGGAGATGGGGCATGAAGTTATTTCTAGGAGTTGGACACATACCAAGTTTAGCTCAGTTCTGGCCATCTTTGAAATACCTATACAAACTTGTTCCTACCTAGTAACTTGCATCTTTGAATGAGAATGTGCTTGCTTGCAGCAACGTGCTATATGTCCTGAATGCCCGAATAGGGAATCTGTGTCAAAACTTTGTTAGGAATTATGTGATCCTTACTAGCTGGAAGTAAGGGAGATGGGGCATGAAGTTATTTCTAGGAGTTGGACACATACCAAGTTTAGCTCAGTTCTGGGCATCTTTGAAATACCTATACAAACTTGTTCCTACCTAGTAACTTGCATTTTTGAATGAGAATGTGCTTGCTTGCAGCAACGTGCTATATGTTCTGAATGCCCGAATAGGGAATCTGTGTCAAAACTTTGTTAGGAATTATGTGATCCTTAGTAGCTGGAAGTAAGGGAGATGGGGCATGAAGTTATTTCTAGGAGTTGGACACATACCAAGTTTAGCTCAGTTCTGGGCATCTTTGAAATACCTATACAAACTTGTTCCTACATAGTAACTTGCATCTTTGAATGAGAATGTGCTTGCTTACAGCAACGTGCTATATGTCCTGAATGCCCGAATTGGCAATCTGTGTCAAAACTTTGTTAGGAATTATGTGATCCTTACTAGCTGGAAGTAAGGGAGATGGGGCATGAAGTTATTTCTAGGAGTTGGACACATACCAAGTTTAGCTCAGTTCTGGGCATCTTTGAAATACCTATACAAACTTGTTCCTACCTAGTAACTTGCATCTTTGAATGAGAATGTGCTTCCTTGCAGCAACGTGCTATATGTCCTGAATGCCCGAATAGGGAATCTGTGTCAAAACTTTGTTAGGAATTATGTGATCCTTACTAGCTGGAAGTAAGGGAGATGGGGCATGAAGTTATTTCTAGGAGTTGGACACATACCAAGTTTAGCTCAGTTCTGGGCATCTTTGAAATACCTATACAAACTTGTTCCTACCTAGTAACTTGCATCTTTGAATGAGAATGTGCTTGCTTGCAGCAACGTGCTATATGTTCTGAATGCCCGAATAGGGAATCTGTGTCAAAACTTTGTTAGGAATTATGTGATCCTTACTAGCTGGAAGTAAGGGAGATGGGGCATGAAGTTATTTCTAGGAGTTGGACACATACCAAGTTTAGCTCAGTTCTGGGCATCTTTGAAATACCTATACAAACTTGTTCCTACATAGTAACTTGCATCTTTGAATGAGAATGTGCTTGCTTACAGCAACGTGCTATATGTTCTGAATGCCCGAATTGGCAATCTGTGTCAAAACTTTGTTAGGAATTATGTGATCCTTACTAGCTGGAAGTAAGGGAGATGGGGCATGAAGTTATTTCTAGGAGTTGGACACATACCAAGTTTAGCTCAGTTCTGGCCATCTTTGAAATACCTATACAAACTTGTTCCTACCTAGTAACTTGCAACTTTGAATGAGAATGTGCTTGCTTACAGCAACGTGCTATATGTTCTGAATGCCCGAATAGGGAATCTGTGTCAAAACTTTGTTAGGAATTATGTGATCCTTACTAGCTGGAAGTAAGGGAGTTGGGGCATGAAGTTATTTCTAGGAGTTGGACACATACCAAGTTTAGCTCAGTTCTGGGCATCTTTGAAATACCTATACAAACTTGTTCCTACATAGTAACTTGCAACTTTGAATGAGAATGTGTTTGCTTACAGCAACGTGCTATATGTTCTGAATGCCCGAATTCGGAATCTGTGTCAAAACTTTGTTAGGAATTATGTGATCCTTACTAGCTGGAAGTAAGGGAGATGGGGCATGAAGTTATTTCTAGGAGTTGGACACATACCAAGTTTAGCTCAGTTCTGGGCATCTTTGAAATACCTATACAAACTTGTTCCTACATAGTAACTTGCATCTTTGAATGAGAATGTGCTTGCTTACAGCAACGTGCTATATGTTCTGAATGCCCGAATTGGGAATCTGTGTCAAAACTTTGTTAGGAATTATGTGATCCTTACTAGCTGGAAGTAAGGGAGATGGGGCATGAAGTTATTTCTAGGAGTTGGACACATACCAAGTTTAGCTCAGTTCTGGGCATCTTTGAAATACCTATACAAACTTGTTCCTACATAGTAACTTGCATCTTTGAATGAGAATGTGCTTGCTTACAGCAACGTTCTATATGTTCTGAATGCCGAATTGGGAATCTGTGTCAAAACTTTGTTAGGAATTAGGTGATCCTTACTAGCTGGAAGTAAGGGAGATGGGGCATGAAGTTATTTCTAGGAGTTGGACACATACCAAGTTTAGCTCAGTTCTGGGCATCTTTGAAATACCTATACAAACTTGTTCCTACATAGTAACTTGCATCTTTGAATGAGAATGTGCTTGCTTACAGCAACGTGCTATATGTTCTGAATGCTCGAATTGGCAATCTGTGTCAAAACTTTGTTAGGAATTATGTGATCCTTACTAGCTGGAAGTAAGGGAGATGGGGCATGAAGTTATTTCTAGGAGTTGGACACATACCAAGTTTAGCTCAGTTCTGGGCATCTTTGAAATACCTATACAAACTTGTTCCTACATAGTAACTTGCAACTTTGAATGAGAATGTGCTTGCTTGCAGCAACGTGCTATATGTTCTGAATGCCCGAATCGGGAATCTGTGTCAAAACTTTGTTAGGAATTATGTGATCCTTACTAGCTGGAAGTAAGGGAGATGGGGCATGAAGTTATTTCTAGGAGTTGGACACATACCAAGTTTAGCTCAGTTCTGGGCATCTTTGAAATACCTATACATACTTGTTCCTACATAGTAACTTGCAACTTTGAATGAGAATGTGCTTGCTTACAGCAACGTGCTATATGTTCTGAATGCCCGAATTGGGAATCTGTGTCAAAACTTTGTTAGGAATTAGGTGATCCTTACTAGCTGGAAGTAAGGGAGATGGGGCATGAAGTTATTTCTAGGAGTTGGACACATACCAAGTTTAGCTCAGTTCTGGGCATCTTTGAAATACCTATACAAACTTGTTCCTACATAGTAACTTGCATCCTTGAATGAGAATGTGCTTGCTTGCAGCAACGTGCTATATGTTCTGAATGCCCGAATAGGGAATCTGTGTCAAAACTTTGTTAGGAATTATGTGATCCTTACTAGCTGGAAGTAAGGGAGATGGGGCATGAAGTTATCTCTAGGTGTTGGACACATACCACGTTTAGCTCAGTTCTGGGCATCTTTGAAATACCTATACAAACTTGTTCCTACCTAGTAACTTGCATCTTTGAATGAGAATCTGCTTGCTTACAGCAACGTGCTATATGTTCTGAATGCCCGAATAGGGAATCTGTGTCAAAACTTTGTTAGGAATTATGTGATCCTTACTAGCTGGAAGTAAGGGAGATGGGGCATGAAGTTATTTCTAGGAGTTGGACACATACCACGTTTAGCTCAGTTCTGGGCATCTTTGAAATACCTATACAAACTTGTTCCTACCTAGTAACTTGCATCTTTGAATGAGAATCTGCTTGCTTACAGCAACGTGCTATATGTTCTGAATGCCCGAATAGGGAATGTGTGTCAAAACTTTGTTAGGAATTATGTGATCCTTACTAGCTGGAAGTAAGGGAGATGGGGCATGAAGTTATTTCTAGGAGTTGGACACATACCAAGTTTAGCTCAGTTCTGGGCATCTTTGAAATACCTATACAAACTTGTTCCTACCTAGTAACTTGCAACTTTGAATGAGAATGTGCTTGCTTACAGCAACGTTCTATATGTTCTGAATGCCCGAATAGGGAATCTGTGTCAAAACTTTGTTAGGAATTATGTGATCCTTACTAGCTGGAAGTAAGGGAGATGGGGCATGAAGTTATTTCTAGGAGTTGGACACATACCAAGTTTAGCTCAGTTCTGGGCATCTTTGAAATACCTATACAAACTTGTTCCTACATAGTAACTTGCAACTTTGAATGAGAATGTGCTTGCTTACAGCAACGTGCTATATGTTCTGAATGCCCGAATTGGGAATCTGTGTCAAAACTTTGTTAGGAATTATGTGATCCTTACTAGCTGGAAGTAAGGGAGATGGGGCATGAAGTTATTTCTAGGAGTTGGACACATACCAAGTTTAGCTCAGTTCTGGGCATCTTTGAAATACCTATACAAACTTGTTCCTACTTAGTAACTTGCAACTTTGAATGAGAATGTGCTTGCTTGCAGCAACGTGCTATATGTTCTGAATGCCCGAATAGGGAATCTGTGTCAAAACATTGTTAGGAATTATGTGATCCTTACTAGCTGGAAGTAAGGGAGATGAAGCATGAAGTTATTTCTTGGAGTTGGACACATACCAAGTTTAGCTCAGTTCTGGGCATCTTTGAAATACCTATACAAACTTGTTCCTACCTAGTAACTTGCATCTTTGAATGAGAATGTGCTTGCTTGCAGCAACGTGCTATATGTTCTGAATGCCCGAATTGGGAATCTGTGTCAAAACTTTGTTAGGAATTATGTGATCCTTACTAGCTGGAAGTAAGGGAGATGGGGCATGAAGTTATTTCTAGGAGTTGGACACATACCAAGTTTAGCTCAGTTCTGGGCATCTTTGAAATACCTATACAAACTTGTTCCTACATAGTAACTTGCAACTTTGAATGAGAATGTGCTTGCTTACAGCAACGTGCTATATGTTCTGAATGCCCGAATAGGGAATCTGTGTCAAAACTTTGTTAGGAATTATGTGATCCTTACTAGCTGGAAGTAAGGGAGATGGGGCATGAAGTTATTTCTAGGAGTTGGACACATACCAAGTTTAGCTCAGTTCTGGGCATCTTTGAAATACCTATACAAACTTGTTCCTACATAGTAACTTGCAACTTTGAATGAGAATGTGCTTGCTTACAGCAACGTGCTATATGTTCTGAATGCCCGAATTGGGAATCTGTGTCAAAACTTTGTTAGGAATTATGTGATCCTTACTAGCTGGAAGTAAGGGAGATGGGGCATGAAGTTATTTCTAGGAGTTGGACACATAGCAAGTTTAGCTCAGTTCTGGGCATCTTTGAAATACCTATACAAACTTGTTCCTACATAGTAACTTGCATCTTTGAATGAGAATCTGCTTGCTTACAGCAACGTGCTATATGTTCTGAATGCCCGAATTGGGAATCTGTGTCAAAACTTTGTTAGGAATTATGTGATCCTTACTAGCTGGAAGTAAGGGAGATGGGGCATGAAGTTATTTCTAGGAGTTGGACACATACCAAGTTTAGCTCAGTTCTGGCCATCTTTGAAATACCTATACAAACTTGTTCCTACCTAGTAACTTGCATCTTTGAATGAGAATGTGCTTGCTTGCAGCAACGTGCTATATGTCCTGAATGCCCGAATAGGGAATCTGTGTCAAAACTTTGTTAGGAATTATGTGATCCTTACTAGCTGGAAGTAAGGGAGATGGGGCATGAAGTTATTTCTAGGAGTTGGACACATACCAAGTTTAGCTCAGTTCTGGGCATCTTTGAAATACCTATACAAACTTGTTCCTACCTAGTAACTTGCATCTTTGAATGAGAATGTGCTTGCTTGCAGCAACGTGCTATATGTTCTGAATGCCCGAATAGGGAATCTGTGTCAAAACTTTGTTAGGAATTATGTGATCCTTACTAGCTGGAAGTAAGGGAGATGGGGCATGAAGTTATTTCTAGGAGTTGGACACATACCAAGTTTAGCTCAGTTCTGGGCATCTTTGAAATACCTATACAAACTTGTTCCTACCTAGTAACTTGCATCTTTGAATGAGAATGTGCTTGCTTACAGCAACGTGCTATATGTTCTGAATGCCCGAATTGGCAATCTGTGTCAAAACTTTGTTAGGAATTATGTGATCCTTACTAGCTGGAAGTAAGGGAGATGGGGCATGAAGTTATTTCTAGGAGTTGGACACATACCAAGTTTAGCTCAGTTCTGGGCATCTTTGAAATACCTATACAAACTTGTTCCTACCTAGTAACTTGCATCTTTGAATGAGAATGTGCTTGCTTGCAGCAACGTGCTATATGTTCTGAATGCCCGAATAGGGAATCTGTGTCAAAACTTTGTTAGGAATTATGTGATCCTTACTAGCTGGAAGTAAGGGAGATGGGGCATGAAGTTATTTCTAGGAGTTGGACACATACCAAGTTTAGCTCAGTTCTGGGCATCTTTGAAATACCTATACAAACTTGTTCCTACATAGTAACTTGCATCTTTGAATGAGAATGTGCTTGCTTACAGCAACGTGCTGTATGTTCTGAATGCCCGAATTGGCAATCTGTGTCAAAACTTTGTTAGGAATTATGTGATCCTTACTAGCTGGAAGTAAGGGAGATGGGGCATGAAGTTATTTCTAGGAGTTGGACACATACCAAGTTTAGCTCAGTTCTGGCCATCTTTGAAATACCTATACAAACTTGTTCCTACCTAGTAACTTGCAACTTTGAATGAGAATGTGCTTGCTTACAGCAACGTGCTATATGTTCTGAATGCCCGAATAGGGAATCTGTGTCAAAACTTTGTTAGGAATTATGTGATCCTTACTAGCTGGAAGTAAGGGAGTTGGGGCATGAAGTTATTTCTACGAGTTGGACACATACCAAGTTTAGCTCAGTTCTGGGCATCTTTGAAATACCTATACAAACTTGTTCCTACATAGTAACTTGCAACTTTGAATGAGAATGTGTTTGCTTACAGCAACGTGCTATATGTTCTGAATGCCCGAATTCGGAATCTGTGTCAAAACTTTGTTAGGAATTATGTGATCCTTACTAGCTGGAAGTAAGGGAGATGGGGCATGAAGTTATTTCTAGGAGTTGGACACATACCAAGTTTAGCTCAGTTCTGGGCATCTTTGAAATACCTATACAAACTTGTTCCTACATAGTAACTTGCATCTTTGAATGAGAATGTGCTTGCTTACAGCAACGTGCTATATGTTCTGAATGCCCGAATTGGGAATCTGTGTCAAAACTTTGTTAGGAATTATGTGATCCTTACTAGCTGGAAGTAAGGGAGATGGGGCATGAAGTTATTTCTAGGAGTTGGACACATACCAAGTTTAGCTCAGTTCTGGGCATCTTTGAAATACCTATACAAACTTGTTCCTACATAGTAACTTGCATCTTTGAATGAGAATGTGCTTGCTTACAGCAACGTTCTATATGTTCTGAATGCCGAATTGGGAATCTGTGTCAAAACTTTGTTAGGAATTAGGTGATCCTTACTAGCTGGAAGTAAGGGAGATGGGGCATGAAGTTATTTCTAGGAGTTGGACACATACCAAGTTTAGCTCAGTTCTGGGCATCTTTGAAATACCTATACAAACTTGTTCCTACATAGTAACTTGCATCTTTGAATGAGAATGTGCTTGCTTACAGCAACGTGCTATATGTTCTGAATGCTCGAATTGGCAATCTGTGTCAAAACTTTGTTAGGAATTATGTGATCCTTACTAGCTGGAAGTAAGGGAGATGGGGCATGAAGTTATTTCTAGGAGTTGGACACATACCAAGTTTAGCTCAGTTCTGGGCATCTTTGAAATACCTATACAAACTTGTTCCTACATAGTAACTTGCAACTTTGAATGAGAATGTGCTTGCTTGCAGCAACGTGCTATATGTTCTGAATGCCCGAATCGGGAATCTGTGTCAAAACTTTGTTAGGAATTATGTGATCCTTACTAGCTGGAAGTAAGGGAGATGGGGCATGAAGTTATTTCTAGGAGTTGGACACATACCAAGTTTAGCTCAGTTCTGGGCATCTTTGAAATACCTATACATACTTGTTCCTACATAGTAACTTGCAACTTTGAATGAGAATGTGCTTGCTTACAGCAACGTGCTATATGTTCTGAATGCCCGAATTGGGAATCTGTGTCAAAACTTTGTTAGGAATTAGGTGATCCTTACTAGCTGGAAGTAAGGGAGATGGGGCATGAAGTTATTTCTAGGAGTTGGACACATACCAAGTTTAGCTCAGTTCTGGGCATCTTTGAAATACCTATACAAACTTGTTCCTACATAGTAACTTGCATCCTTGAATGAGAATGTGCTTGCTTGCAGCAACGTGCTATATGTTCTGAATGCCCGAATAGGGAATCTGTGTCAAAACTTTGTTAGGAATTATGTGATCCTTACTAGCTGGAAGTAAGGGAGATGGGGCATGAAGTTATCTCTAGGTGTTGGACACATACCACGTTTAGCTCAGTTCTGGGCATCTTTGAAATACCTATACAAACTTGTTCCTACCTAGTAACTTGCATCTTTGAATGAGAATCTGCTTGCTTACAGCAACGTGCTATATGTTCTGAATGCCCGAATAGGGAATCTGTGTCAAAACTTTGTTAGGAATTATGTGATCCTTACTAGCTGGAAGTAAGGGAGATGGGGCATGAAGTTATTTCTAGGAGTTGGACACATACCACGTTTAGCTCAGTTCTGGGCATCTTTGAAATACCTATACAAACTTGTTCCTACCTAGTAACTTGCATCTTTGAATGAGAATCTGCTTGCTTACAGCAACGTGCTATATGTTCTGAATGCCCGAATAGGGAATGTGTGTCAAAACTTTGTTAGGAATTATGTGATCCTTACTAGCTGGAAGTAAGGGAGATGGGGCATGAAGTTATTTCTAGGAGTTGGACACATACCAAGTTTAGCTCAGTTCTGGGCATCTTTGAAATACCTATACAAACTTGTTCCTACCTAGTAACTTGCAACTTTGAATGAGAATGTGCTTGCTTACAGCAACGTTCTATATGTTCTGAATGCCCGAATAGGGAATCTGTGTCAAAACTTTGTTAGGAATTATGTGATCCTTACTAGCTGGAAGTAAGGGAGATGGGGCATGAAGTTATTTCTAGGAGTTGGACACATACCAAGTTTAGCTCAGTTCTGGGCATCTTTGAAATACCTATACAAACTTGTTCCTACATAGTAACTTGCAACTTTGAATGAGAATGTGCTTGCTTACAGCAACGTGCTATATGTTCTGAATGCCCGAATTGGGAATCTGTGTCAAAACTTTGTTAGGAATTATGTGATCCTTACTAGCTGGAAGTAAGGGAGATGGGGCATGAAGTTATTTCTAGGAGTTGGACACATACCAAGTTTAGCTCAGTTCTGGGCATCTTTGAAATACCTATACAAACTTGTTCCTACTTAGTAACTTGCAACTTTGAATGAGAATGTGCTTGCTTGCAGCAACGTGCTATATGTTCTGAATGCCCGAATAGGGAATCTGTGTCAAAACATTGTTAGGAATTATGTGATCCTTACTAGCTGGAAGTAAGGGAGATGAAGCATGAAGTTATTTCTTGGAGTTGGACACATACCAAGTTTAGCTCAGTTCTGGGCATCTTTGAAATACCTATACAAACTTGTTCCTACCTAGTAACTTGCATCTTTGAATGAGAATGTGCTTGCTTGCAGCAACGTGCTATATGTTCTGAATGCCCGAATTGGGAATCTGTGTCAAAACTTTGTTAGGAATTATGTGATCCTTACTAGCTGGAAGTAAGGGAGATGGGGCATGAAGTTATTTCTAGGAGTTGGACACATACCAAGTTTAGCTCAGTTCTGGGCATCTTTGAAATACCTATACAAACTTGTTCCTACATAGTAACTTGCAACTTTGAATGAGAATGTGCTTGCTTACAGCAACGTGCTATATGTTCTGAATGCCCGAATAGGGAATCTGTGTCAAAACTTTGTTAGGAATTATGTGATCCTTACTAGCTGGAAGTAAGGGAGATGGGGCATGAAGTTATTTCTAGGAGTTGGACACATACCAAGTTTAGCTCAGTTCTGGGCATCTTTGAAATACCTATACAAACTTGTTCCTACATAGTAACTTGCAACTTTGAATGAGAATGTGCTTGCTTACAGCAACGTGCTATATGTTCTGAATGCCCGAATTGGGAATCTGTGTCAAAACTTTGTTAGGAATTATGTGATCCTTACTAGCTGGAAGTAAGGGAGATGGGGCATGAAGTTATTTCTAGGAGTTGGACACATAGCAAGTTTAGCTCAGTTCTGGGCATCTTTGAAATACCTATACAAACTTGTTCCTACATAGTAACTTGCATCTTTGAATGAGAATCTGCTTGCTTACAGCAACGTGCTATATGTTCTGAATGCCCGAATTGGGAATCTGTGTCAAAACTTTGTTAGGAATTATGTGATCCTTACTAGCTGGAAGTAAGGGAGATGGGGCATGAAGTTATTTCTAGGAGTTGGACACATACCAAGTTTAGCTCAGTTCTGGCCATCTTTGAAATACCTATACAAACTTGTTCCTACCTAGTAACTTGCATCTTTGAATGAGAATGTGCTTGCTTGCAGCAACGTGCTATATGTCCTGAATGCCCGAATAGGGAATCTGTGTCAAAACTTTGTTAGGAATTATGTGATCCTTACTAGCTGGAAGTAAGGGAGATGGGGCATGAAGTTATTTCTAGGAGTTGGACACATACCAAGTTTAGCTCAGTTCTGGGCATCTTTGAAATACCTATACAAACTTGTTCCTACCTAGTAACTTGCATCTTTGAATGAGAATGTGCTTGCTTGCAGCAACGTGCTATATGTTCTGAATGCCCGAATAGGGAATCTGTGTCAAAACTTTGTTAGGAATTATGTGATCCTTACTAGCTGGAAGTAAGGGAGATGGGGCATGAAGTTATTTCTAGGAGTTGGACACATACCAAGTTTAGCTCAGTTCTGGGCATCTTTGAAATACCTATACAAACTTGTTCCTACCTAGTAACTTGCATCTTTGAATGAGAATGTGCTTGCTTACAGCAACGTGCTATATGTTCTGAATGCCCGAATTGGCAATCTGTGTCAAAACTTTGTTAGGAATTATGTGATCCTTACTAGCTGGAAGTAAGGGAGATGGGGCATGAAGTTATTTCTAGGAGTTGGACACATACCAAGTTTAGCTCAGTTCTGGGCATCTTTGAAATACCTATACAAACTTGTTCCTACCTAGTAACTTGCATCTTTGAATGAGAATGTGCTTCCTTGCAGCAACGTGCTATATGTCCTGAATGCCCGAATAGGGAATCTGTGTCAAAACTTTGTTAGGAATTATGTGATCCTTACTAGCTGGAAGTAAGGGAGATGGGGCATGAAGTTATTTCTAGGAGTTGGACACATACCAAGTTTAGCTCAGTTCTGGGCATCTTTGAAATACCTATACAAACTTGTTCCTACATAGTAACTTGCATCTTTGAATGAGAATGTGCTTGCTTACAGCAACGTGCTGTATGTTCTGAATGCCCGAATTGGCAATCTGTGTCAAAACTTTGTTAGGAATTATGTGATCCTTACTAGCTGGAAGTAAGGGAGATGGGGCATGAAGTTATTTCTAGGAGTTGGACACATACCAAGTTTAGCTCAGTTCTGGCCATCTTTGAAATACCTATACAAACTTGTTCCTACCTAGTAACTTGCAACTTTGAATGAGAATGTGCTTGCTTACAGCAACGTGCTATATGTTCTGAATGCCCGAATAGGGAATCTGTGTCAAAACTTTGTTAGGAATTATGTGATCCTTACTAGCTGGAAGTAAGGGAGATGGGGCATGAAGTTATTTCTAGGAGTTGGACACATACCAAGTTTAGCTCAGTTCTGGGCATCTTTGAAATACCTATACAAACTTGTTCCTACATAGTAACTTGCAACTTTGAATGAGAATGTGTTTGCTTACAGCAACGTGCTATATGTTCTGAATGCCCGAATTCGGAATCTGTGTCAAAACTTTGTTAGGAATTATGTGATCCTTACTAGCTGGAAGTAAGGGAGATGGGGCATGAAGTTATTTCTAGGAGTTGGACACATACCAAGTTTAGCTCAGTTCTGGGCATCTTTGAAATACCTATACAAACTTGTTCCTACATAGTAACTTGCAACTTTGAATGAGAATGTGCTTGCTTACAGCAACGTGCTATATGTTCTGAATGCCCGAATTGGGAATCTGTGTCAAAACTTTGTTAGGAATTATGTGATCCTTACTAGCTGGAAGTAAGGGAGATGGGGCATGAAGTTATTTCTAGGAGTTGGACACATACCAAGTTTAGCTCAGTTCTGGGCATCTTTGAAATACCTATACAAACTTGTTCCTACATAGTAACTTGCATCTTTGAATGAGAATGTGCTTGCTTACAGCAACGTGCTATATGTTCTGAATGCCGAATTGGGAATCTGTGTCAAAACTTTGTTAGGAATTAGGTGATCCTTACTAGCTGGAAGTAAGGGAGATGGGGCATGAAGTTATTTCTAGGAGTTGGACACATACCAAGTTTAGCTCAGTTCTGGGCATCTTTGAAATACCTATACAAACTTGTTCCTACATAGTAACTTGCATCTTTGAATGAGAATGTGCTTGCTTACAGCAACGTGCTATATGTTCTGAATGCTCGAATTGGCAATCTGTGTCAAAACTTTGTTAGGAATTATGTGATCCTTACTAGCTGGAAGTAAGGGAGATGGGGCATGAAGTTATTTCTAGGAGTTGGACACATACCAAGTTTAGCTCAGTTCTGGGCATCTTTGAAATACCTATACAAACTTGTTCCTACATAGTAACTTGCAACTTTGAATGAGAATGTGCTTGCTTGCAGCAACGTGCTATATGTTCTTAATGCCCGAATCGGGAATCTGTGTCAAAACTTTGTTAGGAATTATGTGATCCTTACTAGCTGGAAGTAAGGGAGATGGGGCATGAAGTTATTTCTAGGAGTTGGACACATACCAAGTTTAGCTCAGTTCTGGGCATCTTTGAAATACCTATACAAACTTGTTCCTACCTAGTAACTTGCATCTTTGAATGAGAATGTGCTTGCTTGCAGCAACGTGCTATATGTTCTGAATGCCCGAATAGGGAATCTGTGTCAAAACTTTGTTAGGAATTATGTGATCCTTAGTAGCTGGAAGTAAGGGAGATGGGGCATGAAGTTATTTCTAGGAGTTGGACACATACCATGTTTAGCTCAGTTCTGGGCATCTTTGAAATACCTATACAAACTTGTTCCTACATAGTAACTTGCATCTTTGAATGAGAATGTGCTTGCTTACAGCAACGTGCTATATGTTCTGAATGCCCGAATTGGCAATCTGTGTCAAAACTTTGTTAGGAATTATGTGATCCTTACTAGCTGGAAGTAAGGGAGATGGGGCATGAAGTTATTTCTAGGAGTTGGACACATACCAAGTTTAGCTCAGTTCTGGGCATCTTTGAAATACCTATACAAACTTGTTCCTACCTAGTAACTTGCATCTTTGAATGAGAATGTGCTTCCTTGCAGCAACGTGCTATATGTCCTGAATGCCCGAATAGGGAATCTGTGTCAAAACTTTGTTAGGAATTATGTGATCCTTACTAGCTGGAAGTAAGGGAGATGGGGCATGAAGTTATTTCTAGGAGTTGGACACATACCAAGTTTAGCTCAGTTCTGGCCATCTTTGAAATACCTATACAAACTTGTTCCTACCTAGTAACTTGCAACTTTGAATGAGAATGTGCTTGCTTGCAGCAACGTGCTATATGTTCTGAATGCCCGAATAGGGAATCTGTGTCAAAACTTTGTTAGGAATTATGTGATCCTTACTAGCTGGAAGTAAGGGAGATGGGGCATGAAGTTATTTCTAGGAGTTGGACACATACCAAGTTTAGCTCAGTTCTGGCCATCTTTGAAATACCTATACAAACTTGTTCCTACCTAGTAACTTGCAACTTTGAATGAGAATGTGCTTGCTTACAGCAACGTGCTATATGTTCTGAATGCCCGAATAGGGAATCTGTGTCAAAACTTTGTTAGGAATTATGTGATCCTTACTAGCTGGAAGTAAGGGAGATGGGGCATGAAGTTATTTCTAGGAGTTGGACACATACCAAGTTTAGCTCAGTTCTGGGCATCTTTGAAATACCTATACAAACTTGTTCCTACATAGTAACTTGCAACTTTGAATGAGAATGTGTTTGCTTACAGCAACGTGCTATATGTTCTGAATGCCCGAATTCGGAATCTGTGTCAAAACTTTGTTAGGAATTATGTGATCCTTACTAGCTGGAAGTAAGGGAGATGGGGCATGAAGTTATTTCTAGGAGTTGGACACATACCAAGTTTAGCTCAGTTCTGGGCATCTTTGAAATACCTATACAAACTTGTTCCTACATAGTAACTTGCAACTTTGAATTAGAATGTGATTGCTTACAGCAACGTGCTATATGTTCTGAATGCCCGAATTGGGAATCTGTGTCAAAACTTTGTTAGGAATTATGTGATCCTTACTAGCTGGAAGTAAGGGAGATGGGGCATGAAGTTATTTCTAGGAGTTGGACACATACCAAGTTTAGCTCAGTTCTGGGCATCTTTGAAATACCTATACAAACTTGTTCCTACCTAGTAACTTGCATCTTTGAATGAGAATGTGCTTGCTTGCAGCAACGTGCTATATGTTCTGAATGCCCGAATCGGGAATCTGTGTCAAAACTTTGTTAGGAATTATGTGATCCTTACTAGCTGGAAGTAAGGGAGATGGGGCATGAAGTTATTTTTAGGAGTTGGACACATACCAAGTTTAGCTCAGTTCTGGGCATCTTTGAAATACCTATACAAACTTGTTCCTACATAGTAACTTGCATCTTTGAATGAGAATGTGCTCGGTTGCAGCAACGTGCTATATGTTCTGAATGCCCGAATCGGGAATCTGTGTCAAAACTTTGTTAGGAATTATGTGATCCTTACTAGCTGGAAGTAAGGGAGATGGGGCATGAAGTTATTTCTAGGAGTTGGACACATACCTAGTTTAGCTCAGTTCTGGGCATCTTTGAAATACCTATACAAACTTGTTCCTACCTAGTAACTTGCATCTTTGAATGAGAATGTGCTTGCTTGCAGCAACGTGCTATATGTTCTGAATGCCCGAATAGGGAATCTGTGTCAAAACTTTGTTAGGAATTATGTGATCCTTACTAGCTGGAAGTAAGGGAGATGGGGCACGATAGTTATTTCTAGGAGTTGGACACATACCAAGTTTAGCTCAGTTCTGGGCATCTTTGAAATACCTATACAAACTTGTTCCTACCTAGTAACTTGCATCTTTGAATGAGAATCCGCTTGCTTACAGCAACGTGCTATATGTTCTGAATGCCCGAATAGGGAATCTGTGTCAAAACTTTGTTAGGAATTATGTGATCCTTACTAGCTGGAAGTAAGGGAGATGGGGCATGAAGTTATTTCTAGGAGTTGGACACATACCAAGTTTAGCTCAGTTCTGGGCATCTTTGAAATACCTATACAAACTTGTTCCTACCTAGTAACTTGCTACTTTGAATGAAAATGTGCTTGCTTACAGCAACGTGCTATATGTTCTGAATGCCCGAATAGGGAATCTGTGTCAAAACTTTGTTAGGAATTATGTGATCCTTACTAGCTGGAAGTAAGGGAGATGGGGCATGAAGTTATTTCTAGGAGTTGGACACATACCAAGTTTAGCTCAGTTCTGGGCATCTTTGAAATACCTATACAAACTTGTTCCTACATAGTAACTTGCAACTTTGAATGAGAATGTGCTTGCTTGCAGCAACGTGCTATATGTTCTGAATGCCCGAATAGGGAATCTGTGTCAGAACTTTGTTAGGAATTATGTGATCCTTACTAGCTGGAAGTAAGGGAGATGGGGCATGAAGTTATTTCTAGGAGTTGGACACATACCAAGTTTAGCTCAGTTCTGGGCATCTTTGAAATACCTATACAAACTTGTTCCTACCTAGTAACTTGCTACTTTGAATGAAAATGTGCTTGCTTACAGCAACGTGCTATATGTTCTGAATGCCCGAATAGGGAATCTGTGTCAAAACTTTGTTAGGAATTATGTGATCCTTACTAGCTGGAAGTAAGGGAGATGGGGCATGAAGTTATTTCTAGGAGTTGGACACATACCAAGTTTAGCTCAGTTCTGGGCATCTTTGAAATACCTATACAAACTTGTTCCTACCTAGTAACTTGCAACATTGAATGAGAATGTGCTTGCTTGCAGCAACGTGCTATATGTTCTGAATGCCCGAATAGGGAATCTGTGTCAAAACTTTGTTAGGAATTATGTGATCCTTACTAGCTGGAAGTAAGGGAGATGGAGCATGAAGTTATTTCTAGGAGTTGGACACATACCAAGTTTAGCTCAGTTCTGGGCATCTTTGAAATACCTATACAAACTTGTTCCTACCTAGTAACTTGCATCTTTGAATGAGAATGTGCTTGCTTGCAGCAACGAGCTATATGTTCTGAATGCCCGAATTGGGAATCTGTGTCAAAACTTTGTTAGGAATTATGTGATCCTTACTAGCTGGAAGTAAGGGAGATGGGGCATGAAGTTATTTCTAGGAGTTGGACACATACCAAGTTTAGCTCAGTTCTGGGCATCTTTGAAATACCTATACAAACTTGGTCCTACCTAGTAACTTGCAACTTTGAATGAGAATGTGCTTGCTTACAGCAACGTGCTATATGTTCTGAATGCCCGAATAGGGAATCTGTGTCAAAACTTTGTTAGGAATTATGTGATCCTTACTAGCTGGAAGTAAGGGAGATGGGGCATGAAGTTATTTCTAGGAGTTGGACACATACCAAGTTTAGCTCAGTTCTGGGCATCTTTGAAATACCTATACAAACTTGTTCCTACATAGTAACTTGCATCTTTGAATGAGAATGTGCTTGCTTACAGCAACGTGCTATATGTTCTGAATGCCCGAATTGGGAATCTGTGTCAAAACTTTGTTAGGAATTATGTCATCCTTACTAGCTGGAATTAAGGGAGATGGGGCATGAAATTATTTCTAGGAGTTGGACACATACCAACTTTAGCTCAGTTCTGGGCATCTTTGAAATACCTATACAAACTTGGTCCTACATAGTACCTTGCAACTTTGAATGAGAATCTGCTTGCTTACAGCAACGTGCTATATGTTCTGAATGCCCGAATTGGGAATCTGTGTCAAAACTTTGTTAGGAATTATGTGATCCTTACTAGCTGGAAGTAAGGGAGATGGGGCATGAAGTTATTTCTAGGAGTTGGACACATACCAAGTTTAGCTCAGTTCTGGGCATCTTTGAAATACCTATACAAACTTGTTCCTACATAGTAACTTGCATCTTTGAATGAGAATCTGCTTGCTGACAGCAACGTGCTATATGTTCTGAATGCCCGAATTGGGAATCTGTGTCAAAACTTTGTTAGGAATTATGTCATCCTTACTAGCTGGAAGTAAGGGAGATGGGGCATGAAGTTATTTCTAGGAGTTGGACACATACCAAGTTTAGCTCAGTTCTGGGCATCTTTGAAATACCTATACAAACTTGTTCCTACATAGTAACTTGCATCTTTGAATGAGAATCTGCTTGCTTACAGCAACGTGCTATATGTTCTGAATGCCCGAATTGGGAATCTGGTCAAAACTTTGTTAGGAATTATGTGATCCTTACTAGCTGGAAGTAAGGGAGATGGGGCATGAAGTTATTTCTAGGAGTTGGACACATACCAAGTTTAGCTCAGTTCTGGGCATCATTGAAATACCTATACAAACTTGTTCCTACATAGTAACTTGCATCTTTGAATGAGAATCTGCTTGCTTACAGCAACGTGCTATATGTTCTGAATGCCCGAATTGGCAATCTGTGTCAAAACTTTGTTAGGAATTATGTGATCCTTACTAGCTGGAAGTAAGGGAGATGGGGCATGAAGTTATTTCTAGGAGTTGGACACATACCTAGTTTAGCTCAGTTCTGGGCATCTTTGAAATACCTATACAAACTTGTTCCTACCTAGTAACTTGCATCTTTGAATGAGAATGTGCTTGCTTGCAGCAACGTGCTATATGTTCTGAATGCCCGAATTGGGAATCTGTGTTAAAACTTTGTTAGGAATTAGGTGATCCTTACTAGCTGGAAGTAAGGGAGATGGGGCATGAAGTTATTTCTAGGAGTTGGACACATACCAAGTTTAGCTCAGTTCTGGGCATCTTTGAAATACCTATACAAACTTGTTCCTACCTAGTAACTTGCATCTTTGAATGAGAATGTGCTTGCTTGCAGCAACGTGCTATATGTTCTGAATGCCCGAATTGGCAATCTGTGTCAAAACTTTGTTAGGAATTATGTGATCCTTACTAGCTGGAAGTAAGGGAGATGGGGCATGAAGTTATTTCTAGGAGTTGGACACATACCAAGTTTAGCTCAGTTCTGGGCATCTTTGAAATACCTATACAAACTTGTTCCTACCTAGTAACTTGCATCTTTGAATGAGAATGTGCTTGCTTGCCGCAACGTGCTATATGTTCTGAATGCCCGAATAGGGAATCTGTGTCAAATCTTTGTTAGGAATTATGTGATCCTTACTAGCTGGAAGTAAGGGAGATGGGGCATGAAGTTATTTCTAGGAGTTGGACACATACCAAGTTTAGCTCAGTTCTGGGCATCTTTGAAATACCTATACAAACTTGTTCCTACATAGTAACTTGCATCTTTGAATGAGAATGTGCTTGCTTACAGCAACGTGCTATATGTTCTGAATGCCCGAATTGGGAATCTGTGTCAAAACTTTGTTAGGAATTATGTCATCCTTACTAGCTGGAATTAAGGGAGATGGGGCATGAAATTATTTCTAGGAGTTGGACACATACCAACTTTAGCTCAGTTCTGGGCATCTTTGAAATACCTATACAAACTTGGTCCTACATAGTACCTTGCAACTTTGAATGAGAATCTGCTTGCTTACAGCAACGTGCTATATGTTCTGAATGCCCGAATTGGGAATCTGTGTCAAAACTTTGTTAGGAATTATGTGATCCTTACTAGCTGGAAGTAAGGGAGATGGGGCATGAAGTTATTTCTAGGAGTTGGACACATACCAAGTTTAGCTCAGTTCTGGGCATCTTTGAAATACCTATACAAACTTGTTCCTACATAGTAACTTGCATCTTTCAATGAGAATCTGCTTGCTGACAGCAACGTGCTATATGTTCTGAATGCCCGAATTGGGAATCTGTGTCAAAACTTTGTTAGGAATTATGTCATCCTTACTAGCTGGAAGTAAGGGAGATGGGGCATGAAGTTATTTCTAGGAGTTGGACACATACCAAGTTTAGCTCAGTTCTGGGCATCTTTGAAATACCTATACAAACTTGTTCCTACATAGTAACTTGCATCTTTGAATGAGAATCTGCTTGCTTACAGCAACGTGCTATATGTTCTGAATGCCCGAATTGGGAATCTGGTCAAAACTTTGTTAGGAATTATGTGATCCTTACTAGCTGGAAGTAAGGGAGATGGGGCATGAAGTTATTTCTAGGAGTTGGACACATACCAAGTTTAGCTCAGTTCTGGGCATCATTGAAATACCTATACAAACTTGTTCCTACATAGTAACTTGCATCTTTGAATGAGAATCTGCTTGCTTACAGCAACGTGCTATATGTTCTGAATGCCCGAATTGGCAATCTGTGTCAAAACTTTGTTAGGAATTATGTGATCCTTACTAGCTGGAAGTAAGGGAGATGGGGCATGAAGTTATTTCTAGGAGTTGGACACATACCTAGTTTAGCTCAGTTCTGGGCATCTTTGAAATACCTATACAAACTTGTTCCTACCTAGTAACTTGCATCTTTGAATGAGAATGTGCTTGCTTGCAGCAACGTGCTATATGTTCTGAATGCCCGAATTGGGAATCTGTGTCAAAACTTTGTTAGGAATTAGGTGATCCTTACTAGCTGGAAGTAAGGGAGATGGGGCATGAAGTTATTTCTAGGAGTTGGACACATACCAAGTTTAGCTCAGTTCTGGGCATCTTTGAAATACCTATACAAACTTGTTCCTACCTAGTAACTTGCATCTTTGAATGAGAATGTGCTTGCTTGCAGCAACGTGCTATATGTTCTGAATGCCCGAATTGGCAATCTGTGTCAAAACTTTGTTAGGAATTATGTGATCCTTACTAGCTGGAAGTAAGGGAGATGGGGCATGAAGTTATTTCTAGGAGTTGGACACATACCTAGTTTAGCTCAGTTCTGGGCATCTTTGAAATACCTATACAAACTTGTTCCTACCTAGTAACTTGCATCTTTGAATGAGAATGTGCTTGCTTGCAGCAACGTGCTATATGTTCTGAATGCCCGAATTGGGAATCTGTGTTAAAACTTTGTTAGGAATTAGGTGATCCTTACTAGCTGGAAGTAAGGGAGATGGGGCATGAAGTTATTTCTAGGAGTTGGACACATACCAAGTTTAGCTCAGTTCTGGGCATCTTTGAAATACCTATACAAACTTGTTCCTACCTAGTAACTTGCATCTTTGAATGAGAATGTGCTTGCTTGCAGCAACGTGCTATATGTTCTGAATGCCCGAATTGGCAATCTGTGTCAAAACTTTGTTAGGAATTATGTGATCCTTACTAGCTGGAAGTAAGGGAGATGGGGCATGAAGTTATTTCTAGGAGTTGGACACATACCAAGTTTAGCTCAGTTCTGGGCATCTTTGAAATACCTATACAAACTTGTTCCTACCTAGTAACTTGCATCTTTGAATGAGAATGTGCTTGCTTGCCGCAACGTGCTATATGTTCTGAATGCCCGAATAGGGAATCTGTGTCAAATCTTTGTTAGGAATTATGTGATCCTTACTAGCTGGAAGTAAGGGAGATGGGGCATGAAGTTATTTCTAGGAGTTGGACACATACCAAGTTTAGCTCAGTTCTGGGCATCTTTGAAATACCTATACAAACTTGTTCCTACATAGTAACTTGCATCTTTGAATGAGAATGTGCTTGCTTACAGCAACGTGCTATATGTTCTGAATGCCCGAATTGGGAATCTGTGTCAAAACTTTGTTAGGAATTATGTCATCCTTACTAGCTGGAATTAAGGGAGATGGGGCATGAAATTATTTCTAGGAGTTGGACACATACCAACTTTAGCTCAGTTCTGGGCATCTTTGAAATACCTATACAAACTTGGTCCTACATAGTACCTTGCAACTTTGAATGAGAATCTGCTTGCTTACAGCAACGTGCTATATGTTCTGAATGCCCGAATTGGGAATCTGTGTCAAAACTTTGTTAGGAATTATGTGATCCTTACTAGCTGGAAGTAAGGGAGATGGGGCATGAAGTTATTTCTAGGAGTTGGACACATACCAAGTTTAGCTCAGTTCTGGGCATCTTTGAAATACCTATACAAACTTGTTCCTACATAGTAACTTGCATCTTTGAATGAGAATCTGCTTGCTGACAGCAACGTGCTATATGTTCTGAATGCCCGAATTGGGAATCTGTGTCAAAACTTTGTTAGGAATTATGTCATCCTTACTAGCTGGAAGTAAGGGAGATGGGGCATGAAGTTATTTCTAGGAGTTGGACACATACCAAGTTTAGCTCAGTTCTGGGCATCTTTGAAATACCTATACAAACTTGTTCCTACATAGTAACTTGCATCTTTGAATGAGAATCTGCTTGCTTACAGCAACGTGCTATATGTTCTGAATGCCCGAATTGGGAATCTGGTCAAAACTTTGTTAGGAATTATGTGATCCTTACTAGCTGGAAGTAAGGGAGATGGGGCATGAAGTTATTTCTAGGAGTTGGACACATACCAAGTTTAGCTCAGTTCTGGGCATCATTGAAATACCTATACAAACTTGTTCCTACATAGTAACTTGCATCTTTGAATGAGAATCTGCTTGCTTACAGCAACGTGCTATATGTTCTGAATGCCCGAATTGGCAATCTGTGTCAAAACTTTGTTAGGAATTATGTGATCCTTACTAGCTGGAAGTAAGGGAGATGGGGCATGAAGTTATTTCTAGGAGTTGGACACATACCTAGTTTAGCTCAGTTCTGGGCATCTTTGAAATACCTATACAAACTTGTTCCTACCTAGTAACTTGCATCTTTGAATGAGAATGTGCTTGCTTGCAGCAACGTGCTATATGTTCTGAATGCCCGAATTGGGAATCTGTGTCAAAACTTTGTTAGGAATTATGTGATCCTTACTAGCTGGAAGTAAGGGAGATGGGGCATGAAGTTATTTCTAGGAGTTGGACACATACCAAGTTTAGCTCAGTTCTGGGCATCTTTGAAATACCTATACAAACTTGGTCCTACCTAGTAACTTGCAACTTTGAATGAGAATGTGCTTGCTTACAGCAACGTGCTATATGTTCTGAATGCCCGAATAGGGAATCTGTGTCAAAACTTTGTTAGGAATTATGTGATCCTTACTAGCTGGAAGTAAGGGAGATGGGGCATGAAGTTATTTCTAGGAGTTGGACACATACCAAGTTTAGCTCAGTTCTGGGCATCTTTGAAATACCTATACAAACTTGTTCCTACATAGTAACTTGCATCTTTGAATGAGAATGTGCTTGCTTACAGCAACGTGCTATATGTTCTGAATGCCCGAATTGGGAATCTGTGTCAAAACTTTGTTAGGAATTATGTCATCCTTACTAGCTGGAATTAAGGGAGATGGGGCATGAAATTATTTCTAGGAGTTGGACACATACCAACTTTAGCTCAGTTCTGGGCATCTTTGAAATACCTATACAAACTTGGTCCTACATAGTACCTTGCAACTTTGAATGAGAATCTGCTTGCTTACAGCAACGTGCTATATGTTCTGAATGCCCGAATTGGGAATCTGTGTCAAAACTTTGTTAGGAATTATGTGATCCTTACTAGCTGGAAGTAAGGGAGATGGGGCATGAAGTTATTTCTAGGAGTTGGACACATACCAAGTTTAGCTCAGTTCTGGGCATCTTTGAAATACCTATACAAACTTGTTCCTACATAGTAACTTGCATCTTTGAATGAGAATCTGCTTGCTGACAGCAACGTGCTATATGTTCTGAATGCCCGAATTGGGAATCTGTGTCAAAACTTTGTTAGGAATTATGTCATCCTTACTAGCTGGAAGTAAGGGAGATGGGGCATGAAGTTATTTCTAGGAGTTGGACACATACCAAGTTTAGCTCAGTTCTGGGCATCTTTGAAATACCTATACAAACTTGTTCCTACATAGTAACTTGCATCTTTGAATGAGAATCTGCTTGCTTACAGCAACGTGCTATATGTTCTGAATGCCCGAATTGGGAATCTGGTCAAAACTTTGTTAGGAATTATGTGATCCTTACTAGCTGGAAGTAAGGGAGATGGGGCATGAAGTTATTTCTAGGAGTTGGACACATACCAAGTTTAGCTCAGTTCTGGGCATCATTGAAATACCTATACAAACTTGTTCCTACATAGTAACTTGCATCTTTGAATGAGAATCTGCTTGCTTACAGCAACGTGCTATATGTTCTGAATGCCCGAATTGGCAATCTGTGTCAAAACTTTGTTAGGAATTATGTGATCCTTACTAGCTGGAAGTAAGGGAGATGGGGCATGAAGTTATTTCTAGGAGTTGGACACATACCTAGTTTAGCTCAGTTCTGGGCATCTTTGAAATACCTATACAAACTTGTTCCTACCTAGTAACTTGCATCTTTGAATGAGAATGTGCTTGCTTGCAGCAACGTGCTATATGTTCTGAATGCCCGAATTGGGAATCTGTGTTAAAACTTTGTTAGGAATTAGGTGATCCTTACTAGCTGGAAGTAAGGGAGATGGGGCATGAAGTTATTTCTAGGAGTTGGACACATACCAAGTTTAGCTCAGTTCTGGGCATCTTTGAAATACCTATACAAACTTGTTCCTACCTAGTAACTTGCATCTTTGAATGAGAATGTGCTTGCTTGCAGCAACGTGCTATATGTTCTGAATGCCCGAATTGGCAATCTGTGTCAAAACTTTGTTAGGAATTATGTGATCCTTACTAGCTGGAAGTAAGGGAGATGGGGCATGAAGTTATTTCTAGGAGTTGGACACATACCAAGTTTAGCTCAGTTCTGGGCATCTTTGAAATACCTATACAAACTTGTTCCTACCTAGTAACTTGCATCTTTGAATGAGAATGTGCTTGCTTGCCGCAACGTGCTATATGTTCTGAATGCCCGAATAGGGAATCTGTGTCAAATCTTTGTTAGGAATTATGTGATCCTTACTAGCTGGAAGTAAGGGAGATGGGGCATGAAGTTATTTCTAGGAGTTGGACACATACCAAGTTTAGCTCAGTTCTGGGCATCTTTGAAATACCTATACAAACTTGTTCCTACATAGTAACTTGCATCTTTGAATGAGAATGTGCTTGCTTACAGCAACGTGCTATATGTTCTGAATGCCCGAATTGGGAATCTGTGTCAAAACTTTGTTAGGAATTATGTCATCCTTACTAGCTGGAATTAAGGGAGATGGGGCATGAAATTATTTCTAGGAGTTGGACACATACCAACTTTAGCTCAGTTCTGGGCATCTTTGAAATACCTATACAAACTTGGTCCTACATAGTACCTTGCAACTTTGAATGAGAATCTGCTTGCTTACAGCAACGTGCTATATGTTCTGAATGCCCGAATTGGGAATCTGTGTCAAAACTTTGTTAGGAATTATGTGATCCTTACTAGCTGGAAGTAAGGGAGATGGGGCATGAAGTTATTTCTAGGAGTTGGACACATACCAAGTTTAGCTCAGTTCTGGGCATCTTTGAAATACCTATACAAACTTGTTCCTACATAGTAACTTGCATCTTTCAATGAGAATCTGCTTGCTGACAGCAACGTGCTATATGTTCTGAATTCCCGAATTGGGAATCTGTGTCAAAACTTTGTTAGGAATTATGTCATCCTTACTAGCTGGAAGTAAGGGAGATGGGGCATGAAGTTATTTCTAGGAGTTGGACACATACCAAGTTTAGCTCAGTTCTGGGCATCTTTGAAATACCTATACAAACTTGTTCCTACATAGTAACTTGCATCTTTGAATGAGAATCTGCTTGCTTACAGCAACGTGCTATATGTTCTGAATGCCCGAATTGGGAATCTGGTCAAAACTTTGTTAGGAATTATGTGATCCTTACTAGCTGGAAGTAAGGGAGATGGGGCATGAAGTTATTTCTAGGAGTTGGACACATACCAAGTTTAGCTCAGTTCTGGGCATCATTGAAATACCTATACAAACTTGTTCCTACATAGTAACTTGCATCTTTGAATGAGAATCTGCTTGCTTACAGCAACGTGCTATATGTTCTGAATGCCCGAATTGGCAATCTGTGTCAAAACTTTGTTAGGAATTATGTGATCCTTACTAGCTGGAAGTAAGGGAGATGGGGCATGAAGTTATTTCTAGGAGTTGGACACATACCTAGTTTAGCTCAGTTCTGGGCATCTTTGAAATACCTATACAAACTTGTTCCTACCTAGTAACTTGCATCTTTGAATGAGAATGTGCTTGCTTGCAGCAACGTGCTATATGTTCTGAATGCCCGAATTGGGAATCTGTGTCAAAACTTTGTTAGGAATTAGGTGATCCTTACTAGCTGGAAGTAAGGGAGATGGGGCATGAAGTTATTTCTAGGAGTTGGACACATACCAAGTTTAGCTCAGTTCTGGGCATCTTTGAAATACCTATACAAACTTGTTCCTACCTAGTAACTTGCATCTTTGAATGAGAATGTGCTTGCTTGCAGCAACGTGCTATATGTTCTGAATGCCCGAATTGGCAATCTGTGTCAAAACTTTGTTAGGAATTATGTGATCCTTACTAGCTGGAAGTAAGGGAGATGGGGCATGAAGTTATTTCTAGGAGTTGGACACATACCTAGTTTAGCTCAGTTCTGGGCATCTTTGAAATACCTATACAAACTTGTTCCTACCTAGTAACTTGCATCTTTGAATGAGAATGTGCTTGCTTGCAGCAACGTGCTATATGTTCTGAATGCCCGAATTGGGAATCTGTGTTAAAACTTTGTTAGGAATTAGGTGATCCTTACTAGCTGGAAGTAAGGGAGATGGGGCATGAAGTTATTTCTAGGAGTTGGACACATACCAAGTTTAGCTCAGTTCTGGGCATCTTTGAAATACCTATACAAACTTGTTCCTACCTAGTAACTTGCATCTTTGAATGAGAATGTGCTTGCTTGCAGCAACGTGCTATATGTTCTGAATGCCCGAATTGGCAATCTGTGTCAAAACTTTGTTAGGAATTATGTGATCCTTACTAGCTGGAAGTAAGGGAGATGGGGCATGAAGTTATTTCTAGGAGTTGGACACATACCAAGTTTAGCTCAGTTCTGGGCATCTTTGAAATACCTATACAAACTTGTTCCTACCTAGTAACTTGCATCTTTGAATGAGAATGTGCTTGCTTGCCGCAACGTGCTATATGTTCTGAATGCCCGAATAGGGAATCTGTGTCAAATCTTTGTTAGGAATTATGTGATCCTTACTAGCTGGAAGTAAGGGAGATGGGGCATGAAGTTATTTCTAGGAGTTGGACACATACCAAGTTTAGCTCAGTTCTGGGCATCTTTGAAATACCTATACAAACTTGTTCCTACATAGTAACTTGCATCTTTGAATGAGAATGTGCTTGCTTACAGCAACGTGCTATATGTTCTGAATGCCCGAATTGGGAATCTGTGTCAAAACTTTGTTAGGAATTATGTCATCCTTACTAGCTGGAATTAAGGGAGATGGGGCATGAAATTATTTCTAGGAGTTGGACACATACCAACTTTAGCTCAGTTCTGGGCATCTTTGAAATACCTATACAAACTTGGTCCTACATAGTACCTTGCAACTTTGAATGAGAATCTGCTTGCTTACAGCAACGTGCTATATGTTCTGAATGCCCGAATTGGGAATCTGTGTCAAAACTTTGTTAGGAATTATGTGATCCTTACTAGCTGGAAGTAAGGGAGATGGGGCATGAAGTTATTTCTAGGAGTTGGACACATACCAAGTTTAGCTCAGTTCTGGGCATCTTTGAAATACCTATACAAACTTGTTCCTACATAGTAACTTGCATCTTTGAATGAGAATCTGCTTGCTGACAGCAACGTGCTATATGTTCTGAATGCCCGAATTGGGAATCTGTGTCAAAACTTTGTTAGGAATTATGTCATCCTTACTAGCTGGAAGTAAGGGAGATGGGGCATGAAGTTATTTCTAGGAGTTGGACACATACCAAGTTTAGCTCAGTTCTGGGCATCTTTGAAATACCTATACAAACTTGTTCCTACATAGTAACTTGCATCTTTGAATGAGAATCTGCTTGCTTACAGCAACGTGCTATATGTTCTGAATGCCCGAATTGGGAATCTGGTCAAAACTTTGTTAGGAATTATGTGATCCTTACTAGCTGGAAGTAAGGGAGATGGGGCATGAAGTTATTTCTAGGAGTTGGACACATACCAAGTTTAGCTCAGTTCTGGGCATCATTGAAATACCTATACAAACTTGTTCCTACATAGTAACTTGCATCTTTGAATGAGAATCTGCTTGCTTACAGCAACGTGCTATATGTTCTGAATGCCCGAATTGGCAATCTGTGTCAAAACTTTGTTAGGAATTATGTGATCCTTACTAGCTGGAAGTAAGGGAGATGGGGCATGAAGTTATTTCTAGGAGTTGGACACATACCTAGTTTAGCTCAGTTCTGGGCATCTTTGAAATACCTATACAAACTTGTTCCTACCTAGTAACTTGCATCTTTGAATGAGAATGTGCTTGCTTGCAGCAACGTGCTATATGTTCTGAATGCCCGAATTGGGAATCTGTGTCAAAACTTTGTTAGGAATTAGGTGATCCTTACTAGCTGGAAGTAAGGGAGATGGGGCATGAAGTTATTTCTAGGAGTTGGACACATACCAAGTTTAGCTCAGTTCTGGGCATCTTTGAAATACCTATACAAACTTGTTCCTACCTAGTAACTTGCATCTTTGAATGAGAATGTGCTTGCTTGCAGCAACGTGCTATATGTTCTGAATGCCCGAATTGGCAATCTGTGTCAAAACTTTGTTAGGAATTATGTGATCCTTACTAGCTGGAAGTAAGGGAGATGGGGCATGAAGTTATTTCTAGGAGTTGGACACATACCAAGTTTAGCTCAGTTCTGGGCATCTTTGAAATACCTATACAAACTTGTTCCTACCTAGTAACTTGCATCTTTGAATGAGAATGTGCTTGCTTGCCGCAACGTGCTATATGTTCTGAATGCCCGAATTGGGAATCTGTGTCAAATCTTTGTTAGGAATTATGTGATCCTTACTAGCTGGAAGTAAGGGAGATGGGGCATGAAGTTATTTCTAGGAGTTGGACACATACCAAGTTTAGCTCAGTTCTGGGCATCTTTGAAATACCTATACAAACTTGTTCCTACATAGTAACTTGCATCTTTGAATGAGAATGTGCTTGCTTGCAGCAACGTGCTATATGTTCTGAATGCCCGAATAGGGAATCTGTGTCAAAACTTTGTTAGGAATTATGTGATCCTTACTAGCTGGAAGTAAGGGAGATGGGGCATGAAGTTATTTCTAGGAGTTGGACACATACCAAGTTTAGCTCAGTTCTGGGCATCTTTGAAATACCTATACAAACTTGTTCCTACATAGTAACTTGCATCTTTGAATGAGAATCTGCTTGCTTACAGCAACGTGCTATATGTTCTGAATGCCCGAATTGGGAATCTGTGTCAAATCTTTGTTAGGAATTATGTGATCCTTACTAGCTGGAAGTAAGGGAGATGGGGCATGAAGTTATTTCTAGGAGTTGGACACATACCACGTTTAGCTCAGTTCTGGGCATCTTTGAAATACCTATACAAACTTGTTCCTACCTAGTAACTTGCATCTTTGAGTGAGAATGTGCTTGCTTGCAGCAACGTGCTATATGTTCTGAATGCCCGAATAGGGAATCTGTGTCAAAACTTTGTTAGGAATTATGTGATCCTTACTAGCTGGAAGTAAGGGAGAGGGGGCATGAAGTTATTTCTAGGAGTTGGACACATACCAAGTTTAGCTCAGTTCTGGGCATCTTTGAAATACCTATACAAACTTGGTCCTACCTAGTAACTTGCAACTTTGAGTGAGAATGTGCTTGCTTACAGCAACGTGCTATATGTTCTGAATGCCCGAATTGGGAATCTGTGTCAAAACTTTGTTAGGAATTATGTGATCCTTACTAGCTGGAATTAAGGGAGATGGGGCATGAAGTTATTTCTAGGAGTTGGACACATACCAACTTTAGCTCAGTTCTGGGCATCTTTGAAATACCTATACAAACTTGGTCCTACATAGTACCTTGCAACTTTGAATGAAAATGTGCTTGCTTACAGCAACGTGCTATATGTTCTGAATGCCCGAATTGGGAATCTGTGTCAAATCTTTGTTAGGAATTATGTGATCCTTACTAGCTGGAAGTAAGGGAGATGGGGCATGAAATTATTTCTAGGAGTTGGACACATACCAAGTTTAGCTCAGTTCTGGGCATCTTTGAAATACCTATACAAACTTGTTCCTACCTAGTAACTTGCATCTTTGAATGAGAATCTGCTTGCTTACAGCAACGTGCTATATGTTCTGAATGCACGAATTGGGAATCTGGTCAAAACTTTGTTAGGAATTATGTGATCCTTACTAGCTGGAAGTAAGGGAGATGGGGCATGAAGTTATTTCTAGGAGTTGGACACATACCAAGTTTAGCTCAGTTCTGGGCATCATTGAAATACCTATACAAACTTGTTCCTACATAGTAACTTGCATCTTTGAATGAGAATCTGCTTGCTTACAGCAACGTGCTATATGTTCTGAATGCCCGAATTGGCAATCTGTGTCAAAACTTTGTTAGGAATTATGTGATCCTTACTAGCTGGAAGTAAGGGAGATGGGGCATGAAGTTATTTCTAGGAGTTGGACACATACCTAGTTTAGCTCAGTTCTGGGCATCTTTGAAATACCTATACAAACTTGTTCCTACCTAGTAACTTGCATCTTTGAATGAGAATGTGCTTGCTTGCAGCAACGTGCTATATGTTCTGAATGCCCGAATTGGGAATCTGTGTCAAAACTTTGTTAGGAATTAGGTGATCCTTACTAGCTGGAAGTAAGGGAGATGGGGCATGAAGTTATTTCTAGGAGTTGGACACATACCAAGTTTAGCTCAGTTCTGGGCATCTTTGAAATACCTATACAAACTTGTTCCTACCTAGTAACTTGCCTCTTTGAATGAGAATGTGCTTGCTTGCAGCAACGTGCTATATGTTCTGAATGCCCGAATTGGCAATCTGTGTCAAAACTTTGTTAGGAATTATGTGATCCTTACTAGCTGGAAGTAAGGGAGATGGGGCATGAAGTTATTTCTAGGAGTTGGACACATACCAAGTTTAGCTCAGTTCTGGGCATCTTTGAAATACCTATACAAACTTGTTCCTACCTAGTAACTTGCATCTTTGAATGAGAATGTGCTTGCTTGCCGCAACGTGCTATATGTTCTGAATGCCCGAATAGGGAATCTGTGTCAAATCTTTGTTAGGAATTATGTGATCCTTACTAGCTGGAAGTAAGGGAGATGGGGCATGAAGTTATTTCTAGGAGTTGGACACATACCAAGTTTAGCTCAGTTCTGGGCATCTTTGAAATACCTATACAAACTTGTTCCTACATAGTAACTTGCATCTTTGAATGAGAATGTGCTTGCTTACAGCAACGTGCTATATGTTCTGAATGCCCGAATTGGGAATCTGTGTCAAAACTTTGTTAGGAATTATGTCATCCTTACTAGCTGGAATTAAGGGAGATGGGGCATGAAATTATTTCTAGGAGTTGGACACATACCAACTTTAGCTCAGTTCTGGGCATCTTTGAAATACCTATACAAACTTGGTCCTACATAGTACCTTGCAACTTTGAATGAGAATCTGCTTGCTTACAGCAACGTGCTATATGTTCTGAATGCCCGAATTGGGAATCTGTGTCAAAACTTTGTTAGGAATTATGTGATCCTTACTAGCTGGAAGTAAGGGAGATGGGGCATGAAGTTATTTCTAGGAGTTGGACACATACCAAGTTTAGCTCAGTTCTGGGCATCTTTGAAATACCTATACAAACTTGTTCCTACATAGTAACTTGCATCTTTGAATGAGAATCTGCTTGCTGACAGCAACGTGCTATATGTTCTGAATGCCCGAATTGGGAATCTGTGTCAAAACTTTGTTAGGAATTATGTCATCCTTACTAGCTGGAAGTAAGGGAGATGGGGCATGAAGTTATTTCTAGGAGTTGGACACATACCAAGTTTAGCTCAGTTCTGGGCATCTTTGAAATACCTATACAAACTTGTTCCTACATAGTAACTTGCATCTTTGAATGAGAATCTGCTTGCTTACAGCAACGTGCTATATGTTCTGAATGCCCGAATTGGGAATCTGGTCAAAACTTTGTTAGGAATTATGTGATCCTTACTAGCTGGAAGTAAGGGAGATGGGGCATGAAGTTATTTCTAGGAGTTGGACACATACCAAGTTTAGCTCAGTTCTGGGCATCATTGAAATACCTATACAAACTTGTTCCTACATAGTAACTTGCATCTTTGAATGAGAATCTGCTTGCTTACAGCAACGTGCTATATGTTCTGAATGCCCGAATTGGCAATCTGTGTCAAAACTTTGTTAGGAATTATGTGATCCTTACTAGCTGGAAGTAAGGGAGATGGGGCATGAAGTTATTTCTAGGAGTTGGACACATACCTAGTTTAGCTCAGTTCTGGGCATCTTTGAAATACCTATACAAACTTGTTCCTACCTAGTAACTTGCATCTTTGAATGAGAATGTGCTTGCTTGCAGCAACGTGCTATATGTTCTGAATGCCCGAATTGGGAATCTGTGTCAAAACTTTGTTAGGAATTAGGTGATCCTTACTAGCTGGAAGTAAGGGAGATGGGGCATGAAGTTATTTCTAGGAGTTGGACACATACCAAGTTTAGCTCAGTTCTGGGCATCTTTGAAATACCTATACAAACTTGTTCCTACCTAGTAACTTGCATCTTTGAATGAGAATGTGCTTGCTTGCAGCAACGTGCTATATGTTCTGAATGCCCGAATTGGCAATCTGTGTCAAAACTTTGTTAGGAATTATGTGATCCTTACTAGCTGGAAGTAAGGGAGATGGGGCATGAAGTTATTTCTAGGAGTTGGACACATACCAAGTTTAGCTCAGTTCTGGGCATCTTTGAAATACCTATACAAACTTGTTCCTACCTAGTAACTTGCATCTTTGAATGAGAATGTGCTTGCTTGCCGCAACGTGCTATATGTTCTGAATGCCCGAATTGGGAATCTGTGTCAAATCTTTGTTAGGAATTATGTGATCCTTACTAGCTGGAAGTAAGGGAGATGGGGCATGAAGTTATTTCTAGGAGTTGGACACATACCAAGTTTAGCTCAGTTCTGGGCATCTTTGAAATACCTATACAAACTTGTTCCTACATAGTAACTTGCATCTTTGAATGAGAATGTGCTTGCTTGCAGCAACGTGCTATATGTTCTGAATGCCCGAATAGGGAATCTGTGTCAAAACTTTGTTAGGAATTATGTGATCCTTACTAGCTGGAAGTAAGGGAGATGGGGCATGAAGTTATTTCTAGGAGTTGGACACATACCAAGTTTAGCTCAGTTCTGGGCATCTTTGAAATACCTATACAAACTTGTTCCTACATAGTAACTTGCATCTTTGAATGAGAATCTGCTTGCTTACAGCAACGTGCTATATGTTCTGAATGCCCGAATTGGGAATCTGTGTCAAATCTTTGTTAGGAATTATGTGATCCTTACTAGCTGGAAGTAAGGGAGATGGGGCATGAAGTTATTTCTAGGAGTTGGACACATACCACGTTTAGCTCAGTTCTGGGCATCTTTGAAATACCTATACAAACTTGTTCCTACCTAGTAACTTGCATCTTTGAGTGAGAATGTGCTTGCTTGCAGCAACGTGCTATATGTTCTGAATGCCCGAATAGGGAATCTGTGTCAAAACTTTGTTAGGAATTATGTGATCCTTACTAGCTGGAAGTAAGGGAGAGGGGGCATGAAGTTATTTCTAGGAGTTGGACACATACCAAGTTTAGCTCAGTTCTGGGCATCTTTGAAATACCTATACAAACTTGGTCCTACCTAGTAACTTGCAACTTTGAGTGAGAATGTGCTTGCTTACAGCAACGTGCTATATGTTCTGAATGCCCGAATTGGGAATCTGTGTCAAAACTTTGTTAGGAATTATGTGATCCTTACTAGCTGGAATTAAGGGAGATGGGGCATGAAGTTATTTCTAGGAGTTGGACACATACCAACTTTAGCTCAGTTCTGGGCATCTTTGAAATACCTATACAAACTTGGTCCTACATAGTACCTTGCAACTTTGAATGAAAATGTGCTTGCTTACAGCAACGTGCTATATGTTCTGAATGCCCGAATTGGGAATCTGTGTCAAATCTTTGTTAGGAATTATGTGATCCTTACTAGCTGGAAGTAAGGGAGATGGGGCATGAAATTATTTCTAGGAGTTGGACACATACCAAGTTTAGCTCAGTTCTGGGCATCTTTGAAATACCTATACAAACTTGTTCCTACCTAGTAACTTGCATCTTTGTGTGAGAATGTGCTTGCTTGCAGCAACGTGCTATATGTTCTGAATGCCCGAATAGGGAATCTGTGTCAAAACTTTGTTAGGAATTATGTGATCCTTACTAGCTGAAAGTAAGGGAGAGGGGGCATGAAGTTATTTCTAGGAGTTGGACACATACCAAGTTTAGCTCAGTTCTGGGCATCTTTGAAATACCTATACAAACTTGGTCCTACCTAGGAACTTGCAACTTTGAGTGAGAATGTGCTTGCTTACAGCAACGTGCTATATGTTCTGAATGCCCGAATTGGGAATCTGTGTCAAAACTTTGTTAGGAATTATGTGATCCTTACTAGCTGGAATTAAGGGAGATGGGGCATGAAGTTATTTCTAGGAGTTGGACATATACCAACTTTAGCTCAGTTCTGGGCATCTTTGAAATACCTATACAAACTTGGTCCTACATAGTACCTTGCAACTTTGAATGAAAATGTGCTTGCTTACAGCAACGTGCTATATGTTCTGAATGCCCGAATTGGGAATCTGTGTCAAAACTTTGTTAGGAATTATGTGATCCTTACTAGCTGGAAGTAAGGGAGATGGGGCATGAAGTTATTTCTAGGAGTTGGACACATACCAAGTTTAGCTCAGTTCTGGGCATCATTGAAATACCTATACAAACTTGTTCCTACATAGTAACTTGCAACTTTGAATGAGAATCTGCTTGCTTACAGCAACGTGCTATATGTTCTGAATGCCCGAATTGGGAATCTGTGTCAAAACTTTGTTAGGAATTAGGTGATCCTTACTAGCTGGAAGTAAGGGAGATGGGGCATGAAGTTATTTCTAGGAGTTGGACACATACCAAGTTTAGCTCAGTTCTGGGCATCTTTGAAATACCTATACAAACTTGTTCCTACATAGTAACTTGCAACTTTGAATGAGAATGTGCTTGCTTACAGCAACGTGCTATATGTTCTGAATGCCCGAATTGGGAATCTGTGTCAAAACTTTGTTAGGAATTATGTGATCCGTACTAGCTGGAAGTAAGGCAGATGGGGCATGAAGTTATTTCTAGGAGTTGGACACACAGCAAGTTTAGCTCAGTTCTGGGCATCTTTGAAATACCTATACAAACTTGTTCCTACATAGTAACTTGCTTCTTTGAATGAGAATCTGCTTGTTTACAGCAACGTGCTATATGTTCTGAATGCCCGAATTGGGAATCTGTGTCAAAACTTTGTTAGGAATTATGTGATCCTTACTAGCTGGAAGTAAGGGAGATGGGGCATGAAGTTATTTCTAGGAGTTGGACACATACCAAGTTTAGCTCAGTTCTGGGCATCTTTGAAATACCTATACAAACTTGTTCCTACATAGTAACTTGCATCTTTGAATGAGAATGTGCTTGCTTGCAGCAACGTGCTATATGTTCTGAATGCCCGAATAGGGAATCTGTGTCAAAACTTTGTTAGGAATTATGTGATCCTTACTAGCTGGAAGTAAGGGAGATGGGGCATGAAGTTATTTCAGGTGTTGGACACATACCACGTTTAGCTCAGTTCTGGGCATCTTTGAAATACCTATACAAACTTGTTCCTACCTAGTAACTTGCATCTTTGAATGAGAATCTGCTTGCTTACAGCAACGTGCTATATGTTCTGAATGCCCGAATAGGGAATCTGTGTCAAAACTTTGTTAGGAATTATGTGATCCTTACTAGCTGGAAGTAAGGGAGATGGGGCATGAAGTTATTTCTAGGAGTTGGACACATACCAAGTTTAGCTCAGTTCTGGGCATCTTTGAAATACCTATACAAACTTGTTCCTACCTAGTAACTTGCAACTTTGAATGAGAATGTGCTTGCTTACAGCAACGTGCTATATGTTCTGAATGCCCGAATAGGGAATCTGTGTCAAAACTTTGTTAGGAATTATGTGATCCTTACTAGCTGGAAGTAAGGGAGATGGGGCATGAAGTTATTTCTAGGAGTTGGACACATACCAAGTTTAGCTCAGTTCTGGGCATCTTTGAAATACCTATACAAACTTGTTCCTACATAGTAACTTGCATCTTTGAATGAGAATGTGCTTGCTTACAGCAACGTGCTATATGTTCTGAATGCCCGAATTGGCAATCTGTGTCAAAACTTTGTTAGGAATTAGGTGATCCTTACTAGCTGGAAGTAAGGGAGATGGGGCATGAAGTTATTTCTAGGAGTTGGACACATACCAAGTTTAGCTCAGTTCTGGGCATCTTTGAAATACCTATACAAACTTGTTCCTACATAGTAACTTGCAACTTTGAATGAGAATGTGCTTGCTTACAGCAACGTGCTATATGTTCTGAATGCCCGAATTGGGAATCTGTGTCAAAACTTTGTTAGGAATTATGTGATCCGTACTAGCTGGAAGTAAGGCAGATGGGGCATGAAGTTATTTCTAGGAGTTGGACACACAGCAAGTTTAGCTCAGTTCTGGGCATCTTTGAAATACCTATACAAACTTGTTCCTACATAGTAACTTGCTTCTTTGAATGAGAATCTGCTTGCTTACAGCAACGTGCTATATGTTCTGAATGCCCGAATTGGGAATCTGTGTCAAAACTTTGTTAGGAATTATGTGATCCTTACTAGCTGGAAGTAAGGGAGATGGGGCATGAAGTTATTTCTAGGAGTTGGACACATACCAAGTTTAGCTCAGTTCTGGGCATCTTTGAAATACCTATACAAACTTGTTCCTACATAGTAACTTGCATCTTTGAATGAGAATGTGCTTGCTTGCAGCAACGTGCTATATGTTCTGAATGCCCGAATAGGGAATCTGTGTCAAAACTTTGTTAGGAATTATGTGATCCTTACTAGCTGGAAGTAAGGGAGATGGGGCATGAAGTTATTTCAGGTGTTGGACACATACCACGTTTAGCTCAGTTCTGGGCATCTTTGAAATACCTATACAAACTTGTTCCTACCTAGTAACTTGCATCTTTGAATGAGAATCTGCTTGCTTACAGCAACGTGCTATATGTTCTGAATGCCCGAATTGGGAATCTGTGTCAAAACTTTGTTAGGAATTATGTGATCCTTACTAGCTGGAAGTAAGGGAGATGGGGCATGAAGTTATTTCTAGGAGTTGGACACATACCAAGTTTAGCTCAGTTCTGGGCATCTTTGAAATACCTATACAAACTTGTTCCTACCTAGTAACTTGCAACTTTGAATGAGAATGTGCTTGCTTACAGCAACGTGCTATATGTTCTGAATGCCCGAATAGGGAATCTGTGTCAAAACTTTGTTAGGAATTATGTGATCCTTACTAGCTGGAAGTAAGGGAGATGGGGCATGAAGTTATTTCTAGGAGTTGGACACATACCAAGTTTAGCTCAGTTCTGGGCATCTTTGAAATACCTATACAAACTTGTTCCTACATAGTAACTTGCATCTTTGAATGAGAATGTGCTTGCTTACAGCAACGTGCTATATGTTCTGAATGCCCGAATTGGCAATCTGTGTCAAAACTTTGTTAGGAATTAGGTGATCCTTACTAGCTGGAAGTAAGGGAGATGGGGCATGAAGTTATTTCTAGGAGTTGGACACATACCAAGTTTAGCTCAGTTCTGGGCATCTTTGAAATACCTATACAAACTTGTTCCTACATAGTAACTTGCATCTTTGAATGAGAATGTGCTTGCTTACAGCAACGTGCTATATGTTCTGAATGCCCGAATTGGCAATCTGTGTCAAAACTTTGTTAGGAATTAGGTGATCCTTACTAGCTGGAAGTAAGGGAGATGGGGCATGAAGTTATTTCTAGGAGTTGGACAGATACCAAGTTTAGCTCAGTTCTGGGCATCTTTGAAATACCTATACAAACTTGTTCCTACATAGTAACTTGCAACTTTGAATGAGAATGTGCTTGCTTGCAGCAACGTGCTATATGTTCTGAATGCCCGAATAGGGAATCTGTGTCAAATCTTTGTTAGGAATTATGTGATCCTTACTAGCTGGAAGTAAGGGAGATGGGGCATGAAGTTATTTCTAGGAGTTGGACACATACCAAGTTTAGCTCAGTTCTGGGCATCTTTGAAATACCTATACAAACTTGTTCCTACATAGTAACTTGCAACTTTGAATGAGAATGTGCTTGCTTACAGCAACGTGCTATATGTTCTGAATGCCCGAATTGGGAATCTGTGTCAAAACTTTGTTAGGAATTATGTGATCCTTACTAGCTGGAAGTAAGGGAGATGGGGCATGAAGTTATTTCTAGGAGTTGGACACATACCAAGTTTAGCTCAGTTCTGGGCATCTTTGAAATACCTATACAAACTTGTTCCTACCTAGTAACTTGCATCTTTGAATGAGAATGTGCTTGCTTGCAGCAACGTGCTATATGATCTGAATGCCCGAATAGTGAATCTGTGTCAAAACTTTGTTAGGAATTATGTGATCCTTACTAGCTGGAAGTAAGGGAGATCGGGCATGAAGATATTTCTAGGAGTTGGACACATACCAAGTTTAGCTCAGTTCTGGGCATCTTTGAAATACCTATACAAACTTGTTCCTACCTAGTAACTTGCATCTTTGAATGAGAATGTGCTTGCTTGCAGCAACGTGCTATATGTTCTGAATGCCCGAATAGGGAATCTGTGTCAAAACTTTGTTAGGAATTATGTGATCCTTACTAGCTGGAAGTAAGGGAGATGGGGCATGAAGTTATTTCTAGGTGTTGGACACATACCACGTTTAGCTCAGTTCTGGGCATCTTTGAAATACCTATACAAACTTGTTCCTACCTAGTAACTTGCATCTTTGAATGAGAATCTGCTTGCTTACAGCAACGTGCTATATGTTCTGAATGCCCGAATAGGGAATCTGTGTCAAAACTTTGTTAGGAATTATGTGATCCTTACTAGCTGGAAGTAAGGGAGATGGGGCATGAAGTTATTTCTAGGAGTTGGACACATACCACGTTTAGCTCAGTTCTGGGCATCTTTGAAATACCTATACAAACTTGTTCCTACCTAGTAACTTGCATCTTTGAATGAGAATCTGCTTTCTTACAGCAACGTGCTATATGTTCTGAATGCCCGAATAGGGAATGTGTGTCAAAACTTTGTTAGGAATTATGTGATCCTTACTAGCTGGAAGTAAGGGAGATGGGGCATGAAGTTATTTCTAGGAGTTGGACACATACCAAGTTTAGCTCAGTTCTGGGCATCTTTGAAATACCTATACAAACTTGTTCCTACCTAGTAACTTGCAACTTTGAATGAGAATGTGCTTGCTTACAGCAACGTGCTATATGTTCTGAATGCCCGAATAGGGAATCTGTGTCAAAACTTTGTTAGGAATTATGTGATCCTTACTAGCTGGAAGTAAGGGAGATGGGGCATGAAGTTATTTCTAGGAGTTGGACACATACCAAGTTTAGCTCAGTTCTGGGCATCTTTGAAATACCTATACAAACTTGTTCCTACATAGTAACTTGCAACTTTGAATGAGAATGTGCTTGCTTACAGCAACGTGCTATATGTTCTGAATGCCCGAATTGGGAATCTGTGTCAAAACTTTGTTAGGAATTATGTGATCCTTACTAGCTGGAAGTAAGGGAGATGGGGCATGAAGTTATTTCTAGGAGTTGGACACATACCAAGTTTAGCTCAGTTCTGGGCATCTTTGAAATACCTATACAAACTTGTTCCTACATAGTAACTTGCAACTTTGAATGAGAATGTGCTTGCTTGCAGCAACGTGCTATATGTTCTGAATGCCCGAATAGGGAATCTGTGTCAAAACTTTGTTAGGAATTATGTGATCCTTACTAGCTGGAAGTAAGGGAGATGGAGCATGAAGTTATTTCTTGGAGTTGGACACATACCAAGTTTAGCTCAGTTCTGGGCATCTTTGAAATACCTATACAAACTTGTTCCTACCTAGTAACTTGCATCTTTGAATGAGAATGTGCTTGCTTGCAGCAACGTGCTATATGTTCTGAATGCCCGAATTGGGAATCTGTGTCAAAACTTTGTTAGGAATTATGTGATCCTTACTAGCTGGAAGTAAGGGAGATGGGGCATGAAGTTATTTCTAGGAGTTGGACACATACCAAGTTTAGCTCAGTTCTGGGCATCTTTGAAATACCTATACAAACTTGTTCCTACCTAGTAACTTGCAACTTTGAATGAGAATGTGCTTGCTTACAGCAACGTGCTATATGTTCTGAATGCCCGAATAGGGAATCTGTGTCAAAACTTTGTTAGGAATTATGTGATCCTTACTAGCTGGAAGTAAGGGAGATGGGGCATGAAGTTATTTCTAGGAGTTGGACACATACCAAGTTTAGCTCAGTTCTGGGCATCTTTGAAATACCTATACAAACTTGTTCCTACATAGTAACTTGCAACTTTGAATGAGAATGTGCTTGCTTACAGCAACGTGCTATATGTTCTGAATGCCCGAATTGGGAATCTGTGTCAAAACTTTGTTAGGAATTATGTGATCCTTACTAGCTGGAATTAAGGGAGATGGGGCATGAAATTATTTCTAGGAGTTGGACACATACCAACTTTAGCTCAGTTCTGGGCATCTTTGAAATACCTATACAAACTTGGTCCTACATAGTACCTTGCAACTTTGAATGAAAATGTGCTTGCTTACAGCAACGTGCTATATGTTCTGAATGCCCGAATTGGGAATCTGTGTCAAAACTTTGTTAGGAATTATGTGATCCTTACTAGCTGGAAGTAAGGGAGATGGGGCATGAAGTTATTTCTAGGAGTTGGACACATACCAAGTTTAGCTCAGTTCTGGGCATCTTTGAAATACCTATACAAACTTGTTCCTACCTAGTAACTTGCAACTTTGAATGAGAATCTGCTTGCTGACAGCAACGTGCTATATGTTCTGAATGCCCGAATTGGGAATCTGTGTCAAAACTTTGTTAGGAATTATGTCATCCTTACAAGCTGGAAGTAAGGGAGATGGGGCATGAAGTTATTTCTAGGAGTTGGACACATACCAAGTTTAGCTCAGTTCTGGGCATCTTTGAAATACCTATACAAACTTGTTCCTACCTAGTAACTTGCAACTTTGAATGAGAATGTGCTTGCTTACAGCAACGTGCTATATGTTCTGAATGCCCGAATAGGGAATCTGTGTCAAAACTTTGTTAGGAATTATGTGATCCTTACTAGCTGGAAGTAAGGGAGATGGGGCATGAAGTTATTTCTAGGAGTTGGACACATACCAAGTTTAGCTCAGTTCTGGGCATCTTTGAAATACCTATACAAACTTGTTCCTACATAGTAACTTGCAACTTTGAATGAGAATGTGCTTGCTTACAGCAACGTGCTATATGTTCTGAATGCCCGAATTGGGAATCTGTGTCAAAACTTTGTTAGGAATTATGTGATCCTTACTAGCTGGAAGTAAGGGAGATGGGGCATGAAGTTATTTCTAGGAGTTGGACACATACCAAGTTTAGCTCAGTTATGGGCATCTTTGAAATACCTATACAAACTTGTTCCTACATAGTAACTTGCAACTTTGAATGAGAATGTGCTTGCTTGCAGCAACGTGCTATATGTTCTGAATGCCCGAATAGGGAATCTGTGTCAAAACTTTGTTAGGAATTATGTGATCCTTACTAGCTGGAAGTAAGGGAGATGGAGCATGAAGTTATTTCTTGGAGTTGGACACATACCAAGTTTAGCTCAGTTCTGGGCATCTTTGAAATACCTATACAAACTTGTTCCTACCTAGTAACTTGCATCTTTGAATGAGAATGTGCTTGCTTGCAGGAACGTGCTATATGTTCTGAATGCCCGAATAGGGAATCTGTGTCAAAACTTTGTTAGGAATTATGTGATCCTTACTAGCTGAAAGTAAGGGAGAGGGGGCATGAAGTTATTTCTAGGAGTTGGACACATACCAAGTTTAGCTCAGTTCTGGGCATCTTTGAAATACCTATACAAACTTGGTCCTACCTAGGAACTTGCAACTTTGAGTGAGAATGTGCTTGCTTACAGCAACGTGCTATATGTTCTGAATGCCCGAATTGGGAATCTGTGTCAAAACTTTGTTAGGAATTATGTGATCCTTACTAGCTGGAATTAAGGGAGATGGGGCATGAAGTTATTTCTAGGAGTTGGACATATACCAACTTTAGCTCAGTTCTGGGCATCTTTGAAATACCTATACAAACTTGGTCCTACATAGTACCTTGCAACTTTGAATGAAAATGTGCTTGCTTACAGCAACGTGCTATATGTTCTGAATGCCCGAATTGGGAATCTGTGTCAAAACTTTGTTAGGAATTATGTGATCCTTACTAGCTGGAAGTAAGGGAGATGGGGCATGAAGTTATTTCTAGGAGTTGGACACATACCAAGTTTAGCTCAGTTCTGGGCATCATTGAAATACCTATACAAACTTGTTCCTACATAGTAACTTGCAACTTTGAATGAGAATCTGCTTGCTTACAGCAACGTGCTATATGTTCTGAATGCCCGAATTGGGAATCTGTGTCAAAACTTTGTTAGGAATTAGGTGATCCTTACTAGCTGGAAGTAAGGGAGATGGGGCATGAAGTTATTTCTAGGAGTTGGACACATACCAAGTTTAGCTCAGTTCTGGGCATCTTTGAAATACCTATACAAACTTGTTCCTACATAGTAACTTGCAACTTTGAATGAGAATGTGCTTGCTTACAGCAACGTGCTATATGTTCTGAATGCCCGAATTGGGAATCTGTGTCAAAACTTTGTTAGGAATTATGTGATCCGTACTAGCTGGAAGTAAGGCAGATGGGGCATGAAGTTATTTCTAGGAGTTGGACACACAGCAAGTTTAGCTCAGTTCTGGGCATCTTTGAAATACCTATACAAACTTGTTCCTACATAGTAACTTGCTTCTTTGAATGAGAATCTGCTTGTTTACAGCAACGTGCTATATGTTCTGAATGCCCGAATTGGGAATCTGTGTCAAAACTTTGTTAGGAATTATGTGATCCTTACTAGCTGGAAGTAAGGGAGATGGGGCATGAAGTTATTTCTAGGAGTTGGACACATACCAAGTTTAGCTCAGTTCTGGGCATCTTTGAAATACCTATACAAACTTGTTCCTACATAGTAACTTGCATCTTTGAATGAGAATGTGCTTGCTTGCAGCAACGTGCTATATGTTCTGAATGCCCGAATAGGGAATCTGTGTCAAAACTTTGTTAGGAATTATGTGATCCTTACTAGCTGGAAGTAAGGGAGATGGGGCATGAAGTTATTTCAGGTGTTGGACACATACCACGTTTAGCTCAGTTCTGGGCATCTTTGAAATACCTATACAAACTTGTTCCTACCTAGTAACTTGCATCTTTGAATGAGAATCTGCTTGCTTACAGCAACGTGCTATATGTTCTGAATGCCCGAATAGGGAATCTGTGTCAAAACTTTGTTAGGAATTATGTGATCCTTACTAGCTGGAAGTAAGGGAGATGGGGCATGAAGTTATTTCTAGGAGTTGGACACATACCAAGTTTAGCTCAGTTCTGGGCATCTTTGAAATACCTATACAAACTTGTTCCTACCTAGTAACTTGCAACTTTGAATGAGAATGTGCTTGCTTACAGCAACGTGCTATATGTTCTGAATGCCCGAATAGGGAATCTGTGTCAAAACTTTGTTAGGAATTATGTGATCCTTACTAGCTGGAAGTAAGGGAGATGGGGCATGAAGTTATTTCTAGGAGTTGGACACATACCAAGTTTAGCTCAGTTCTGGGCATCTTTGAAATACCTATACAAACTTGTTCCTACATAGTAACTTGCATCTTTGAATGAGAATGTGCTTGCTTACAGCAACGTGCTATATGTTCTGAATGCCCGAATTGGCAATCTGTGTCAAAACTTTGTTAGGAATTAGGTGATCCTTACTAGCTGGAAGTAAGGGAGATGGGGCATGAAGTTATTTCTAGGAGTTGGACACATACCAAGTTTAGCTCAGTTCTGGGCATCTTTGAAATACCTATACAAACTTGTTCCTACATAGTAACTTGCAACTTTGAATGAGAATGTGCTTGCTTACAGCAACGTGCTATATGTTCTGAATGCCCGAATTGGGAATCTGTGTCAAAACTTTGTTAGGAATTATGTGATCCGTACTAGCTGGAAGTAAGGCAGATGGGGCATGAAGTTATTTCTAGGAGTTGGACACACAGCAAGTTTAGCTCAGTTCTGGGCATCTTTGAAATACCTATACAAACTTGTTCCTACATAGTAACTTGCTTCTTTGAATGAGAATCTGCTTGCTTACAGCAACGTGCTATATGTTCTGAATGCCCGAATTGGGAATCTGTGTCAAAACTTTGTTAGGAATTATGTGATCCTTACTAGCTGGAAGTAAGGGAGATGGGGCATGAAGTTATTTCTAGGAGTTGGACACATACCAAGTTTAGCTCAGTTCTGGGCATCTTTGAAATACCTATACAAACTTGTTCCTACATAGTAACTTGCATCTTTGAATGAGAATGTGCTTGCTTGCAGCAACGTGCTATATGTTCTGAATGCCCGAATAGGGAATCTGTGTCAAAACTTTGTTAGGAATTATGTGATCCTTACTAGCTGGAAGTAAGGGAGATGGGGCATGAAGTTATTTCAGGTGTTGGACACATACCACGTTTAGCTCAGTTCTGGGCATCTTTGAAATACCTATACAAACTTGTTCCTACCTAGTAACTTGCATCTTTGAATGAGAATCTGCTTGCTTACAGCAACGTGCTATATGTTCTGAATGCCCGAATTGGGAATCTGTGTCAAAACTTTGTTAGGAATTATGTGATCCTTACTAGCTGGAAGTAAGGGAGATGGGGCATGAAGTTATTTCTAGGAGTTGGACACATACCAAGTTTAGCTCAGTTCTGGGCATCTTTGAAATACCTATACAAACTTGTTCCTACCTAGTAACTTGCAACTTTGAATGAGAATGTGCTTGCTTACAGCAACGTGCTATATGTTCTGAATGCCCGAATAGGGAATCTGTGTCAAAACTTTGTTAGGAATTATGTGATCCTTACTAGCTGGAAGTAAGGGAGATGGGGCATGAAGTTATTTCTAGGAGTTGGACACATACCAAGTTTAGCTCAGTTCTGGGCATCTTTGAAATACCTATACAAACTTGTTCCTACATAGTAACTTGCATCTTTGAATGAGAATGTGCTTGCTTACAGCAACGTGCTATATGTTCTGAATGCCCGAATTGGCAATCTGTGTCAAAACTTTGTTAGGAATTAGGTGATCCTTACTAGCTGGAAGTAAGGGAGATGGGGCATGAAGTTATTTCTAGGAGTTGGACACATACCAAGTTTAGCTCAGTTCTGGGCATCTTTGAAATACCTATACAAACTTGTTCCTACATAGTAACTTGCATCTTTGAATGAGAATGTGCTTGCTTACAGCAACGTGCTATATGTTCTGAATGCCCGAATTGGCAATCTGTGTCAAAACTTTGTTAGGAATTAGGTGATCCTTACTAGCTGGAAGTAAGGGAGATGGGGCATGAAGTTATTTCTAGGAGTTGGACAGATACCAAGTTTAGCTCAGTTCTGGGCATCTTTGAAATACCTATACAAACTTGTTCCTACATAGTAACTTGCAACTTTGAATGAGAATGTGCTTGCTTGCAGCAACGTGCTATATGTTCTGAATGCCCGAATAGGGAATCTGTGTCAAATCTTTGTTAGGAATTATGTGATCCTTACTAGCTGGAAGTAAGGGAGATGGGGCATGAAGTTATTTCTAGGAGTTGGACACATACCAAGTTTAGCTCAGTTCTGGGCATCTTTGAAATACCTATACAAACTTGTTCCTACATAGTAACTTGCAACTTTGAATGAGAATGTGCTTGCTTACAGCAACGTGCTATATGTTCTGAATGCCCGAATTGGGAATCTGTGTCAAAACTTTGTTAGGAATTATGTGATCCTTACTAGCTGGAAGTAAGGGAGATGGGGCATGAAGTTATTTCTAGGAGTTGGACACATACCAAGTTTAGCTCAGTTCTGGGCATCTTTGAAATACCTATACAAACTTGTTCCTACCTAGTAACTTGCATCTTTGAATGAGAATGTGCTTGCTTGCTGCAACGTGCTATATGATCTGAATGCCCGAATAGTGAATCTGTGTCAAAACTTTGTTAGGAATTATGTGATCCTTACTAGCTGGAAGTAAGGGAGATCGGGCATGAAGATATTTCTAGGAGTTGGACACATACCAAGTTTAGCTCAGTTCTGGGCATCTTTGAAATACCTATACAAACTTGTTCCTACCTAGTAACTTGCATCTTTGAATGAGAATGTGCTTGCTTGCAGCAACGTGCTATATGTTCTGAATGCCCGAATAGGGAATCTGTGTCAAAACTTTGTTAGGAATTATGTGATCCTTACTAGCTGGAAGTAAGGGAGATGGGGCATGAAGTTATTTCTAGGTGTTGGACACATACCACGTTTAGCTCAGTTCTGGGCATCTTTGAAATACCTATACAAACTTGTTCCTACCTAGTAACTTGCATCTTTGAATGAGAATCTGCTTGCTTACAGCAACGTGCTATATGTTCTGAATGCCCGAATAGGGAATCTGTGTCAAAACTTTGTTAGGAATTATGTGATCCTTACTAGCTGGAAGTAAGGGAGATGGGGCATGAAGTTATTTCTAGGAGTTGGACACATACCACGTTTAGCTCAGTTCTGGGCATCTTTGAAATACCTATACAAACTTGTTCCTACCTAGTAACTTGCATCTTTGAATGAGAATCTGCTTTCTTACAGCAACGTGCTATATGTTCTGAATGCCCGAATAGGGAATGTGTGTCAAAACTTTGTTAGGAATTATGTGATCCTTACTAGCTGGAAGTAAGGGAGATGGGGCATGAAGTTATTTCTAGGAGTTGGACACATACCAAGTTTAGCTCAGTTCTGGGCATCTTTGAAATACCTATACAAACTTGTTCCTACCTAGTAACTTGCAACTTTGAATGAGAATGTGCTTGCTTACAGCAACGTGCTATATGTTCTGAATGCCCGAATAGGGAATCTGTGTCAAAACTTTGTTAGGAATTATGTGATCCTTACTAGCTGGAAGTAAGGGAGATGGGGCATGAAGTTATTTCTAGGAGTTGGACACATACCAAGTTTAGCTCAGTTCTGGGCATCTTTGAAATACCTATACAAACTTGTTCCTACATAGTAACTTGCAACTTTGAATGAGAATGTGCTTGCTTACAGCAACGTGCTATATGTTCTGAATGCCCGAATTGGGAATCTGTGTCAAAACTTTGTTAGGAATTATGTGATCCTTACTAGCTGGAAGTAAGGGAGATGGGGCATGAAGTTATTTCTAGGAGTTGGACACATACCAAGTTTAGCTCAGTTCTGCGCATCTTTGAAATACCTATACAAACTTGTTCCTACATAGTAACTTGCAACTTTGAATGAGAATGTGCTTGCTTGCAGCAACGTGCTATATGTTCTGAATGCCCGAATAGGGAATCTGTGTCAAAACTTTGTTAGGAATTATGTGATCCTTACTAGCTGGAAGTAAGGGAGATGGAGCATGAAGTTATTTCTTGGAGTTGGACACATACCAAGTTTAGCTCAGTTCTGGGCATCTTTGAAATACCTATACAAACTTGTTCCTACCTAGTAACTTGCATCTTTGAATGAGAATGTGCTTGCTTGCAGCAACGTGCTATATGTTCTGAATGCCCGAATTGGGAATCTGTGTCAAAACTTTGTTAGGAATTATGTGATCCTTACTAGCTGGAAGTAAGGGAGATGGGGCATGAAGTTATTTCTAGGAGTTGGACACATACCAAGTTTAGCTCAGTTCTGGGCATCTTTGAAATACCTATACAAACTTGTTCCTACCTAGTAACTTGCAACTTTGAATGAGAATGTGCTTGCTTACAGCAACGTGCTATATGTTCTGAATGCCCGAATAGGGAATCTGTGTCAAAACTTTGTTAGGAATTATGTGATCCTTACTAGCTGGAAGTAAGGGAGATGGGGCATGAAGTTATTTCTAGGAGTTGGACACATACCAAGTTTAGCTCAGTTCTGGGCATCTTTGAAATACCTATACAAACTTGTTCCTACATAGTAACTTGCAACTTTGAATGAGAATGTGCTTGCTTACAGCAACGTGCTATATGTTCTGAATGCCCGAATTGGGAATCTGTGTCAAAACTTTGTTAGGAATTATGTGATCCTTACTAGCTGGAATTAAGGGAGATGGGGCATGAAATTATTTCTAGGAGTTGGACACATACCAACTTTAGCTCAGTTCTGGGCATCTTTGAAATACCTATACAAACTTGGTCCTACATAGTACCTTGCAACTTTGAATGAAAATGTGCTTGCTTACAGCAACGTGCTATATGTTCTGAATGCCCGAATTGGGAATCTGTGTCAAAACTTTGTTAGGAATTATGTGATCCTTACTAGCTGGAAGTAAGGGAGATGGGGCATGAAGTTATTTCTAGGAGTTGGACACATACCAAGTTTAGCTCAGTTCTGGGCATCTTTGAAATACCTATACAAACTTGTTCCTACCTAGTAACTTGCAACTTTGAATGAGAATCTGCTTGCTGACAGCAACGTGCTATATGTTCTGAATGCCCGAATTGGGAATCTGTGTCAAAACTTTGTTAGGAATTATGTCATCCTTACTAGCTGGAAGTAAGGGAGATGGGGCATGAAGTTATTTCTAGGAGTTGGACACATACCAAGTTTAGCTCAGTTCTGGGCATCTTTGAAATACCTATACAAACTTGTTCCTACCTAGTAACTTGCAACTTTGAATGAGAATGTGCTTGCTTACAGCAACGTGCTATATGTTCTGAATGCCCGAATAGGGAATCTGTGTCAAAACTTTGTTAGGAATTATGTGATCCTTACTAGCTGGAAGTAAGGGAGATGGGGCATGAAGTTATTTCTAGGAGTTGGACACATACCAAGTTTAGCTCAGTTCTGGGCATCTTTGAAATACCTATACAAACTTGTTCCTACATAGTAACTTGCAACTTTGAATGAGAATGTGCTTGCTTACAGCAACGTGCTATATGTTCTGAATGCCCGAATTGGGAATCTGTGTCAAAACTTTGTTAGGAATTATGTGATCCTTACTAGCTGGAAGTAAGGGAGATGGGGCATGAAGTTATTTCTAGGAGTTGGACACATACCAAGTTTAGCTCAGTTATGGGCATCTTTGAAATACCTATACAAACTTGTTCCTACATAGTAACTTGCAACTTTGAATGAGAATGTGCTTGCTTGCAGCAACGTGCTATATGTTCTGAATGCCCGAATAGGGAATCTGTGTCAAAACTTTGTTAGGAATTATGTGATCCTTACTAGCTGGAAGTAAGGGAGATGGAGCATGAAGTTATTTCTTGGAGTTGGACACATACCAAGTTTAGCTCAGTTCTGGGCATCTTTGAAATACCTATACAAACTTGTTCCTACCTAGTAACTTGCATCTTTGAATGAGAATGTGCTTGCTTGCAGGAACGTGCTATATGTTCTGAATGCCCGAATAGGGAATCTGTGTCAAAACTTTGTTAGGAATTATGTGATCCTTACTAGCTGGAAGCAAGGGAGATGGGGCATGAAGTTATTTCTAGGAGTTGGACACATACCAAATTTAGCTCAGTTCTGGGCATCTTTGAAATACCTATACAAACTTGTTCCTACCTAGTAACTTCCAACTTTGAATGAGAATGTGCTTGCTTACAGCAACGTGCTATATGTTCTGAATGCCCGAATAGGGAATCTGTGTCAAAACTTTGTTAGGAATTATGTGATCCTTACTAGCTGGAAGTAAGGGAGATGGGGCATGAAGTTATTTCTAGGAGTTGGACACATACCAAGTTTAGCTCAGTTCTGGGCATCTTTGAAATACCTATACAAACTTGTTCCTACCTAGTAACTTGCAACTTTGAATGAGAATGTGCTTGCTTACAGCAACGTGCTATATGTTCTGAATGCCCGAATAGGGAATCTGTGTCAAAACTTTGTTAGGAATTATGTGATCCTTACTAGCTGGAAGTAAGGGAGATGGGGCATGAAGTTATTTCTAGGAGTTGGACACATACCAAGTTTAGCTCAGTTCTGGGCATCTTTGAAATACCTATACAAACTTGTTCCTACATAGTAACTTGCAACTTTGAATGAGAATGTGTTTGCTTACAGCAACGTGCTATATGTTCTGAATGCCCGAATTGGGAATCTGTGTCAAAACTTTGTTAGGAATTATGTGGTCCTTACTAGCTGGAAGTAAGGGAGATGGGGCATGAAGTTATTTCTAGGAGTTGGACACATACCAAGTTTAGCTCAGTTCTGGGCATCTTTGAAATACCTATACAAACTTGTTCCTACATAGTAACTTGCAACTTTGAATGAGAATGTGCTTGCTTACAGCAACGTGCTATATGTTCTGAATGCCCGAATTGGCAATCTGTGTCAAAACTTTGTTAGGAATTATGTGATCCTTACTAGCTGGAAGTAAGGGAGATGGGGCATGAAGTTATTTCTAGGAGTTGGACACATACCAAGTTTAGCTCAGTTCTGGGCATCTTTGAAATACCTATACAAACTTGTTTCTACCTAGTAACTTGCATCTTTGAATGAGAATGTGCTTGCTTGCAGCAACGTGCTATATGTTCTGAATGCCCGAATCGGGAATGTGTGTCAAATCTTTGTTAGGAATTATGTGATCCTTACTAGCTGGAAGTAAGGGAGATGGGGCATGAAGTTATTTTTAGGAGTTGGACACATACCAAGTTTAGCTCAGTTCTGGGCATCTTTGAAATACCTATACAAACTTGTTCCTACATAGTAACATGCATCTTTGAATGAGAATGTGCTTGCTTGCAGCAACGTGCTATATGTTCTGAATGCCCGAATCGGGAATCTGTGTCAAAACTTTGTTAGGAATTATGTGATCCTTACTAGCTGGAAGTAAGGGAGATGGGGCATGAAGTTATTTCTAGGAGTTGGACACATACCAAGTTTAGCTCAGTTCTGGGCATCTTTGAAATACCTATACAAACTTGTTCCTACCTAGTAACTTGCAACTTTGAATGAGAATGTGCTTGCTTGCAGCAACGTGCTATATGTTCTGAATGCCCGAATAGGGAATCTGTGTCAAAACTTTGTTAGGAATTATGTGATCCTTACTAGCTGGAAGTAAGGGAGATGGGGCATGAAGTTATTTCTTGGAGTTGGACACATACCAAGTTTAGCTCAGTTCTGGGCATCTTTGAAATACCTATACAAACTTGTTCCTACCTAGTAACTTGCATCTTTGAAAGAGAATGTGCTTGCTTGCAGCAACGTGCTATATGTTCTGAATGCCCGAATTGGGAATCTGTGTCAAAACTTTGTTAGGAATTATGTGATCCTTACTAGCTGGAAGTAAGGGAGATGGGGCATGAAGTTATTTCTAGGAGTTGGACACATACCAAGTTTACCTCAGTTCTGGGCATCTTTGAAATACCTATACAAACTTGTTCCTACCTAGTAACTTGCAACTTTGAATGAGAATGTGCTTGCTTACAGCAACGTGCTATATGTTCTGAATGCCCGAATAGGGAATCTGTGTCAAAACTTTGTTAGGAATTATGTGATCCTTACTAGCTGGAAGTAAGGGAGATGGGGCATGAAGTTATTTCTAGGAGTTGGACACATACCAAGTTTAGCTCAGTTCTGGGCATCTTTGAAATACCTATACAAACTTGTTCCTACATAGTAACTTGCAACTTTGAATGAGAATGTGCTTGCTTACAGCAACGTGCTATATGTTCTGAATGCCCGAATTGGCAATCTGTGTCAAAACTTTGTTAGGAATTATGTGATCCTTACTAGCTGGAATTAAGGGAGATGGGGCATGAAATTATTTCTAGGAGTTGGACACATACCAACTTTAGCTCAGTTCTGGGCATCTTTGAAATACCTATACAAACTTGGTCCTACATAGTACCTTGCAACTTTGAATGAAAATGTGCTTGCTTACAGCAACGTGCTATATGTTCTGAATGCCCGAATTGGGAATCTGTGTCAAAACTTTGTTAGGAATTATGTGATCCTTACTAGCTGGAAGTAAGGGAGATGGGGCATGAAGTTATTTCTAGGAGTTGGACACATACCAATTTTAGCTCAGTTCTGGGCATCTTTGAAATACCTATACAAACTTGTTCCTACATAGTAACTTGCATCTTTGAATGAGAATCTGCTTGCTGACAGCAACGTGCTATATGTTCTGAATGCCCGAATTGGGAATCTGTGTCAAAACTTTGTTAGGAATTATGTCATCCTTACTAGCTGGAAGTAAGGGAGATGGGGCATGAAGTTATTTCTTGGAGTTGGACACATACCAAGTTTAGCTCAGTTCTGGGCATCTTTGAAATACCTATACAAACTTGTTCCTACATAGTAACTTGCATCTTTGAATGAGAATCTGCTTGCTTACAGCAACGTGCTATATGTTCTGAATGCCCGAATTGGGAATCTGGTCAAAACTTTGTTAGGAATTATGTGATCCTTACTAGCTGGAAGTAAGGGAGATGGGGCATGAAGTTATTTCTAGGAGTTGGACACATACCAAGTTTAGCTCAGTTCTGGGCATCATTGAAATACCTATACAAACTTGTTCCTACATAGTAACTTGCAACTTTGAATGAGAATCTGCTTGCTTACAGCAACGTGCTATATGTTCTGAATGCCCGAATTGGGAATCTGTGTCAAAACTTTGTTAGGAATTAGGTGATCCTTACTAGCTGGAAGTAAGGGAGATGGGGCATGAAGTTATTTCTAGGAGTTGGACACATACCAAGTTTAGCTCAGTTCTGGGCATCTTTGAAATACCTATACAAACTTGTTCCTACATAGTAACTTGCAACTTTGAATGAGAATGTGCTTGCTTACAGCAACGTGCTATATGTTCTGAATGCCCGAATTGGCAATCTGTGTCAAAACTTTGTTAGGAATTATGTGATCCTTACTAGCTGGAAGTAAGGGAGATGGGGCATGAAGTTATTTCTAGGAGTTGGACACATACCAAGTTTAGCTCAGTTCTGGGCATCTTTGAAATACCTATACAAACTTGTTCCTACCTAGTAACTTGCATCTTTGAATGAGAATGTGCTTGCTTGCAGCAACGTGCTATATGATCTGAATGCCCGAATCGGGAATCTGTGTCAAATCTTTGTTAGGAATTATGTGATCCTTACTAGCTGGAAGTAAGGGAGATGGGGCATGAAGTTATTTTTAGGAGTTGGACACATACCAAGTTTAGCTCAGTTCTGGGCATCTTTGAAATACCTATACAAACTTGTTCCTACATAGTAACATGCATCTTTGAATGAGAATGTGCTTGCTTGCAGCAACGTGCTATATGTTCTGAATGCCCGAATCGGGAATCTGTGTCAAAACTTTGTTAGGAATTATGTGATCCTTACTAGCTGGAAGTAAGGGAGATGGGGCATGAAGTTATTTCTAGGAGTTGGACACATACCAAGTTTAGCTCAGTTCTGGGCATCTTTGAAATACCTATACAAACTTGTTCCTACCTAGTAACTTGCATCTTTGAATGAGAATGTGCTTGCTTGCAGCAACGTGCTATATGTTCTGAATGCCCGAATCGGGAATCTGTGTCAAAACTTTGTTAGGAATTATGTGATCCTTACTAGCTGGAAGTAAGGGAGATGGGGCATGAAGTTATTTCTAGGAGTTGGACACATACCAAGTTTAGCTCAGTTCTGGGCATCTTTGAAATACCTATACAAACTTGTTCCTACCTAGTAACTTGCATCTTTGAATGAGAATCTGCTTGCTTACAGCAACGTGCTATATGTTCTGAATGCCCGAATAGGGAATCTGTGTCAAAACTTTGTTAGGAATTATGTGATCCTTACTAGCTGGAAGTAAGGGAGATGGGGCATGAAGTTATTTCTAGGAGTTGGACACATACCAAGTTTAGCTCAGTTCTGCGCATCTTTGAAATACCTATACAACCTTGTTCCTACCTAGTAACTTGCTACTTTGAAAGAAAATGTGCTTGCTTACAGCAACGTGCTATATGTTCTGAATGCCCCAATAGGGAATCTGTGTCAAAACCTTGTTAGGAATTATGTGATCCTTACTAGCTGGAAGTAAGGGAGATGGGGCATGAAGTTATTTCTAGGAGTTGGACACATACCAAGTTTAGCTCAGTTCTGGGCATCTTTGAAATACCTATACAAACTTGTTCCTACATAGTAACTTGCAACTTTGAATGAGAATGTGCTTGCTTGCAGCAACGTGCTATATGTTCTGAATGCCCGAATAGGGAATCTGTGTCAAAACTTTGTTAGGAATTATGTGATCCTTACTAGCTGGAAGTAAGGGAGATGGAGCATGAAGTTATTTCTTGGAGTTGGACACATACCAAGTTTAGCTCAGTTCTGGGCATCTTTGAAATACCTATACAAACTTGTTCCTACCTAGTAACTTGCATCTTTGAAAGAGAATGTGCTTGCTTGGAGCAACGTGCTATATGTTCTGAATGCCCGAATTGGGAATCTGTGTCAAAACTTTGTTAGGAATTATGTGATCCTTACTAGCTGGAAGTAAGGGAGATGGGGCATGAAGTTATTTCTAGGAGTTGGACACATACCAAGTTTAGCTCAGTTCTGGGCATCTTTGAAATACCTATACAAACTTGTTCCTACCTAGTAACTTGCAACTTTGAATGAGAATGTGCTTGCTTACAGCAACGTGCTATATGTTCTGAATGCCCGAATAGGGAATCTGTGTCAAAACTTTGTTAGGAATTATGTGATCCTTACTAGCTGGAAGTAAGGGAGATGGGGCATGAAGTTATTTCTAGGAGTTGGACACATACCAAGTTTAGCTCAGTTCTGGGCATCTTTGAAATACCTATACAAACTTGTTCCTACATAGTAACTTGCAACTTTGAATGAGAATGTGCTTGCTTACAGCAACGTGCTATATGTTCTGAATGCCCGAATTGGGAATCTGTGTCAAAACTTTGTTAGGAATTATGTGATCCTTACTAGCTGGAATTAAGGGAGATGGGGCATGAAATTATTTCTAGGAGTTGGACACATACCAACTTTAGCTCAGTTCTGGGCATCTTTGAAATACCTATACAAACTTGTTCCTACATAGTACCTTGCAACTTTGAATGAAAATGTGCTTGCTTACAGCAACGTGCTATATGTTCTGAATGCCCGAATTGGGAATCTGTGTCAAAACTTTGTTAGGAATTATGTGATCCTTACTAGCTGGAAGTAAGGGAGATGGGGCATGAAGTTATTTCTAGGAGTTGGACACATACCAAGTTTAGCTCAGGTCTGGGCATCTTTGAAATACCTATACAAACTTGTTCCTATCATAGTAACTTGCATCTTTGAATGAGAATCTGCTTGCTGACAGCAACGTGCTATATGTTCTGAATGCCCGAATTGGGAATCTGTGTCAAAACTTTGTTAGGAATTATGTCATCCTTACTAGCTGGAAGTAAGGGAGATGGGGCATGAAGTTATTTCTTGGAGTTGGACACATACCAAGTTTAGCTCAGTTCTGGGCATCTTTGAAATACCTATACAAACTTGTTCCTACATAGTAACTTGCATCTTTGAATGAGAATCTGCTTGCTTACAGCAACGTGCTATATGTTCTGAATGCCCGAATTGGGAATCTGGTCAAAACTTTGTTAGGAATTATGTGATCCTTACTAGCTGGAAGTAAGGGAGATGGGGCATGAAGTTATTTCTAGGAGTTGGACACATACCAAGTTTAGCTCAGTTCTGGGCATCATTGAAATACCTATACAAACTTGTTCCTACATAGTAACTTGCAACTTTGAATGAGAATCTGCTTGCTTACAGCAACGTGCTATATGTTCTGAATGCCCGAATTGGGAATCTGTGTCAAAACTTTGTTAGGAATTATGTGATCCTTACTAGCTGGAAGTAAGGGAGATGGGGCATGAAGTTATTTCTAGGAGTTGGACACATACCAAGTTTAGCTCAGTTCTGGGCATCTTTGAAATACCTATACAAACTTGTTCCTACATAGTAACTTGCATCTTTGAATGAGAATGTGCTTGCTTACAGCAACGTGCTATATGTTCTGAATGCCCGAATTGGGAATCTGTGTCAAAACTTTGTTAGGAATTAGGTGATCCTTACTAGCTGGAAGTAAGGGAGATGGGGCATGAAGTTATTTCTAGGAGTTGGTCACATACCAAGTTTAGCTCAGTTCTGGGCATCTTTGAAATACCTATACAAACTTGTTCCTACATAGTAACTTGCAACTTTGAATGAGAATGTGCTTGCTTACAGCAACGTGCTATATGTTCTGAATGCCCGAATTGGGAATCTGTGTCAAAACTTTGTTAGGAATTATGTGATCCTTACTAGCTGGAAGTAAGGGAGATGGGGCATGAAGTTATTTCTAGGAGTTGGACACATACCAAGATTAGCTCAGTTCTGGGCATCTTTGAAATACCTATACAAACTTGTTCCTACCTAGTAACTTGCATCTTTGAATGAGAATGTGCTTGCTTGCAGCAACGTGCTATATGTTCTGAATGCCCGAATTGGGAATCTGTGTCAAAACTTTGTTAGGAATTATGTGATCCGTACTAGCTGGAAGTAAGGCAGATGGGGCATGAAGTTATTTCTAGGAGTTGGACACATAGCAAGTTTAGCTCAGTTCTGGGCATCTTTGAAATACCTATACAAACTTGTTCCTACATAGTAACTTGCATCTTTGAATGAGAATCTGCTTGCTTACAGCAACGTGCTATATGTTCTGAATGCCCGAATTGGGAATCTGTGTCAAAACTTTGTTAGGAATTATGTGATCCTTACTAGCTGGAAGTAAGGGAGATGGGGCATGAAGTTATATCTAGGAGTTGGACACATACCAAGTTTAGCTCAGTTCTGGGCATCTTTGAAATACCTATACAAACTTGTTCCTACATAGTAACTTGCATCTTTGAATGAGAATCTGCTTGCTTACAGCAACGTGCTATATGTTCTGAATGCCCGAATTGGGAATCTGTGTCAAAACTTTGTTAGGAATTATGTGATCCTTACTAGCTGGAAGTAAGGGAGATGGGGCATGAAGTTATTTCTAGGAGTTGGACACATACCAAGTTTAGCTCAGTTCTGGGCATCTTTGAAATACCTATACAAACTTGTTCCTACCTAGTAACTTGCAACTTTGAATGAGAATGTGCTTGCTTACAGCAACGTGCTGTATGTTCTGAATGCCCGAATAGGGAATCTGTGTCAAAACTTTGTTAGGAATTATGTGATCCTTACTAGCTGGAAGTAAGGGAGATGGGGCATGAAGTTATTTCTAGGAGTTGGACACATACCAAGTTTAGCTCAGTTCTGGGCATCTTTGAAATACCTATACAAACTTGTTCCTACATAGTAACTTGCAACTTTGAATGAGAATGTGCTTGCTTACAGCAACGTGCTATATGTTCTGAATGCCCGAATTGGGAATCTGTGTCAAAACTTTGTTAGGAATTATGTGATCCTTACTAGCTGGAAGTAAGGGAGATGGGGCATGAAGTTATTTCTAGGAGTTGGACACATACCAAGATTAGCTCAGTTCTGGGCATCTTTGAAATACCTATACAAACTTGTTCCTACCTAGTAACTTGCATCTTTGAATGAGAATGTGCTTGCTTGCAGCAACGTGCTATATGTTCTGAATGCCCGAATTGGGAATCTGTGTCCAAACTTTGTTAGGAATTATGTGATCCGTACTAGCTGGAAGTAAGGCAGATGGGGCATGAAGTTATTTCTAGGAGTTGGACACATACCAAGTTTAGCTCAGTTCTGGGCATCTTTGAAATACCTATACAAACTTGTTCCTGCATAGTAACTTGCAACTTTGAATGAGAATGTGCTTGCTTACAGCAACGTGCTATATGTTCTGAATGCCCGAATTGGGAATCTGTGTCAAAACTTTGTTAGGAATTATGTGATCCTTACTAGCTGGAATTAAGGGAGATGGGGCATGAAATTATTTCTAGGAGTTGGACACATACCAACTTTAGCTCAGTTCTGGGCATCTTTGAAATACCTATACAAACTTGGTCCTACATAGTACCTTGCAACTTTGAATGAAAATGTGCTTGCTTACAGCAACGTGCTATATGTTCTGAATGCCCGAATTGGGAATCTGTGTCAAAACTTTGTTAGGAATTATGTGATCCTTACTAGCTGGAAGTAAGGGAGATGGGGCATGAAGTTATTTCTAGGAGTTGGACACATACCAAGTTTAGCTCAGTTCTGGGCATCTTTGAAATACCTATACAAACTTGTTCCTACATAGTAACTTGCATCTTTGAATGAGAATCTGCTTGCTGACAGCAACGTGCTATATGTTCTGAATGCCCGAATTGGGAATCTGTGTCAAAACTTTGTTAGGAATTATGTCATCCTTACTAGCTGGAAGTAAGGGAGATGGGGCATGAAGTTATTTCTTGGAGTTGGACACATACCAAGTTTAGCTCAGTTCTGGGCATCTTTGAAATACCTATACAAACTTGTTCCTACATAGTAACTTGCATCTTTGAATGAGAATCTGCTTGCTTACAGCAACGTGCTATATGTTCTGAATGCCCGAATTGGGAATCTGTGTCAAAACTTTGTTAGGAATTATGTGATCCTTACTAGCTGGAAGTAAGGGAGATGGGGCATGAAGTTATTTCTAGGAGTTGGACACATACCAAGTTTAGCTCAGTTCTGGGCATCATTGAAATACCTATACAAACTTGTTCCTACATAGTAACTTGCAACTTTGAATGAGAATCTGCTTGCTTACAGCAACGTGCTATATGTTCTGAATGCCCGAATTGGGAATCTGTGTCAAAACTTTGTTAGGAATTATGTGATCCTTACTAGCTGGAAGTAAGGGAGATGGGGCATGAAGTTATTTCTAGGAGTTGGACACATACCAAGTTTAGCTCAGTTCTGGGCATCTTTGAAATACCTATACAAACTTGTTCCTACATAGTAACTTGCATCTTTGAATGAGAATGTGCTTGCTTACAGCAACGTGCTATATGTTCTGAATGCCCGAATTGGGAATCTGTGTCAAAACTTTGTTAGGAATTAGGTGATCCTTACTAGCTGGAAGTAAGGGAGATGGGGCATGAAGTTATTTCTAGGAGTTGGTCACATACCAAGTTTAGCTCAGTTCTGGGCATCTTTGAAATACCTATACACACTTGTTCCTACATAGTAACTTGCAACTTTGAATGAGAATGTGCTTGCTTACAGCAACGTGCTATATGTTCTGAATGCCCGAATTGGGAATCTGTGTCAAAACTTTGTTAGGAATTATGTGATCCTTACTAGCTGGAAGTAAGGGAGATGGGGCATGAAGTTATTTCTAGGAGTTGGACACATACCAAGATTAGCTCAGTTCTGGGCATCTTTGAAATACCTATACAAACTTGTTCCTACCTAGTAACTTGCATCTTTGAATGAGAATCTGCTTTCTTACAGCAACGTGCTATATGTTCTGAATGCCCGAATAGGGAATGTGTGTCAAAACTTTGTTAGGAATTATGTGATCCTTACTAGCTGGAAGTAAGGGAGATGGGGCATGAAGTTATTTCTAGAAGTTGGACACATACCAAGTTTAGCTCAGTTCTGGGCATCTTTGAAATACCTATACAAACTTGTTCCTACATAGTAACTTGCAACTTTGAATGAGAATGTGCTTGCTTACAGCAACGTGCTATATGTTCTGAATGCCCGAATTGGGAATCTGTGTCAAAACTTTGTTAGGAATTATGTGATCCTTACTAGCTGGAAGTAAGGGAGATGGGGCATGAAGTTATTTCTAGGAGTTGGACACATACCAAGTTTAGCTCAGTTCTGGGCATCTTTGAAATACCTATACAAACTTGTTCCTACCTAGTAACTTGCATCTTTGAATGAGAATGTGCTTGCTTGCAGCAACGTGCTATATGTTCTGAATGCCCGAATTGGGAATCTGTGTCAAAACTTTGTTAGGAATTATGTGATCCGTACTAGCTGGAAGTAAGGCAGATTGGGCATGAAGTTATTTCTAGGAGTTGGACACATAGCAAGTTTAGCTCAGTTCTGGGCATCTTTGAAATACCTATACAAACTTGTTCCTACATAGTAACTTGCATCTTTGAATGAGAATCTGCTTGCTTACAGCAACGTGCTATATGTTCTGAATGCCCGAATTGGGAATCTGTGTCAAAACTTGTTAGGAATTATGTGATCCTTACTAGCTGGAAGTAAGGGAGATCAGGCATGAAGTTATTTCTAGGAGTTGGACACATACCAAGTTTAGCTCAGTTCTGGGCATCTTTGAAATACCTATACAAACTTGTTCCTACATAGTAACTTGCATCTTTGAATGAGAATCTGCTTGCTTACAGCAACGTGCTATATGTTCTGAATGCCCGAATTGGGAATCTGTGTCAAAACTTTGTTAGGAATTATGTGATCCTTACTAGCTGGAAGTAAGGGAGATGGGGCATGAAGTTATTTCTAGGAGTTGGACACATACCAAGTTTAGCTCAGTTCTGGGCATCTTTGAAATACCTATACAAACTTGTTCCTACATAGTAACTTGCATCTTTGAATGAGAATGTGATTGCTTGCAGCAACGTGCTATATGTTCTGAATGCCCGAATAGGGAATCTGTGTCAAAACTTTGTTAGGAATTATGTGATCCTTACTAGCTGGAAGTAAGGGAGATGGGGCATGAAATTATTTCTAGGTGTTGGACACATACCACGTTTAGCTCAGTTCTGGGCATCTTTGAAATACCTATACAAACTTGTTCCTACCTAGTAACTTGCATCTTTGAATGAGAATCTGCTTGCTTACAGCAACGTGCTATATGTTCTGAATGCCCGAATAGGGAATCTGTGTCAAAACTTTGTTAGGAATTATGTGATCCTTACTAGCTGGAAGTAAGGGAGATGGGGCATGTAGTTATTTCTAGGAGTTGGACACATACCACGTTTAGCTCAGTTCTGGGCATCTTTGAAATACCTATACAAACTTGTTCCTACCTAGTAACTTGCATCTTTGAATGAGAATCTGCTTGCTTACAGCAACGTGCTATATGTTCTGAATGCCCGAATAGGGAATGTGTGTCAAAACTTTGTTAGGAATTATGTGATCCTTACTAGCTGGAAGTAAGGGAGATGGGGCATGAAGTTATTTCTAGGAGTTGGACACATACCAAGTTTAGCTCAGTTCTGGGCATCTTTGAAATACCTATACAAACTTGTTCCTACCTAGTAACTTGCAACTTTGAATGAGAATGTGCTTGCTTACAGCAACGTGCTATATGTTCTGAATGCCCGAATAGGGAATCTGTGTCAAAACTTTGTTAGGAATTATGTGATCCTTACTAGCTGGAAGTAAGGGAGATGGGGCATGAAGTTATTTCTAGGAGTTGGACACATACCAAGTTTAGCTCAGTTCTGGGCATCATTGAAATACCTATACAAACTTGTTCCTACATAGTAACTTGCAACTTTGAATGAGAATCTGCTTGCTTACAGCAACGTGCTATATGTTCTGAATGCCCGAATTGGGAATCTGTGTCAAAACTTTGTTAGGAATTATGTGATCCTTACTAGCTGGAAGTAAGGGAGATGGGGCATGAAGTTATTTCTAGGAGTTGGACACATACCAAGTTTAGCTCAGTTCTGGGCATCTTTGAAATACCTATACAAACTTGTTCCTACATAGTAACTTGCATCTTTGAATGAGAATGTGCTTGCTTACAGCAACGTGCTATATGTTCTGAATGCCCGAATTGGGAATCTGTGTCAAAACTTTGTTAGGAATTAGGTGATCCTTACTAGCTGGAAGTAAGGGAGATGGGGCATGAAGTTATTTCTAGGAGTTGGTCACATACCAAGTTTAGCTCAGTTCTGGGCATCTTTGAAATACCTATACACACTTGTTCCTACATAGTAACTTGCAACTTTGAATGAGAATGTGCTTGCTTACAGCAACGTGCTATATGTTCTGAATGCCCGAATTGGGAATCTGTGTCAAAACTTTGTTAGGAATTATGTGATCCTTACTAGCTGGAAGTAAGGGAGATGGGGCATGAAGTTATTTCTAGGAGTTGGACACATACCAAGATTAGCTCAGTTCTGGGCATCTTTGAAATACCTATACAAACTTGTTCCTACCTAGTAACTTGCATCTTTGAATGAGAATCTGCTTTCTTACAGCAACGTGCTATATGTTCTGAATGCCCGAATAGGGAATGTGTGTCAAAACTTTGTTAGGAATTATGTGATCCTTACTAGCTGGAAGTAAGGGAGATGGGGCATGAAGTTATTTCTAGAAGTTGGACACATACCAAGTTTAGCTCAGTTCTGGGCATCTTTGAAATACCTATACAAACTTGTTCCTACATAGTAACTTGCAACTTTGAATGAGAATGTGCTTGCTTACAGCAACGTGCTATATGTTCTGAATGCCCGAATTGGGAATCTGTGTCAAAACTTTGTTAGGAATTATGTGATCCTTACTAGCTGGAAGTAAGGGAGATGGGGCATGAAGTTATTTCTAGGAGTTGGACACATACCAAGTTTAGCTCAGTTCTGGGCATCTTTGAAATACCTATACAAACTTGTTCCTACCTAGTAACTTGCATCTTTGAATGAGAATGTGCTTGCTTGCAGCAACGTGCTATATGTTCTGAATGCCCGAATTGGGAATCTGTGTCAAAACTTTGTTAGGAATTATGTGATCCGTACTAGCTGGAAGTAAGGCAGATTGGGCATGAAGTTATTTCTAGGAGTTGGACACATAGCAAGTTTAGCTCAGTTCTGGGCATCTTTGAAATACCTATACAAACTTGTTCCTACATAGTAACTTGCATCTTTGAATGAGAATCTGCTTGCTTACAGCAACGTGCTATATGTTCTGAATGCCCGAATTGGGAATCTGTGTCAAAACTTGTTAGGAATTATGTGATCCTTACTAGCTGGAAGTAAGGGAGATCAGGCATGAAGTTATTTCTAGGAGTTGGACACATACCAAGTTTAGCTCAGTTCTGGGCATCTTTGAAATACCTATACAAACTTGTTCCTACATAGTAACTTGCATCTTTGAATGAGAATCTGCTTGCTTACAGCAACGTGCTATATGTTCTGAATGCCCGAATTGGGAATCTGTGTCAAAACTTTGTTAGGAATTATGTGATCCTTACTAGCTGGAAGTAAGGGAGATGGGGCATGAAGTTATTTCTAGGAGTTGGACACATACCAAGTTTAGCTCAGTTCTGGGCATCTTTGAAATACCTATACAAACTTGTTCCTACATAGTAACTTGCATCTTTGAATGAGAATGTGCTTGCTTGCAGCAACGTGCTATATGTTCTGAATGCCCGAATAGGGAATCTGTGTCAAAACTTTGTTAGGAATTATGTGATCCTTACTAGCTGGAAGTAAGGGAGATGGGGCATGAAATTATTTCTAGGTGTTGGACACATACCACGTTTAGCTCAGTTCTGGGCATCTTTGAAATACCTATACAAACTTGTTCCTACCTAGTAACTTGCATCTTTGAATGAGAATCTGCTTGCTTACAGCAACGTGCTATATGTTCTGAATGCCCGAATAGGGAATCTGTGTCAAAACTTTGTTAGGAATTATGTGATCCTTACTAGCTGGAAGTAAGGGAGATGGGGCATGTAGTTATTTCTAGGAGTTGGACACATACCACGTTTAGCTCAGTTCTGGGCATCTTTGAAATACCTATACAAACTTGTTCCTACCTAGTAACTTGCATCTTTGAATGAGAATCTGCTTGCTTACAGCAACGTGCTATATGTTCTGAATGCCCGAATAGGGAATGTGTGTCAAAACTTTGTTAGGAATTATGTGATCCTTACTAGCTGGAAGTAAGGGAGATGGGGCATGAAGTTATTTCTAGGAGTTGGACACATACCAAGTTTAGCTCAGTTCTGGGCATCTTTGAAATACCTATACAAACTTGTTCCTACCTAGTAACTTGCAACTTTGAATGAGAATGTGCTTGCTTACAGCAACGTGCTATATGTTCTGAATGCCCGAATAGGGAATCTGTGTCAAAACTTTGTTAGGAATTATGTGATCCTTACTAGCTGGAAGTAAGGGAGATGGGGCATGAAGTTATTTCTAGGAGTTGGACACATACCAAGTTTAGCTCAGTTCTGGGCATCTTTGAAATACCTATACAAACTTGTTCCTACATAGTAACTTGCAACTTTGAATGAGAATGTGCTTGCTTACAGCAACGTGCTATATGTTCTGAATGCCCGAATTGGGAATCTGTGTCAAAACTTTGTTAGGAATTATGTGATCCTTACTAGCTGGAAGTAAGGGAGATGGGGCATGAAGTTATTTCTAGGAGTTGGACACATACCAAGTTTAGCTCAGTTATGGGCATCTTTGAAATACCTATACAAACTTGTTCCTACATAGTAACTTGCAACTTTGAATGAGAATGTGCTTGCTTGCAGCAACGTGCTATATGTTCTGAATGCCCGAATAGGGAATCTGTGTCAAAACTTTGTTAGGAATTATGTGATCCTTACTAGCTGGAAGTAAGGGAGATGGAGCATGAAGTTATTTCTTGGAGTTGGACACATACCAAGTTTAGCTCAGTTCTGGGCATCTTTGAAATACCTATACAAACTTGTTCCTACCTAGTAACTTGCATCTTTGAATGAGAATGTGCTTGCTTGCAGGAACGTGCTATATGTTCTGAATGCCCGAATAGGGAATCTGTGTCAAAACTTTGTTAGGAATTATGTGATCCTTACTAGCTGGAAGCAAGGGAGATGGGGCATGAAGTTATTTCTAGGAGTTGGACACATACCAAATTTAGCTCAGTTCTGGGCATCTTTGAAATACCTATACAAACTTGTTCCTACCTAGTAACTTCCAACTTTGAATGAGAATGTGCTTGCTTACAGCAACGTGCTATATGTTCTGAATGCCCGAATAGGGAATCTGTGTCAAAACTTTGTTAGGAATTATGTGATCCTTACTAGCTGGAAGTAAGGGAGATGGGGCATGAAGTTATTTCTAGGAGTTGGACACATACCAAGTTTAGCTCAGTTCTGGGCATCTTTGAAATACCTATACAAACTTGTTCCTACCTAGTAACTTGCAACTTTGAATGAGAATGTGCTTGCTTACAGCAACGTGCTATATGTTCTGAATGCCAGAATAGGGAATCTGTGTCAAAACTTTGTTAGGAATTATGTGATCCTTACTAGCTGGAAGTAAGGGAGATGGGGCATGAAGTTATTTCTAGGAGTTGGACACATACCAAGTTTAGCTCAGTTCTGGGCATCTTTGAAATACCTATACAAACTTGTTCCTACATAGTAACTTGCAACTTTGAATGAGAATGTGTTTGCTTACAGCAACGTGCTATATGTTCTGAATGCCCGAATTGGGAATCTGTGTCAAAACTTTGTTAGGAATTATGTGGTCCTTACTAGCTGGAAGTAAGGGAGATGGGGCATGAAGTTATTTCTAGGAGTTGGACACATACCAAGTTTAGCTCAGTTCTGGGCATCTTTGAAATACCTATACAAACTTGTTCCTACATAGTAACTTGCAACTTTGAATGAGAATGTGCTTGCTTACAGCAACGTGCTATATGTTCTGAATGCCCGAATTGGCAATCTGTGTCAAAACTTTGTTAGGAATTATGTGATCCTTACTAGCTGGAAGTAAGGGAGATGGGGCATGAAGTTATTTCTAGGAGTTGGACACATACCAAGTTTAGCTCAGTTCTGGGCATCTTTGAAATACCTATACAAACTTGTTTCTACCTAGTAACTTGCATCTTTGAATGAGAATGTGCTTGCTTGCAGCAACGTGCTATATGTTCTGAATGCCCGAATCGGGAATGTGTGTCAAATCTTTGTTAGGAATTATGTGATCCTTACTAGCTGGAAGTAAGGGAGATGGGGCATGAAGTTATTTTTAGGAGTTGGACACATACCAAGTTTAGCTCAGTTCTGGGCATCTTTGAAATACCTATACAAACTTGTTCCTACATAGTAACATGCATCTTTGAATGAGAATGTGCTTGCTTGCAGCAACGTGCTATATGTTCTGAATGCCCGAATCGGGAATCTGTGTCAAAACTTTGTTAGGAATTATGTGATCCTTACTAGCTGGAAGTAAGGGAGATGGGGCATGAAGTTATTTCTAGGAGTTGGACACATACCAAGTTTAGCTCAGTTCTGGGCATCTTTGAAATACCTATACAAACTTGTTCCTACCTAGTAACTTGCAACTTTGAATGAGAATGTGCTTGCTTGCAGCAACGTGCTATATGTTCTGAATGCCCGAATAGGGAATCTGTGTCAAAACTTTGTTAGGAATTATGTGATCCTTACTAGCTGGAAGTAAGGGAGATGGGGCATGAAGTTATTTCTTGGAGTTGGACACATACCAAGTTTAGCTCAGTTCTGGGCATCTTTGAAATACCTATACAAACTTGTTCCTACCTAGTAACTTGCATCTTTGAAAGAGAATGTGCTTGCTTGCAGCAACGTGCTATATGTTCTGAATGCCCGAATTGGGAATCTGTGTCAAAACTTTGTTAGGAATTATGTGATCCTTACTAGCTGGAAGTAAGGGAGATGGGGCATGAAGTTATTTCTAGGAGTTGGACACATACCAAGTTTACCTCAGTTCTGGGCATCTTTGAAATACCTATACAAACTTGTTCCTACCTAGTAACTTGCAACTTTGAATGAGAATGTGCTTGCTTACAGCAACGTGCTATATGTTCTGAATGCCCGAATAGGGAATCTGTGTCAAAACTTTGTTAGGAATTATGTGATCCTTACTAGCTGGAAGTAAGGGAGATGGGGCATGAAGTTATTTCTAGGAGTTGGACACATACCAAGTTTAGCTCAGTTCTGGGCATCTTTGAAATACCTATACAAACTTGTTCCTACATAGTAACTTGCAACTTTGAATGAGAATGTGCTTGCTTACAGCAACGTGCTATATGTTCTGAATGCCCGAATTGGCAATCTGTGTCAAAACTTTGTTAGGAATTATGTGATCCTTACTAGCTGGAATTAAGGGAGATGGGGCATGAAATTATTTCTAGGAGTTGGACACATACCAACTTTAGCTCAGTTCTGGGCATCTTTGAAATACCTATACAAACTTGGTCCTACATAGTACCTTGCAACTTTGAATGAAAATGTGCTTGCTTACAGCAACGTGCTATATGTTCTGAATGCCCGAATTGGGAATATGTGTCAAAACTTTGTTAGGAATTATGTGATCCTTACTAGCTGGAAGTAAGGGAGATGGGGCATGAAGTTATTTCTAGGAGTTGGACACATACCAATTTTAGCTCAGTTCTGGGCATCTTTGAAATACCTATACAAACTTGTTCCTACATAGTAACTTGCATCTTTGAATGAGAATCTGCTTGCTGACAGCAACGTGCTATATGTTCTGAATGCCCGAATTGGGAATCTGTGTCAAAACTTTGTTAGGAATTATGTCATCCTTACTAGCTGGAAGTAAGGGAGATGGGGCATGAAGTTATTTCTTGGAGTTGGACACATACCAAGTTTAGCTCAGTTCTGGGCATCTTTGAAATACCTATACAAACTTGTTCCTACATAGTAACTTGCATCTTTGAATGAGAATCTGCTTGCTTACAGCAACGTGCTATATGTTCTGAATGCCCGAATTGGGAATCTGGTCAAAACTTTGTTAGGAATTATGTGATCCTTACTAGCTGGAAGTAAGGGAGATGGGGCATGAAGTTATTTCTAGGAGTTGGACACATACCAAGTTTAGCTCAGTTCTGGGCATCATTGAAATACCTATACAAACTTGTTCCTACATAGTAACTTGCAACTTTGAATGAGAATCTGCTTGCTTACAGCAACGTGCTATATGTTCTGAATGCCCGAATTGGGAATCTGTGTCAAAACTTTGTTAGGAATTAGGTGATCCTTACTAGCTGGAAGTAAGGGAGATGGGGCATGAAGTTATTTCTAGGAGTTGGACACATACCAAGTTTAGCTCAGTTCTGGGCATCTTTGAAATACCTATACAAACTTGTTCCTACATAGTAACTTGCAACTTTGAATGAGAATGTGCTTGCTTACAGCAACGTGCTATATGTTCTGAATGCCCGAATTGGCAATCTGTGTCAAAACTTTGTTAGGAATTATGTGATCCTTACTAGCTGGAAGTAAGGGAGATGGGGCATGAAGTTATTTCTAGGAGTTGGACACATACCAAGTTTAGCTCAGTTCTGGGCATCTTTGAAATACCTATACAAACTTGTTCCTACCTAGTAACTTGCATCTTTGAATGAGAATGTGCTTGCTTGCAGCAACGTGCTATATGATCTGAATGCCCGAATCGGGAATCTGTGTCAAATCTTTGTTAGGAATTATGTGATCCTTACTAGCTGGAAGTAAGGGAGATGGGGCATGAAGTTATTTTTAGGAGTTGGACACATACCAAGTTTAGCTCAGTTCTGGGCATCTTTGAAATACCTATACAAACTTGTTCCTACATAGTAACATGCATCTTTGAATGAGAATGTGCTTGCTTGCAGCAACGTGCTATATGTTCTGAATGCCCGAATCGGGAATCTGTGTCAAAACTTTGTTAGGAATTATGTGATCCTTACTAGCTGGAAGTAAGGGAGATGGGGCATGAAGTTATTTCTAGGAGTTGGACACATACCAAGTTTAGCTCAGTTCTGGGCATCTTTGAAATACCTATACAAACTTGTTCCTACCTAGTAACTTGCATCTTTGAATGAGAATGTGCTTGCTTGCAGCAACGTGCTATATGTTCTGAATGCCCGAATAGGGAATCTGTGTCAAAACTTTGTTAGGAATTATGTGATCCTTACTAGCTGGAAGTAAGGGAGATGGGGCATGAAGTTATTTCTAGGAGTTGGACACATACCAAGTTTAGCTCAGTTCTGGGCATCTTTGAAATACCTATACAAACTTGTTCCTACCTAGTAACTTGCATCTTTGAATGAGAATCTGCTTGCTTACAGCAACGTGCTATATGTTCTGAATGCCCGAATAGGGAATCTGTGTCAAAACTTTGTTAGGAATTATGTGATCCTTACTAGCTGGAAGTAAGGGAGATGGGGCATGAAGTTATTTCTAGGAGTTGGACACATACCAAGTTTAGCTCAGTTCTGCGCATCTTTGAAATACCTATACAACCTTGTTCCTACCTAGTAACTTGCTACTTTGAAAGAAAATGTGCTTGCTTACAGCAACGTGCTATATGTTCTGAATGCCCCAATAGGGAATCTGTGTCAAAACCTTGTTAGGAATTATGTGATCCTTACTAGCTGGAAGTAAGGGAGATGGGGCATGAAGTTATTTCTAGGAGTTGGACACATACCAAGTTTAGCTCAGTTCTGGGCATCTTTGAAATACCTATACAAACTTGTTCCTACATAGTAACTTGCAACTTTGAATGAGAATGTGCTTGCTTGCAGCAACGTGCTATATGTTCTGAATGCCCGAATAGGGAATCTGTGTCAAAACTTTGTTAGGAATTATGTGATCCTTACTAGCTGGAAGTAAGGGAGATGGAGCATGAAGTTATTTCTTGGAGTTGGACACATACCAAGTTTAGCTCAGTTCTGGGCATCTTTGAAATACCTATACAAACTTGTTCCTACCTAGTAACTTGCATCTTTGAAAGAGAATGTGCTTGCTTGGAGCAACGTGCTATATGTTCTGAATGCCCGAATTGGGAATCTGTGTCAAAACTTTGTTAGGAATTATGTGATCCTTACTAGCTGGAAGTAAGGGAGATGGGGCATGAAGTTATTTCTAGGAGTTGGACACATACCAAGTTTAGCTCAGTTCTGGGCATCTTTGAAATACCTATACAAACTTGTTCCTACCTAGTAACTTGCAACTTTGAATGAGAATGTGCTTGCTTACAGCAACGTGCTATATGTTCTGAATGCCCGAATAGGGAATCTGTGTCAAAACTTTGTTAGGAATTATGTGATCCTTACTAGCTGGAAGTAAGGGAGATGGGGCATGAAGTTATTTCTAGGAGTTGGACACATACCAAGTTTAGCTCAGTTCTGGGCATCTTTGAAATACCTATACAAACTTGTTCCTACATAGTAACTTGCAACTTTGAATGAGAATGTGCTTGCTTACAGCAACGTGCTATATGTTCTGAATGCCCGAATTGGGAATCTGTGTCAAAACTTTGTTAGGAATTATGTGATCCTTACTAGCTGGAATTAAGGGAGATGGGGCATGAAATTATTTCTAGGAGTTGGACACATACCAACTTTAGCTCAGTTCTGGGCATCTTTGAAATACCTATACAAACTTGTTCCTACATAGTACCTTGCAACTTTGAATGAAAATGTGCTTGCTTACAGCAACGTGCTATATGTTCTGAATGCCCGAATTGGGAATCTGTGTCAAAACTTTGTTAGGAATTATGTGATCCTTACTAGCTGGAAGTAAGGGAGATGGGGCATGAAGTTATTTCTAGGAGTTGGACACATACCAAGTTTAGCTCAGGTCTGGGCATCTTTGAAATACCTATACAAACTTGTTCCTATCATAGTAACTTGCATCTTTGAATGAGAATCTGCTTGCTGACAGCAACGTGCTATATGTTCTGAATGCCCGAATTGGGAATCTGTGTCAAAACTTTGTTAGGAATTATGTCATCCTTACTAGCTGGAAGTAAGGGAGATGGGGCATGAAGTTATTTCTTGGAGTTGGACACATACCAAGTTTAGCTCAGTTCTGGGCATCTTTGAAATACCTATACAAACTTGTTCCTACATAGTAACTTGCATCTTTGAATGAGAATCTGCTTGCTTACAGCAACGTGCTATATGTTCTGAATGCCCGAATTGGGAATCTGGTCAAAACTTTGTTAGGAATTATGTGATCCTTACTAGCTGGAAGTAAGGGAGATGGGGCATGAAGTTATTTCTAGGAGTTGGACACATACCAAGTTTAGCTCAGTTCTGGGCATCATTGAAATACCTATACAAACTTGTTCCTACATAGTAACTTGCAACTTTGAATGAGAATCTGCTTGCTTACAGCAACGTGCTATATGTTCTGAATGCCCGAATTGGGAATCTGTGTCAAAACTTTGTTAGGAATTATGTGATCCTTACTAGCTGGAAGTAAGGGAGATGGGGCATGAAGTTATTTCTAGGAGTTGGACACATACCAAGTTTAGCTCAGTTCTGGGCATCTTTGAAATACCTATACAAACTTGTTCCTACATAGTAACTTGCATCTTTGAATGAGAATGTGCTTGCTTACAGCAACGTGCTATATGTTCTGAATGCCCGAATTGGGAATCTGTGTCAAAACTTTGTTAGGAATTAGGTGATCCTTACTAGCTGGAAGTAAGGGAGATGGGGCATGAAGTTATTTCTAGGAGTTGGTCACATACCAAGTTTAGCTCAGTTCTGGGCATCTTTGAAATACCTATACAAACTTGTTCCTACATAGTAACTTGCAACTTTGAATGAGAATGTGCTTGCTTACAGCAACGTGCTATATGTTCTGAATGCCCGAATTGGGAATCTGTGTCAAAACTTTGTTAGGAATTATGTGATCCTTACTAGCTGGAAGTAAGGGAGATGGGGCATGAAGTTATTTCTAGGAGTTGGACACATACCAAGATTAGCTCAGTTCTGGGCATCTTTGAAATACCTATACAAACTTGTTCCTACCTAGTAACTTGCATCTTTGAATGAGAATGTGCTTGCTTGCAGCAACGTGCTATATGTTCTGAATGCCCGAATTGGGAATCTGTGTCAAAACTTTGTTAGGAATTATGTGATCCGTACTAGCTGGAAGTAAGGCAGATGGGGCATGAAGTTATTTCTAGGAGTTGGACACATAGCAAGTTTAGCTCAGTTCTGGGCATCTTTGAAATACCTATACAAACTTGTTCCTACATAGTAACTTGCATCTTTGAATGAGAATCTGCTTGCTTACAGCAACGTGCTATATGTTCTGAATGCCCGAATTGGGAATCTGTGTCAAAACTTTGTTAGGAATTATGTGATCCTTACTAGCTGGAAGTAAGGGAGATGGGGCATGAAGTTATATCTAGGAGTTGGACACATACCAAGTTTAGCTCAGTTCTGGGCATCTTTGAAATACCTATACAAACTTGTTCCTACATAGTAACTTGCATCTTTGAATGAGAATCTGCTTGCTTACAGCAACGTGCTATATGTTCTGAATGCCCGAATTGGGAATCTGTGTCAAAACTTTGTTAGGAATTATGTGATCCTTACTAGCTGGAAGTAAGGGAGATGGGGCATGAAGTTATTTCTAGGAGTTGGACACATACCAAGTTTAGCTCAGTTCTGGGCATCTTTGAAATACCTATACAAACTTGTTCCTACCTAGTAACTTGCAACTTTGAATGAGAATGTGCTTGCTTACAGCAACGTGCTGTATGTTCTGAATGCCCGAATAGGGAATCTGTGTCAAAACTTTGTTAGGAATTATGTGATCCTTACTAGCTGGAAGTAAGGGAGATGGGGCATGAAGTTATTTCTAGGAGTTGGACACATACCAAGTTTAGCTCAGTTCTGGGCATCTTTGAAATACCTATACAAACTTGTTCCTACATAGTAACTTGCAACTTTGAATGAGAATGTGCTTGCTTACAGCAACGTGCTATATGTTCTGAATGCCCGAATTGGGAATCTGTGTCAAAACTTTGTTAGGAATTATGTGATCCTTACTAGCTGGAAGTAAGGGAGATGGGGCATGAAGTTATTTCTAGGAGTTGGACACATACCAAGATTAGCTCAGTTCTGGGCATCTTTGAAATACCTATACAAACTTGTTCCTACCTAGTAACTTGCATCTTTGAATGAGAATGTGCTTGCTTGCAGCAACGTGCTATATGTTCTGAATGCCCGAATTGGGAATCTGTGTCCAAACTTTGTTAGGAATTATGTGATCCGTACTAGCTGGAAGTAAGGCAGATGGGGCATGAAGTTATTTCTAGGAGTTGGACACATACCAAGTTTAGCTCAGTTCTGGGCATCTTTGAAATACCTATACAAACTTGTTCCTGCATAGTAACTTGCAACTTTGAATGAGAATGTGCTTGCTTACAGCAACGTGCTATATGTTCTGAATGCCCGAATTGGGAATCTGTGTCAAAACTTTGTTAGGAATTATGTGATCCTTACTAGCTGGAATTAAGGGAGATGGGGCATGAAATTATTTCTAGGAGTTGGACACATACCAACTTTAGCTCAGTTCTGGGCATCTTTGAAATACCTATACAAACTTGGTCCTACATAGTACCTTGCAACTTTGAATGAAAATGTGCTTGCTTACAGCAACGTGCTATATGTTCTGAATGCCCGAATTGGGAATCTGTGTCAAAACTTTGTTAGGAATTATGTGATCCTTACTAGCTGGAAGTAAGGGAGATGGGGCATGAAGTTATTTCTAGGAGTTGGACACATACCAAGTTTAGCTCAGTTCTGGGCATCTTTGAAATACCTATACAAACTTGTTCCTACATAGTAACTTGCATCTTTGAATGAGAATCTGCTTGCTGACAGCAACGTGCTATATGTTCTGAATGCCCGAATTGGGAATCTGTGTCAAAACTTTGTTAGGAATTATGTCATCCTTACTAGCTGGAAGTAAGGGAGATGGGGCATGAAGTTATTTCTTGGAGTTGGACACATACCAAGTTTAGCTCAGTTCTGGGCATCTTTGAAATACCTATACAAACTTGTTCCTACATAGTAACTTGCATCTTTGAATGAGAATCTGCTTGCTTACAGCAACGTGCTATATGTTCTGAATGCCCGAATTGGGAATCTGTGTCAAAACTTTGTTAGGAATTATGTGATCCTTACTAGCTGGAAGTAAGGGAGATGGGGCATGAAGTTATTTCTAGGAGTTGGACACATACCAAGTTTAGCTCAGTTCTGGGCATCATTGAAATACCTATACAAACTTGTTCCTACATAGTAACTTGCAACTTTGAATGAGAATCTGCTTGCTTACAGCAACGTGCTATATGTTCTGAATGCCCGAATTGGGAATCTGTGTCAAAACTTTGTTAGGAATTATGTGATCCTTACTAGCTGGAAGTAAGGGAGATGGGGCATGAAGTTATTTCTAGGAGTTGGACACATACCAAGTTTAGCTCAGTTCTGGGCATCTTTGAAATACCTATACAAACTTGTTCCTACATAGTAACTTGCATCTTTGAATGAGAATGTGCTTGCTTACAGCAACGTGCTATATGTTCTGAATGCCCGAATTGGGAATCTGTGTCAAAACTTTGTTAGGAATTAGGTGATCCTTACTAGCTGGAAGTAAGGGAGATGGGGCATGAAGTTATTTCTAGGAGTTGGTCACATACCAAGTTTAGCTCAGTTCTGGGCATCTTTGAAATACCTATACACACTTGTTCCTACATAGTAACTTGCAACTTTGAATGAGAATGTGCTTGCTTACAGCAACGTGCTATATGTTCTGAATGCCCGAATTGGGAATCTGTGTCAAAACTTTGTTAGGAATTATGTGATCCTTACTAGCTGGAAGTAAGGGAGATGGGGCATGAAGTTATTTCTAGGAGTTGGACACATACCAAGATTAGCTCAGTTCTGGGCATCTTTGAAATACCTATACAAACTTGTTCCTACCTAGTAACTTGCATCTTTGAATGAGAATGTGCTTGCTTGCAGCAACGTGCTATATGTTCTGAATGCCCGAATTGGGAATCTGTGTCAAAACTTTGTTAGGAATTATGTGATCCGTACTAGCTGGAAGTAAGGCAGATGGGGCATGAAGTTATTTCTAGGAGTTGGACACATAGCAAGTTTAGCTCAGTTCTGGGCATCTTTGAAATACCTATACAAACTTGTTCCTACATAGTAACTTGCATCTTTGAATGAGAACCTGCTTGCTTACAGCAACGTGCTATATGTTCTGAATGCCCGAATTGGGAATCTGTGTCAAAACTTTGTTAGGAATTATGTGATCCTTACTAGCTGGAAGTAAGGGAGATGGGGCATGAAGTTATATCTAGGAGTTGGACACATACCAAGTTTAGCTCAGTTCTGGGCATCTTTGAAATACCTATACAAACTTGTTCCTACATAGTAACTTGCATCTTTGAATGAGAATCTGCTTGCTTACAGCAACGTGCTATATGTTCTGAATGCCCGAATTGGGAATCTGTGTCAAAACTTTGTTAGGAATTATGTGATCCTTACTAGCTGGAAGTAAGGGAGATGGGGCATGAAGTTATTTCTAGGAGTTGGACACATGCCAAGTTTAGCTCAGTTCTGGGCATCTTTGAAATACCTATACAAACTTGTTCCTACCTAGTAACTTGCAACTTTGAATGAGAATGTGCTTGCTTACAGCAACGTGCTATATGTTCTGAATGCCCGAATAGGGAATCTGTGTCAAAACTTTGTTAGGAATTATGTGATCCTTACTAGCTGGAAGTAAGGGAGATGGGGCATGAAGTTATTTCTAGGAGTTGGACACATACCAAGTTTAGCTCAGTTCTGGGCATCTTTGAAATACCTATACAAACTTGTTCCTACATAGTAACTTGCAACTTTGAATGAGAATGTGCTTGCTTACAGCAACGTGCTATATGTTCTGAATGCCCGAATTGGGAATCTGTGTCAAAACTTTGTTAGGAATTATGTGATCCTTACTAGCTGGAAGTAAGGGAGATGGGGCATGAAGTTATTTCTAGGAGTTGGACACATACCACGTTTAGCTCAGTTCTGGGCATCTTTGAAATTCCTATACAAACTTGTTCCTACCTAGTAACTTGCATATTTGAATGAGAATCATCTTGCTTGCAGCAACGTGCTATATGTTCTGAATGCCCGAATAGGGAATCTGTGTCAAAACTTTGTTAGGAATTATGTGATCCTTACTAGCTGGAAGTAAGGGAGATGGGGCATGAAGATATTTCTAGGACTTGGACACATACCACGTTTAGCTCAGTTCTGGGCATCTTTGAAATACCTATACAAACTTGTTCCTACCTAGTAACTTGCATCTTTGAATGAGAATCTGCTTGCTTACAGCAACGTGCTATATGTTCTGAATGCCCGAATAGGGAATCTGTGTCAAAACTTTGTTAGGAATTATGTGATCCTTACTAGCTGGAAGTAAGGGAGATGGGGCATGAAGTTATTTCTAGGAGTTGGACACATACCAAGTTTAGCTCAGTTCTGGGCATCTTTGAAATACCTATACAAACTTGTTCCTACCTAGTAACTTGCAACTTTGAATGAGAATGTGCTTGCTTACAGCAACGTGCTATATGTTCTGAATGCCCGAATAGGGAATCTGTGTCAAAACTTTGTTAGGAATTATGTGATCCTTACTAGCTGGAAGTAAGGGAGATGGGGCATGAAGTTATTTCTAGGAGTTGGACACATACCAAGTTTAGCTCAGTTCTGGGCATCTTTGAAATACCTATACAAACTTGTTCCTACATAGTAACTTGCAACTTTGAATGAGAATGTGTTTGCTTACAGCAACGTGCTATATGTTCTGAATGCCCGAATTGGGAATCTGTGTCAAAACTTTGTTAGGAATTATGTGATCCTTACTAGCTGGAAGTAAGGGAGATGGGGCATGAAGTTATTTCTAGGAGTTGGACACATACCAAGTTTAGCTCAGTTCTGGGCATCTTTGAAATACCTATACAAACTTGTTCCTACATAGTAACTTGCAACTTTGAATGAGAATGTGCTTGCTTACAGCAACGTGCTATATGTTCTGAATGCCCGAATTGGGAATCTGTGTCAAAACTTTGTTAGGAATTATGTGATCCTTACTAGCTGGAAGTAAGGGAGATGGGGCATGAAGTTATTTCTAGGAGTTGGACACATACCAAGTTGAGCTCAGTTCTGGGCATCTTTGAAATACCTATACAAACTTGTTCCTACCTAGTAACTTGCATCTTTGAATGAGAATGTGCTTGCTTGCAGCAACGTGCTATATGTTCTGAATGCCCGATTCGGGAATCTGTGTCAAAACTTTGTTAGGAATTATGTGATCCTTACTAGCTGGAAGTAAGGGAGATGGGGCATGAAGTTATTTTTAGGAGTTGGACACATACCAAGTTTAGCTCAGTTCTGGGCATCTTTGAAATACCTATACAAACTTGTTCCTACATAGTAACTTGCATCTTTGAATGAGAATGTGCTTGGTTGCAGCAACGTGCTATATGTTCTGAATGCCCGAATCGGGAATCTGTGTCAAAACTTTGTTAGGAATTATGTGATCCTTACTAGCTGGAAGTAAGGGAGATGGGGCATGAAGTTATTTCTAGGAGTTGGACACATACCAAGTTTAGCTCAGTTCTGGGCATCTTTGAAATACCTATACAAACTTGTTCCTACCTAGTAACTTGCATCTTTGAATGAGAATGTGCTTGCTTGCAGCAACGTGCTATATGTTCTGAATGCCCGAATAGGGAATCTGTGTCAAAACTTTGTTAGGAATTATGTGATCCTTACTAGCTGGAAGTAAGGGAGATGGGGCATGAAGTTATTTCTAGGAGTTGGACACATACCAAGTTTAGCTCAGTTCTGGGCATCTTTGAAATACCTATACAAACTTGTTCCTACCTAGTAACTTGCTACTTTGAATGAAAATGTGCTTGCTTACAGCAACGTGCTATATGTTCTGAATGCCCGAATAGGGAATCTGTGTCAAAACTTTGTTAGGAATTATGTGATCCTTACTAGCTGGAAGTAAGGGAGATGGGGCATGAAGTTATTTCTAGGAGTTGGACACATACCAAGTTTAGCTCAGTTCTGGGCATCTTTGAAATACCTATACAAACTTGTTCCTACATAGTAACTTGCAACTTTGAATGAGAATGTGCTTGCTTGCAGCAACGTGCTATATGTTCTGAATGCCCGAATAGGGAATCTGTGTCAAAACTTTGTTAGGAATTATGTGATCCTTACTAGCTGGAAGTAAGGGAGATGGAGCATGAAGTTATTTCTTGGAGTTGGACACATACCAAGTTTAGCTCAGTTCTGGGCATCTTTGAAATACCTATACAAACTTGTTCCTACCTAGTAACTTGCATCTTTGAATGAGAATGTGCTTGCTTGCAGCAACGTGCTATATGTTCTGAATGCCCGAATTGGGAATCTGTGTCAAAACTTTGTTAGGAATTATGTGATCCTTACTAGCTGGAAGTAAGGGAGATGGGGCATGAAGTTATTTCTAGGAGTTGGTCACATACCAAGTTTAGCTCAGTTCTGGGCATCTTTGAAATACCTATACAAACTTGTTCCTACCTAGTAACTTGCAACTTTGAATGAGAATGTGCTTGCTTACAGCAACGTGCTATATGTTCTGAATGCCCGAATAGGGAATCTGTGTCAAAAGTTTGTTAGGAATTATGTGATCCTTACTAGCTGGAAGTAAGGGAGATGGGGCATGAAGTTATTTCTAGGAGTTGGACACATACCAAGTTTAGCTCAGTTCTGGGCATCTTTGAAATACCTATACAAACTTGTTCCTACATAGTAACTTGCAACTTTGAATGAGAATGTGCTTGCTTACAGCAACGTGCTATATGTTCTGAATGCCCGAATTGGGAATCTGTGTCAAAACTTTGTTAGGAATTATGTGATCCTTACTAGCTGGAATTAAGGGAGATGGGGCATGAAATTATTTCTAGGAGTTGGACACATACCAACTTTAGCTCAGTTCTGGGCATCTTTGAAATACCTATACAAACTTGGTCCTACATAGTACCTTGCAACTTTGAATGAGAATGTGCTTGCTTACAGCAACGTGCTATATGTTCTGAATGCCCGAATTGGGAATCTGTGTCAAAACTTTGTTAGGAATTATGTGATCCTTACTAGCTGGAAGTAAGGGAGATGGGGCATGAAGTTATTTCTAGGAGTTGGACACATACCAAGTTTAGCTCAGTTCTGGGCATCTTTGAAATACCTATACAAACTTGTTCCTACATAGTAACTTGCATCTTTGAATGAGAATCTGCTTGCTGACAGCAACGTGCTATATGTTCTGAAGGCCCGAATTGGGAATCTGTGTCAAAACTTTGTTAGGAATTATGTGATCCTTACTAGCTGGAAGTAAGGGAGATGGGGCATGAAGTTATTTCTAGGAGTTGGACACATACCAAGTTTAGCTCAGTTCTGGGCATCTTTGAAATACCTATACAAACTTGTTCCTACATAGTAACTTGCAACTTTGAATGAGAATGTGCTTGCTTACAGCAACGTGCTATATGTTCTGAATGCCCGAATTGGGAATCTGTGTCAAAACTTTGTTAGGAATTATGTGATCCTTACTAGCTGGAAGTAAGGGAGATGGGGCATGAAGTTATTTCTAGGAGTTGGACACATACCAAGTTTAGCTCAGTTCTGGGCATCTTTGAAATACCTATACAAACTTGTTCCTACATAGTAACTTGCAACTTTGAATGAGAATGTGCTTGCTTAAAGCAACGTGCTATATGTTCTGAATGCCCGAATTGGGAATCTGTGTCAAAACTTTGTTAGGAATTATGTGATCCTTACTAGCTGGAAGTAAGGGAGATGGGGCATGAAGTTATTTCTAGGAGTTGGACACATACCAAGTTTAGCTCAGTTCTGGGCATCTTTGAAATAGCTATACAAACTTGTTCCTACCTAGTAACTTGCATCTTTGAATGAGAATGTGCTTGCTTGCAGCAACGTGCTATATGTTCTGAATGCCCGAATAGGGAATCTGTGTCAAAACTTTGTTAGGAATTATGTGATCCTTACTAGCTGGAAGTAAGGGAGATGGGGCATGAAGTTATTTCTAGGAGTTGGACACATACCAAGTTTAGCTCAGTTCTGGGCATCTTTGAAATACCTATACAAACTTGTTCCTACCTAGTAACTTGCATCTTTGAATGAGAATGTGCTTGCTTGCAGCAACGTGCTATATGTTCTGAATGCCCGAATTGGGAATCTGTGTCAAAACTTTGTTAGGAATTATGTGATCCTTACTAGCTGGAAGTAAGGGAGATGGGGCATGAAGTTATTTCTAGGAGTTGGACACATACCAAGTTTAGCTCAGTTCTGGGCATCTTTGAAATACCTATACAAACTTGTTCCTACATAGTAACTTGCATCTTTGAATGAGAATGTGCTTGCTTACAGCAACGTGCTATATGTTCTGAATGCCCGAATTGGCAATCTGTGTCAAAACTTTGTTAGGAATTATGTGATCCTTACTAGCTGGAAGTAAGGGAGATGGGGCATGAAGTTATTTCTAGGAGTTGGACACATACCAAGTTTAGCTCAGTTCTGGGCATCTTTGAAATACCTATACAAACTTGTTCCTACATAGTAACTTGCATCTTTGAATGAGAATGTGCTTGCTTGCAGCAACGTGCTATATGTTCTGAATGCCCGAATAGGGAATCTGTGTCAAAACTTTGTTAGGAATTATGTGATCCTTACTAGCTGGAAGTAAGGGAGATGGGGCATGAAGTTATTTCTAGGAGTTGGACACATACCAAGTTTAGCTCAGTTCTGGGCATCATTGAAATACCTTTACAAACTTGTTCCTACATAGTAACTTGCAACTTTGAATGAGAATCTGCTTGCTTACAGCAACGTGCTATATGTTCTGAATGCCCGAATTGGGAATCTGTGTGAAAACTTTGTTAGGAATTATGTGATCCTTACTAGCTGGAAGTAAGGGAGATGGGGCATGAAGTTATTTCTAGGAGTTGGACACATACCAAGTTTAGCTCAGTTCTGGGCATCTTTGAAATACCTATACAAACTTGTTTCTACATAGTAACTTGCATCTTTGAATGAGAATGTGCTTGCTTACAGCAACGTGCTATATGTTCTGAATGCCCGAATTGGGAATCTGTGTCAAAACTTTGTTAGGAATTAGGTGATCCTTACTAGCTGGAAGTAAGGGAGATGGGGCATGAAGTTATTTCTAGGAGTTGGACAAATACCAAGTTTAGCTCAGTTCTGGGCATCTTTGAAATACCTATACAAACTTGTTCCTACATAGTAACTTGCAACTTTGAATGAGAATGTGCTTGCTTACAGCAACGTGCTATATGTTCTGAATGCCCGAATTGGGAATCTGTGTCAAAACTTTGTTAGGAATTATGTGATCCTTACTAGCTGGAAGTAAGGGAGATGGGGCATGAAGTTATTTCTAGGAGTTGGACACATACCAAGTTTAGCTCAGTTCTGGCCATCTTTGAAATCCCTATACAAACTTGTTCCTACCTAGTAACTTGCATCTTTGAATGAGAATGTGCTTGCTTGCAGCAACGTGCTATATGTTCTGAATGCCCGAATTGGGAATCTGTGTCAAAACTTTGTTAGGAATTATGTGATCCGTACTAGCTGGAAGTAAGGCAGATGGGGCATGAATTTATTTCTAGGAGTTGGACACATAGCAAGTTTAGCTCAGTTATGGGCATCTTTGAAATACCTATACAAACTTGTTCCTACATAGTAACTTGCATCTTTGAATGAGAATCTGCTTGCTTACAGCAACGTGCTATATGTTCTGAATGCCCGAATTGGGAATCTGTGTCAAAACTTTGTTAGGAATTATGTGATCCTTACTAGCTGGAAGTAAGGGAGATGGGGCATGAAGTTATTTCTAGGAGTTGGACACATACCAAGTTTAGCTCAGTTCTGGGCATCTTTGAAATACCTATACAAACTTGTTCCTACATAGTAACTTGCATCTTTGAATGAGAATCTGCTTGCTTACAGCAACGTGCTATATGTTCTGAATGCCCGAATTGGGAATCTGTGTCAAAACTTTGTTAGGAATTATGTGATCCTTACTAGCTGGAAGTAAGGGAGATGGGGCATGAAGTTATTTCTAGGAGTTGGACACATACCAAGTTTAGCTCAGTTCTGGGCATCTTTGAAATACCTATACAAACTTGTTCCTACCTAGTAACTTGCATCTTTGAATGAGAATGTGCTTGCTTGCAGCAACGTGCTATATGTTCTGAATGCCCGAATAGGGAATCTGTGTCAAAACTTTGTTAGGAATTATGTGATCCTTACTAGCTGGAAGTAAGGGAGATGGGGCATGAAGTTATTTCTAGGAGTTGGACACATACCAAGTTTAGCTCAGTTCTGGGCATCTTTGAAATACCTATACAAACTTGTTCCTACCTAGTAACTTGCATCTTTGAATGAGAATGTGCTTGCTTGCAGCAACGTGCTATATGTTCTGAATGCCCGAATTGGGAATCTGTGTCAAAACTTTGTTAGGAATTATGTGATCCTTACTAGCTGGAAGTAAGGGAGATGGGGCATGAAGTTATTTCTAGGAGTTGGACACATACCAAGTTTAGCTCAGTTCTGGGCATCTTTGAAATACCTATACAAACTTGTTCCTACATAGTAACTTGCATCTTTGAATGAGAATCTGCTTGCTGACAGCAACGTGCTATATGTTCTGAATGCCCGAATTGGCAATCTGTGTCAAAACTTTGTTAGGAATTATGTGATCCTTACTAGCTGGAAGTAAGGGAGATGGGGCATGAAGTTATTTCTAGGAGTTGGACACATACCAAGTTTAGCTCAGTTCTGGGCATCTTTGAAATACCTATACAAACTTGTTCCTACATAGTAACTTGCATCTTTGAATGAGAATGTGCTTGCTTGCAGCAACGTGCTATATGTTCTGAATGCCCGAATAGGGAATCTGTGTCAAAACTTTGTTAGGAATTATGTGATCCTTACTAGCTGGAAGTAAGGGAGATGGGGCATGAAGTTATTTCTAGGAGTTGGACACATACCAAGTTTAGCTCAGTTCTGGGCATCATTGAAATACCTTTACAAACTTGTTCCTACATAGTAACTTGCAACTTTGAATGAGAATCTGCTTGCTTACAGCAACGTGCTATATGTTCTGAATGCCCGAATTGGGAATCTGTGTGAAAACTTTGTTAGGAATTATGTGATCCTTACTAGCTGGAAGTAAGGGAGATGGGGCATGAAGTTATTTCTAGGAGTTGGACACATACCAAGTTTAGCTCAGTTCTGGGCATCTTTGAAATACCTATACAAACTTGTTCCTACATAGTAACTTGCAACTTTGAATGAGAATGTGCTTGCTTACAGCAACGTGCTATATGTTCTGAATGCCCGAATTGGGAATCTGTGTCAAAAATTTGTTAGGAATTATGTGATCCTTACTAGCTGGAAGTAAGGGACATGGGGCATGAAGTTATTTCTAGGAGTTGGACACATACCAAGTTTAGCTCAGTTATGGGCATCTTTGAAATACCTATACAAACTTGTTCCTACATAGTAACTTGCAACTTTGAATGAGAATGTGCTTGCTTGCAGCAACGTGCTATATGTTCTGAATGCCCGAATTGGGAATCTGTGTCAAAACTTTGTTAGGAATTATGTCATCCTTACTAGCTGGAAGTAAGGGAGATGGGGCATGAAGTTATTTCTAGGAGTTGGACACATACCAAGTTTAGCTCAGTTCTGGGCATCTTTGAAATACCTATACAAACTTGTTCCTACATAGTAACTTGCATCTTTGAATGAGAATCTGCTTGCTTACAGCAACGTGCTATATGTTCTGAATGCCCGAATTGGCAATCTGGTCAAAACTTTGTTAGGAATTATGTGATCCTTACTAGCTGGAAGTAAGGGAGATGGGGCATGAAGTTATTTCTAGCAGTTGGACACATACCAAGTTTAGCTCAGTTCTGGGCATCATTGAAATACCTATACAAACTTGTTCCTACATAGTAACTTGCAACTTTGAATGAGAATCTGCTTGCTTGCAGCAACGTGCTATATGTTCTGAATGCCCGAATTGGGAATCTGTGTCAAAACTTTGTTAGGAATTATGTGATCCTTACTAGCTGGAAGTAAGGGAGATGGGGCATGAAGTTATTTCTAGGAGTTGGACACATACCAAGATTAGCTCAGTTCTGGGCATCTTTGAAATACCTATACAAACTTGTTCCTACCTAGTAACTTGCATCTTTGAATGAGAATGTGCTTGCTTGCAGCAACGTGCTATATGTTCTGAATGCCCGAATTGGGAATCTGTGTCCAAACTTTGTTAGGAATTATGTGATCCGTACTAGCTGGAAGTAAGGCAGATGGGGCATGAAGTTATTTCTAGGAGTTGGACACATACCAAGTTTAGCTCAGTTCTGGGCATCTTTGAAATACCTATACAAACTTGTTCCTGCATAGTAACTTGCAACTTTGAATGAGAATGTGCTTGCTTACAGCAACGTGCTATATGTTCTGAATGCCCGAATTGGGAATCTGTGTCAAAACTTTGTTAGGAATTATGTGATCCTTACTAGCTGGAATTAAGGGAGATGGGGCATGAAATTATTTCTAGGAGTTGGACACATACCAACTTTAGCTCAGTTCTGGGCATCTTTGAAATACCTATACAAACTTGGTCCTACATAGTACCTTGCAACTTTGAATGAAAATGTGCTTGCTTACAGCAACGTGCTATATGTTCTGAATGCCCGAATTGGGAATCTGTGTCAAAACTTTGTTAGGAATTATGTGATCCTTACTAGCTGGAAGTAAGGGAGATGGGGCATGAAGTTATTTCTAGGAGTTGGACACATACCAAGTTTAGCTCAGTTCTGGGCATCATTGAAATACCTATACAAACTTGTTCCTACATAGTAACTTGCAACTTTGAATGAGAATCTGCTTGCTTACAGCAACGTGCTATATGTTCTGAATGCCCGAATTGGGAATCTGTGTCAAAACTTTGTTAGGAATTATGTGATCCTTACTAGCTGGAAGTAAGGGAGATGGGGCATGAAGTTATTTCTAGGAGTTGGACACATACCAAGTTTAGCTCAGTTCTGGGCATCTTTGAAATACCTATACAAACTTGTTCCTACATAGTAACTTGCATCTTTGAATGAGAATGTGCTTGCTTACAGCAACGTGCTATATGTTCTGAATGCCCGAATTGGGAATCTGTGTCAAAACTTTGTTAGGAATTAGGTGATCCTTACTAGCTGGAAGTAAGGGAGATGGGGCATGAAGTTATTTCTAGGAGTTGGTCACATACCAAGTTTAGCTCAGTTCTGGGCATCTTTGAAATACCTATACACACTTGTTCCTACATAGTAACTTGCAACTTTGAATGAGAATGTGCTTGCTTACAGCAACGTGCTATATGTTCTGAATGCCCGAATTGGGAATCTGTGTCAAAACTTTGTTAGGAATTATGTGATCCTTACTAGCTGGAAGTAAGGGAGATGGGGCATGAAGTTATTTCTAGGAGTTGGACACATACCAAGATTAGCTCAGTTCTGGGCATCTTTGAAATACCTATACAAACTTGTTCCTACCTAGTAACTTGCATCTTTGAATGAGAATGTGCTTGCTTGCAGCAACGTGCTATATGTTCTGAATGCCCGAATTGGGAATCTGTGTCAAAACTTTGTTAGGAATTATGTGATCCGTACTAGCTGGAAGTAAGGCAGATGGGGCATGAAGTTATTTCTAGGAGTTGGACACATAGCAAGTTTAGCTCAGTTCTGGGCATCTTTGAAATACCTATACAAACTTGTTCCTACATAGTAACTTGCATCTTTGAATGAGAACCTGCTTGCTTACAGCAACGTGCTATATGTTCTGAATGCCCGAATTGGGAATCTGTGTCAAAACTTTGTTAGGAATTATGTGATCCTTACTAGCTGGAAGTAAGGGAGATGGGGCATGAAGTTATATCTAGGAGTTGGACACATACCAAGTTTAGCTCAGTTCTGGGCATCTTTGAAATACCTATACAAACTTGTTCCTACATAGTAACTTGCATCTTTGAATGAGAATCTGCTTGCTTACAGCAACGTGCTATATGTTCTGAATGCCCGAATTGGGAATCTGTGTCAAAACTTTGTTAGGAATTATGTGATCCTTACTAGCTGGAAGTAAGGGAGATGGGGCATGAAGTTATTTCTAGGAGTTGGACACATGCCAAGTTTAGCTCAGTTCTGGGCATCTTTGAAATACCTATACAAACTTGTTCCTACCTAGTAACTTGCAACTTTGAATGAGAATGTGCTTGCTTACAGCAACGTGCTATATGTTCTGAATGCCCGAATAGGGAATCTGTGTCAAAACTTTGTTAGGAATTATGTGATCCTTACTAGCTGGAAGTAAGGGAGATGGGGCATGAAGTTATTTCTAGGAGTTGGACACATACCAAGTTTAGCTCAGTTCTGGGCATCTTTGAAATACCTATACAAACTTGTTCCTACATAGTAACTTGCAACTTTGAATGAGAATGTGCTTGCTTACAGCAACGTGCTATATGTTCTGAATGCCCGAATTGGGAATCTGTGTCAAAACTTTGTTAGGAATTATGTGATCCTTACTAGCTGGAAGTAAGGGAGATGGGGCATGAAGTTATTTCTAGGAGTTGGACACATACCACGTTTAGCTCAGTTCTGGGCATCTTTGAAATTCCTATACAAACTTGTTCCTACCTAGTAACTTGCATATTTGAATGAGAATCATCTTGCTTGCAGCAACGTGCTATATGTTCTGAATGCCCGAATAGGGAATCTGTGTCAAAACTTTGTTAGGAATTATGTGATCCTTACTAGCTGGAAGTAAGGGAGATGGGGCATGAAGATATTTCTAGGACTTGGACACATACCACGTTTAGCTCAGTTCTGGGCATCTTTGAAATACCTATACAAACTTGTTCCTACCTAGTAACTTGCATCTTTGAATGAGAATCTGCTTGCTTACAGCAACGTGCTATATGTTCTGAATGCCCGAATAGGGAATCTGTGTCAAAACTTTGTTAGGAATTATGTGATCCTTACTAGCTGGAAGTAAGGGAGATGGGGCATGAAGTTATTTCTAGGAGTTGGACACATACCAAGTTTAGCTCAGTTCTGGGCATCTTTGAAATACCTATACAAACTTGTTCCTACCTAGTAACTTGCAACTTTGAATGAGAATGTGCTTGCTTACAGCAACGTGCTATATGTTCTGAATGCCCGAATAGGGAATCTGTGTCAAAACTTTGTTAGGAATTATGTGATCCTTACTAGCTGGAAGTAAGGGAGATGGGGCATGAAGTTATTTCTAGGAGTTGGACACATACCAAGTTTAGCTCAGTTCTGGGCATCTTTGAAATACCTATACAAACTTGTTCCTACAGAGTAACTTGCAACTTTGAATGAGAATGTGTTTGCTTACAGCAACGTGCTATATGTTCTGAATGCCCGAATTGGGAATCTGTGTCAAAACTTTGTTAGGAATTATGTGATCCTTACTAGCTGGAAGTAAGGGAGATGGGGCATGAAGTTATTTCTAGGAGTTGGACACATACCAAGTTTAGCTCAGTTCTGGGCATCTTTGAAATACCTATACAAACTTGTTCCTACATAGTAACTTGCAACTTTGAATGAGAATGTGCTTGCTTACAGCAACGTGCTATATGTTCTGAATGCCCGAATTGGGAATCTGTGTCAAAACTTTGTTAGGAATTATGTGATCCTTACTAGCTGGAAGTAAGGGAGATGGGGCATGAAGTTATTTCTAGGAGTTGGACACATACCAAGTTGAGCTCAGTTCTGGGCATCTTTGAAATACCTATACAAACTTGTTCCTACCTAGTAACTTGCATCTTTGAATGAGAATGTGCTTGCTTGCAGCAACGTGCTATATGTTCTGAATGCCCGATTCGGGAATCTGTGTCAAAACTTTGTTAGGAATTATGTGATCCTTACTAGCTGGAAGTAAGGGAGATGGGGCATGAAGTTATTTTTAGGAGTTGGACACATACCAAGTTTAGCTCAGTTCTGGGCATCTTTGAAATACCTATACAAACTTGTTCCTACATAGTAACTTGCATCTTTGAATGAGAATGTGCTTGGTTGCAGCAACGTGCTATATGTTCTGAATGCCCGAATCGGGAATCTGTGTCAAAACTTTGTTAGGAATTATGTGATCCTTACTAGCTGGAAGTAAGGGAGATGGGGCATGAAGTTATTTCTAGGAGTTGGACACATACCAAGTTTAGCTCAGTTCTGGGCATCTTTGAAATACCTATACAAACTTGTTCCTACCTAGTAACTTGCATCTTTGAATGAGAATGTGCTTGCTTGCAGCAACGTGCTATATGTTCTGAATGCCCGAATAGGGAATCTGTGTCAAAACTTTGTTAGGAATTATGTGATCCTTACTAGCTGGAAGTAAGGGAGATGGGGCATGAAGTTATTTCTAGGAGTTGGACACATACCAAGTTTAGCTCAGTTCTGGGCATCTTTGAAATACCTATACAAACTTGTTCCTACCTAGTAACTTGCTACTTTGAATGAAAATGTGCTTGCTTACAGCAACGTGCTATATGTTCTGAATGCCCGAATAGGGAATCTGTGTCAAAACTTTGTTAGGAATTATGTGATCCTTACTAGCTGGAAGTAAGGGAGATGGGGCATGAAGTTATTTCTAGGAGTTGGACACATACCAAGTTTAGCTCAGTTCTGGGCATCTTTGAAATACCTATACAAACTTGTTCCTACATAGTAACTTGCAACTTTGAATGAGAATGTGCTTGCTTGCAGCAACGTGCTATATGTTCTGAATGCCCGAATAGGGAATCTGTGTCAAAACTTTGTTAGGAATTATGTGATCCTTACTAGCTGGAAGTAAGGGAGATGGGGCATGAAGTTATATCTAGGAGTTGGACACATACCAAGTTTAGCTCAGTTCTGGGCATCTTTGAAATACCTATACAAACTTGTTCCTACATAGTAACTTGCATCTTTGAATGAGAATCTGCTTGCTTACAGCAACGTGCTATATGTTCTGAATGCCCGAATTGGGAATCTGTGTCAAAACTTTGTTAGGAATTATGTGATCCTTACTAGCTGGAAGTAAGGGAGATGGGGCATGAAGTTATTTCTAGGAGTTGGACACATGCCAAGTTTAGCTCAGTTCTGGGCATCTTTGAAATACCTATACAAACTTGTTCCTACCTAGTAACTTGCAACTTTGAATGAGAATGTGCTTGCTTACAGCAACGTGCTATATGTTCTGAATGCCCGAATAGGGAATCTGTGTCAAAACTTTGTTAGGAATTATGTGATCCTTACTAGCTGGAAGTAAGGGAGATGGGGCATGAAGTTATTTCTAGGAGTTGGACACATACCAAGTTTAGCTCAGTTCTGGGCATCTTTGAAATACCTATACAAACTTGTTCCTACATAGTAACTTGCAACTTTGAATGAGAATGTGCTTGCTTACAGCAACGTGCTATATGTTCTGAATGCCCGAATTGGGAATCTGTGTCAAAACTTTGTTAGGAATTATGTGATCCTTACTAGCTGGAAGTAAGGGAGATGGGGCATGAAGTTATTTCTAGGAGTTGGACACATACCACCTTTAGCTCAGTTCTGGGCATCTTTGAAATTCCTATACAAACTTGTTCCTACCTAGTAACTTGCATATTTGAATGAGAATCATCTTGCTTGCAGCAACGTGCTATATGTTCTGAATGCCCGAATAGGGAATCTGTGTCAAAACTTTGTTAGGAATTATGTGATCCTTACTAGCTGGAAGTAAGGGAGATGGGGCATGAAGATATTTCTAGGACTTGGACACATACCACGTTTAGCTCAGTTCTGGGCATCTTTGAAATACCTATACAAACTTGTTCCTACCTAGTAACTTGCATCTTTGAATGAGAATCTGCTTGCTTACAGCAACGTGCTATATGTTCTGAATGCCCGAATAGGGAATCTGTGTCAAAACTTTGTTAGGAATTATGTGATCCTTACTAGCTGGAAGTAAGGGAGATGGGGCATGAAGTTATTTCTAGGAGTTGGACACATACCAAGTTTAGCTCAGTTCTGGGCATCTTTGAAATACCTATACAAACTTGTTCCTACCTAGTAACTTGCAACTTTGAATGAGAATGTGCTTGCTTACAGCAACGTGCTATATGTTCTGAATGCCCGAATAGGGAATCTGTGTCAAAACTTTGTTAGGAATTATGTGATCCTTACTAGCTGGAAGTAAGGGAGATGGGGCATGAAGTTATTTCTAGGAGTTGGACACATACCAAGTTTAGCTCAGTTCTGGGCATCTTTGAAATACCTATACAAACTTGTTCCTACATAGTAACTTGCAACTTTGAATGAGAATGTGTTTGCTTACAGCAACGTGCTATATGTTCTGAATGCCCGAATTGGGAATCTGTGTCAAAACTTTGTTAGGAATTATGTGATCCTTACTAGCTGGAAGTAAGGGAGATGGGGCATGAAGTTATTTCTAGGAGTTGGACACATACCAAGTTTAGCTCAGTTCTGGGCATCTTTGAAATACCTATACAAACTTGTTCCTACATAGTAACTTGCAACTTTGAATGAGAATGTGCTTGCTTACAGCAACGTGCTATATGTTCTGAATGCCCGAATTGGGAATCTGTGTCAAAACTTTGTTAGGAATTATGTGATCCTTACTAGCTGGAAGTAAGGGAGATGGGGCATGAAGTTATTTCTAGGAGTTGGACACATACCAAGTTGAGCTCAGTTCTGGGCATCTTTGAAATACCTATACAAACTTGTTCCTACCTAGTAACTTGCATCTTTGAATGAGAATGTGCTTGCTTGCAGCAACGTGCTATATGTTCTGAATGCCCGATTCGGGAATCTGTGTCAAAACTTTGTTAGGAATTATGTGATCCTTACTAGCTGGAAGTAAGGGAGATGGGGCATGAAGTTATTTTTAGGAGTTGGACACATACCAAGTTTAGCTCAGTTCTGGGCATCTTTGAAATACCTATACAAACTTGTTCCTACATAGTAACTTGCATCTTTGAATGAGAATGTGCTTGGTTGCAGCAACGTGCTATATGTTCTGAATGCCCGAATCGGGAATCTGTGTCAAAACTTTGTTAGGAATTATGTGATCCTTACTAGCTGGAAGTAAGGGAGATGGGGCATGAAGTTATTTCTAGGAGTTGGACACATACCAAGTTTAGCTCAGTTCTGGGCATCTTTGAAATACCTATACAAACTTGTTCCTACCTAGTAACTTGCATCTTTGAATGAGAATGTGCTTGCTTGCAGCAACGTGCTATATGTTCTGAATGCCCGAATAGGGAATCTGTGTCAAAACTTTGTTAGGAATTATGTGATCCTTACTAGCTGGAAGTAAGGGAGATGGGGCATGAAGTTATTTCTAGGAGTTGGACACATACCAAGTTTAGCTCAGTTCTGGGCATCTTTGAAATACCTATACAAACTTGTTCCTACCTAGTAACTTGCTACTTTGAATGAAAATGTGCTTGCTTACAGCAACGTGCTATATGTTCTGAATGCCCGAATAGGGAATCTGTGTCAAAACTTTGTTAGGAATTATGTGATCCTTACTAGCTGGAAGTAAGGGAGATGGGGCATGAAGTTATTTCTAGGAGTTGGACACATACCAAGTTTAGCTCAGTTCTGGGCATCTTTGAAATACCTATACAAACTTGTTCCTACATAGTAACTTGCAACTTTGAATGAGAATGTGCTTGCTTGCAGCAACGTGCTATATGTTCTGAATGCCCGAATAGGGAATCTGTGTCAAAACTTTGTTAGGAATTATGTGATCCTTACTAGCTGGAAGTAAGGGAGATGGAGCATGAAGTTATTTCTTGGAGTTGGACACATACCAAGTTTAGCTCAGTTCTGGGCATCTTTGAAATACCTATACAAACTTGTTCCTACCTAGTAACTTGCATCTTTGAATGAGAATGTGCTTGCTTGCAGCAACGTGCTATATGTTCTGAATGCCCGAATTGGGAATCTGTGTCAAAACTTTGTTAGGAATTATGTGATCCTTACTAGCTGGAAGTAAGGGAGATGGGGCATGAAGTTATTTCTAGGAGTTGGTCACATACCAAGTTTAGCTCAGTTCTGGGCATCTTTGAAATACCTATACAAACTTGTTCCTACCTAGTAACTTGCAACTTTGAATGAGAATGTGCTTGCTTACAGCAACGTGCTATATGTTCTGAATGCCCGAATAGGGAATCTGTGTCAAAAGTTTGTTAGGAATTATGTGATCCTTACTAGCTGGAAGTAAGGGAGATGGGGCATGAAGTTATTTCTAGGAGTTGGACACATACCAAGTTTAGCTCAGTTCTGGGCATCTTTGAAATACCTATACAAACTTGTTCCTACATAGTAACTTGCAACTTTGAATGAGAATGTGCTTGCTTACAGCAACGTGCTATATGTTCTGAATGCCCGAATTGGGAATCTGTGTCAAAACTTTGTTAGGAATTATGTGATCCTTACTAGCTGGAATTAAGGGAGATGGGGCATGAAATTATTTCTAGGAGTTGGACACATACCAACTTTAGCTCAGTTCTGGGCATCTTTGAAATACCTATACAAACTTGGTCCTACATAGTACCTTGCAACTTTGAATGAAAATGTGCTTGCTTACAGCAACGTGCTATATGTTCTGAATGCCCGAATTGGGAATCTGTGTCAAAACTTTGTTAGGAATTATGTGATCCTTACTAGCTGGAAGTAAGGGAGATGGGGCATGAAGTTATTTCTAGGAGTTGGACACATACCAAGTTTAGCTCAGTTCTGGGCATCTTTGAAATACCTATACAAACTTGTTCCTACATAGTAACTTGCATCTTTGAATGAGAATCTGCTTGCTGACAGCAACGTGCTATATGTTCTGAAGGCCCGAATTGGGAATCTGTGTCAAAACTTTGTTAGGAATTATGTGATCCTTACTAGCTGGAAGTAAGGGAGATGGGGCATGAAGTTATTTCTAGGAGTTGGACACATACCAAGTTTAGCTCAGTTCTGGGCATCTTTGAAATACCTATACAAACTTGTTCCTACATAGTAACTTGCAACTTTGAATGAGAATGTGCTTGCTTACAGCAACGTGCTATATGTTCTGAATGCCCGAATTGGGAATCTGTGTCAAAACTTTGTTAGGAATTATGTGATCCTTACTAGCTGGAAGTAAGGGAGATGGGGCATGAAGTTATTTCTAGGAGTTGGACACATACCAAGTTTAGCTCAGTTCTGGGCATCTTTGAAATACCTATACAAACTTGTTCCTACATAGTAACTTGCAACTTTGAATGAGAATGTGCTTGCTTAAAGCAACGTGCTATATGTTCTGAATGCCCGAATTGGGAATCTGTGTCAAAACTTTGTTAGGAATTATGTGATCCTTACTAGCTGGAAGTAAGGGAGATGGGGCATGAAGTTATTTCTAGGAGTTGGACACATACCAAGTTTAGCTCAGTTCTGGGCATCTTTGAAATAGCTATACAAACTTGTTCCTACCTAGTAACTTGCATCTTTGAATGAGAATGTGCTTGCTTGCAGCAACGTGCTATATGTTCTGAATGCCCGAATAGGGAATCTGTGTCAAAACTTTGTTAGGAATTATGTGATCCTTACTAGCTGGAAGTAAGGGAGATGGGGCATGAAGTTATTTCTAGGAGTTGGACACATACCAAGTTTAGCTCAGTTCTGGGCATCTTTGAAATACCTATACAAACTTGTTCCTACCTAGTAACTTGCATCTTTGAATGAGAATGTGCTTGCTTGCAGCAACGTGCTATATGTTCTGAATGCCCGAATTGGGAATCTGTGTCAAAACTTTGTTAGGAATTATGTGATCCTTACTAGCTGGAAGTAAGGGAGATGGGGCATGAAGTTATTTCTAGGAGTTGGACACATACCAAGTTTAGCTCAGTTCTGGGCATCTTTGAAATACCTATACAAACTTGTTCCTACATAGTAACTTGCATCTTTGAATGAGAATGTGCTTGCTTACAGCAACGTGCTATATGTTCTGAATGCCCGAATTGGCAATCTGTGTCAAAACTTTGTTAGGAATTATGTGATCCTTACTAGCTGGAAGTAAGGGAGATGGGGCATGAAGTTATTTCTAGGAGTTGGACACATACCAAGTTTAGCTCAGTTCTGGGCATCTTTGAAATACCTATACAAACTTGTTCCTACATAGTAACTTGCATCTTTGAATGAGAATGTGCTTGCTTGCAGCAACGTGCTATATGTTCTGAATGCCCGAATAGGGAATCTGTGTCAAAACTTTGTTAGGAATTATGTGATCCTTACTAGCTGGAAGTAAGGGAGATGGGGCATGAAGTTATTTCTAGGAGTTGGACACATACCAAGTTTAGCTCAGTTCTGGGCATCATTGAAATACCTTTACAAACTTGTTCCTACATAGTAACTTGCAACTTTGAATGAGAATCTGCTTGCTTACAGCAACGTGCTATATGTTCTGAATGCCCGAATTGGGAATCTGTGTGAAAACTTTGGTAGGAATTATGTGATCCTTACTAGCTGGAAGTAAGGGAGATGGGGCATGAAGTTATTTCTAGGAGTTGGACACATACCAAGTTTAGCTCAGTTCTGGGCATCTTTGAAATACCTATACAAACTTGTTTCTACATAGTAACTTGCATCTTTGAATGAGAATGTGCTTGCTTACAGCAACGTGCTATATGTTCTGAATGCCCGAATTGGGAATCTGTGTCAAAACTTTGTTAGGAATTAGGTGATCCTTACTAGCTGGAAGTAAGGGAGATGGGGCATGAAGTTATTTCTAGGAGTTGGACAAATACCAAGTTTAGCTCAGTTCTGGGCATCTTTGAAATACCTATACAAACTTGTTCCTACATAGTAACTTGCAACTTTGAATGAGAATGTGCTTGCTTACAGCAACGTGCTATATGTTCTGAATGCCCGAATTGGGAATCTGTGTCAAAACTTTGTTAGGAATTATGTGATCCTTACTAGCTGGAAGTAAGGGAGATGGGGCATGAAGTTATTTCTAGGAGTTGGACACATACCAAGTTTAGCTCAGTTCTGGCCATCTTTGAAATACCTATACAAACTTGTTCCTACCTAGTAACTTGCATCTTTGAATGAGAATGTGCTTGCTTGCAGCAACGTGCTATATGTTCTGAATGCCCGAATTGGGAATCTGTGTCAAAACTTTGTTAGGAATTATGTGATCCGTACTAGCTGGAAGTAAGGCAGATGGGGCATGAAGTTATTTCTAGGAGTTGGACACATAGCAAGTTTAGCTCAGTTATGGGCATCTTTGAAATACCTATACAAACTTGTTCCTACATAGTAACTTGCATCTTTGAATGAGAATCTGCTTGCTTACAGCAACGTGCTATATGTTCTGAATGCCCGAATTGGGAATCTGTGTCAAAACTTTGTTAGGAATTATGTGATCCTTACTAGCTGGAAGTAAGGGAGATGGGGCATGAAGTTATTTCTAGGAGTTGGACACATACCAAGTTTAGCTCAGTTCTGGGCATCTTTGAAATACCTATACAAACTTGTTCCTACATAGTAACTTGCATCTTTGAATGAGAATCTGCTTGCTTACAGCAACGTGCTATATGTTCTGAATGCCCGAATTGGGAATCTGTGTCAAAACTTTGTTAGGAATTATGTGATCCTTACTAGCTGGAAGTAAGGGAGATGGGGCATGAAGTTATTTCTAGGAGTTGGACAGATACCAAGTTTAGCTCAGTTCTGGGCATCTTTGAAATACCTATACAAACTTGTTCCTACCTAGTAACTTGCATCTTTGAATGAGAATGTGCTTGCTTGCAGCAACGTGCTATATGTTCTGAATGCCCGAATAGGGAATCTGTGTCAAAACTTTGTTAGGAATTATGTGATCCTTACTAGCTGGAAGTAAGGGAGATGGGGCATGAAGTTATTTCTAGGAGTTGGACACATACCAAGTTTAGCTCAGTTCTGGGCATCTTTGAAATACCTATACAAACTTGTTCCTACCTAGTAACTTGCATCTTTGAATGAGAATGTGCTTGCTTGCAGCAACGTGCTATATGTTCTGAATGCCCGAATTGGGAATCTGTGTCAAAACTTTGTTAGGAATTATGTGATCCTTACTAGCTGGAAGTAAGGGAGATGGGGCATGAAGTTATTTCTAGGAGTTGGACACATACCAAGTTTAGCTCAGTTCTGGGCATCTTTGAAATACCTATACAAACTTGTTCCTACATAGTAACTTGCATCTTTGAATGAGAATGTGCTTGCTTACAGCAACGTGCTATATGTTCTGAATGCCCGAATTGGCAATCTGTGTCAAAACTTTGTTAGGAATTATGTGATCCTTACTAGCTGGAAGTAAGGGAGATGGGGCATGAAGTTATTTCTAGGAGTTGGACACATACCAAGTTTAGCTCAGTTCTGGGCATCTTTGAAATACCTATACAAACTTGTTCCTACATAGTAACTTGCATCTTTGAATGAGAATGTGCTTGCTTGCAGCAACGTGCTATATGTTCTGAATGCCCGAATAGGGAATCTGTGTCAAAACTTTGTTAGGAATTATGTGATCCTTACTAGCTGGAAGTAAGGGAGATGGGGCATGAAGTTATTTCTAGGAGTTGGACACATACCAAGTTTAGCTCAGTTCTGGGCATCATTGAAATACCTTTACAAACTTGTTCCTACATAGTAACTTGCAACTTTGAATGAGAATCTGCTTGCTTACAGCAACGTGCTATATGTTCTGAATGCCCGAATTGGGAATCTGTGTGAAAACTTTGTTAGGAATTATGTGATCCTTACTAGCTGGAAGTAAGGGAGATGGGGCATGAAGTTATTTCTAGGAGTTGGACACATACCAAGTTTAGCTCAGTTCTGGGCATCTTTGAAATACCTATACAAACTTGTTCCTACATAGTAACTTGCAACTTTGAATGAGAATGTGCTTGCTTACAGCAACGTGCTATATGTTCTGAATGCCCGAATTGGGAATCTGTGTCAAAAATTTGTTAGGAATTATGTGATCCTTACTAGCTGGAAGTAAGGGACATGGGGCATGAAGTTATTTCTAGGAGTTGGACACATACCAAGTTTAGCTCAGTTATGGGCATCTTTGAAATACCTATACAAACTTGTTCCTACATAGTAACTTGCAACTTTGAATGAGAATGTGCTTGCTTGCAGCAACGTGCTATATGTTCTGAATGCCCGAATAGGGAATCTGTGTCAAAACTTTGTTAGGAATTATGTGATCCTTGCTAGCTGGAAGTAAGGGAGATGGAGCATGAAGTTATTTCTTGGAGTTGGACACATACCAAGTTTAGCTCAGTTCTGGGCATCTTTGAAATACCTATACAAACTTGTTCCTACCTAGTAACTTGCATCTTTGAATGAGAATGTGCTTGCTTACAGCAACGTGCTATATGTTCTGAATGCCCGCATTGGGAATCTGTGTCAAAACTTTGTTAGGAATTATGTGATCCTTACTAGCTGGAAGTAAGGGAGATGGGGCATGAAGTTATTTCTAGGAGTTGGACACATACCAAGTTTAGCTCAGTTCTGGGCATCTTTGAAATACCTATACAAACTTGTTCCTACATAGTAACTTGCATCTTTGAATGAGAATCTGCTTGCTTACAGCAACGTGCTATATGTTCTGAATGCCCGAATTGGCAATCTGGTCAAAACTTTGTTAGGAATTATGTGATCCTTACTAGCTGGAAGTAAGGGAGATGGGGCATGAAGTTATTTCTAGCAGTTGGACACATACCAAGTTTAGCTCAGTTCTGGGCATCATTGAAATACCTATACAAACTTGTTCCTACATAGTAACTTGCAACTTTGAATGAGAATCTGCTTGCTTGCAGCAACGTGCTATATGTTCTGAATGCCCGAATTGGGAATCTGTGTCAAAACTTTGTTAGGAATTATGTGATCCTTACTAGCTGGAAGTAAGGGAGATGGGGCATGAAGTTATTTCTAGGAGTTGGACACATACCAAGTTTAGCTCAGTTCTGGGCATCTTTGAAATACCTATACAAACTTGTTCCTACATAGTAACTTGCATCTTTGAATGAGAATGTGCTTGCTTACAGCAACGTGCTACATGTTCTGAATGCCCGAATTGGGAATCTGTGTCAAAACTTTGTTAGGAATTAGGTGATCCTTACTAGCTGGAAGTCAGGGAGATGGGGCATGAAGTTATTTCTAGGAGTTGGACACATACCAAGTTTAGCTCAGTTCTGGGCATCTTTGAAATACCTATACAAACTTGTTCCTACATAGTAACTTGCATCTTTGAATGAGAATCTGCTTGCTTACAGCAATGTGCTATATGTTCTGAAGGCCGAATTGGGAATCTGTGTCAAAACTTTGTTAGGAATTATGTGATCCTTACTAGCTGGAAGTAAGGGAGATGGGGCATGAAGTTATTTCTAGGAGTTGGACACATACCAAGTTTAGCTCAGTTCTGGGCATCTTTGAAATACCTATACAAACTTGTTCCTACCTAGTAACTTGCATCTTTGAATGAGAATGTGCTTGCTTGCAGCAACGTGCTATATGTTCTGAATGCCCGAATAGGGAATCTGTGTCAAAACTTTGTTAGGAATTATGTGATCCTTACTAGCTGGAAGTAAGGGAGATGGGGCATGAAGTTATTTCTAGGAGTTGGACAAATACCAAGTTTAGCTCAGTTCTGGGCATCTTTGAAATACCTATACAAACTTGTTCCTACATAGTAACTTGCATCTTTGAATGAGAATGTGCTTGCTTACGGCAACGTGCTATATGTTCTGAATGCCCGAATTGGCAATCTGTGTCAAAACTTTGTTAGGAATTATGTGATCCTTACTAGCTGGAAGTAAGGGAGATGGGGCATGAAGTTATTTCTAGGAGTTGGACACATACCAAGTTTAGCTCAGTTCTGGGCATCTTTGAAATACCTATACAAACTTGTTCCTACATAGTAACTTGCAACTTTGAATGAGAATGTGCTTGCTTACGGCAACGTGCTATATGTTCTGAATGCCCGATTTGGGAATCTGTGTCAAAAGTTTGTTAGGAATTATGTGATCCTTACTAGATGGAAGTAAGGGAGATAGGGCATGAAGTTATTTCTAGGAGTTGGACACATAGCAAGTTTAGCTCAGTTCTGGGCATCTTTGAAATACCTATACAAACTTGTTCCTACATAGTAACTTGCATCTTTGAATGAGAATGTGCTTGCTTACGGCAACGTGCTATATGTTCTGAATGCCCGAATTGGGAATCTGTGTCAAAACTTTGTTAGGAATTATGTGATCCTTACTAGCTGGAAGTAAGGGAGATGGGGCATGAAGTTATTTCTAGGAGTTGGACACATACCAAGTTTAGCTCAGTTCTGGGCATCTTTGAAATACCTATACAAACTTGTTCCTACATAGTAACTTGCATCTTTGAATGAGAATCTGCTTGCTTACAGCAACGTGCTATATGTTCTGAAGGCCCGAATAGGGAATCTGTGTCAAAACTTTGTTAGGAATTATGTGATCCTTACTAGCTGGAAGTAAGGGAGATGGGGCATGAAGTTATTTCTAGGAGTTGTACACAAACCAAGTTTAGCTCAGTTCTGGGCATCTTTGAAATACCTATACAAACTTGTTCCTACATAGTAACTTGCAACTTTGAATGAGAATGTGCTTGCTTACAGCAACGTGCTATATGTTCTGAATGCCCAAATTGGGAATCTGTGTCAAAACTTTGTTAGGAATTATGTGATCCTTACTAGCTGGAAGTAAGGGAGATGGGGCATGAAGTTATTTCTAGGAGTTGGACACATACCACGTTTAGCTCAGTTCTGGGCATCTTTGAAATTCCTATACAAACTTGTTCCTACCTAGTAACTTGCATCTTTGAATGAGAATGAGCTTGCTTGCAGCAACGTGCTATATGTTCTGAATGCCCGAATAGGGAATCTGTGTCAAAACTTTGTTAGGAATTATGTGATCCTTACTAGCTGGAAGTAAGGGAGATGGGGCATGAAGTTATTTCTAGGAGTTGGACACATATCACGTTTAGCTCAGTTCTGGGCATCTTTGAAATACCTATACAAACTTGTTCCTACCTAGTAACTTGCATCTTTGAATGAGAATCTGCTTGCTTACAGCAACGTGCTATATGTTCTGAATGCCCGAATAGGGAATCTGTGTCAAAACTTTGTTAGGAATTATGTGATCCTTACTAGCTGGAAGTAAGGGAGATGGGGCATGAAGTTATTTCTAGGAGTTGGACACATACCAAGTTTAGCTCAGTTCTGGGCATCTTTGAAAAACCTATACAAACTTGTTCCTACCTAGTAACTTGCAACTTTGAATGAGAATGTGCTTGCTTACAGCAACGTGCTATATGTTCTGAATGCCCGAATAGGGAATCTGTGTCAAAACTTTGTTAGGAATTATGTGATCCTTACTAGCTGGAAGTAAGGGAGATGGGGCATGAAGTTATTTCTAGGAGTTTGACACATACCAAGTTTAGCTCAGTTCTGGGCATCTTTGAAATACCTATACAAACTTGTTCCTACATAGTAACTTGCAACTTTGAATGAGAATGTGCTTGCTTACAGCAACGTGCTATATGTTCTGAATGCCCGAATTGGGAATCTGTGTCAAAACTTTGTTAGGAATTATGTGATCCTTACTGGCTGGAAGTAAGGGAGATGGGGCATGAAGTTATTTCTAGGAGTTGGACACATACCAAGTTGAGCTCAGTTCTGGGCATCTTTGAAATACCTATACAAACTTGTTCCTACATAGTAACTTGCATCTTTGAATGAGAATGTGCTTGCTTGCCGCAACGTGCTATATGTTCTGAATGCCCGAATCGGGTATCTGTGTCAAAACTTTGTTAGGAATTATGTGATCCTTACTAGCTGGAAGTAAGGGAGATGGGGCATGAAGTTATTTCTAGGATTTGGACACATACCAAGTTTAGCTCAGTTCTGGGCATTTTTGAAATACCTATACAAACTTGTTCCTACCTAGTAACTTGCATCTTTGAATGAGAATGTGCTTGCTTGCAGCAACGTGCTATATGTTCTGAATGCCCGAATAGGGAATCTGTGTCAAAACTTTGTTAGGAATTATGTGATCCTTACTAGCTGGAAGTAAGGGAGATGGGGCATGATGTTATTTCTAGGAGTTGGACACATACCAAGTTTAGCTCAGTTCTGGGCATCTTTGAAATACCTATACAAACTTGTTCCTACATAGTAACTTGCATCTTTGAATGAGAATGTGCTTGCTTACGGCAACGTGCTATATGTTCTGAATGCCCGAATTGGCAATCTGTGTCAAAACTTTGTTAGGAATTATGTGATCCTTACTAGCTGGAAGTAAGGGAGATGGGGCATGAAGTTATTTCTAGGAGTTGGACACATACCAAGTTTAGCTCAGTTCTGGGCATCTTTGAAATACCTATACAAACTTGTTCCTACATAGTAACTTGCAACTTTGAATGAGAATGTGCTTGCTTACGGCAACGTGCTATATGTTCTGAATGCCCGAATTGGGAATCTGTGTCAAAAGTTTGTTAGAAATTATGTGATCCTTACTAGCTGGAAGTAAGGGAGATAGGGCATGAAGTTATTTCTAGGAGTTGGACACATAGCAAGTTTAGCTCAGTTATGGGCATCTTTGAAATACCTATACAAACTTGTTCCTACATAGTAACTTGCATCTTTGAATGAGAATGTGCTTGCTTACGGCAACGTGCTATATGTTCTGAATGCCCGAATTGGGAATCTGTGTCAAAACTTTGTTAGGAATTATGTGATCCTTACTAGCTGGAAGTAAGGGAGATGGGGCATGAAGTTTTTTCTAGGAGTTGGAAACATAGCAAGTTTAGCTCAGTTCTGGGCATCTTTGAAATACCTATACAAACTTGTTCCTACATAGTAACTTGCATCTTTGAATGAGAATCTGCTTGCTTACGGCAACGTGCTATATGTTCTGAATGCCCGAATTGGGAATCTGTGTCAAAACTTTGTTAGGAATTATGTGATCCTTACTAGCTGGAAGTAAGGGAGATGGGGCATGAAGTTATTTCTAGGAGTTGGACACATACCAAGTTTAGGTCAGTTCTGGGCATCTTTGAAATACCTATACAAACTTGTTCCTACATAGTAACTTGCATCTTTGAATGAGAATGTGCTTGCTTGCCGCAACGTGCTATATGTTCTGAATGCCCGAATCGGGAATCTGTGTCAAAACTTTGTTAGGAATTATGTGATCCTTACTAGCTGGAAGTAAGGGAGATGGGGCATGAAGTTATTTCTAGGAGTTGGACACATACCAAGTTTAGCTCAGTTCTGGGCATCTTTGAAATACCTATACAAACTTGTTCCTACATAGTAACTTGCAACTTTGAATGAGAATGTGCATGCTTACAGCAACGTGCTATATGTTCTGAATGCCCGAATTGGCAATCTGTGTCAAAACTTTGTTAGGAATTATGTGATCCTTACTAGCTGGAAGTAAGGGAGATGGGGCATGAAGTTATTTCTAGGAGTTGGACACATACCAAGTTTAGCTCAGTTCTGGGCATCTTTGAAATACCTATACAAACTTGTTCCTACCTAGTAACTTGCATCTTTGAATGAGAATGTGCTTGCTTGCGGCAACGTGCTATATGTTCTGAATGCCCGAATCGGGAATCTGTGTCAAAACTTTGTTAGGAATTATGTGATCCTTACTAGCTGGAAGTAAGGGAGATGGGGCATGAAGTTATTTCTAGGAGTTGGACACATACCAAGTTTAGCTCAGTTCTGGGCATCTTTGAAATACCTATACAAACTTGTTCCTACCTAGTAACTTGCATCTTTGAATGAGAATCAGCTTGCTTACAGCAACGTGCTATATGTTCTGAATGCCCGAATAGGGAATCTGTGTCAAAACTTTGTTAGGAATTATGTGATCCTTACTAGCTGGAAGTAAGGGAGATGGGGCATGAAGTTATTTCTAGGAGTTGGACACATACCAAGTTTAGCTCAGTTCTGGGCATCTTTGAAATACCTATACAAACTTGTTCCTACCTAGTAACTTGCTACTTTGAATGAAAATGTGCTTGCTTACAGCAACGTGCTATATGTTCTGAATGCCCGAATAGGGAATCTGTGTCAAAACTTTGTTAGGAATTATGTGATCCTTACTAGCTGGAAGTAAGGGAGATGGGGCATGAAGTTATTTCTAGGAGTTGGACACATACCAAGTTTAGCTCAGTTCTGGGCATCTTTGAAATACCTATACAAACTTGTTCTTACATAGTAACTTGCATCTTTGAATGAGAATGTGCTTGCTTGCAGCAACGTGCTATATGTTCTGAATGCCCGAATAGGGAATCTGTGTCAAAACTTTGTTAGGAATTATGTGATCCTTACTAGCTGGAAGTAAGGGAGATGGAGCATGAAGTTATTTCTTGGAGTTGGACACATACCAAGTTTAGCTCAGTTCTGGGCATCTTTGAAATACCTATACAAACTTGTTCCTACCTAGTAACTTGCATCTTTGAATGAGAATGTGCTTGCTTGCAGCAACGTGCTATATGTTCTGAATGCCCGAATTGGGAATCTGTGTCAAAACTTTGTTAGGAATTATGTGATCCTTACTAGCTGGAAGTAAGGGAGATGGGGCATGAAGTTATTTCTAGGAGTTGGACACATACCAAGTTTAGCTCAGTTCTGGGCATCTTTGAAATACCTATACAAACTTGTTCCTACCTAGTAACTTGCAACTTTGAATGAGAATGTGCTTGCTTACAGCAACGTGCTATATGTTCTGAATGCCCGAATAGGGAATCTGTGTCAAAACTTTGTTAGGAATTATGTGATCCTTACTAGCTGGAAGTAAGGGAGATGGGGCATGAAGTTATTTCTAGGAGTTGGACACATACCAAGTTTAGCTCAGTTCTGGGCATCTTTGAAATACCTATACAAACTTGTTCCTACATAGTAACTTGCAACTTTGAATGAGAATGTGCTTGCTTACAGCAACGTGCTATATGTTCTGAATGCCCGAATTGGGAATCTGTGTCAAAACATTGTTAGGAATTATGTGATCCTTACTAGCTGGAATTAAGGGAGATGGGGCATGAAATTATTTCTAGGAGTTGGACACATACCAACTTTAGCTCAGTTCTGGGCATCTTTGAAATACCTATACAAACTTGGTCCTACATAGTACCTTGCAACTTTGAATGAAAATGTGCTTGCTTACAGCAACGTGCTATATGTTCTGAATGCCCGAATTGGGAATCTGTGTCAAAACTTTGTTAGGAATTATGTGATCCTTACTAGCTGGAAGTAAGGGAGATGGGGCATGAAGTTATTTCTAGGAGTTGGACACATACCAAGTTTAGCTCAGTTCTGGGCATCTTTGAAATACCTATACAAACTTGTTCCTACATAGTAACTTGCATCTTTGAATGAGAATCTGCTTGCTGACAGCAACGTGCTATATGTTCTGAATGCCCGAATTGGGAATCTGTGTCAAAACTTTGTTAGGAATTATGTCATCCTTACTAGCTGGAAGTAAGGGAGATGGGGCATGAAGTTATTTCTTGGAGTTGGACACATACCAAGTTTAGCTCAGTTCTGGGCATCTTTGAAATACCTATACAAACTTGTTCCTACATAGTAACTTGCATCTTTGAATGAGAATCTGCTTGCTTACAGCAACGTGCTATATGTTCTGAATGCCCGAATTGGGAATCTGGTCAAATCTTTGTTAGGAATTATGTGATCCTTACTAGCTGGAAGTCAGGGAGATGGGGCATGAAGTTATTTCTAGGAGTTGGACACATACCAAGTTTAGCTCAGTTCTGGGCATCATTGAAATACCTATACAAACTTGTTCCTACATAGTAACTTGCAACTTTGAATGAGAATCTGCTTGCCTACAGCAACGTGCTATATGTTCTGAATGCCCGAATTGGGAATCTGTGTCAAAACTTTGTTAGGAATTATGTGATCCTTACTAGCTGGAAGTAAGGGAGATGGGGCATGAAGTTATTTCTAGGAGTTGGACACATACCAAGTTTAGCTCAGTTCTGGGCATCTTTGAAATACCTATACAAACTTGTTCCTACATAGTAACTTGCATCTTTGAATGAGAATGTGCTTGCTTACAGCAACGTGCTATATGTTCTGAATGCCCGAATTGGGAATCTGTGTCAAAACTTTGTTAGGAATTAGGTGATCCTTACTAGCTGGAAGTAAGGGAGATGGGGCATGAAGTTATTTCTAGGAGTTGGACACATACCAAGTTTAGCTCAGTTCTGGGCATCTTTGAAATACCTATACAAACTTGTTCCTACATAGTAACTTGCAACTTTGAATGAGAATGTGCTTGCTTACAGCAACGTGCTATATGTTCTGAATGCCCGAATTGGGAATCTGTGTCAAAACTTTGTTAGGAATTATGTGATCCTTACTAGCTGGAAGTAAGGGAGATGGGGCATGAAGTTATTTCTAGGAGTTGGACACATACCAAGATTAGCTCAGTTCTGGGCATCTTCGAAATACCTATACAAACTTGTTCCTACCTAGTAACTTGCATCTTTGAATGAGAATGTGCTTGCTTGCAGCAACGTGCTATATGTTCTGAATGCCCGAATTGGGAATCTGTGTCAAAACTTTGTTAGGAATTATGTGATCCGTACTAGCTGGAAGTAAGGCAGATGGGGCATGAAGTTATTTCTAGGAGTTGGACACATAGCAAGTTTAGCTCAGTTCTGGGCATCTTTGAAATACCTATACAAACTTGTTCCTACATAGTAACTTGCATCTTTGAATGAGAATCTGCTTGCTTACAGCAACGTGCTATATGTTCTGAATGCCCGAATTGGGAATCTGTGTCAAAACTTTGTTAGGAATTATGTGAACCTTACTAGCTGGAAGTAAGGGAGATGGGGCATGAAGTTATATCTAGGAGTTGGACACATACCAAGTTTAGCTCAGTTCTGGGCATCTTTGAAATACCTATACAAACTTGTTCCTACATAGTAACTTGCAACTTTGAATGAGAATGTGCTTTCTTACAGCAACGTGCTATATGTTCTGAATGCCCGAATTGGGAATCTGTGTCAAAACTTTGTTAGGAATTATGTGATCCTTACTAGCTGGAAGTAAGGGAGATGGGGCATGAAGTTATTTCTAGGAGTTGGACACATACCAAGATTAGCTCAGTTCTGGGCATCTTCGAAATACCTATACAAACTTGTTCCTACCTAGTAACTTGCATCTTTGAATGAGAATGTGCTTGCTTGCAGCAACGTGCTATATGTTCTGAATGCCCGAATTGGGAATCTGTGTCAAAACTTTGTTAGGAATTATGTGATCCGTACTAGCTGGAAGTAAGGCAGATGGGGCATGAAGTTATTTCTAGGAGTTGGACACATAGCAAGTTTAGCTCAGTTCTGGGCATCTTTGAAATACCTATACAAACTTGTTCCTACATAGTAACTTGCATCTTTGAATGAGAATCTGCTTGCTTACAGCAACGTGCTATATGTTCTGAATGCCCGAATTGGGAATCTGTGTCAAAACTTTGTTAGGAATTATGTGAACCTTACTAGCTGGAAGTAAGGGAGATGGGGCATGAAGTTATATCTAGGAGTTGGACACATACCAAGTTTAGCTCAGTTCTGGGCATCTTTGAAATACCTATACAAACTTGTTCCTACATAGTAACTTGCATCTTTGAATGAGAATCTGCTTGCTTACAGCAACGTGCTTTATGTTCTGAATGCCCGAATTGGGAATCTGTGTCAAAACTTTGTTAGGAATTATGTGATCCTTAAAGCTGGAAGTAAGGGAGATGGGGCATGAAGTTATTTCTAGGAGTTGGACACATACCAAGTTTAGCTCAGTTCTGGGCATCTTTGAAATACCTATACAAACTTGTTCCTACCTAGTAACTTGCAACTTTGAATGAGAATGTGCTTGCTTACAGCAACGTGCTATATGTTCTGAATGCCCGAATAGGGAATCTGTGTCAAAACTTTGTTAGGAATTATGTGATCCTTACTAGCTGGAAGTAAGGGAGATGGGGCATGAAGTTATTTCTAGGAGTTGGACACATACCAAGTTTAGCTCAGTTCTGGGCATCTTTGAAATACCTATACAAACTTGTTCCTACATAGTAACTTGCAACTTGAATGAGAATGTGCTTGCTTACAGCAACGTGCTATATGTTCTGAATGCCCGAATTGGGAATCTGTGTCAAAACTTTGTTAGGAATTATGTGATCCTTACTAGCTGGAAGTAAGGGAGATGGGGCATGAAGTTATTTCTAGGAGTTGGACACATACCAAGATTAGCTCAGTTCTGGGCATCTTTGAAATACCTATACAAACTTGTTCCTACCTAGTAACTTGCATCTTTGAATGAGAATGTGCTTGCTTGCAGCAACGTGCTATATGTTCTGAATGCCCGAATTGGGAATCTGTGTCAAAACTTTGTTAGGAATTATGTGATCCGTACTAGCTGGAAGTAAGGCAGATGGGGCATGAAGTTATTTCTAGGAGTTGGACACATAGCAAGTTTAGCTCAGTTCTGGGCATCTTTGAAATACCTATACAAACTTGTTCCTACATAGTAACTTGCATCTTTGAATGAGAATCTGCTTGCTTACAGCAACGTGCTATATGTTCTGAATGCCCGAATTGGGAATCTGGTCAAAACTTTGTTAGGAATTATGTGATCCTTACTAGCTGGAAGTCAGGGAGATGGGGCATGAAGTTATTTCTAGGAGTTGGACACATACCAAGTTTAGCTCAGTTCTGGGCATCATTGAAATACCTATACAAACTTGTTCCTACATAGTAACTTGCAACTTTGAATGAGAATCTGCTTGCTTACAGCAACGTGCTATATGTTCTGAATGCCCGAATTGGGAATCTGTGTCAAAACTTTGTTAGGAATTATGTGATCCTTACTAGCTGGAAGTAAGGGAGATGGGGCATGAAGTTATTTCTAGGAGTTGGACACATACCAAGTTTAGCTCAGTTATGGGCATCTTTGAAATACCTATACAAACTTGTTCCTACATAGTAACTTGCAACTTTGAATGAGAATGTGCTTGCTTGCAGCAACGTGCTATATGTTCTGAATGCCCGAATAGGGAATCTGTGTCAAAACTTTGTTAGGAATTATGTGATCCTTACTAGCTGGAAGTAAGGGAGATGGAGCATGAAGTTATTTCTTGGAGTTGGACACATACCAAGTTTAGCTCAGTTCTGGGCATCTTTGAAATACCTATACAAACTTGTTCCTACCTAGTAACTTGCATCTTTGAATGAGAATGTGCTTGCTTGCAGCAACGTGCTATATGTTCTGAATGCCCGAATTGGGAATCTGTGTCAAAACTTTGTTAGGAATTATGTGATCCTTACTAGCTGGAAGTAAGGGAGATGGGGCATGAAGTTATTTCTAGGAGTTGGACACATACCAAGTTTAGCTCAGTTCTGGGCATCTTTGAAATACCTATACAAACTTGTTCCTACATAGTAACTTGCATCTTTGAATGAGAATGTGCTTGCTTACGGCAACGTGCTATATGTTCTGAATGCCCGAATTGGCAATCTGTGTCAAAACTTTGTTAGGAATTATGTGATCCTTACTAGCTGGAAGTAAGGGAGATGGGGCATGAAGTTATTTCTAGGAGTTGGACACATACCAAGTTTAGCTCAGTTCTGGGCATCTTTGAAATACCTATACAAACTTGTTCCTACATAGTAACTTGCAACTTTGAATGAGAATGTGCTTGCTTACGGAAACGTGCTATATGTTCTGAATGCCCGAATTGGGAATCTGTGTCAAAAGTTTGTTAGGAAGTATGTGATCCTTACTAGCTGGAAGTAAGGGAGATAGGGCATGAAGTTATTTCTAGGAGTTGGACACATAGCAAGTTTAGCTCAGTTCTGGGCATCTTTGAAATACCTATACAAACTTGTTCCTACCTAGTAACTTGCAACTTTGAATGAGAATGTGCTTGCTTACGGCAACGTGCTATATGTTCTGAATGCCCGAATAGGGAATCTGTGTCAAAACTTTGTTAGGAATTATGTGATCCTTACTAGCTGGAAGTAAGGGAGATGGGGCATGAAGTTATTTCTAGGAGTTGGACACATACCAAGTTTAGCTCAGTTCTGGGCATCTTTGAAATACCTATACAAACTTGTTCCTACATAGTAACTTGCAACTTTGAATGAGAATGTGCTTGCTTACAGCAACGTGCTATATGTTCTGAATGCCCGAATTGGGAATCTGTGTCAAAACTTTGTTAGGAATTATGTGATCCTTACTAGCTGGAATTAAGGGAGATGGGGCATGAAATTATTTCTAGGAGTTGGACACATACCAACTTTAGCTCAGTTCTGGGCATCTTTGAAATACCTATACAAACTTGGTCCTACATAGTACCTTGCAACTTTGAATGAAAATGTGCTTGCTTACAGCAACGTGCTATATGTTCTGAATGCCCGAATTGGGAATCTGTGTCAAAACTTTGTTAGGAATTATGTGATCCTTACTAGCTGGAAGTAAGGGAGATGGGGCATGAAGTTATTTCTAGGAGTTGGACACATACCAAGTTTAGCTCAGTTCTGGGCATCTTTGAAATACCTATACAAACTTGTTCCTACATAGTAACTTGCATCTTTGAATGAGAATCTGCTTGCTGACAGCAACGTGCTATATGTTCTGAATGCCCGAATTGGGAATCTGTGTCAAAACTTTGTTAGGAATTATGTCATCCTTACTAGCTGGAAGTAAGGGAGATGGGGCATGAAGTTATTTCTTGGAGTTGGACACATACCAAGTTTAGCTCAGTTCTGGGCATCTTTGAAATACCTATACAAACTTGTTCCTACATAGTAACTTGCATCTTTGAATGAGAATCTGCTTGCTTACAGCAACGTGCTATATGTTCTGAATGCCCGAATTGGGAATCTGGTCAAAACTTTGTTAGGAATTATGTGATCCTTACTAGCTGGAAGTAAGGGAGATGGGGCATGAAGTTATTTCTTGGAGTTGGACACATACCAAGTTTAGCTCAGTTCTGGGCATCTTTGAAATACCTATACAAACTTGTTCCTACATAGTAACTTGCATCTTTGAATGAGAATCTGCTTGCTTACAGCAACGTGCTATATGTTCTGAATGCCCGAATTGGGAATCTGGTCAAAACTTTGTTAGGAATTATGTGATCCTTACTAGCTGGAAGTAAGGGAGATGGGGCATGAAGTTATTTCTAGGAGTTGGACACATACCAAGTTTAGCTCAGTTCTGGGCATCATTGAAATACCTATACAAACTTGTTCCTACATAGTAACTTGCAACTTTGAATGAGAATCTGCTTGCTTACAGCAACGTGCTATATGTTCTGAATGCCCGAATTGGGAATCTGTGTCAAAACTTTGTTAGGAATTATGTGATCCTTACTAGCTGGAAGTAAGGGAGATGGGGCATGAAGTTATTTCTAGGAGTTGGACACATACCAAGTTTAGCTCAGTTCTGGGCATCTTTGAAATACCTATACAAACTTGTTCCTACATAGTAACTTGCATCTTTGAATGAGAATGTGCTTGCTTACAGCAACGGGCTATATGTTCTGAATGCCCGAATTGGGAATCTGTGTCAAAACTTTGTTAGGAATTAGGTGATCCTTACTAGCTGGAAGTAAGGGAGATGGGGCATGAAGTTATTTCTAGGAGTTGGACACATACCAAGTTTAGCTCAGTTCTGGGCATCTTTGAAATACCTATACAAACTTGTTCCTACATAGTAACTTGCAACTTTGAATGAGAATGTGCTTGCTTACAGCAACGTGCTATATGTTCTGAATGCCCGAATTGGGAATCTGTGTCAAAACTTTGTTAGGAATTATGTGATCCTTACTAGCTGGAAGTAAGGGAGATGGGGCATGAAGTTATTTCTAGGAGTTGGACACATACCAAGATTAGCTCAGTTCTGGGCATCTTTGAAATACCTATACAAACTAGTTCCTACCTAGTAACTTGCATCTTTGAATGAGAATGTGCTTGCTTGCAGCAACGTGCTATATGTTCTGAATGCCCGAATTGGGAATCTGTGTCAAAACTTTGTTAGGAATTATGTGATCCATACTAGCTGGAAGTAAGGCAGATGGGGCATGAAGTTATTTCTAGGAGTTGGACACATAGCAAGTTTAGCTCAGTTCTGGGCATCTTTGAAATACCTATACAAACTTGTTCCTACATAGTAACTTGCATCTTTGAATGAGAATCTGCTTGCTTACAGCAACGTGCTATATGTTCTGAATGCCCGAATTGGGAATCTGTGTCAAAACTTTGTTAGGAATTATGTGATCCTTACTAGCTGGAAGTAAGGGAGATGGGGCATGAAGTTATATCTAGGAGTTGGACACATACCAAGTTTAGCTCAGTTCTGGGCATCTTTGAAATACCTATACAAACTTGTTCCTACATAGTAACTTGCATCTTTGAATGAGAATCTGCTTGCTTACAGCAACGTGCTATATGTTCTGAATGCCCGAATTGGGAATCTGTGTCAAAACTTTGTTAGGAATTATGTGATCCTTAAAGCTGGAAGTAAGGGAGATGGGGCATGAAGTTATTTCTAGGAGTTGGACACATACCAAGTTTAGCTCAGTTCTGGGCATCTTTGAAATACCTATACAAACTTGTTCCTACCTAGTAACTTGCAACTTTGAATGAGAATGTGCTTGCTTACAGCAACGTGCTATATGTTCTGAATGCCCGAATAGGGAATCTGTGTCAAAACTTTGTTAGGAATTATGTGATCCTTACTAGCTGGAAGTAAGGGAGATGGGGCATGAAGTTATTTCTAGGAGTTGGACACATACCAAGTTTAGCTCAGTTCTGGGCATCTTTGAAATACCTATACAAACTTGTTCCTACATAGTAACTTGCAACTTTGAATGAGAATGTGGTTGCTTACAGCAACGTGCGATATGTTCTGAATGCCCGAATTGGGAATCTGTGTCAAAACTTTGTTAGGAATTATGTGATCCTTACTAGCTGGAAGTAAGGGAGATGGGGCATGAAGTTATTTCTAGGAGTTGGACACATACCAAGATTAGCTCAGTTCTGGGCATCTTTGAAATACCTATACAAACTTGTTCCTACCTAGTAACTTGCATCTTTGAATGAGAATGTGCTTGCTTGCAGCAACGTGCTATATGTTCTGAATGCCCGAATTGGGAATCTGTGTCAAAACTTTGTTAGGAATTATGTGATCCGTACTAGCTGGAAGTAAGGCAGATGGGGCATGAAGTTATTTCTAGGAGTTGGACACATAGCAAGTTTAGCTCAGTTCTGGGCATCTTTGAAATACCTATACAAACTTGTTCCTACATAGTAACTTGCATCTTTGAATGAGAATCTGCTTGCTTACAGCAACGTGCTATATGTTCTGAATGCCCGAATTGGGAATCTGTGTCAAAACTTTGTTAGGAATTATGTGATCCTTACTAGCTGGAAGTAAGGGAGAAGGGGCATGAAGTTATTTCTAGGAGTTGGACACATACCAAGTTTAGCTCAGTTCTGGGCATCTTTGAAATACCTATACAAACTTGTTCCTACATAGTAACTTGCATCTTTGAATGAGAATCTGCTTGCTTACAGCAACGTGCTATATGTTCTGAATGCCCGAATTAGGAATCGGTGTCAAAACTTTGTTAGGAATTATGTGATCCTTACTAGCTGGAAGTAAGGGAGATGGGGCATGAAGTTATTTCTAGGAGTTGGACACATACCAAGTTTAGCTCAGTTCTGGGCATCTTTGAAATACCTATACAAACTTGTTCCTACCTAGTAACTTGCAACTTTGAATGAGAATGTGCTTGCTTACAGCAACGTGCTATATGTTCTGAATGCCCGAATAGGGAATCTGTGTCAAAACTTTGTTAGGAATTATGTGATCCTTACTAGCTGGAAGTAAGGGAGATGGGGCATGAAGTTATTTCTAGGAGTTGGACACATACCAAGTTTAGCTCAGTTCTGGGCATCTTTGAAATACCTATACAAACTTGTTCCTACATAGTAACTTGCAACTTTGAATGAGAATGTGCTTGCTTACAGCAACGTGCTATATGTTCTGAATGCCCGAATTGGGAATCTGTGTCAAAACTTTGTTAGGAATTATGTGATCCTTACTAGCTGGAAGTAAGGGAGATGGGGCATGAAGTTATTTCTAGGAGTTGGACACATACCAAGTTTAGCTCAGTTATGGGCATCTTTGAAATACCTATACAAACTTGTTCCTACATAGTAACTTGCAACTTTGAATGAGAATGTGCTTGCTTGCAGCAACGTGCTATATGTTCTGAATGCCCGAATAGGGAATCTGTGTCAAAACTTTGTTAGGAATTATGTGATCCTTACTAGCTGGAAGTAAGGGAGATGGAGCATGAAGTTATTTCTTGGAGTTGGACACATACCAAGTTTAGCTCAGTTCTGGGCATCTTTGAAATACCTATACAAACTTGTTCCTACCTAGTAACTTGCATCTTTGAATGAGAATGTGCTTGCTTGCAGCAACGTGCTATATGTTCTGAATGCCCGAATTGGGAATCTGTGTCAAAACTTTGTTAGGAATTATGTGATCCTTACTAGCTGGAAGTAAGGGAGATGGGGCATGAAGTTATTTCTAGGAGTTGGACACATACCAAGTTTAGCTCAGTTCTGGGCATCTTTGAAATACCTATACAAACTTGTTCCTACATAGTAACTTGCATCTTTGAATGAGAATGTGCTTGCTTACGGCAACGTGCTATATGTTCTGAATGCCCGAATTGGCAATCTGTGTCAAAACTTTGTTAGGAATTATGTGATCCTTACTAGCTGGAAGTAAGGGAGATGGGGCATGAAGTTATTTCTAGGAGTTGGACACATACCAAGTTTAGCTCAGTTCTGGGCATCTTTGAAATACCTATACAAACTTGTTCCTACATAGTAACTTGCAACTTTGAATGAGAATGTGCTTGCTTACGGCAACGTGCTATATGTTCTGAATGCCCGAATTGGGAATCTGTGTCAAAAGTTTGTTAGGAATTATGTGATCCTTACTAGCTGGAAGTAAGGGAGATAGGGCATGAAGTTATTTCTAGGAGTTGGACACATAGCAAGTTTAGCTCAGTTCTGGGCATCTTTGAAATACCTATACAAACTTGTTCCTACATAGTAACTTGCATCTTTGAATGAGAATGTGCTTGCTTACGGCAACGTGCTATATGTTCTGAATGCCCGAATTGGGAATCTGTGTCAAAACTTTGTTAGGAATTATGTGATCCTTACTAGCTGGAAGTAAGGGAGATGGGGCATGAAGTTTTTTCTAGGAGTTGGACACATACCAAGTTTAGCTCAGTTCTGGGCATCTTTGAAATACCTATACAAACTTGTTCCTACATAGTAACTTGCATCTTTGAATGAGAATCTGCTTGCTTACGGTAACGTGCTATATGTTCTGAATGCCCGAATTGGGAATCTGTGTCAAAAGTTTGTTAGGAATTATGTGATCCTTACTAGCTGGAAGTAAGGGAGATGGGGCATGAAGTTATTTCTAGGAGTTGGACACATACCAAGTATAGCTCAGTTCTGGGCATCTTTGAAATACCTATACAAACTTGTTCCTACATAGTAACTTGCATCTTTGAATGAGAATCTGCTTGCTTACGGCAACGTGCTATATGTTCTGAATGCCCGAATTGGGAATCTGTGTGAAAACTTTGTTAGGAATTATGTGATCCTTACTAGCTGGAAGTAAGGGAGATGGGGCATGAAGTTATTTCTAGGAGTTGGACACATACCAAGTTTAGCTCAGTTCTGGGCATCTTTGAAATACCTATACAAACTTGTTCCTACATAGTAACTTGCAACTTTGAATGAGAATGTTCTTGCTTACAGCAACGTGCTATATGTTCTGAATGCCCAAATTGGGAATCTGTGTCAAAACTTTGTTAGGAATTATGTGATCCTTACTAGCTGGAAGTAAGGGAGATGGGGCATGAAGTTATTTCTAGGAGTTGGACACATACCACGTTTAGCTCAGTTCTGGGCATCTTTGAAATTCCTATACAAACTTGTTCCTACCTAGTAACTTGCATCTTTGAATGAGAATCAGCTTGCTTGCAGCAACGTGCTATATGTTCTGAATGCCCGAATAGGGAATCTGTGTCAAAACTTTGTTAGGAATTATGTGATCCTTACTAGCTGGAAGTAAGGGAGATGGGGCATGAAGTTATTTCTAGGAGTTGGACACATACCACGTTTAGCTCAGTTCTGGGCATCTTTGAAATACCTATACAAACTTGTTCCTACCTAGTAACTTGCATCTTTGAATGAGAATCTGCTTGCTTACAGCAACGTGCTATATGTTCTGAATGCCCGAATAGGGAATCTGTGTCAAAACTTTGTTAGGAATTATGTGATCCTTACTAGCTGGAAGTAAGGGAGATGGGGCATGAAGTTATTTCTAGGAGTTGGACACATACCAAGTTTAGCTCAGTTCTGGGCATCTTTGAAATACCTATACAAACTTGTTCCTACCTAGTAACTTGCAACTTTGAATGAGAATGTGCTTGCTTACAGCAACGTGCTATATGTTCTGAATGCCCGAATAGGGAATCTGTGTCAAAACTTTGTTAGGAATTATGTGATCCTTACTAGCTGGAAGTAAGGGAGATGGGGCATGAAGTTATTTCTAGGAGTTGGACACATACCAAGTTTAGCTCAGTTCTGGGCATCTTTGAAATACCTATACAAACTTGTTCCTACATAGTAACTTGCAACTTTGAATGAGAATGTGTTTGCTTACAGCAACGTGCTATATGTTCTGAATGCCCGAATTGGGAATCTGTGTCAAAACTTTGTTAGGAATTATGTGATCCTTACTAGCTGGAAGTAAGGGAGATGGGGCATGAAGTTATTTCTAGGAGTTGGACACATACCAAGTTTAGCTCAGTTCTGGGCATCTTTGAAATACCTATACAAACTTGTTCCTACATAGTAACTTGCAACTTTGAATGAGAATGTGCTTGCTTGCAGCAACGTGCTATATGTTCTGAATGCCCGAATTGGGAATCTGTGTCAAAACTTTGTTAGGAATTATGTGATCCTTACTAGCTGGAAGTAAGGGAGATGGGGCATGAAGTTATTTCTAGGAGTTGGACACATACCAAGTTGAGCTCAGTTCTGGGCATCTTTGAAATACCTATAGAAACTTGTTCCTACCTAGTAACTTGCATCTTTGAATGAGAATGTGCTTGCTTGCAGCAACGTGCTATATGTTCTGAATGCCCGAATCGGGAATCTGTGTCAAAACTTTGTTAGGAATTATGTGATCCTTACTAGCTGGAAGTAAGGGAGATGGGGCATGAAGTTATTTTTAGGAGTTGGACACATACCAAGTTTAGCTCAGTTCTGGGCATCTTTGAAATACCTATACAAACTTGTTCCTACATAGTAACTTGCATCTTTGAATGAGAATGTGCTTGGTTGCAGCAACGTGCTATATGTTCTGAATGCCCGAATCGGGAATCTGTGTCAAAACTTTGTTAGGAATTATGTGATCCTTACTAGCTGGAAGTAAGGGAGATGGGGCATGAAGTTATTTCTAGGAGTTGGACACATACCAAGTTTAGCTCAGTTCTGGGCATCTTTGAAATACCTATACAAACTTGTTCCTACCTAGTAACTTGCATCTTTGAATGAGAATGTGCTTGCTTGCAGCAACGTGCTATATGTTCTGAATGCCCGAATAGGGAATCTGTGTCAAAACTTTGTTAGGAATTATGTGATCCTTACTAGCTGGAAGTAAGGGAGATGGGGCATGAAGTTATTTCTAGGAGTTGGACACATACCAAGTTTAGCTCAGTTCTGGGCATCTTTGAAATACCTATACAAACTTGTTCCTACCTAGTAACTTGCTACTTTGAATGAAAATGTGCTTGCTTACAGCAACGTGCTATATGTTCTGAATGCCCGAATAGGGAATCTGTGTCAAAACTTTGTTAGGAATTATGTGATCCTTACTAGCTGGAAGTAAGGGAGATGGGGCATGAAGTTATTTCTAGGAGTTGGACACATACCAAGTTTAGCTCAGTTCTGGGCATCTTTGAAATACCTATACAAACTTGTTCCTACCTAGTAACTTGCAACTTTGAATGAGAATGTGCTTGCTTGCAGCAACGTGCTATATGTTCTGAATGCCCGAATAGGGAATCTGTGTCAAAACTTTGTTAGGAATTATGTGATCCTTACTAGCTGGAAGTAAGGGAGATGGAGCATGAAGTTATTTCTTGGAGTTGGACACATACCAAGTTTAGCTCAGTTCTGGGCATCTTTGAAATACCTATACAAACTTGTTCCTACCTAGTAACTTGCATCTTTGAATGAGAATGTGCTTGCTTGCAGCAACGTGCTATATGTTCTGAATGCCCGAATTGGGAATCTGTGTCAAAACTTTGTTAGGAATTATGTGATCCTTACTAGCTGGAAGTAAGGGAGATGGGGCATGAAGTTATTTCTAGGAGTTGGACACATACCAAGTTTAGCTCAGTTCTGGGCATCTTTGAAATACCTATACAAACTTGTTCCTACCTAGTAACTTGCAACTTTGAATGAGAATGTGCTTGCTTACAGCAACGTGCTATATGTTCTGAATGCCCGAATAGGGAATCTGTGTCAAAAGTTTGTTAGGAATTATGTGATCCTTACTAGCTGGAAGTAAGGGAGATGGGGCATGAAGTTATTTCTAGGAGTTGGACACATACCAAGTTTAGCTCAGTTCTGGGCATCTTTGAAATACCTATACAAACTTGTTCCTACATAGTAACTTGCAACTTTGAATGAGAATGTGCTTGCTTACAGCAACGTGCTATATGTTCTGAATGCCCGAATTGGGAATCTGTGTCAAAACTTTGTTAGGAATTATGTGATCCTTACTAGCTGGAATTAAGGGAGATGGGGCATGAAATTATTACTAGGAGTTGGACACATACCAACTTTAGCTCAGTTCTGGGCATCTTTGAAATACCTATACAAACTTGGTCCTACATAGTACCTTGCAACTTTGAATGAAAATGTGCTTGCTTACAGCAACGTGCTATATGTTCTGAATGCCCGAATTGGGAATCTGTGTCAAAACTTTGTTAGGAATTATGTGATCCTTACTAGCTGGAAGTAAGGGAGATGGGGCATGAAGTTATTTCTAGGAGTTGGACAAATACCAAGTTTAGCTCAGTTCTGGGCATCTTTGAAATACCTATACAAACTTGTTCCTACATAGTAACTTGCATCTTTGAATGAGAATCTGCTTGCTGACAACAACGTGCTATATGTTCTGAAGGCCCGAATTGGGAATCTGTGTCAAAACTTTGTTAGGAATTATGTGATCCTTACTAGCTGGAAGTAAGGGAGATGGGGCATGAAGTTATTTCTAGGAGTTGGACACATACCAAGTTTAGCTCAGTTCTGGGCATCTTTGAAATACCTATACAAACTTGTTCCTACATAGTAACTTGCAACTTTGAATGAGAATGTGCTTGCTTACAGCAACGTGCTATATGTTCTGAATGCCCGAATTGGGAATCTGTGTCAAAACTTTGTTAGGAATTAGGTGATCCTTACTAGCTGGAAGTAAGGGAGATGGGGCATGAAGTTATTTCTAGGAGTTGGACACATACCAAGTTTAGCTCAGTTCTGGGCATCTTTGAAATACCTCTACAAACTTGTTCCTACATAGTAACTTGCATCTTTGAATGAGAATGTGCTTGCTTACAGCAACGTGCTATATGTTCTGAATGCCCGAATTGGCAATCTGTGTCAAAACTTTGTTAGGAATTATGTGATCCTTACTAGCTGGAAGTAAGGGAGATGGGGCATGAAGTTATTTCTAGGAGTTGGACACATACCAAGTTTAGCTCAGTTCTGGGCATCTTTGAAATACCTATACAAACTTGTTCCTACATAGTAACTTGCAACTTTGAATGAGAATGTGCTTGCTTGCAGCAACGTGCTATATGTTCTGAATGCCCGAATAGGGAATCTGTGTCAAAACTTTGTTAGGAATTATGTGATCCTTACTAGCTGGAAGTAAGGGAGATGGGGCATGAAGTTATTTCTAGGAGTTGGACACATACCAAGTTTAGCTCAGTTCTGGGCATCTTTGAAATACCTATACAAACTTGTTCCTACATAGTAACTTGCAACTTTGAATGAGAATGTGCTTGCTTACAGCAACGTGCTATATGTTCTGAATGCCCGAATTGGGAATCTGTGTCAAAACTTTGTTAGGAATTATGTGATCCTTACTAGCTGGAAGTAAGGGAGATGGGGCATGAAGTTATTTCTAGGAGTTGGACACATACCAAGTTTAGCTCAGTTCTGGGCATCTTTGAAATAGCTATACAAACTTGTTCCTACCTAGTAACTTGCATCTTTGAATGAGAATGTGCTTGCTTGCAGCAACGTGCTATATGTTCTGAATGCCCGAATAGGGAATCTGTGTCAAAACTTTGTTAGGAATTATGTGATCCTTACTAGCTGGAAGTAAGGGAGATGGGGCATGAAGTTATTTCTAGGAGTTGGACACATACCAAGTTTAGCTCAGTTCTGGGCATCTTTGAAATACCTATACAAACTTGTTCCTACCTAGTAACTTGCATCTTTGAATGAGAATGTGCTTGCTTGCAGCAACGTGCTATATGTTCTGAATGCCCGAATAGGGAATCTGTGTCAAAACTTTGTTAGGAATTATGTGATCCTTGCTAGCTGGAAGTAAGGGAGATGGAGCATGAAGTTATTTCTTGGAGTTGGACACAGACCAAGTTTAGCTCAGTTCTGGGCATCTTTGAAATACCTATACAAACTTGTTCCTACCTAGTAACTTGCATCTTTGAATGAGAATGTGCTTGCTTGCAGCAACGTGCTATATGTTATGAATGCCCGAATTGGGAATCTGTGTCAAAACTTTGTTAGGAATTATGTCATCCTTACTAGCTGGAAGTAAGGGAGATGGGGCATGAAGTTATTTCTAGGAGTTGGACACACACCAAGTTTAGCTCAGTTCTGGGCATCTTTGAAATACCTATACAAACTTGTTCCTACATAGTAACTTGCAACTTTGAATGAGAATGTGCTTGCTTACAGCAACGTGCTATATGTTCTGAATGCCCGAATAGGGAATCTCTGTCAAAACTTTGTTAGGAATATGTGATCCTTACTAGCTGGAAGTAAGGGAGATGGGGCATGAAGTTATTTCTAGGAGTTGGACACATACCAAGTTTAGCTCAGTTCTGGGCATCTTTGAAATACCTATACAAACTTGTTCCTACATAGTAACTTGCAACTTTGAATGAGAATCTGCTTGCTTACAGCAACGTGCTATATGTTCTGAATGCCCGAATTGGGAATCTGTGTCAAAACTTTGTTAGGAATTATGTGATCCTTACTAGCTGGAAGTAAGGGAGATGGGGCATGAAGTTATTTCTAGGAGTTGGACACATACCAAGTTTAGCTCAGTTCTGGGCATCTTTGAAATACCTATACAAACTTGTTCCTACATAGTAACTTGCATCTTTGAATGAGAATCTGCTTGCTTACAGCAACGTGCTATATGTTCTGAATGCCCGAATTGGGAATCTGTGTCAAAACTTTGTTAGGAATTATGTGATCCTTACTAGCTGGAAGTAAGGGAGATGGGGCATGAAGTTATTTCTAGGAGTTGGACACATACCAAGTTTAGCTCAGTTCTGGGCATCTTTGAAATACCTATACAAACTTGTTCCTACATAGTAACTTGCATCTTTGAATGAGAATCTGCTTGCTGACAGCAACGTGCTATATGTTCTGAATGCCGGAATTGGGAATCTGTGTCAAAACTTTGTTAGGAATTATGTCATCCTTACTAGCTGGAAGTAAGGGAGATGGGGCATGAAGTTATTTCTAGGAGTTGGACACATACCAAGTTTAGCTCAGTTCTGGGCATCATTGAAATACCTATACAAACTTGTTCCTACATAGTAACTTGCAACTTTGAATGAGAATCTGCTTGCTTGCAGCAACGTGCTACATGTTCTGAATGCCCGAATTGGGAATCTGTGTCAAAACTTTGTTAGGAATTATGTGATCCTTACTAGCTGGAAGTAAGGGAGATGGGGCATGAAGTTATTTCTAGGAGTTGGACACATACCAAGTTTAGCTCAGTTCTGGGCATCTTTGAAATACCTATACAAACTTGTTCCTACATAGTAACTTGCATCTTTGAATGAGAATGTGCTTGCTTACAGCAACGTGCTACATGTTCTGAATGCCCGAATTGGGAATCTGTGTCAAAACTTTGTTAGGAATTAGGTGATCCTTACTAGCTGGAAGTCAGGGAGATGGGGCATGAAGTTATTTCTAGGAGTTGGACACATACCAAGTTTAGCTCAGTTCTGGGCATCTTTGAAATACCTATACAAACTTGTTCCTACATAGTAACTTGCATCTTTGAATGAGAATGTGCTTGCTTGCAGCAACGTGCTATATGTTCTGAAGGCCGAATTGGGAATCTGTGTCAAAACTTTGTTAGGAATTATGTGATCCTTACTAGCTGGAAGTAAGGGAGATGGGGCATGAAGTTATTTCTAGGAGTTGGACACATACCAAGTTTAGCTCAGTTCTGGGCATCTTTGAAATACCTATACAAACTTGTTCCTACCTAGTAACTTGCATCTTTGAATGAGAATGTGCTTGCTTGCAGCAACGTGCTATATGTTCTGAATGCCCGAATAGGGAATCTGTGTCAAAACTTTGTTAGGAATTATGTGATCCTTACTAGCTGGAAGTAAGGGAGATGGGGCATGAAGTTATTTCTAGGAGTTGGACACATACCAAGTTTAGCTCAGTTCTGGGCATCTTTGAAATACCTATACAAACTTGTTCCTACCTAGTAACTTGCATCTTTGAATGAGAATGTGCTTGCTTGCAGCAACGTGCTATATGTTCTGAATGCCCGAATAGGGAATCTGTGTCAAAACTTTGTTAGGAATTATGTGATCCTTACTAGCTGGAAGTAAGGGAGATGGGGCATGAAGTTATTTCTAGGAGTTGGACACATACCAAGTTTAGCTCAGTTCTGGGCATCTTTGAAATACCTATACAAACTTGTTCCTACATAGTAACTTGCAACTTTGAATGAGAATCTGCTTGCTTACAGCAACGTGCTATATGTTCTGAATGCCCGAATAGGGAATCTGTGTCAAAACTTTGTTAGGAATTATGTGATCCTTACTAGCTGGAAGTAAGGGAGATGGGGCATGAAGTTATTTCTAGGAGTTGGACACATACCAAGTTTAGCTCAGTTCTGGGCATCTTTGAAATACCTATACAAACTTGTTCCTACATAGTAACTTGCAACTTTGAATGAGAATCTGCTTGCTTACAGCAACGTGCTATATGTTCTGAATGCCCGAATTGGGAATCTGTGTCAAAACTTTGTTAGGAATTATGTGATCCTTACTAGCTGGAAGTAAGGGAGATGGGGCATGAAGTTATTTCTAGGAGTTGGACACATACCAAGTTTAGCTCAGTTCTGGGCATCTTTGAAATACCTATACAAACTTGTTCCTACATAGTAACTTGCATCTTTGAATGAGAATCTGCTTGCTTACAGCAACGTGCTATATGTTCTGAATGCCCGAATTGGGAATCTGTGTCAAAACTTTGTTAGGAATTATGTGATCCTTACTAGCTGGAAGTAAGGGAGATGGGGCATGAAGTTATTTCTAGGAGTTGGACACATACCAAGTTTAGCTCAGTTCTGGGCATCTTTGAAATACCTATACAAACTTGTTCCTACATAGTAACTTGCATCTTTGAATGAGAATCTGCTTGCTGACAGCAACGTGCTATATGTTCTGAATGCCCGAATTGGGAATCTGTGTCAAAACTTTGTTAGGAATTAGGTGATCCTTACTAGCTGGAAGTCAGGGAGATGGGGCATGAAGTTATTTCTAGGAGTTGGACACATACCAAGTTTAGCTCAGTTCTGGGCATCTTTGAAATACCTATACAAACTTGTTCCTACATAGTAACTTGCATCTTTGAATGAGAATCTGCTTGCTTACAGCAACGTGCTATATGTTCTGAAGGCCGAATTGGGAATCTGTGTCAAAACTTTGTTAGGAATTATGTGATCCTTACTAGCTGGAAGTAAGGGAGATGGGGCATGAAGTTATTTCTAGGAGTTGGACACATACCAAGTTTAGCTCAGTTCTGGGCATCTTTGAAATACCTATACAAACTTGTTCCTACCTAGTAACTTGCATCTTTGAATGAGAATGTGCTTGCTTGCAGCAACGTGCTATATGTTCTGAATGCCCGAATAGGGAATCTGTGTCAAAACTTTGTTAGGAATTATGTGATCCTTACTAGCTGGAAGTAAGGGAGATGGGGCATGAAGTTATTTCTAGGAGTTGGACACATACCAAGTTTAGCTCAGTTCTGGGCATCTTTGAAATACCTATACAAACTTGTTCCTACATAGTAACTTGCATCTTTGAATGAGAATGTGCTTGCTTACGGCAACGTGCTATATGTTCTGAATGCCCGAATTGGCAATCTGTGTCAAAACTTTGTTAGGAATTATGTGATCCTTACTAGCTGGAAGTAAGGGAGATGGGGCATGAAGTTATTTCTAGGAGTTGGACACATACCAAGTTTAGCTCAGTTCTGGGCATCTTTGAAATACCTATACAAACTTGTTCCTACATAGTAACTTGCAACTTTGAATGAGAATGTGCTTGCTTACGGCAACGTGCTATATGTTCTGAATGCCCGAATTGGGAATCTGTGTCAAAACTTTGTTAGGAATTATGTGATCCTTACTAGCTGGAAGTAAGGGAGATAGGGCATGAAGTTATTTCTAGGAGTTGGAAACATAGCAAGTTTAGCTCAGTTCTGGGCATCTTTGAAATACCTATACAAACTTGTTCCTACATAGTAACTTGCATCTTTGAATGAGAATGTGCTTGCTTACGGCAACGTGCTATATGTTCTGAATGCCCGAATTGGGAATCTGTGTCAAAACTTTGTTAGGAATTATGTGATCCTTACTAGCTGGAAGTAAGGGAGATGGGGCATGAAGTTTTTTCTAGGAGTTGGAAACATAGCAAGTTTAGCTCAGTTCTGGGCATCTTTGAAATACCTATACAAACTTGTTCCTACATAGTAACTTGCATCTTTGAATGAGAATCTGCTTGCTTACGGCAACGTGCTATATGTTCTGAATGCCCGAATTGGGAATCTGTGTCAAAACTTTGTTAGGAATTATGTGATCCTTACTAGCTGGAAGTAAGGGAGATGGGGCATGAAGTTATTTCTAGGAGTTGGACACATACCAAGTTTAGCTCAGTTCTGGGCATCTTTGAAATACCTATACAAACTTGTTCCTACATAGTAACTTGCATCTTTGAATGAGAATGTGCTTGCTTGCCGCAACGTGCTATATGTTCTGAATGCCCGAATCGGGAATCTGTGTCAAAACTTTGTTAGGAATTATGTGATCCTTACTAGCTGGAAGTAAGGGAGATGGGGCATGAAGTTATTTCTAGGAGTTGGACACATACCAAGTTTAGCTCAGTTCTGGGCATCTTTGAAATACCTATACAAACTTGTTCCTACATAGTAACTTGCAACTTTGAATGAGAATGTGCTTGCTTGCAGCAACGTGCTATATGTTCTGAATGCCCGAATCGGGAATCTGTGTCAAAAATTTGTTAGGAATTATGTGATCCTTACTAGCTGGAAGTAAGGGAGATGGGGCATGAAGTTATTTCTAGGAGTTGGACACATACCAAGTTTAGCTCAGTTCTGGGCATCTATGAAATACCTATACATACTTGTTCCTACATAGTAACTTGCAACTTTGAATGAGAATGTGCTTGCTTACAGCAACGTGCTATATGTTCTGAATGCCCGAATTGGGAATCTGTGTCAAAACTTTGTTAGGAATTATGTGATCCTTACTAGCTGGAAGTAAGGGAGATGGGGCATGAAGTTATTTCTAGGAGTTGGACACATACCAAGTTTAGCTCAGTTCTGGGCATCTTTGAAATACCTATACAAACTTGTTCCTACCTAGTAACTTGCATCTTTGAATGAGAATGTGCTTGCTTGCAGCAACGTGCTATATGTCCTGCATGCCCGAATAGGGAATCTGTGTCAAAACTTTGTTAGGAATTATGTGATCCTTACTAGCTGGAAGTAAGGGAGATGGGGCATGAAGTTTTTTCTAGGAGTTGGAAACATAGCAAGTTTAGCTCAGTTCTGGGCATCTTTGAAATACCTATACAAACTTGTTCCTACATAGTAACTTGCATCTTTGAATGAGAATCTGCTTGCTTACAGCAACGTGCTATATGTTCTGAATGCCCGAATTGGGAATCTGTGTCAAAACTTTGTTAGGAATTATGTGATCCTTACTAGCTGGCAGTAAGGGAGATGGGGCATGAAGTTATTTCTAGGAGTTGGACACATACCACGTTTAGCTCAGTTCTGGGCATCTTTGAAATTCCTATACAAACTTGTTCCTACCTAGTAACTTGCATCTTTGAATGAGAATGTGCTTGCTTGCAGCAACGTGCTATATGTTCTGAATGCCCGAATAGGGAATCTGTGTCAAAACTTTGTTAGGAATTATGTGATCCTTACTAGCTGGAAGTAAGGGAGATGGGGCATGAAGTTATTTCTAGGAGTTGGACACATACCACGTTTAGCTCAGTTCTGGGCATCTTTGAAATACCTATACAAACTTGTTCCTACCTAGTAACTTGCATCTTTGAATGAGAATCTGCTTGCTTACAGCAACGTGCTATATGTTCTGAATGCCCGAATAGGGAATCTGTGTCAAAACTTTGTTAGGAATTATGTGATCCTTACTACCTGGAAGTAAGGGAGATGGGGCATGAAGTTATTTCTAGGAGTTGGACACATACCAAGTTTAGCTCAGTTCTGGGCATCTTTGAAATACCTATACAAACTTGTTCCTACCTAGTAACTTGCAACTTTGAATGAGAATGTGCTTGCTTACAGCAACGTGCTATATGTTCTAAATGCCCGAATTGGGAATCTGTGTCAAAACTTTGTTAGGAATTATGTGATCCTTACTAGCTGGAATTAAGGGAGATGGGGCATGAAATTATTTCTAGGAGTTGGACACATACCAACTTTAGCTCAGTTCTGGGCATCTTTGAAATACCTATACAAACATGGTCCTACATAGTACCTTGCAACTTTGAATGAAAATGTGCTTGCTTACAGCAACGTGCTATATGTTCTGAACGCCCGAATTGGGAATCTGTGTCAAAACTTTGTTAGGAATTATGTGATCCTTACTAGCTGGAAGTAAGGGAGATGGGGCATGAAGTTATTTCTAGGAGTTGGACACATACCAAGTTTAGCTCAGTTCTGGGCATCTTTGAAATACCTATACAAACTTGTTCCTACATAGTAACTTGCATCTTTGAATGAGAATCTGCTTGCTGACAGCAACGTGCTATATGTTCTGAAGGCCCGAATTGGGAATCTGTGTCAAAACTTTGTTAGGAATTAAGTGATCCTTACTAGCTGGAAGTAAGGGAGATGGGGCATGAAGTTATTTCTAGGAGTTGGACACATACCAAGTTTAGCTCAGTTCTGGGCATCTTTGAAATACCTATACAAACTTGTTCCTACATAGTAACTTGCATCTTTGAATGAGAATGTGCTTGCTTACAGCAACGTGCTATATGTTCTGAATGCCCGAATTGGCAATCTGTGTCAAAACTTTGTTAGGAATTATGTGATCCTTACTAGCTGGAAGTAAGGGAGATGGGGCATGAAGTTATTTCTAGGAGTTGGACACATACCAAGTTTAGCTCAGTTCTGGGCATCTTTGAAATACCTATACAAACTTGTTCCTACATAGTAACTTGCAACTTTGAATGAGAATGTGCTTGCTTACAGCAACGTGCTACATGTTCTGAATGCCCGAATTGGGAATCTGTGTCAAAACTTTGTTAGGAATTATGTGATCCTTACTAGCTGGAAGTAAGGGAGATGGGGCATGAAGTTATTTCTAGGAGTTGGACACATAGCAAGTTTAGCTCAGTTCTGGGCATCTTTGAAATACCTATACAAACTTGTTCCTACATAGTAACTTGCATCTTTGAATGAGAATGTGCTTGCTTGCAGCAACGTGCTATATGTTCTGAATGCCCGAATAGGGAATCTGTGTCAAAACTTTGTTAGGAATTATGTGATCCTTACTAGCTGGAGGTAAGGGAGATGGGGCATGAAGTTATTTCTAGGTGTTGGACACATACCACGTTTAGCTCAGTTCTGGGCATCTTTGAAATACCTATACAAACTTGTTCCTACCTGGTAACTTGCATCTTTGAATGAGAATCTGCTTGCTTACAGCAACGTGCTATATGTTCTGAATGCCCGAATAGGGAATCTGTGTCAAAACTTTGTTAGGAATTATGTGATCCTTACTAGCTGGAAGTAAGGGAGATGGGGCATGAAGTTATTTCTAGGAGTTGGACACATACCACGTTTAGCTCAGTTCTGGGCATCTTTGAAATACCTATACAAACTTGTTCCTACCTAGTAACTTGCATCTTTGAATGAGAATCTGCTTGCTTACAGCAACGTGCTATATGTTCTGAATGCCCGAATAGGGAATCTGTGTCAAAACTTTGTTAGGAATTATGTGATCCTTACTAGCTGGAAGTAAGGGAGATGGGGCATGAAGTTATTTCTAGGAGTTGGACACATACCAAGTTTAGCTCAGTTCTGGGCATCTTTGAAATACCTATACAAACTTGTTCCTACCTAGTAACTTGCAACTTTGAATGAGAATGTGCTTGCTTACAGCAACGTGCTATATGTTCTGAATGCCCGAATAGGGAATCTGTGTCAAAACTTTGTTAGGAATTATGTGATCCTTACTAGCTGGAAGTAAGGGAGATGGGGCATGAAGTTATTTCTAGGAGTTGGACACATACCAAGTTTAGCTCAGTTCTGGGCATCTTTGAAATACCTATACAAACTTGTTCCTACATAGTAACTTGCATCTTTGAATGAGAATGTGCTTGGTTGCAGCAACGTGCTATATGTTCTGAATGCCCGAATCGGGAATCTGTGTCAAAACTTTGTTAGGAATTATGTGATCCTTACTAGCTGGAAGTAAGGGAGATGTGGCATGAAGTTATTTCTAGGAGTTGGACACATACCAAGTTTAGCTCAGTTCTGGGCATCTTTGAAATACCTATACAAACTTGTTCCTACCTAGTAACTTGCATCTTTGAATGAGAATGTGCTTGCTTGCAGCAACGTGCTATATGTTCTGAATGCCCGAATAGGGAATCTGTGTCAAAACTTTGTTAGGAATTATGTGATCCTTACTAGCTGGAAGTAAGGGAGATGGGGCATGAAGTTATTTCTAGGAGTTGGACACATACCAAGTTTAGCTCAGTTCTGGGCATCTTTGAAATACCTATACAAACTTGTTCCTACCTAGTAACTTGCATCTTTGAATGAGAATCTGCTTGCTTGCAGCAACGTGCTATATGTTCTGAATGCCCGAATAGGGAATCTGTGTCAAAACTTTGTTAGCAATTATGTGATCCTTACTAGCTGGAAGTAAGGGAGATGGGGCATGAAGTTATTTCTAGGAGTTGGACACATACCAAGTTTAGCTCAGTTCTGGGCATCTTTGAAATACCTATACAAACTTGTTCCTACCTAGTAACTTGCTACTTTGAATGAAAATGTGCTTGCTTACAGCAACGTGCTATATGTTCTGAATGCCCGAATAGGGAATCTGTGTCAAAACTTTGTTAGGAATTATGTGATCCTTACTAGCTGGAAGTAAGGGAGATGGGGCATGAAGTTATTTCTAGGAGTTGGACACATACCAAGTTTAGCTCAGTTCTGGGCATCTTTGAAATACCTATACAAACTTGTTCCTACATAGTAACTTGCAACTTTGAATGAGAATGTGCTTGCTTGCAGCAACGTGCTATATGTTCTGAATACCCGAATAGGGAATCTGTGTCAAAACTTTGTTAGGAATTATGTGATCCTTACTAGCTGGAAGTAAGGGCGATGGAGCATGAAGTTATTTCTTGGAGTTGGACACATACCAAGTTTAGCTCAGTTCTGGGCATCTTTGAAATACCTATACAAACTTGTTCCTACCTAGTAACTTGCATCTTTGAATGAGAATGTGCTTGCTTGCAGCAACGTGCTATATGTTCTGAATGCCCGAATTGGGAATCTGTGTCAAAACTTTGTTAGGAATTATGTGATCCTTACTAGCTGGAAGTAAGGGAGATGGGGCATGAAGTTATTTCTAGGAGTTGGACACATACCAAGTTTAGCTCAGTTCTGGGCATCTTTGAAATACCTATACAAACTTGTTCCTACCTAGTAACTTGCAACTTTGAATGAGAATGTGCTTGCTTACAGCAACGTGCTATATGTTCTGAATGCCCGAATAGGGAATCTGTGTCAAAACTTTGTTAGGAATTATGTGATCCTTACTAGCTGGAATTAAGGGAGATGGGGCATGAAATTATTTCTAGGAGTTGGACACATACCAACTTTAGCTCAGTTCTGGGCATCTTTGAAATACCTATACAAACTTGGTCCTACATAGTACCTTGCAACTTTGAATGAAAATGTGCTTGCTTACAGCAACGTGCTATATGTTCTGAATGCCCGAATTGGGAATCTGTGTCAAAACTTTGTTAGGAATTATGTGATCCTTACTAGCTGGAAGTAAGGGAGATGGGGCATGAAGTTATTTCTAGGAGTTGGACACATACCAAGTTTAGCTCAGTTCTGGGCATCTTTGAAATACCTATACAAACTTGTTCCTACATAGTAACTTGCATCTTTGAATGAGAATCTGCTTGCTGACAGCAACGTGCTATATGTTCTGAAGGCCCGAATTGGGAATCTGTGTCAAAACTTTGTTAGGAATTATGTGATCCTTACTAGCTGGAAGTAAGGGAGATGGGGCATGAAGTTATTTCTAGGAGTTGGACACATACCAAGTTTAGCTCAGTTCTGGGCATCTTTGAAATACCTATACAAACTTGTTCCTACATAGTAACTTGCAACTTTGAATGAGAATGTGCTTGCTTACAGCAACGTGCTATATGTTCTGAATGCCCGAATTGGGAATCTGTGTCAAAACTTTGTTAGGAATTAGGTGATCCTTACTAGCTGGAAGTAAGGGAGATGGGGCATGAAGTTATTTCTAGGAGTTGGACACATACCAAGTTTAGCTCAGTTCTGGGCATCTTTGAAATACCTATACAAACTTGTTCCTACATAGTAACTTGCATCTTTGAATGAGAATGTGCTTGCTTACAGCAACGTGCTATATGTTCTGAATGCCCGAATTGGCAATCTGTGTCAAAACTTTGTTAGGAATTATGTGATCCTTACTAGCTGGAAGTAAGGGAGATGGGGCATGAAGTTATTTCTAGGAGTTGGACACATACCAAGTTTAGCTCAGTTCTGGGCATCTTTGAAATACCTATACAAACTTGTTCCTACATAGTAACTTGCAACTTTGAATGAGAATGTGCTTGCTTGCAGCAACGTGCTATATGTTCTGAATGCCCGAATTGGGAATCTGTGTCAAAACTTTGTTAGGAATTATGTGATCCTTACTAGCTGGAAGTAAGGGAGATGGGGCATGAAGTTATTTCTAGGAGTTGGACACATACCAAGTTTAGCTCAGTTCTGGGCATCTTTGAAATACCTATACAAACTTGTTCCTACCTAGTAACTTGCATCTTTGAATGAGAATGTGCTTGCTTGCAGCAACGTGCTATATGTTCTGAATGCCCGAATTGGGAATCTGTGTCAAAACTTTGTTAGGAATTATGTGATCCTTACTAGCTGGAAGTAAGGGAGATGGGGCATGAAGTTATTTCTAGGAGTTGGACACATACCAAGTTTAGCTCAGTTCTGGGCATCTTTGAAATACCTATACAAACTTGTTCCTACATAGTAACTTGCATCTTTGAATGAGAATGTGCTTGCTTACAGCAACGTGCTATATGTTCTGAATGCCCGAATTGGCAATCTGTGTCAAAACTTTGGTAGGAATTATGTGATCCTTACTAGCTGGAAGTAAGGGAGATGGGGGATGAAGTTATTTCTAGGAGTTGGACACATACCAAGTTTAGCTCAGTTCTGGGCATCTTTGAAATACCTATACAAACTTGTTCCTACATAGTAACTTGCAACTTTGAATGAGAATGTGCTTGCTTACAGCAACGTGCTATATGTTCTGAATGCCCGAATTGGGAATCTGTGTCAAAACTTTGTTAGGAATTATGTGATCCTTACTAGCTGGAAGTAAGGGAGATGGGGCATGAAGTTATTTCTAGGAGTTGGACACATAGCAAGTTTAGCTCAGTTCTGGGCATCTTTGAAATACCTATACAAACTTGTTCCTACATAGTAACTTGCATCTTTGAATGAGAATGTGCTTGCTTGCAGCAACGTGCTATATGTTCTGAATGCCCGAATAGGGAATCTGTGTCAAAACTTTGTTAGGAATTATGTGATCCTTACTAGCTGGAAGTAAGGGAGATGGGGCATGAAGTTATTTCTAGGAGTTGGACACATACCAAGTTTAGCTCAGTTCTGGGCATCTTTGAAATACCTATACAAACTTGTTCCTACCTAGTAACTTGCAACTTTGAATGAGAATGTGCTTGCTTACAGCAACGTGCTATATGTTCTGAATGCCCGAATAGGGAATCTGTGTCAAAACTTTGTTAGGAATTATGTGATCCTTACTAGCTGGAAGTAAGGGAGATGGGGCATGAAGTTATTTCTAGGAGTTGGACACATACCAAGTTTAGCTCAGTTCTGGGCATCTTTGAAATACCTATACAAACTTGTTCCTACATAGTAACTTGCAACTTTGAATGAGAATGTGTTTGCTTACAGCAACGTGCTATATGTTCTGAATGCCCGAATTGGGAATCTGTGTCAAAACTTTGTTAGGAATTATGTGATCCTTACTAGCTGGAAGTAAGGGAGATGGGGCATGAAGTTATTTCTAGGAGTTGGACACATACCAAGTTTAGCTCAGTTCTGGGCATCTTTGAAATACCTATACAAACTTGTTCCTACATAGTAACTTGCAACTTTGAATGAGAATGTGCTTGCTTACAGCAACGTGCTATATGTTCTGAATGCCCGAATTGGGAATCTGTGTCAAAACTTTGTTAGGAATTATGTGATCCTTACTAGCTGGAAGTAAGGGAGATGGGGCATGAAGTTATTTCTAGGAGTTGGACACATACCACGTTTAGCTAAGTTCTGGGCATCTTTGAAATACCTATACAAACTTGTTCCTACCTAGTAACTTGCATCTTTGAATGAGAATGTGCTTGCTTGCAGCAACGTGCTATATGTTCTGAATGCCCGAATCGGGAATCTGTGTCAAAACTTTGTTAGGAATTATGTGATCCTTACTAGCTGGAAGTAAGGGAGATGGGGCATGAAGTTATTTTTAGGAGTTGGACACATACCAAGTTTAGCTCAGTTCTGGGCATCTTTGAAATACCTATACAAACTTGTTCCTACCTAGTAACTTGCATCTTTGAATGAGAATGTGCTTGCTTGCAGCAACGTGCTATATGTTCTGAATGCCCGAATCGGGAATCTGTGTCAAAACTTTGTTAGGAATTATGTGATCCTTACTAGCTGGAAGTAAGGGAGATGGGGCATGAAGTTATTTCTAGGAGTTGGACACATACCAAGTTTAGCTCAGTTCTGGGCATCTTTGAAATACCTATACAAACTTGTTCCTACCTAGTAACTTGCATCTTTGAATGAGAATGTGCTTGCTTGCAGCAACGTGCTATATGTTCTGAATGCCCGAATAGGGAATCTGTGTCAAAACTTTGTTAGGAATTATGTGATCCTTACTAGCTGGAAGTAAGGGAGATGGGGCATGAAGTTATTTCTAGGAGTTGGACACATACCAAGTTTAGCTCAGTTCTGGGCATCTTTGAAATACCTATACAAACTTGTTCCTACCTAGTAACTTGCATCTTTGAATGAGAATGTGCTTGCTTGCAGCAACGTGCTATATGTTCTGAATGCCCGAATAGGGAATCTGTGTCAAAACTTTGTTAGGAATTATGTGATCCTTACTAGCTGGAAGTAAGGGAGATGGGGCATGAAGTTATTTCTAGGAGTTGGACACATACCAAGTTTAGCTCAGTTCTGGGCATCTTTGAAATACCTATACAAACTTGTTCCTACCTAGTAACTTGCAACTTTGAATGAGAATGTGCTTGCTTACAGCAACGTGCTATATGTTCTGAATGCCCGAATAGGGAATCTGTGTCAAAACTTTGTTAGGAATTATGTGATCCTTACTAGCTGGAAGTAAGGGAGATGGGGCATGAAGTTATTTCTAGGAGTTGGACACATACCAAGTTTAGCTCAGTTCTGGGCATCTTTGAAATACCTATACAAACTTGTTCCTACATAGTAACTTGCAACTTTGAATGAGAATGTGTTTGCTTACAGCAACGTGCTATATGTTCTGAATGCCCGAATTGGGAATCTGTGTCAAAACTTTGTTAGGAATTATGTGATCCTTACTAGCTGGAAGTAAGGGAGATGGGGCATGAAGTTATTTCTAGGAGTTGGACACATACCAAGTTTAGCTCAGTTCTGGGCATCTTTGAAATACCTATACAAACTTGTTCCTACCTAGTAACTTGCATCTTTGAATGAGAATGTGCTTGCTTGCAGCAACGTGCTATATGTTCTGAATGCCCGAATAGGGAATCTGTGTCAAAACTTTGTTAGGAATTATGTGATCCTTACTAGCTGGAAGTAAGGGAGATGGGGCATGAAGTTATTTCTAGGAGTTGGACACATACCAAGTTTAGCTCAGTTCTGGGCATCTTTGAAATACCTATACAAACTTGTTCCTACCTAGTAACTTGCATCTTTGAATGAGAATCTGCTTGCTTACAGCAACGTGCTATATGTTCTGAATGCCCGAATAGGGAATCTGTGTCAAAACTTTGTTAGGAATTATGTGATCCTTACTAGCTGGAAGTAAGGGAGATGGGGCATGAAGTTATTTCTAGGAGTTGGACACATCCAAGTTTAGCTTAGTTCTGGGCATCTTTGAAATACCTATACAAACTTGTTCCTACCTAGTAACTTGCTACTTTGAATGAAAATGTGCTTGCTTACAGCAACGTGCTATATGTTCTGAATGCCCGAATAGGGAATCTGTGTCAAAACTTTGTTAGGAATTATGTGATCCTTACTAGCTGGAAGTAAGGGAGATGGGGCATGAAGTTATTTCTAGGAGTTGGACACATACCAAGTTTAGCTCAGTTCTGGGCATCTTTGAAATACCTATACAAACTTGTTCCTACATAGTAACTTGCAACTTTGAATGAGAATGTGCTTGCTTGCAGCAACGTGCTATATGTTCTGAATGCCCGAATAGGGAATCTGTGTCAAAACTTTGTTAGGAATTATGTGATCCTTACTAGCTGGAAGTAAGGGAGATGGAGCATGAAGTTATTTCTTGGAGTTGGACACATACCAAGTTTAGCTCAGTTCTGGGCATCTTTGAAATACCTATACAAACTTGTTCCTACCTAGTAACTTGCATCTTTGAATGAGAATGTGCTTGCTTGCAGCAACGTGCTATATGTTCTGAATGCCCGAATTGGGAATCTGTGTCAAAACTTTGTTAGGAATTATGTGATCCTTACTAGCTGGAAGTAAGGGAGATGGGGCATGAAGTTATTTCTAGGAGTTGGACACATACCAAGTTTAGCTCAGTTCTGGCCATCTTTGAAATACCTATACAAACTTGTTCCTACCTAGTAACTTGCAACTTTGAATGAGAATGTGCTTGCTTGCAGCAACGTGCTATATGTTCTGAATGCCCGAATCGGGAATCTGTGTCAAAACTTTGTTAGGAATTATGTGATCCTTACTAGCTGGAAGTAAGGGAGATGTAGCATGAAGTTATTTCTTGGAGTTGGACACATACCAAGTTTAGCTCAGTTCTGGGCATCTTTGAAATACCTATACAAACTTGTTCCTACCTAGTAACTTGCATCTTTGAATGAGAATGTGCTTGCTTGCAGCAACGTGCTATATGTTCTGAATGCCCGAATAGGGAATCTGTGTCAAAACTTTGTTAGGAATTATGTGATCCTTACTAGCTGGAAGTAAGGGAGATGGGGCATGAAGTTATTTCTAGGAGTTGGACACATACCAAGTTTAGCTCAGTTCTGGGCATCTTTGAAATACCTATACAAACTTGTTCCTACATAGTAACTTGCAACTTTGAATGAGAATGTGCTTGCTTACAGCAACGTGCTATATGTTCTGAATGCCCGAATTGGGAATCTGTGTCAAAACTTTGTTAGGAATTATGTGATCCTTACTAGCTGGAAGTAAGGGAGATGGGGCATGAAATTATTTCTAGGAGTTGGACACATACCAACTTTAGCTCAGTTCTGGGCATCTTTGAAATACCTATACAAACTTGTTCCTACCTAGTAACTTGCATCTTTGAATGAGAATGTGCTTGCTTGCAGCAACGTGCTATATGTTCTGAATGCCCGAATAGGGAATCTGTGTCAAAACTTTGTTAGGAATTATGTGATCCTTACTAGCTGGAAGTAAGGGAGATGGGGCATGAAGTTATTTCTAGGAGTTGGACACATACCAAGTTTAGCTCAGTTCTGGGCATCTTTGAAATACCTATACAAACTTGTTCCTACATAGTAACTTGCAACTTTGAATGAGAATGTGCTTGCTTACAGCAACGTGCTATATGTTCTGAATGCCCGAATTGGGAATCTGTGTCAAAACTTTGTTAGGAATTATGTGATCCTTACTAGCTGGAATTAAGGGAGATGGGGCATGAAATTATTTCTAGGAGTTGGACACATACCAACTTTAGCTCAGTTCTGGGCATCTTTGAAATACCTATACAAACTTGGTCCTACATAGTACCTTGCAACTTTGAATGAAAATGTGCTTGCTTACAGCAACGTGCTATATGTTCTGAATGCCCGAATTGGGAATCTGTGTCAAAACTTTGTTAGGAATTATGTGATCCTTACTAGCTGGAAGTAAGGGAGATGGGGCATGAAGTTATTTCTAGGAGTTGGACACATACCAAGTTTAGCTCAGTTCTGGGCATCTTTGAAATACCTATACAAACTTGTTCCTACCTAGTAACTTGCATCTTTGAATGAGAATGTGCTTGCTTGCAGCAACGTGCTATATGTTCTGAATGCCCGAATAGGGAATCTGTGTCAAAACTTTGTTAGGAATTATGTGATCCTTACTAGCTGGAAGTAAGGGAGATGGGGCATGAAGTTATTTCTAGGAGTTGGACACATACCAAGTTTAGCTCAGTTCTGGGCATCTTTGAAATACCTATACAAACTTGTTCCTACATAGTAACTTGCAACTTTGAATGAGAATGTGCTTGCTTACAGCAACGTGCTATATGTTCTGAATGCCCGAATTGGGAATCTGTGTCAAAACTTTGTTAGGAATTATGTGATCCTTACTAGCTGGAATTAAGGGAGATGGGGCATGAAATTATTTCTAGGAGTTGGACACATACCAACTTTAGCTCAGTTCTGGGCATCTTTGAAATACCTATACAAACTTGGTCCTACATAGTACCTTGCAACTTTGAATGAAAATGTGCTTGCTTACAGCAACGTGCTATATGTTCTGAATGCCCGAATTGGGAATCTGTGTCAAAACTTTGTTAGGAATTATGTGATCCTTACTAGCTGGAAGTAAGGGAGATGGGGCATGAAGTTATTTCTAGGAGTTGGACACATACCAAGTTTAGCTCAGTTCTGGGCATCTTTGAAATACCTATACAAACTTGTTCCTACCTAGTAACTTGCATCTTTGAATGAGAATGTGCTTGCTTGCAGCAACGTGCTATATGTTCTGAATGCCCGAATAGGGAATCTGTGTCAAAACTTTGTTAGGAATTATGTGATCCTTACTAGCTGGAAGTAAGGGAGATGGGGCATGAAGTTATTTCTAGGAGTTGGACACATACCAAGTTTAGCTCAGTTCTGGGCATCTTTGAAATACCTATACAAACTTGTTCCTACATAGTAACTTGCAACTTTGAATGAGAATGTGCTTGCTTACAGCAACGTGCTATATGTTCTGAATGCCCGAATTGGGAATCTGTGTCAAAACTTTGTTAGGAATTATGTGATCCTTACTAGCTGGAATTAAGGGAGATGGGGCATGAAATTATTTCTAGGAGTTGGACACATACCAACTTTAGCTCAGTTCTGGGCATCTTTGAAATACCTATACAAACTTGGTCCTACATAGTACCTTGCAACTTTGAATGAAAATGTGCTTGCTTACAGCAACGTGCTATATGTTCTGAATGCCCGAATTGGGAATCTGTGTCAAAACTTTGTTAGGAATTATGTGATCCTTACTAGCTGGAAGTAAGGGAGATGGGGCATGAAGTTATTTCTAGGAGTTGGACACATACCAAGTTTAGCTCAGTTCTGGGCATCTTTGAAATACCTATACAAACTTGTTCCTACATAGTAACTTGCATCTTTGAATGAGAATCTGCTTGCTGACAGCAACGTGCTATATGTTCTGAATGCCCGAATTGGGAATCTGTGTCAAAACTTTGTTAGGAATTATGTCATCCTTACTAGCTGGAAGTAAGGGAGATGGGGCATGAAGTTATTTCTAGGAGTTGGACACATACCAAGTTTAGCTCAGTTCTGGGCATCTTTGAAATACCTATACAAACTTGTTCCTACATAGTAACTTGCATCTTTGAATGAGAATCTGCTTGCTTACAGCAACGTGCTATGTTCTGAATGCCCGAATTGGAAATCTGGTCAAAACTTTGTTAGGAATTATGTGATCCTTACTAGCTGGAAGTAAGGGAGATGGGGCATGAAGTTATTTCTAGGAGTTGGACACATACCAAGTTTAGCTCAGTCTGGGCATCATTGAAATACCTATACAAACTTGTTCCTACATAGTAACTTGCAACTTTGAATGAGAATCTGCTTGCTTACAGCAACGTGCTATATGTTCTGAATGCCCGAATTGGGAATCTGTGTCAAAACTTTGTTAGGAATTATGTGATCCTTACTAGCTGGAAGTAAGGGAGATGGGGCATGAAGTTATTTCTAGGAGTTGGACACATACCAAGTTTAGCTCAGTTCTGGGCATCTTTGAAATACCTATACAAACTTGTTCCTACATAGTAACTTGCATCTTTGAATGAGAATGTGCTTGCTTACAGCAACGTGCTATATGTTCTGAATGCCCGAATTGGGAATCTGTGTCAAAACTTTGTTAGGAATTAGGTGATCCTTACTAGCTGGAAGTAAGGGAGATGGGGCATGAAGTTATTTCTAGGAGTTGGACACATACCAAGTTTAGCTCAGTTCTGGGCATCTTTGAAATACCTATACAAACTTGTTCCTACATAGTAACTTGCATCTTTGAATGAGAATGTGCTTGCTTACAGCAACGTGCTATATGTTCTGAATGCCCGAATTGGCAATCTGTGTCAAAACTTTGTTAGGAATTATGTGATCCTTACTAGCTGGAAGTAAGGGAGATGGGGCATGAAGTTATTTCTAGGAGTTGGACAGATACAAAGTTTAGCTCAGTTCTGGGCATCTTTGAAATACCTATACAAACTTGTTCCTACATAGTAACTTGCAACTTTGAATGAGAATGTGCTTGCTTGCAGCAACGTGCTATATGTTCTGAATGCCCGAATAGGGAATCTGTGTCAAAACTTTGTTAGGAATTATGTGATCCTTACTAGCTGGAAGTAAGGGAGATGGGGCATGAAGTTATTTCTAGGAGTTGGACACATACCAAGTTTAGCTCAGTTCTGGGCATCTTTGAAATACCTATACAAACTTGTTCCTACATAGTAACTTGCAACTTTGAATGAGAATGTGCTTGCTTACAGCAACGTGCTATATGTTCTGAATGCCCGAATTGGGAATCTGTGTCAAAACTTTGTTAGGAATTATGTGATCCTTACTAGCTGGAAGTAAGGGAGTTGGGGCATGAAGTTATTTCTTGGAGTTGGACACATACCAAGTTTAGCTCAGTTCTGGGCATCTTTGAAATACCTATACAAACTTGTTTCTACCTAGTAACTTGCATCTTTGAATGAGAATGTGCTTGCTTGCAGCAACGTGCTATATGATCTGAATGCCCGAATAGGGAATCTGTGTCAAAACTTTGTTAGGAATTATGTGATCCTTACTAGCTGGAAGTAAGGGAGATGGGGCATGAAGTTATTTCTAGGAGTTGGACACATACCAAGTTTAGCTCAGTTCTGGGCATCTTTGAAATACCTATACAAACTTGTTCCTACCTAGTAACTTGCATCTTTCAATGAGAATGTGCTTGCTTGCAGCAACGTGCTATATGTTCTGAATGCCCGAATTGGGAATCTGTGTCAAAACTTTGTTAGGAATTATGTGATCCTTACTAGCTGGAAGTAAGGGAGATGGGGCATGAAGTTATTTCTAGGAGTTGGACACATACCAAGTTTAGCTCAGTTCTGGGCATCTTTGAAATACCTATACAAACTTGTTCCTACATAGTAACTTGCATCTTTGAATGAGAATGTGCTTGCTTACAGCAACGTGCTATATGTTCTGAATGCCCGAATTGGCAATCTGTGTCAAAACTTTGTTAGGAATTATGTGATCCTTACTAGCTGGAAGTAAGGGAGATGGGGCATGAAGTTATTTCTAGGAGTTGGACACATACCAAGTTTAGCTCAGTTCTGGGCATCTTTGAAATACCTATACAAACTTGTTCCTACATAGTAACTTGCAACTTTGAATGAGAATGTGCTTGCTTACAGCAACGTGCTATATGTTCTGAATGCCCGAATTGGGAATCTGTGTCAAAACTTTGTTAGGAATTATGTGATCCTTACTAGCTGGAAGTAAGGGAGATGGGGCATGAAGTTATTTCTAGGAGTTGGACACATAGCAAGTTTAGCTCAGTTCTGGGCATCTTTGAAATACCTATACAAACTTGTTCCTACATAGTAACTTGCATCTTTGAATGAGAATCTGCTTGCTTACAGCAACGTGCTATATGTTCTGAATGCCCGAATTGGGAATCTGTGTCAAAACTTTGTTAGGAATTATGTGATCCTTACTAGCTGGAAGTAAGGGAGATGGGGCATGAAGTTATTTCTAGGAGTTGGACACATACCAAGTTTAGCTCAGTTCTGGGCATCTTTGAAATACCTATACAAACTTGTTCCTACATAGTAACTTGCATCTTTGAATGAGAATCTGCTTGCTTACAGCAACGTGCTATATGTTCTGAATGCCCGAATTGGGAATCTGTGTCAAAACTTTGTTAGGAATTATGTGATCCTTACTAGCTGGAAGTAAGGGAGATGGGGCATGAAGTTATTTCTAGGAGTTGGACACATACCAAGTTTAGCTCAGTTCTGGGCATCTTTGAAATACCTATACAAACTTGTTCCTACATAGTAACTTGCATCTTTGAATGAGAATCTGCTTGCTTACAGCAACGTGCTATATGTTCTGAATGCCCGAATTGGGAATCTGTGTCAAAACTTTGTTAGGAATTATGTGATCCTTACTAGCTGGAAGTAAGGGAGATGGGGCATGAAGTTATTTCTAGGAGTTGGACACATACCAAGTTTAGCTCAGTTCTGGGCATCTTTGAAATACCTATACAAACTTGTTCCTACCTAGTAACTTGCATCTTTGAATGAGAATGTGCTTGCTTACAGCAACGTGCTATATGTTCTGAATGCCCGAATAGGGAATCTGTGTCAAAACTTTGTTAGGAATTATGTGATCCTTACTAGCTGGAAGTAAGGGAGATGGGGCATGAAGTTATTTCTAGGTGTTGGACACATACCACGTTTAGCTCAGTTCTGGGCATCTTTGAAATACCTATACAAACTTGTTCCTACCTAGTAACTTGCATCTTTGAATGAGAATCTGCTTGCTTACAGCAACGTGCTATATGTTCTGAATGCCCGAATAGGGAATCTGTGTCAAAACTTTGTTAGGAATTATGTGATCCTTACTAGCTGGAAGTAAGGGAGATGGGGCATGAAGTTATTTCTAGGAGTTGGACACATACCACGTTTAGCTCAGTTCTGGGCATCTTTGAAATACCTATACAAACTTGTTCCTACCTAGTAACTTGCATCTTTGAATGAGAATCTGCTTGCTTACAGCAACGTGCTATATGTTCTGAATGCCCGAATAGGGAATGTGTGTCAAAACTTTGTTAGGAATTATGTGATCCTTACTAGCTGGAAGTAAGGGAGATGGGGCATGAAGTTATTTCTAGGAGTTGGACACATACCAAGTTTAGCTCAGTTCTGGGCATCTTTGAAATACCTATACAAACTTGTTCCTACCTAGTAACTTGCAACTTTGAATGAGAATGTGCTTGCTTACAGCAACGTGCTATATGTTCTGAATGCCCGAATAGGGAATCTGTGTCAAAACTTTGTTAGGAATTATGTGATCCTTACTAGCTGGAAGTAAGGGAGATGGGGCATGAAGTTATTTTTAGGAGTTGGACACATACCAAGTTTAGCTCAGTTCTGGGCATCTTTGAAATACCTATACAAACTTGTTCCTACCTAGTAACTTGCATCTTTGAATGAGAATGTGCTTGCTTGCAGCAACGTGCTATATGTTCTGAATGCCCGAATTGGGAATCTGTGTCAAAACTTTGTTAGGAATTATGTGATCCTTACTAGCTGGAAGTAAGGGAGATGGGGCATGAAGTTATTTCTAGGAGTTGGACACATACCAAGTTTAGCTCAGTTATGGGCATCTTTGAAATACCTATACAAACTTGTTCCTACATAGTAACTTGCAACTTTGAATGAGAATGTGCTTGCTTGCAGCAACGTGCTATATGTTCTGAATGCCCGAATAGGGAATCTGTGTCAAAACTTTGTTAGGAATTATGTGATCCTTACTAGCTGGATGTAAGGGAGATGGAGCATGAAGTTATTTCTTGGAGTTGGACACATACCAAGTTTAGCTCAGTTCTGGGCATCTTTGAAATACCTACACAAACTTGTTCCTACCTAGTAACTTGCATCTTTGAATGAGAATGTGCTTGCTTGCAGCAACGTGCTATATGTTCTGAATGCCCGAATTGGGAATCTGTGTCAAAACTTTGTTAGGAATTATGTGATCCTTACTAGCTGGAAGTAAGGGAGATGGGGCATGAAGTTATTTCTAGGAGTTGGACACATACCAAGTTTAGCTCAGTTCTGGGCATCTTTGAAATACCTATACAAACTTGTTCCTACCTAGTAACTTGCAACTTTGAATGAGAATGTGCTTGCTTACAGCAACGTGCTATATGTTCTGAATGCCCGAATAGGGAATCTGTGTCAAAACTTTGTTAGGAATTATGTGATCCTTACTAGCTGGAAGTAAGGGAGATGGGGCATGAAGTTATTTCTAGGAGTTGGACACATACCAAGTTTAGCTCAGTTCTGGGCATCTTTGAAATACCTATACAAACTTGTTCCTACATAGTAACTTGCAACTTTGAATGAGAATGTGCTTGCTTACAGCAACGTGCTATATGTTCTGAATGCCCGAATTGGGAATCTGTGTCAAAACTTTGTTAGGAATTATGTGATCCTTACTAGCTGGAAGTAAGGGAGATGGGGCATGAAGTTATTTCTAGGAGTTGGACACATAGCAAGTTTAGCTCAGTTCTGGGCATCTTTGAAATACCTATACAAACTTGTTCCTACATAGTAACTTGCATCTTTGAATGAGAATCTGCTTGCTTACTGCAACGTGCTATATGTTCTGAATGCCCGAATTGGGAATCTGTGTCAAAACTTTGTTAGGAATTATGTGATCCTTACTAGCTGGAAGTAAGGGAGATGGGGCATGAAGTTATTTCTAGGAGTTGGACACATACCAAGTTTAGCTCAGTTCTGGGCATCTTTGAAATACCTATACAAACTTGTTCCTACATAGTAACTTGCATCTTTGAATGAGAATCTGCTTGCTGACAGCAACGTGCTATATGTTCTGAATGCCCGAATTGGGAATCTGTGTCAAAACTTTGTTAGGAATTATGTCATCCTTACTAGCTGGAAGTAAGGGAGATGGGGCATGAAGTTATTTCTAGGAGTTGGACACATACCAAGTTTAGCTCAGTTCTGGGCATCTTTGAAATACCTATACAAACTTGTTCCTACATAGTAACTTGCATCTTTGAATGAGAATCTGCTTGCTTACAGCAACGTGCTATATGTTCTGAATGCCCGAATTGGGAATCTGGTCAAAACTTTGTTAGGAATTATGTGATCCTTACTAGCTGGAAGTAAGGGAGATGGGGCATGAAGTTATTTCTAGGAGTTGGACACATACCAAGTTTAGCTCAGTTGTGGGCATCATTGAAATACCTATACAAACTTGTTCCTACATAGTAACTTGCAACTTTGAATGAGAATCTGCTTGCTTACAGCAACGTGCTATATGTTCTGAATGCCCGAATTGGGAATCTGTGTCAAAACTTTGTTAGGAATTATGTGATCCTTACTAGCTGGAAGTAAGGGAGATGGGGGATGAAGTTATTTCTAGGAGTTGGACACATACCAAGTTTAGCTCAGTTCTGGGCATCTTTGAAATACCTATACAAACTTGTTCCTACATAGTAACTTGCATCTTTGAATGAGAATGTGCTTGCTTACAGCAACGTGCTACATGTTCTGAATGCCCGAATTGGGAATCTGTGTCAAAACTTTGTTAGGAATTAGGTGATCCTTACTAGCTGGAAGTAAGGGAGATGGGGCATGAAGTTATTTCTAGGAGTTGGACACATACCAAGTTTAGCTCAGTTCTGGGCATCTTTGAAATACCTATACAAACTTGTTCCTACATAGTAACTTGCATCTTTGAATGAGAATGTGCTTGCTTACAGCAACGTGCTATATGTTCTGAATGCCGGAATTGGCAATCTGTGTCAAAACTTTGTTAGGAATTATGTGATCCTTACTAGCTGGAAGTAAGGGAGATGGGGCATGAAGTTATTTCTAGGAGTTGGACACATACCAAGTTTAGCTCAGTTCTGGGCATCTTTGAAATACCTATACAAACTTGTTCCTACATAGTAACTTGCAACTTTGAATGAGAATGTGCTTGCTTGCAGCAACGTGCTATATGTTCTGAATGCCCGAATAGGGAATCTGTGTCAAAACTTTGTTAGGAATTATGTGATCCTTACTAGCTGGAAGTAAGGGAGATGGGGCATGAAGTTATTTCTAGGAGTTGGAGACATACCAAGTTTAGCTCAGTTCTGGGCATCTTTGAAATACCTATACAAACTTGTTCCTACATAGTAACTTGCAACTTTGAATGAGAATGTGCTTGCTTACAGCAACGTGCTATATGTTCTGAATGCCCGAATTGGGAATCTGTGTCAAAACTTTGTTAGGAATTATGTGATCCTTACTAGCTGGAAGTAAGGGAGATGGGGCATGAAGTTATTTCTAGGAGTTGGACACATACCAAGTTTAGCTCAGTTCTGGGCATCTTTGAAATACCTATACAAACTTGTTCCTACCTAGTAACTTGCATCTTTGAATGAGAATGTGCTTGCTTGCAGCAACGTGCTATATGTTCTGAATGCCCGAATAGGGAATCTGTGTCAAAACTTTGTTAGGAATTATGTGATCCTTACTAGCTGGAAGTAAGGGAGATGGGGCATGAAGTTATTTCTAGGAGTTGGACACATACCAAGTTTAGCTAAGTTCTGGGCATCTTTGAAATACCTATACAAACTTGTTCCTACCTAGTAACTTGCATCTTTGAATGAGAATGTGCTTGCTTGCAGCAACGTGCTATATGTTCTGAATGCCCGAATTGGGAATCTGTGTCAAAACTTTGTTAGGAATTATGTGATCCTTACTAGCTGGAAGTAAGGGAGATGGGGCATGAAGTTATTTCTAGGAGTTGGACACATACCAAGTTTAGCTCAGTTCTGGGCATCTTTGAAATACCTATACAAACTTGTTCCTACCTAGTAACTTGCATCTTTGAATGAGAATGTGCTTGCTTACAGCAACGTGCTATATGTTCTGAATGCCCGAATTGGCAATCTGTGTCAAAACTTTGATAGGAATTATGTGATCCTTACTAGCTGGAAGTAAGGAAGATGGGGCATGAAGTTATTTCTAGGAGTTGGACACATACCAAGTTTAGCTCAGTTCTGGGCATCTTTGAAATACCTATACAAACTTGTTCCTACATAGTAACTTGCAACTTTGAATGAGAATGTGCTTGCTTACAGCAACGTGCTATATGTTCTGAATGCCCGAATTGGGAATCTGTGTCAAAACTTTGTTAGGAATTATGTGATCCTTACTAGCTGGAAGTAAGGGAGATGGGGCATGAAGTTATTTCTAGGAGTTGGATACATAGCAAGTTTAGCTCAGTTCTGGGCATCTTTGAAATACCTATACAAACTTGTTCCTACATAGTAACTTGCATCTTTGAATGAGAATGTGCTTGCTTACAGCAACGTGCTATATGTTCTGAATGCCCGAATTGGGAATCTGTGTCAAAACTTTGTTAGGAATTATGTGATCCTTAATAGCTGGAAGTAAGGGAGATGGGGCATGAAGTTATTTCTAGGAGTTGGACACATAGCAAGTTTAGCTCAGTTATGGGCATCTTTGAAATACCTATACAAACTTGTTCCTACATAGTAACTTGCATCTTTGAATGAGAATCTGCTTGCTTACAGCAACGTGCTATATGTTCTGAATGCCCGAATTGGGAATCTGTGTCAAAACTTTGTTAGGAATTATGTGATCCTTACTAGCTGGAAGTAAGGGAGATGGGGCATGAAGTTATTTCTAGGAGTTGGACACATACCAAGTTTAGCTCAGTTCTGGGCATCTTTGAAATACCTATACAAACTTGTTCCTACATAGTAACTTGCATCTTTGAATGAGAATCTGCTGGCTTACAGCAACGTGCTATATGTTCTGAATGCCCGAATTGGGAATCTGTGTCAAAACTTTGTTAGGAATTATGTGATCCTTACTAGCTGGAAGTAAGGGAGATGGGGCATGAAGTTATTTCTAGGAGTTGGACACATACCACGTTTAGCTCAGTTCTGGGCATCTTTGAAATACCTATACAAACTTGTTCCTACCTAGTAACTTGCATCTTTGAATGAGAATGTGCTTGCTTGCAGCAACGTGCTATATGTTCTGAATGCCCGAATAGGGAATCTGTGTCAAAACTTTGTTAGGAATTATGTGATCCTTACTAGCTGGAAGTAAGGGAGATGGGGCATGAAGTTATTTCTAGGTGTTGGACACATACCACGTTTAGCTCAGTTCTGGGCATCTTTGAAATACCTATACAAACTTGTTCCTACCTAGTAACTTGCATCTTTGAATGAGAATCTGCTTGCTTACAGCAACGTGCTATATGTTCTGAATGCCCGAATAGGGAATCTGTGTCAAAACTTTGTTAGGAATTATGTGATCCTTACTAGCTGGAAGTAAGGGAGATGGGGCATGAAGTTATTTCTAGGAGTTGGACACATACCACGTTTAGCTCAGTTCTGGGCATCTTTGAAATACCTATACAAACTTGTTCCTACCTAGTAACTTGCATCTTTGAATGAGAATCTGCTTGCTTACAGCAACGTGCTATATGTTCTGAATGCCCGAATAGGGAATCTGTGTCAAAACTTTGTTAGGAATTATGTGATCCTTACTAGCTGGAAGTAAGGGAGATGGGGCATGAAGTTATTTCTAGGAGTTGGACACATACCAAGTTTAGCTCAGTTCTGGGCATCTTTGAAATACCTATACAAACTTGTTCTTACCTAGTAACTTGCAACTTTGAATGAGAATGTGCTTGCTTACAGCAACGTGCTATATGTTCTGAATGCCCGAATAGGGAATCTGTGTCAAAACTTTGTTAGGAATTATGTGATCCTTACTAGCTGTAAGTAAGGGAGATGGGGCATGAAGTTATTTCTAGGAGTTGGACACATACCAAGTTTAGCTCAGTTCTGGGCATCTTTGAAATACCTATACAAACTTCTTCCTACATAGTAACTTGCAACTTTGAATGAGAATGTGCTTGCTTGCAGCAACGTGCTATATGTTCTGAATGCCCGAATTGGGAATCTGTGTCAAAACTTTGTTAGGAATTATGTGATCCTTACTAGCTGGAAGTAAGGGAGATGGGGCATGAAGTTATTTCTAGGAGTTGGACACATACCAAGTTTAGCTCAGTTATGGGCATCTTTGAAATACCTATACAAACTTGTTCCTACATAGTAACTTGCAACTTTGAATGAGAATGTGCTTGCTTGCAGCAACGTGCTATATGTTCTGAATACCCGAATAGGGAATCTGTGTCAAAACTTTGTTAGGAATTATGTGATCCTTACTAGCTGGAAGTAAGGGAGATGGAGCATGAAGTTATTTCTTGGAGTTGGACACATACCAAGTTTAGCTCAGTTATGGGCATCTTTGAAATACCTATACAAACTTGTTCCTACCTAGTAACTTGCATCTTTGAATGAGAATGTGCTTGCTTGCAGCAACGTGCTATATGTTCTGAATGCCCGAATTGCGAATCTGTGTCAAAACTTTGTTAGGAATTATGTGATCCTTACTAGCTGGAAGTAAGGGAGATGGGGCATGAAGTTATTTCTAGGAGTTGGACACATACCAAGTTTAGCTCAGTTCTAGGCATCTTTGAAATACCTATACAAACTTGTTCCTACATAGTAACTTGCATCTTTGAATGAGAATCTGCTTGCTTACAGCAACGTGCTATATGTTCTGAATGCCCCAATTGGGAATCTGGTCAAAACTTTGTTAGGAATTATGTGATCCTTACTAGCTGGAAGTAAGGGAGATGGGGCATGAAGTTATTTCTAGGAGTTGGACACATACCAAGTTTAGCTCAGTTCTGGGCATCATTGAAATACCTATACAAACTTGTTCCTACATAGTAACTTGCATCTTTGAATGAGAATCTGCTTGCTTACAGCAACGTGCTATATGTTCTGAATGCCCGAATTGGGAATCTGTGTCAAAACTTTGTTAGGAATTATGTGATCCTTACTAGCTGGAAGTAAGGGAGATGGGGCATGAAGTTATTTCTAGGAGTTGGACACATACCAAGTTTAGCTCAGTTCTGGGCATCTTTGAAATACCTATAGAAACTTGTTCCTACATAGTAACTTGCATCTTTGAATGAGAATGTGCTTGCTTACAGCAACGTGCTACATGTTCTGAATGCCCGAATTGGGAATCTGTGTCAAAACTTTGTTAGGAATTATGTGATCCTTACTAGCTGGAAGTAAGGGAGATGGGGCATCAAGTTATTTCTAGGAGTTGGACACATACCACGTTTAGCTCAGTTCTGGGCATCTTTGAAATACCTATACAAACTTGTTCCTACATTGTAACTTGCATCTTTGAATGAGAATGTGCTTGCTTACAGCAACGTGCTATATGTTCTGAATGCCCGAATTGGCAATCTGTGTCAAAACTTTGTTAGGAATTATGTGATCCTTACTAGCTGGAAGTAAGGGAGATGGGGCATGAAGTTATTTCTAGGAGTTGGACAGATACAAAGTTTAGCTCAGTTCTGGGCATCTTTGAAATACCTATACAAACTTGTTCCTACATAGTAACTTGCAACTTTGAATGAGAATGTGCTTGCTTGCAGCAACGTGCTATATGTTCTGAATGCCCGAATAGGGAATCTGTGTCAAAACTTTGTTAGGAATTATGTGATCCTTACTAGCTGGAAGTAAGGGAGATGGGGGATGAAGTTATTTCTAGGAGTTGGACACATACCAAGTTTAGCTCAGTTCTGGGCATCTTTGAAATACCTATACAAACTTGTTCCTACATAGTAACTTGCAACTTTGAATGAGAATGTGCTTGCTTACAGCAACGTGCTATATGTTCTGAATGCCCGAATTGGGAATCTGTGTCAAAACTTTGTTAGGAATTATGTGATCCTTAATAGCTGGAAGTAAGGGAGATGGGGAATGAAGTTATTTCTAGGAGTTGGACACATACCAAGTTTAGCTCAGTTCTGGGCATCTTTGAAATACCTATACAAACTTGTTCCTACCTAGTAACTTGCATCTTTGAATGAGAATGTTCTTGCTTGCAGCAACGTGCTATATGTTCTGAATGCCCGAATAGGGAATCTGTGTCAAAACTTTGTTAGGAATTATGTGATCCTTACTAGCTGGAAGTAAGGGAGATGGGGCATGAAGTTATTTCTAGGAGTTGGACACATACCAAGTTTAGCTCAGTTCTGGGCATCTTTGAAATACCTATACAAACTTGTTCCTACCTAGTAACTTGCATCTTTGAATGAGAATGTGCTTGCTTGCAGCAACGTGCTATATGTTCTGAATGGCCGAATAGGGAATCTGTGTCAAAACTTTGTTAGGAATTATGTGATCCTTACTAGCTGGAAGTAAGGGAGATGGGGCATGAAGTTATTTCTAGGAGTTGGACACATACCAAGTTTAGCTCAGTTCTGGGCATCTTTGAAATACCTATACAAACTTGTTCCTACATAGTAACTTGCATCTTTGAATGAGAATGTGCTTGCTTACAGCAACGTGCTATATGTTCTGAATGCCCGAATTGGCAATCTGTGTCAAAACTTTGTTAGGAATTATGTGATCCTTACTAGCTGGAAGTAAGGGAGATGGGGCATGAAGTTATTTGTAGGAGTTGGACACATACCAAGTTTAGCTCAGTTCTGGGCATCTTTGAAATACCTATACAAACTTGTTCCTACATAGTAACTTGCATCTTTGAATGAGAATGTGCTTGCTTACAGCAACGTGCTATATGTTCTGAATGCCCGAATTGGGAATCTGTGTCAAAACTTTGTTAGGAATTATGTGATCCTTACTAGCTGGAAGTAAGGGAGATGGGGCATGAAGTTATTTCTAGGAGTTGGACACATACCAAGTTTAGCTCAGTTCTGGGCATCTTTGAAATACCTATACAAACATGTTCCTACATAGTAACTTGCAACTTTGAATGAGAATCTGCTTGCTTACAGCAACGTGCTATATGTTCTGAATGCCCGAATTGGCAATCTGTGTCAAAACTTTGTTAGGAATTATGTGATCCTTACTAGCTGGAAGTAAGGGAGATGGGGCATGAAGTTATTTCTAGGAGTTGGACACATACCAAGTTTAGCTCAGTTCTGGGCATCTTTGAAATACCTATACAAACTTGTTCCTACATAGTAACTTGCAACTTTGACTGAGAATGTGCTTGCTTGCAGCAACGTGCTATATGTTCTGAATGCCCGAATAGGGAATCTGTGTCAAAACTTTGTTAGGAATTATGTGATCCTTACTAGCTGGAAGTAAGGGAGATGGGGCATGAATTTATTTCTAGGAGTTGGACACATACCAAGTTTAGCTCAGTTCTGGGCATCTTTGAAATACCTATACAAACTTGTTCCTACCTAGTAACTTGCATCTTTGAATGAGAATGTGCTTGCTTACAGCAACGTGCTATATGTTCTGAATGCCCGCATTGGCAATCTGTGTCAAAACTTTGTTAGGAATTATGTGATCCTTACTAGCTGGAAGTAAGGGAGATGGGGCATGAAGTTATTTCTAGGAGTTGGACACATACCAAGTTTAGCTCAGTTCTGGGCATCTTTGAAATACCTATACAAACTTGTTCCTACCTAGTAACTTGCTACTTTGAATGAAAATGTGCTTGCTTACAGCAACGTGCTATATGTTCTGAATGCCCGAATAGGGAATCTGTGTCAAAACTTTGTTAGGAATTATGTGATCCTTACTAGCTGGAAGTAAGGGAGATGGGGCATGAAGTTATTTCTAGGAGTTGGACACATACCAAGTTTAGCTCAGTTCTGGGCATCTTTGAAATACCTATACAAACTTGTTCCTACATAGTAACTTGCAACTTTGAATGAGAATGTGCTTGCTTGCAGCAACGTGCTATATGTTCTGAATGCCCGAATAGGGAATCTGTGTCAAAACTTTGTTAGGAATTATGTGATCCTTACTAGCTGGAAGTAAGGGAGATGGGGCATGAAGTTATTTCTAGGAGTTGGACACATACCAAGTTTAGCTCAGTTCTGGGCATCTTTGAAATACCTATACAAACTTGTTCCTACATAGTAACTTGCAACTTTGAATGAGAATGTGCCTGCTTACAGCAACGTGCTATATGTTCTGAATGCCCGAATTGGGAATCTGTGTCAAAACTTTGTTAGGAATTAAGTGATCCTTACTAGCTGGAAGTAAGGGAGATGGGGCATGAAGTTATTTCTAGGAGTTGGACACATACCAAGTTTAGCTAAGTTCTGGGCATCTTTGAAATACCTATACAAACTTGTTCCTACCTAGTAACTTGCATCTTTGAATGAGAATCTGCTTGCTTGCAGTAACGTGCTATATGTTCTGAATGCCCGAATAGGGAATCTGTGTCAAAACTTTGTTAGGAATTATGTGATCCTTACTAGCTGGAAGTAAGGGAGATGGGGCATGAAGTTATTTCTAGGAGTTGGACACATACCAAGTTTAGCTCAGTTCTGGGCATCTTTGAAATACCTATACAAACTTGTTCCTACCTAGTAACTTGCATGTTTGAATGAGAATGTGCTTGCTTGCAGTAACGTGCTATATGTTCTGAATGCCCGAATTGGGAATCTGTGTCAAAACTTTGTTAGGAATTATGTGATCCTTACTAGCTGGAAGTAAGGGAGATGGGGCATGAAGTTATTTCTAGGAGTTGGACACATACCAAGTTTAGCTCAGTTCTGGGCATCTTTGAAATACCTATACAAACCTGTTCCTACCTAGTAACTTGCATCTTTGAATGAGAATGTGCTTGCTTGCAGCAACGTGCTATATGTTCTGAATGCCCGAATTGGGAATCTGTGTCAAAACTTTGTTAGGAATTATGTGATCCTTACTAGCTGGAAGTAAGGGAGATGGGGCATGAAGTTATTTCTAGGAGTTGGACACATACCAAGTTTAGCTCAGTTCTGGGCATCTTTGAAATACCTATACAAACCTGTTCCTACATAGTAACTTGCAACTTTGAATGAGAATGTGCTTGCTTACAGCAACGTGCTATATGTTCTGAATGCCCGAATTGGCAATCTGTGTCAAAACTTTGTTAGGAATTATGTGATCCTTACTAGCTGGAAGTAAGGGAGATGGGGCATGAAGTTATTTCTAGGAGTTGGACACATACCAAGTTTAGCTCAGTTCTGGGCATCTTTGAAATACCTATACAAACTTGTTCCTACATAGTAACTTGCAACTTTGAATGAGAATGTGCTTGCTTACAGCAACGTGCTATATGTTCTGAATGCCCGAATTGGGAATCTGTGTCAAATCTTTGTTAGGAATTATGTGATCCTTACTAGCTGGAAGTAAGGGAGATGGGGCATGAAGTTATTTCTAGGAGTTGGACACATAGCAAGTTTAGCTCAGTTCTGGGCATCTTTGAAATACCTATACAAACTTGTTCCTACATAGTAACTTGCATCTTTGAATGAGAATGTGCTTGCTTACAGCAACGTGCTATATGTTCTGAATGCCCGAATTGGGAATCTGTGTCAAAACTTTGTTAGGAATTATGTGATCCTTACTAGCTGGAAGTAAGGGAGATGGGGCATGAAGTTATTTCTAGGAGTTGGACACATAGCAAGTTTAGCTCAGTTCTGGGCATCTTTGAAATACCTATACAAACTTGTTCCTACATAGTAACTTGCATCTTTGAATGAGAATGTGCTTGCTTACAGCAACGTGCTATATGTTCTGAATGCCCGAATTGGGAATCTGTGTCAAAACTTTGTTAGGAATTATGTGATCCTTACTAGCTGGAAGTAAGGGAGATGGGGCATGAAGTTATTTCTAGGAGTTGGACACATACCACGTTTAGCTCAGTTCTGGGCATCTTTGAAATACCTATACAAACTTGTTCCTACCTAGTAACTTGCATCTTTGAATGAGAATGTGCTTGCTTGCAGCAACGTGCTATATGTTCTGAATGCCCGAATAGGGAATCTGTGTCAAAACTTTGTTAGGAATTATGTGATCCTTACTAGCTGGAAGTAAGGGAGATGGGGCATGAAGTTATTTCTAGGAGTTGGACACATACCACGTTTAGCTCAGTTCTGGGCATCTTTGAAATACCTATACAAACTTGTTCCTACCTAGTAACTTGCATCTTTGAATGAGAATCTGCTTGCTTACAGCAACGTGCTATATGTTCTGAATGCCCGAATAGGGAATCTGTGTCAAAACTTTGTTAGGAATTATGTGATCCTTACTAGCTGGAAGTAAGGGAGATGGGGCATGAAGTTATTTCTAGGAGTTGGACACATACCAAGTTTAGCTCAGTTCTGGGCATCTTTGAAATACCTATACAAACTTGTTCCTACCTAGTAACTTGCAACTTTGAATGAGAATGTGCTTGCTTACAGCAACGTGCTATATGTTCTGAATGCCCGAATAGGGAATCTGTGTCAAAACTTTGTTAGGAATTATGTGATCCTTACTAGCTGGAAGTAAGGGAGATGGGGCATGAAGTTATTTCTAGGAGTTGGACACATACCAAGTTTAGCTCAGTTCTGGGCATCTTTGAAATACCTATACAAACTTGTTCCTACATAGTAACTTGCAACTTTGAATGAGAATGTGCTTGCTTACAGCAACGTGCTATATGTTCTGAATGCCCGAATTGGGAATCTGTGTCAAAACTTTGTTAGGAATTATGTGATCCTTACTAGCTGGAAGTAAGGGAGATGGGGCATGAAGTTATTTCTAGGAGTTGGACACATACCAAGTTTAGCTCAGTTCTGGGCATCTTTGAAATACCTATACAAACTTGTTCCTACATAGTAACTTGCAACTTTGAATGAGAATGTGCTTGCTTGCAGCAACGTGCTATATGTTCTGAATGCCCGAATAGGGAATCTGTGTCAAAACTTTGTTAGGAATTATGTGATCCTTACTAGCTGGAAGTAAGGGAGATGGAGCATGAAGTTATTTCTTGGAGTTGGACACATACCAAGTTTAGCTCAGTTATGGGCATCTTTGAAATACCTATACAAACTTGTTCCTACCTAGTAACTTGCATCTTTGAATGAGAATGTGCTTGCTTGCAGCAACGTGCTATATGTTCTGAATGCCCGAATTGGGAATCTGTGTCAAAACTTTGTTAGGAATTATGTGATCCTTACTAGCTGGAAGTAAGGGAGATGGGGCATGAAGTTATTTCTAGGAGTTGGACACATACCAAGTTTAGCTCAGTTCTGGGCATCTTTGAAATACCTATACAAACTTGTTCCTACATAGTAACTTGCATCTTTGAATGAGAATCTGCTTGCTTACAGCAACGTGCTATATGTTCTGAATGCCCGAATTGGGAATCTGGTCAAAACTTTGTTAGGAATTATGTGATCCTTACTAGCTGGAAGTAAGGGAGATGGGGCATGAAGTTATTTCTAGGAGTTGGACACATACCAAGTTTAGCTCAGTTCTGGGCATCATTGAAATACCTATACAAACTTGTTCCTACATAGTAACTTGCATCTTTGAATGAGAATGTGCTTGCTTACAGCAACGTGCTATATGTTCTGAATGCCCGAATTGGCAATCTGTGTCAAAACTTTGTTAGGAATTATGTGATCCTTACTAGCTGGAAGTAAGGGAGATGGGGCATGAAGTTATTTCTAGGAGTTGGACACATAACAAGTTTAGCTCAGTTCTGGGCATCTTTGAAATACCTATACAAACTTGTTCCTACATAGTAACTTGCAACTTTGAATGAGAATGTGCTTGCTTGCAGCAACGTGCTATATGTTCTGAATGCCCGAATAGGGAATCTGTGTCAAAACTTTGTTAGGAATTATGTGATCCTTACTAGCTGGAAGTAAGGGAGATGGGGCATGAAGTTATTTCTAGGAGTTGGACACATACCAAGTTTAGCTCAGTTCTGGGCATCTTTGAAATACCTATACAAACTTGTTCCTACATAGTAACTTGCAACTTTGAATGAGAATGTGCTTGCTTACAGCAACGTGCTATATGTTCTGAATGCCCGAATTGGGAATCTGTGTCAAAACTTTGTTAGGAATTATGTGATCCTTAATAGCTGGAAGTAAGGGAGATGGGGCATGAAGTTATTTCTAGGAGTTGGACACATACCAAGTTTAGCTCAGTTCTGGGCATCTTTGAAATACCTATACAAACTTGTTCCTACCTAGTAACTTGCATCTTTGAATGAGAATGTGCTTGCTTGCAGCAACGTGCTATATGTTCTGAATGCCCGAATAGGGAATCTGTGTCAAAACTTTGTTAGGAATTATGTGATCCTTACTAGCTGGAAGTAAGGGAGATGGGGCATGAAGTTATTTCTAGGAGTTGGACACATACCAAGTTTAGCTCAGTTCTGGGCATCTTTGAAATACCTATACAAACTTGTTCCTACCTAGTAACTTGCATCTTTGAATGAGAATGTGCTTGCTTGCAGCAACGTGCTATATGTTCTGAATGCCCGAATAGGGAATCTGTGTCAAAACTTTGCTAGGAATTATGTGATCCTTACTAGCTGGAAGTAAGGGAGATGGGGCATGAAGTTATTTCTAGGAGTTGGACACATACCAAGTTTAGCTCAGTTCTGGGCATCTTTGAAATACCTATACAAACTTGTTCCTACATAGTAACTTGCATCTTTGAATGAGAATGTGCTTGCTTACAGCAACGTGCTATATGTTCTGAATGCCCGAATTGGCAATCTGTGTCAAAACTTTGTTAGGAATTATGTGATCCTTACTAGCTGGAAGTAAGGGAGATGGGGCATGAAGTTATTTGTAGGAGTTGGACACATACCAAGTTTAGCTCAGTTCTGGGCATCTTTGAAATACCTATACAAACTTGTTCCTACATAGTAACTTGCATCTTTGAATGAGAATGTGCTTGCTTACAGCAACGTGCTATATGTTCTGAATGCCCGAATTGGGAATCTGTGTCAAAACTTTGTTAGGAATTATGTGATCCTTACTAGCTGGAAGTAAGGGAGATGGGGCATGAAGTTATTTCTAGGAGTTGGACACATACCAAGTTTAGCTCAGTTCTGGGCATCTTTGAAATACCTATACAAACTTGTTCCTACATAGTAACTTGCATCTTTGAATGAGAATGTGCTTGCTTACAGCAACGTGCTATATGTTCTGAATGCCCGAATTGGCAATCTGTGTCAAAACTTTGTTAGGAATTATGTGATCCTTACTAGCTGGAAGTAAGGGAGATGGGGCATGAAGTTATTTCTAGGAGTTGGACACATACCAAGTTTAGCTCAGTTCTGGGCATCTTTGAAATACCTATACAAACTTGTTCCTACATAGTAACTTGCAACTTTGACTGAGAATGTGCTTGCTTGCAGCAACGTGCTATATGTTCTGAATGCCCGAATAGGGAATCTGTGTCAAAACTTTGTTAGGAATTATGTGATCCTTACTAGCTGGAAGTAAGGGAGATGGGGCATGAAGTTATTTCTAGGAGTTGGACACATACCAAGTTTAGCTCAGTTCTGGGCATCTTTGAAATACCTATACAAACTTGTTCCTACCTAGTAACTTGCATCTTTGAATGAGAATGTGCTTGCTTACAGCAACGTGCTATATGTTCTGAATGCCCGCATTGGCAATCTGTGTCAAAACTTTGTTAGGAATTATGTGATCCTTACTAGCTGGAAGTAAGGGAGATGGGGCATGAAGTTATTTCTAGGAGTTGGACACATACCAAGTTTAGCTCAGTTCTGGGCATCTTTGAAATACCTATACAAACTTGTTCCTACCTAGTAACTTGCTACTTTGAATGAGAATGTGCTTGCTTACAGCAACGTGCTATATGTTCTGAATGCCCGAATAGGGAATCTGTGTCAAAACTTTGTTAGGAATTATGTGATCCTTACTAGCTGGAAGTAAGGGAGATGGGGCATGAAGTTATTTCTAGGAGTTGGACACATACCAAGTTTAACTCAGTTCTGGTCATCTTTGAAATACCTATACAAACTTGTTCCTACATAGTAACTTGCAACTTTGAATGAGAATGTGCTTGCTTGCAGCAACGTGCTATATGTTCTGAATGCCCGAATAGGGAATCTGTGTCAAAACTTTGTTAGGAATTATGTGATCCTTACTAGCTGGAAGTAAGGGAGATGGGGCATGAAGTTATTTCTAGGAGTTGGACACATACCAAGTTTAGCTCAGTTCTGGGCATCTTTGAAATACCTATACAAACTTGTTCCTACATAGTAACTTGCAACTTTGAATGAGAATGTGCTTGCTTACAGCAACGTGCTATATGTTCTGAATGCCCGATTTGGGAATCTGTGTCAAAACTTTGTTAGGAATTAAGTGATCCTTACTAGCTGGAAGTAAGGGAGATGGGGCATGAAGTTATTTCTAGGAGTTGGACACATACCAAGTTTAGCTCAGTTCTGGGCATCTTTGAAATACCTATACAAACTTGTTCCTACCTAGTAACTTGCATCTTTGAATGAGAATGTGCTTGCTTGCAGTAACGTGCTATATGTTCTGAATGCCCGAATAGGGAATCTGTGTCAAAACTTTGTTAGGAATTATGTGATCCTTACTAGCTGGAAGTAAGGGAGATGGGGCCTGAAGTTATTTCTAGGAGTTGGACACATACCAAGTTTAGCTCAGTTCTGGGCATCTTTGAAATACCTATACAAACTTGTTCCTACCTAGTAACTTGCATCTTTGAATGAGAATGTGCTTGCTTGCAGCAACGTGCTATATGTTCTGAATGCCCGAATTGGGAATCTGTGTCAAAACTTTGTTAGGAATTATGTGATCCTTACTAGCTGGAAGTAAGGGAGATGGGGCATGAAGTTATTTCTAGGAGTTGGACACATACCAAGTTTAGCTCAGTTCTGGGCATCTTTGAAATACCTATACAAACTTGTTCCTACATAGTAACTTGCATCTTTGAATGAGAATGTGCTTGCTTACAGCAACGTGCTATATGTTCTGAATGCCCGAATTGGCAATCTGTGTCAAAACCTTGTTAGGAATTATGTGATCCTTACTAGCTGGAAGTAAGGGAGATGGGGCATGAAGTTATTTCTAGGAGTTGGACACATACCAAGTTTAGCTCAGTTCTGGGCATCTTTGAAATACCTATACAAACTTGTTCCTACATAGTAACTTGCAACTTTGAATGAGAATGTGCTTGCTTACAGCAACGTGCTATATGTTCTGAATGCCCGAATTGGGAATCTGTGTCAAAACTTTGTTAGGAATTATGTGATCCTTACTAGCTGGAAGTAAGGGAGATGGGGCATGAAGTTATTTCTAGGAGTTGGACACATACCAAGTTTAGCTCAGTTCTGGGCATCTTTGAAATACCTATACAAACTTGTTCCTACATAGTAACTTGCAACTTTGAATGAGAATGTGCTTGCTTGCAGCAACGTGCTATATGTTCTGAATGCCCGAATAGGGAATCTGTGTCAAAACTTTGTTAGGAATTATGTGATCCTTACTAGCTGGAAGTAAGGGAGATGGAGCATGAAGTTATTTCTTGGAGTTGGACACATACCAAGTTTAGCTCAGTTATGGGCATCTTTGAAATACCTATACAAACTTGTTCCTACCTAGTAACTTGCATCTTTGAATGAGAATGTGCTTGCTTGCAGCAACGTGCTATATGTTCTGAATGCCCGAATTGGGAATCTGTGTCAAAACTTTGTTAGGAATTATGTGATCCTTACTAGCTGGAAGTAAGGGAGATGGGGCATGAAGTTATTTCTAGGAGTTGGACACATACCAAGTTTAGCTCAGTTCTGGGCATCTTTGAAATACCTATACAAACTTGTTCCTACATAGTAACTTGCATCTTTGAATGAGAATCTGCTTGCTTACAGCAACGTGCTATATGTTCTGAATGCCCGAATTGGGAATCTGGTCAAAACTTTGTTAGGAATTATGTGATCCTTACTAGCTGGAAGTAAGGGAGATGGGGCATGAAGTTATTTCTAGGAGTTGGACACATACCAAGTTTAGCTCAGTTCTGGGCATCATTGAAATACCTATACAAACTTGTTCCTACATAGTAACTTGCATCTGTGAATGAGAATGTGCTTGCTTACAGCAACGTGCTATATGTTCTGAATGCCCGAATTGGCAATCTGTGTCAAAACTTTGTTAGGAATTATGTGATCCTTACTAGCTGGAAGTAAGGGAGATGGGGCATGAAGTTATTTCTAGGAGTTGGACACATACCAAGTTTAGCTCAGTTCTGGGCATCTTTGAAATACCTATAGAAACTTGTTCCTACATAGTAACTTGCATCTTTGAATGAGAATGTGCTTGCTTACAGCAACTTGCTACATGTTCTGAATGCCCGAATTGGGAATCTGTGTCAAAACTTTGTTAGGAATTAGGTGATCCTTACTAGCTGGAAGTAAGGGAGATGGGGCATCAAGTTATTTCTAGGAGTTGGACACATACCAAGTTTAGCTCAGTTCTGGGCATCTTTGAAATACCTATACAAACTTGTTCCTACATTGTAACTTGCATCTTTGAATGAGAATGTGCTTGCTTACAGCAACGTGCTATATGTTCTGAATGCCCGAATTGGCAATCTGTGTCAAAACTTTGTTAGGAATTATGTGATCCTTACTAGCTGGAAGTAAGGGAGATGGGGCATGAAGTTATTTCTAGGAGTTGGACACATAACAAGTTTAGCTCAGTTCTGGGCATCTTTGAAATACCTATACAAACTTGTTCCTACATAGTAACTTGCAACTTTGAATGAGAATGTGCTTGCTTGCAGCAACGTGCTATATGTTCTGAATGCCCGAATAGGGAATCTGTGTCAAAACTTTGTTAGGAATTATGTGATCCTTACTAGCTGGAAGTAAGGGAGATGGGGCATGAAGTTATTTCTAGGAGTTGGACACATACCAAGTTTAGCTCAGTTCTGGGCATCTTTGAAATACCTATACAAACTTGTTCCTACATAGTAACTTGCAACTTTGAATGAGAATGTGCTTGCTTACAGCAACGTGCTATATGTTCTGAATGCCCGAATTGGGAATCTGTGTCAAAACTTTGTTAGGAATTATGTGATCCTTAATAGCTGGAAGTAAGGGAGATGGGGCATGAAGTTATTTCTAGGAGTTGGACACATACCAAGTTTAGCTCAGTTCTGGGCATCTTTGAAATACCTATACAAACTTGTTCCTACCTAGTAACTTGCATCTTTGAATGAGAATGTGCTTGCTTGCAGCAACGTGCTATATGTTCTGAATGCCCGAATAGGGAATCTGTGTCAAAACTTTGTTAGGAATTATGTGATCCTTACTAGCTGGAAGTAAGGGAGATGGGGCATGAAGTTATTTCTAGGAGTTGGACACATACCAAGTTTAGCTCAGTTCTGGGCATCTTTGAAATACCTATACAAACTTGTTCCTACCTAGTAACTTGCATCTTTGAATGAGAATGTGCTTGCTTGCAGCAACGTGCTATATGTTCTGAATGCCCGAATAGGGAATCTGTGTCAAAACTTTGCTAGGAATTATGTGATCCTTACTAGCTGGAAGTAAGGGAGATGGGGCATGAAGTTATTTCTAGGAGTTGGACACATACCAAGTTTAGCTCAGTTCTGGGCATCTTTGAAATACCTATACAAACTTGTTCCTACATAGTAACTTGCATCTTTGAATGAGAATGTGCTTGCTTACAGCAACGTGCTATATGTTCTGAATGCCCGAATTGGCAATCTGTGTCAAAACTTTGTTAGGAATTATGTGATCCTTACTAGCTGGAAGTAAGGGAGATGGGGCATGAAGTTATTTCTAGGAGTTGGACACATACCAAGTTTAGCTCAGTTCTGGGCATCTTTGAAATACCTATACAAACTTGTTCCTACATAGTAACTTGCATCTTTGAATGAGAATGTGCTTGCTTACAGCAACGTGCTATATGTTCTGAATGCCCGAATTGGGAATCTGTGTCAAAACTTTGTTAGGAATTATGTGATCCTTACTAGCTGGAAGTAAGGGAGATGGGGCATGAAGTTATTTCTAGGAGTTGGACACATACCAAGTTTAGCTCAGTTCTGGGCATCTTTGAAATACCTATACAAACTTGTTCCTACATAGTAACTTGCATCTTTGAATGAGAATGTGCTTGCTTACAGCAACGTGCTATATGTTCTGAATGCCCGAATTGGCAATCTGTGTCAAAACTTTGTTAGGAATTATGTGATCCTTACTAGCTGGAAGTAAGGGAGATGGGGCATGAAGTTATTTCTAGGAGTTGGACACATACCAAGTTTAGCTCAGTTCTGGGCATCTTTGAAATACCTATACAAACTTGTTCCTACATAGTAACTTGCAACTTTGACTGAGAATGTGCTTGCTTGCAGCAACGTGCTATATGTTCTGAATGCCCGAATAGGGAATCTGTGTCAAAACTTTGTTAGGAATTATGTGATCCTTACTAGCTGGAAGTAAGGGAGATGGGGCATGAAGTTATTTCTAGGAGTTGGACACATACCAAGTTTAGCTCAGTTCTGGGCATCTTTGAAATACCTATACAAACTTGTTCCTACCTAGTAACTTGCATCTTTGAATGAGAATGTGCTTGCTTACAGCAACGTGCTATATGTTCTGAATGCCCGCATTGGCAATCTGTGTCAAAACTTTGTTAGGAATTATGTGATCCTTACTAGCTGGAAGTAAGGGAGATGGGGCATGAAGTTATTTCTAGGAGTTGGACACATACCAAGTTTAGCTCAGTTCTGGGCATCTTTGAAATACCTATACAAACTTGTTCCTACCTAGTAACTTGCTACTTTGAATGAGAATGTGCTTGCTTACAGCAACGTGCTATATGTTCTGAATGCCCGAATAGGGAATCTGTGTCAAAACTTTGTTAGGAATTATGTGATCCTTACTAGCTGGAAGTAAGGGAGATGGGGCATGAAGTTATTTCTAGGAGTTGGACACATACCAAGTTTAACTCAGTTCTGGTCATCTTTGAAATACCTATACAAACTTGTTCCTACATAGTAACTTGCAACTTTGAATGAGAATGTGCTTGCTTGCAGCAACGTGCTATATGTTCTGAATGCCCGAATAGGGAATCTGTGTCAAAACTTTGTTAGGAATTATGTGATCCTTACTAGCTGGAAGTAAGGGAGATGGGGCATGAAGTTATTTCTAGGAGTTGGACACATACCAAGTTTAGCTCAGTTCTGGGCATCTTTGAAATACCTATACAAACTTGTTCCTACATAGTAACTTGCAACTTTGAATGAGAATGTGCTTGCTTACAGCAACGTGCTATATGTTCTGAATGCCCGATTTGGGAATCTGTGTCAAAACTTTGTTAGGAATTAAGTGATCCTTACTAGCTGGAAGTAAGGGAGATGGGGCATGAAGTTATTTCTAGGAGTTGGACACATACCAAGTTTAGCTCAGTTCTGGGCATCTTTGAAATACCTATACAAACTTGTTCCTACCTAGTAACTTGCATCTTTGAATGAGAATGTGCTTGCTTGCAGTAACGTGCTATATGTTCTGAATGCCCGAATAGGGAATCTGTGTCAAAACTTTGTTAGGAATTATGTGATCCTTACTAGCTGGAAGTAAGGGAGATGGGGCATGAAGTTATTTCTAGGAGTTGGACACATACCAAGTTTAGCTCAGTTCTGGGCATCTTTGAAATACCTATACAAACTTGTTCCTACCTAGTAACTTGCATCTTTGAATGAGAATGTGCTTGCTTGCAGCAACGTGCTATATGTTCTGAATGCCCGAATTGGGAATCTGTGTCAAAACTTTGTTAGGAATTATGTGATCCTTACTAGCTGGAAGTAAGGGAGATGGGGCATGAAGTTATTTCTAGGAGTTGGACACATACCAAGTTTAGCTCAGTTCTGGGCATCTTTGAAATACCTATACAAACTTGTTCCTACATAGTAACTTGCATCTTTGAATGAGAATGTGCTTGCTTACAGCAACGTGCTATATGTTCTGAATGCCCGAATTGGCAATCTGTGTCAAAACTTTGTTAGGAATTATGTGATCCTTACTAGCTGGAAGTAAGGGAGATGGGGCATGAAGTTATTTCTAGGAGTTGGACACATACCAAGTTTAGCTCAGTTCTGGGCATCTTTGAAATACCTATACAAACTTGTTCCTACATAGTAACTTGCAACTTTGAATGAGAATGTGCTTGCTTACAGCAACGTGCTATATGTTCTGAATGCCCGAATTGGGAATCTGTGTCAAAACTTTGTTAGGAATTATGTGATCCTTACTAGCTGGAAGTAAGGGAGATGGGGCATGAAGTTATTTCTAGGAGTTGGACACATACCACGTTTAGCTCAGTTCTGGGCATCTTTGAAATACCTATACAAACTTGTTCCTACCTAGTAACTTGCATCTTTGAATGAGAATGTGCTTGCTTGCAGCAACGTGCTATATGTTCTGAATGCCCGAATAGGGAATCTGTGTCAAAACTTTGTTAGGAATTATGTGATCCTTACTAGCTGGAAGTAAGGGAGATGGGGCATGAAGTTATTTCTAGGTGTTGGACACATACCACGTTTAGCTCAGTTCTGGGCATCTTTGAAATACCTATACAAACTTGTTCCTACCTAGTAACTTGCATCTTTGAATGAGAATCTGCTTGCTTACAGCAACGTGCTATATGTTCTGAATGCCCGAATAGGGAATCTGTGTCAAAACTTTGTTAGGAATTATGTGATCCTTACTAGCTGGAAGTAAGGGAGATGGGGCATGAAGTTATTTCTAGGAGTTGGACACATACCACGTTTAGCTCAGTTCTGGGCATCTTTGAAATACCTATACAAACTTGTTCCTACCTAGTAACTTGCATCTTTGAATGAGAATCTGCTTGCTTACAGCAACGTGCTATATGTTCTGAATGCCCGAATAGGGAATCTGTGTCAAAACTTTGTTAGGAATTATGTGATCCTTACTAGCTGGAAGTAAGGGAGATGGGGCATGAAGTTATTTCTAGGAGTTGGACACATACCAAGTTTAGCTCAGTTCTGGGCATCTTTGAAATACCTATACAAACTTGTTCTTACCTAGTAACTTGCAACTTTGAATGAGAATGTGCTTGCTTACAGCAACGTGCTATATGTTCTGAATGCCCGAATAGGGAATCTGTGTCAAAACTTTGTTAGGAATTATGTGATCCTTACTAGCTGTAAGTAAGGGAGATGGGGCATGAAGTTATTTCTAGGAGTTGGACACATACCAACTTTAGCTCAGTTCTGGGCATCTTTGAAATACCTATACAAACTTGTTCCTACATAGTAACTTGCAACTTTGAATGAGAATGTGCTTGCTTACAGCAACGTGCTATATGTTCTGAATGCCCGAATTGGGAATCTGTGTCAAAACTTTGTTAGGAATTATGTGATCCTTACTAGCTGGAAGTAAGGGAGATGGGGCATGAAGTTATTTCTAGGAGTTGGACACATACCAAGTTTAGCTCAGTTATGGGCATCTTTGAAATACCTATACAAACTTGTTCCTACATAGTAACTTGCAACTTTGAATGAGAATGTGCTTGCTTGCAGCAACGTGCTATATGTTCTGAATGCCCGAATAGGGAATCTGTGTCAAAACTTTGTTAGGAATTATGTGATCCTTACTAGCTGGAAGTAAGGGAGATGGAGCATGAAGTTATTTCTTGGAGTTGGACACATACCAAGTTTAGCTCAGTTATGGGCATCTTTGAAATACCTATACAAACTTGTTCCTACCTAGTAACTTGCATCTTTGAATGAGAATGTGCTTGCTTGCAGCAACGTGCTATATGTTCTGAATGCCCGAATTGCGAATCTGTGTCAAAACTTTGTTAGGAATTATGTGATCCTTACTAGCTGGAAGTAAGGGAGATGGGGCATGAAGTTATTTCTAGGAGTTGGACACATACCAAGTTTAGCTCAGTTCTGGGCATCTTTGAAATACCTATACAAACTTGTTCCTACATAGTAACTTGCATCTTTGAATGAGAATCTGCTTGCTTACAGCAACGTGCTATATGTTCTGAATGCCCCAATTGGGAATCTGGTCAAAACTTTGTTAGGAATTATGTGATCCTTACTAGCTGGAAGTAAGGGAGATGGGGCATGAAGTTATTTCTAGGAGTTGGACACATACCAAGTTTAGCTCAGTTCTGGGCATCATTGAAATACCTATACAAACTTGTTCCTACATAGTAACTTGCAACTTTGAATGAGAATCTGCTTGCTTACAGCAACGTGCTATATGTTCTGAATGCCCGAATTGGGAATCTGTGTCAAAACTTTGTTAGGAATTATGTGATCCTTACTAGCTGGTAGTAAGGGAGATGGGGCATGAAGTTATTTCTAGGAGTTGGACACATACCAAGTTTAGCTCAGTTCTGGGCATCTTTGAAATACCTATAGAAACTTGTTCCTACATAGTAACTTGCATCTTTGAATGAGAATGTGCTTGCTTACAGCAACTTGCTACATGTTCTGAATGCCCGAATTGGGAATCTGTGTCAAAACTTTGTTAGGAATTATGTGATCCTTACTAGCTGGAAGTAAGGGAGATGGGGCATGAAGTTATTTCTAGGAGTTGGACACATACCAAGTTTAGCTCAGTTCTGGGCATCTTTGAAATACCTATACAAACTTGTTCTTACCTAGTAACTTGCAACTTTGAATGAGAATGTGCTTGCTTACAGCAACGTGCTATATGTTCTGAATGCCCGAATAGGGAATCTGTGTCAAAACTTTGTTAGGAATTATGTGATCCTTACTAGCTGTAAGTAAGGGAGATGGGGCATGAAGTTATTTCTAGGAGTTGGACACATACCAAGTTTAGCTCAGTTCTGGGCATCTTTGAAATACCTATACAAACTTGTTCCTACATAGTAACTTGCAACTTTGAATGAGAATGTGCTTGCTTACAGCAACGTGCTATATGTTCTGAATGCCCGAATTGGGAATCTGTGTCAAAACTTTGTTAGGAATTATGTGATCCTTACTAGCTGGAAGTAAGGGAGATGGGGCATGAAGTTATTTCTAGGAGTTGGACACATACCAAGTTTAGCTCAGTTATGGGCATCTTTGAAATACCTATACAAACTTGTTCCTACATAGTAACTTGCAACTTTGAATGAGAATGTGCTTGCTTGCAGCAACTTGCTATATGTTCTGAATGCCCGAATAGGGAATCTGTGTCAAAACTTTGTTAGGAATTATGTGATCCTTACTAGCTGGAAGTAAGGGAGATGGAGCATGAAGTTATTTCTTGGAGTTGGACACATACCAAGTTTAGCTCAGTTATGGGCATCTTTGAAATACCTATACAAACTTGTTCCTACCTAGTAACTTGCATCTTTGAATGAGAATGTGCTTGCTTGCAGCAACGTGCTATATGTTCTGAATGCCCGAATTGCGAATCTGTGTCAAAACTTTGTTAGGAATTATGTGATCCTTACTAGCTGGAAGTAAGGGAGATGGGGCATGAAGTTATTTCTAGGAGTTGGACACATACCAAGTTTAGCTCAGTTCTGGGCATCTTTGAAATACCTATACAAACTTGTTCCTACATAGTAACTTGCAACTTTGAATGAGAATGTGCTTGCTTACAGCAACGTGCTATATGTTCTGAATGCCCGAATTGGGAATCTGGTCAAAACTTTGTTAGGAATTATGTGATCCTTACTAGCTGGAAGTAAGGGAGATGGGGCATGAAGTTATTTCTAGGAGTTGGACACATACCAAGTTTAGCTCAGTTCTGGGCATCATTGAAATACCTATACAAACTTGTTCCTACATAGTAACTTGCAACTTTGAATGAGAATCTGCTTGCTTACAGCAACGTGCTATATGTTCTGAATGCCCGAATTGGGAATCTGTGTCAAAACTTTGTTAGGAATTATGTGATCCTTACTAGCTGGAAGTAAGGGAGATGGGGCATGAAGTTATTTCTAGGAGTTGGACACATACCAAGTTTAGCTCAGTTCTGGGCATCTTTGAAATACCTATAGAAACTTGTTCCTACATAGTAACTTGCATCTTTGAATGAGAATGTGCTTGCTTACAGCAACTTGCTACATGTTCTGAATGCCCGAATTGGGAATCTGTGTCAAAACTTTGTTAGGAATTAGGTGATCCTTACTAGCTGGAAGTAAGGGAGATGGGGCATCAAGTTATTTCTAGGAGTTGGACACATACCAAGTTTAGCTCAGTTCTGGGCATCTTTGAAATACCTATACAAACTTGTTCCTACATTGTAACTTGCATCTTTGAATGAGAATGTGCTTGCTTACAGCAACGTGCTATATGTTCTGAATGCCCGAATTGGCAATCTGTGTCAAAACTTTGTTAGGAATTATGTGATCCTTACTAGCTGGAAGTAAGGGAGATGGGGCATGAAGTTATTTCTAGGAGTTGGACAGATACAAAGTTTAGCTCAGTTCTGGGCATCTTTGAAATACCTATACAAACTTGTTCCTACATAGTAACTTGCAACTTTGAATGAGAATGTGCTTGCTTGCAGCAACGTGCTATATGTTCTGAATGCCCGAATAGGGAATCTGTGTCAAAACTTTGTTAGGAATTATGTGATCCTTAATAGCTGGAAGTAAGGGAGATGGGGCATGAAGTTATTTCTAGGAGTTGGACACATACCAAGTTTAGCTCAGTTCTGGGCATCTTTGAAATACCTATACAAACTTGTTCCTACCTAGTAACTTGCATCTTTGAATGAGAATGTGCTTGCTTGCAGCAACGTGCTATATGTTCTGAATGCCCGAATTGGGAATCTGTGTCAAAACTTTGTTAGGAATTATGTGATCCTTACTAGCTGGAAGTAAGGGAGATGGGGCATGAAGTTATTTCTAGGAGTTGGACACATACCAAGTTTAGCTCAGTTCTGGGCATCTTTGAAATACCTATACAAACTTGTTCCTACCTAGTAACTTGCATCTTTGAATGAGAATGTGCTTGCTTGCAGCAACGTGCTATATGTTCTGAATGGCCGAATAGGGAATCTGTGTCAAAACTTTGTTAGGAATTATGTGATCCTTACTAGCTGGAAGTAAGGGAGATGGGGCATGAAGTTATTTCTAGGAGTTGGACACATACCAAGTTTAGCTCAGTTCTGGGCATCTTTGAAATACCTATACAAACTTGTTCCTACATAGTAACTTGCATCTTTGAATGAGAATGTGCTTGCTTGCAGCAACGTGCTATATGTTCTGAATGCCCGAATTGGCAATCTGTGTCAAAACTTTGTTAGGAATTATGTGATCCTTACTAGCTGGAAGTAAGGGAGATGGGGCATGAAGTTATTTGTAGGAGTTGGACACATACCAAGTTTAGCTCAGTTCTGGGCATCTTTGAAATACCTATACAAACTTGTTCCTACATAGTAACTTGCATCTTTGAATGAGAATGTGCTTGCTTAAAGCAACGTGCTATATGTTCTGAATGCCCGAATTGGGAATCTGTGTCAAAACTTTGTTAGGAATTATGTGATCCTTACTAGCTGGAAGTAAGGGAGATGGGGCATGAAGTTATTTCTAGGAGTTGGACACATACCAAGTTTAGCTCAGTTCTGGGCATCTTTGAAATACCTATACAAACTTGTTCCTACATAGTAACTTGCAACTTTGAATGAGAATCTGCTTGCTTACAGCAACGTGCTATATGTTCTGAATGCCCGAATTGGCAATCTGTGTCAAAACTTTGTTAGGAATTATGTGATCCTTACTAGCTGGAAGTAAGGGAGATGGGGCATGAAGTTATTTCTAGGAGTTGGACACATACCAAGTTTAGCTCAGTTCTGGGCATCTTTGAAATACCTATACAAACTTGTTCCTACATAGTAACTTGCAACTTTGACTGAGAATGTGCTTGCTTGCAGCAACGTGCTATATGTTCTGAATGCCCGAATAGGGAATCTGTGTCAAAACTTTGTTAGGAATTATGTGATCCTTACTAGCTGGAAGTAAGGGAGATGGGGCATGAAGTTATTTCTAGGAGTTGGACACATACCAAGTTTAGCTCAGTTCTGGGCATCTTTGAAATACCTATACAAACTTGTTCCTACCTAGTAACTTGCATCTTTGAATGAGAATGTGCTTGCTTACAGCAACGTGCTATATGTTCTGAATGCCCGCATTGGCAATCTGTGTCAAAACTTTGTTAGGAATTATGTGATCCTTACTAGCTGGAAGTAAGGGAGATGGGGCATGAAGTTATTTCTAGGAGTTGGACACATACCAAGTTTAGCTCAGTTCTGGGCATCTTTGAAATACCTATACAAACTTGTTCCTACCTAGTAACTTGCTACTTTGAATGAAAATGTGCTTGCTTACAGCAACGTGCTATATGTTCTGAATGCGCGAATAGGGAATCTGTGTCAAAACTTTGTTAGGAATTATGTGATCCTTACTAGCTGGAAGTAAGGGAGATGGGGCATGAAGTTATTTCTAGGAGTTGGACACATACCAAGTTTAGCTCAGTTCTGGGCATCTTTGAAATACCTATACAAACTTGTTCCTACATAGTAACTTGCAACTTTGAATTAGAATGTGCTTGCTTGCAGCAACGTGCTATATGTTCTGAATGCCCGAATAGGGAATCTGTGTCAAAACTTTGTTAGGAATTATGTGATCCTTACTAGCTGGAAGTAAGGGAGATGGGGCATGAAGTTATTTCTAGGAGTTGGACACATACCAAGTTTAGCTCAGTTCTGGGCATCTTTGAAATACCTATACAAACTTGTTCCTACATAGTAACTTGCAACTTTGAATGAGAATGTGCTTGCTTACAGCAACGTGCTATATGTTCTGAATGCCCGAATTGGGAATCTGTGTCAAAACTTTGTTAGGAATTAAGTGATCCTTACTAGCTGGAAGTAAGGGAGATGGGGCATGAAGTTATTTCTAGGAGTTGGACACATACCAAGTTTAGCTCAGTTCTGGGCATCTTTGAAATACCTATACAAACTTGTTCCTACCTAGTAACTTGCATCTTTGAATGAGAATCTGCTTGCTTGCAGTAACGTGCTATATGTTCTGAATGCCCGAATAGGGAATCTGTGTCAAAACTTTGTTAGGAATTATGTGATCCTTACTAGCTGGAAGTAAGGGAGATGGGGCATGAAGTTATTTCTAGGAGTTGGACACATACCAAGTTTAGCTCAGTTCTGGGCATCTTTGAAATACCTATACAAACTTGTTCCTACCTAGTAACTTGCATCTTTGAATGAGAATGTGCTTGCTTGCAGTAACGTGCTATATGTTCTGAATGCCCGAATTGGGAATCTGTGTCAAAACTTTGTTAGGAATTATGTGATCCTTACTAGCTGGAAGTAAGGGAGATGGGGCATGAAGTTATTTCTAGGAGTTGGACACATACCAAGTTTAGCTCAGTTCTGGGCATCTTTGAAATACCTATACAAACCTGTTCCTACCTAGTAACTTGCATCTTTGAATGAGAATGTGCTTGCTTGCAGCAACGTGCTATATGTTCTGAATGCCCGAATTGGGAATCTGTGTCAAAACTTTGTTAGGAATTATGTGATCCTTACTAGCTGGAAGTAAGGGAGATGGGGCATGAAGTTATTTCTAGGAGTTGGACACATACCAAGTTTAGCTCAGTTCTGGGCATCTTTGAAATACCTATACAAACCTGTTCCTACATAGTAACTTGCAACTTTGAATGAGAATGTGCTTGCTTACAGCAACGTGCTATATGTTCTGAATGCCCGAATTGGCAATCTGTGTCAAAACTTTGTTAGGAATTATGTGATCCTTACTAGCTGGAAGTAAGGGAGATGGGGCATGAAGTTATTTCTAGGAGTTGGACACATACCAAGTTTAGCTCAGTTCTGGGCATCTTTGAAATACCTATACAAACTTGTTCCTACATAGTAACTTGCAACTTTGAATGAGAATGTGCTTGCTTACAGCAACGTGCTATATGTTCTGAATGCCCGAATTGGGAATCTGTGTCAAAACTTTGTTAGGAATTATGTGATCCTTACTAGCTGGAAGTAAGGGAGATGGGGCATGAAGTTATTTCTAGGAGTTGGACACATAGCAAGTTTAGCTCAGTTCTGGGCATCTTTGAAATACCTATACAAACTTGTTCCTACATAGTAACTTGCATCTTTGAATGAGAATGTGCTTGCTTACAGCAACGTGCTATATGTTCTGAATGCCCGAATTGGGAATCTGTGTCAAAACTTTGTTAGGAATTATGTGATCCTTACTAGCTGGAAGTAAGGGAGATGGGGCATGAAGTTATTTCTAGGAGTTGGACACATACCACGTTTAGCTCAGTTCTGGGCATCTTTGAAATACCTATACAAACTTGTTCCTACCTAGTAACTTGCATCTTTGAATGAGAATGTGCTTGCTTGCAGCAACGTGCTATATGTTCTGAATGCCCGAATAGGGAATCTGCGTCAAAACTTTGTTAGGAATTATGTGATCCTTACTAGGTGGAAGTAAGGGAGATGGGGCATGAAGTTATTTCTAGGAGTTGGACACATACCACGTTTAGCTCAGTTCTGGGCATCTTTGAAATACCTATACAAACTTGTTCCTACCTAGTAACTTGCATCTTTGAATGAGAATCTGCTTGCTTACAGCAACGTGCTATATGTTCTGAATGCCCGAATAGGGAATCTGTGTCAAAACTTTGTTAGGAATTATGTGATCCTTACTAGCTGGAAGTAAGGGAGATGGGGCATGAAGTTATTTCTAGGAGTTGGACACATACCAAGTTTAGCTCAGTTCTGGGCATCTTTGAAATACCTATACAAACTTGTTCCTACCTAGTAACTTGCAACTTTGAATGAGAATGTGCTTGCTTACAGCAACGTGCTATATGTTCTGAATGCCCGAATAGGGAATCTGTGTCAAAACTTTGTTAGGAATTATGTGATCCTTACTAGCTGGAAGTAAGGGAGATGGGGCATGAAGTTATTTCTAGGAGTTGGACACATACCAAGTTTAGCTCAGTTCTGGGCATCTTTGAAATACCTATACAAACTTGTTCCTACATAGTAACTTGCAACTTTGAATGAGAATGTGCTTGCTTACAGCAACGTGCTATATGTTCTGAATGCCCGAATTGGGAATCTGTGTCAAAACTTTGTTAGGAATTATGTGATCCTTACTAGCTGGAAGTAAGGGAGATGGGGCATGAAGTTATTTCTAGGAGTTGGACACATACCAAGTTTAGCTCAGTTCTGGGCATCTTTGAAATACCTATACAAACTTGTTCCTACATAGTAACTTGCAACTTTGAATGAGAATGTGCTTGCTTGCAGCAACGTGCTATATGTTCTGAATGCCCGAATAGGGAATCTGTGTCAAAACTTTGTTAGGAATTATGTGATCCTTACTAGCTGGAAGTAAGGGAGATGGAGCATGAAGTTATTTCTTGGAGTTGGACACATACCAAGTTTAGCTCAGTTATGGGCATCTTTGAAATACCTATACAAACTTGTTCCTACCTAGTAACTTGCATCTTTGAATGAGAATGTGCTTGCTTGCAGCAACGTGCTATATGTTCTGAATGCCCGAATTGGGAATCTGTGTCAAAACTTTGTTAGGAATTATGTGATCCTTACTAGCTGGAAGTAAGGGAGATGGGGCATGAAGTTATTTCTAGGAGTTGGACACATACCAAGTTTAGCTCAGTTCTGGGCATCTTTGAAATACCTATACAAACTTGTTCCTACATAGTAACTTGCATCTTTGAATGAGAATCTGCTTGCTTACAGCAACGTGCTATATGTTCTGAATGCCCGAATTGGGAATCTGGTCAAAACTTTGTTAGGAATTATGTGATCCTTACTAGCTGGAAGTAAGGGAGATGGGGCATGAAGTTATTTCTAGGAGTTGGACACATACCAAGTTTAGCTCAGTTCTGGGCATCATTGAAATACCTATACAAACTTGTTCCTACATAGTAACTTGCATCTTTGAATGAGAATGTGCTTGCTTACAGCAACGTGCTATATGTTCTGAATGCCCGAATTGGCAATCTGTGTCAAAACTTTGTTAGGAATTATGTGATCCTTACTAGCTGGAAGTAAGGGAGATGGGGCATGAAGTTATTTCTAGGAGTTGGACACATACCAAGTTTAGCTCAGTTCTGGGCATCTTTGAAATACCTATAGAAACTTGTTCCTACATAGTAACTTGCATCTTTGAATGAGAATGTGCTTGCTTACAGCAACTTGCTACATGTTCTGAATGCCCGAATTGGGAATCTGTGTCAAAACTTTGTTAGGAATTAGGTGATCCTTACTAGCTGGAAGTAAGGGAGATGGGGCATCAAGTTATTTCTAGGAGTTGGACACATACCAAGTTTAGCTCAGTTCTGGGCATCTTTGAAATACCTATACAAACTTGTTCCTACATTGTAACTTGCATCTTTGAATGAGAATGTGCTTGCTTACAGCAACGTGCTATATGTTCTGAATGCCCGAATTGGCAATCTGTGTCAAAACTTTGTTAGGAATTATGTGATCCTTACTAGCTGGAAGTAAGGGAGATGGGGCATGAAGTTATTTCTAGGAGTTGGACACATAACAAGTTTAGCTCAGTTCTGGGCATCTTTGAAATACCTATACAAACTTGTTCCTACATAGTAACTTGCAACTTTGAATGAGAATGTGCTTGCTTGCAGCAACGTGCTATATGTTCTGAATGCCCGAATAGGGAATCTGTGTCAAAACTTTGTTAGGAATTATGTGATCCTTACTAGCTGGAAGTAAGGGAGATGGGGCATGAAGTTATTTCTAGGAGTTGGACACATACCAAGTTTAGCTCAGTTCTGGGCATCTTTGAAATACCTATACAAACTTGTTCCTACATAGTAACTTGCAACTTTGAATGAGAATGTGCTTGCTTACAGCAACGTGCTATATGTTCTGAATGCCCGAATTGGGAATCTGTGTCAAAACTTTGTTAGGAATTATGTGATCCTTAATAGCTGGAAGTAAGGGAGATGGGGCATGAAGTTATTTCTAGGAGTTGGACACATACCAAGTTTAGCTCAGTTCTGGGCATCTTTGAAATACCTATACAAACTTGTTCCTACCTAGTAACTTGCATCTTTGAATGAGAATGTGCTTGCTTGCAGCAACGTGCTATATGTTCTGAATGCCCGAATAGGGAATCTGTGTCAAAACTTTGTTAGGAATTATGTGATCCTTACTAGCTGGAAGTAAGGGAGATGGGGCATGAAGTTATTTCTAGGAGTTGGACACATACCAAGTTTAGCTCAGTTCTGGGCATCTTTGAAATACCTATACAAACTTGTTCCTACCTAGTAACTTGCATCTTTGAATGAGAATGTGCTTGCTTGCAGCAACGTGCTATATGTTCTGAATGCCCGAATAGGGAATCTGTGTCAAAACTTTGCTAGGAATTATGTGATCCTTACTAGCTGGAAGTAAGGGAGATGGGGCATGAAGTTATTTCTAGGAGTTGGACACATACCAAGTTTAGCTCAGTTCTGGGCATCTTTGAAATACCTATACAAACTTTTCCTACATAGTAACTTGCATCTTTGAATGAGAATGTGCTTGCTTACAGCAACGTGCTATATGTTCTGAATGCCCGAATTGGCAATCTGTGTCAAAACTTTGTTAGGAATTATGTGATCCTTACTAGCTGGAAGTAAGGGAGATGGGGCATGAAGTTATTTGTAGGAGTTGGACACATACCAAGTTTAGCTCAGTTCTGGGCATCTTTGAAATACCTATACAAACTTGTTCCTACATAGTAACTTGCATCTTTGAATGAGAATGTGCTTGCTTACAGCAACGTGCTATATGTTCTGAATGCCCGAATTGGGAATCTGTGTCAAAACTTTGTTAGGAATTATGTGATCCTTACTAGCTGGAAGTAAGGGAGATGGGGCATGAAGTTATTTCTAGGAGTTGGACACATACCAAGTTTAGCTCAGTTCTGGGCATCTTTGAAATACCTATACAAACTTGTTCCTACATAGTAACTTGCATCTTTGAATGAGAATGTGCTTGCTTACAGCAACGTGCTATATGTTCTGAATGCCCGAATTGGCAATCTGTGTCAAAACTTTGTTAGGAATTATGTGATCCTTACTAGCTGGAAGTAAGGGAGATGGGGCATGAAGTTATTTCTAGGAGTTGGACACATACCAAGTTTAGCTCAGTTCTGGGCATCTTTGAAATACCTATACAAACTTGTTCCTACATAGTAACTTGCAACTTTGACTGAGAATGTGCTTGCTTGCAGCAACGTGCTATATGTTCTGAATGCCCGAATAGGGAATCTGTGTCAAAACTTTGTTAGGAATTATGTGATCCTTACTAGCTGGAAGTAAGGGAGATGGGGCATGAAGTTATTTCTAGGAGTTGGACACATACCAAGTTTAGCTCAGTTCTGGGCATCTTTGAAATACCTATACAAACTTGTTCCTACCTAGTAACTTGCATCTTTGAATGAGAATGTGCTTGCTTACAGCAACGTGCTATATGTTCTGAATGCCCGCATTGGCAATCTGTGTCAAAACTTTGTTAGGAATTATGTGATCCTTACTAGCTGGAAGTAAGGGAGATGGGGCATGAAGTTATTTCTAGGAGTTGGACACATACCAAGTTTAGCTCAGTTCTGGGCATCTTTGAAATACCTATACAAACTTGTTCCTACCTAGTAACTTGCTACTTTGAATGAGAATGTGCTTGCTTACAGCAACGTGCTATATGTTCTGAATGCCCGAATAGGGAATCTGTGTCAAAACTTTGTTAGGAATTATGTGATCCTTACTAGCTGGAAGTAAGGGAGATGGGGCATGAAGTTATTTCTAGGAGTTGGACACATACCAAGTTTAACTCAGTTCTGGTCATCTTTGAAATACCTATACAAACTTGTTCCTACATAGTAACTTGCAACTTTGAATGAGAATGTGCTTGCTTGCAGCAACGTGCTATATGTTCTGAATGCCCGAATAGGGAATCTGTGTCAAAACTTTGTTAGGAATTATGTGATCCTTACTAGCTGGAAGTAAGGGAGATGGGGCATGAAGTTATTTCTAGGAGTTGGACACATACCAAGTTTAGCTCAGTTCTGGGCATCTTTGAAATACCTATACAAACTTGTTCCTACATAGTAACTTGCAACTTTGAATGAGAATGTGCTTGCTTACAGCAACGTGCTATATGTTCTGAATGCCCGATTTGGGAATCTGTGTCAAAACTTTGTTAGGAATTAAGTGATCCTTACTAGCTGGAAGTAAGGGAGATGGGGCATGAAGTTATTTCTAGGAGTTGGACACATACCAAGTTTAGCTCAGTTCTGGGCATCTTTGAAATACCTATACAAACTTGTTCCTACCTAGTAACTTGCATCTTTGAATGAGAATGTGCTTGCTTGCAGTAACGTGCTATATGTTCTGAATGCCCGAATAGGGAATCTGTGTCAAAACTTTGTTAGGAATTATGTGATCCTTACTAGCTGGAAGTAAGGGAGATGGGGCATGAAGTTATTTCTAGGAGTTGGACACATACCAAGTTTAGCTCAGTTCTGGGCATCTTTGAAATACCTATACAAACTTGTTCCTACCTAGTAACTTGCATCTTTGAATGAGAATGTGCTTGCTTGCAGCAACGTGCTATATGTTCTGAATGCCCGAATTGGGAATCTGTGTCAAAACTTTGTTAGGAATTATGTGATCCTTACTAGCTGGAAGTAAGGGAGATGGGGCATGAAGTTATTTCTAGGAGTTGGACACATACCAAGTTTAGCTCAGTTCTGGGCATCTTTGAAATACCTATACAAACTTGTTCCTACATAGTAACTTGCATCTTTGAATGAGAATGTGCTTGCTTACAGCAACGTGCTATATGTTCTGAATGCCCGAATTGGCAATCTGTGTCAAAACTTTGTTAGGAATTATGTGATCCTTACTAGCTGGAAGTAAGGGAGATGGGGCATGAAGTTATTTCTAGGAGTTGGACACATACCAAGTTTAGCTCAGTTCTGGGCATCTTTGAAATACCTATACAAACTTGTTCCTACATAGTAACTTGCAACTTTGAATGAGAATGTGCTTGCTTACAGCAACGTGCTATATGTTCTGAATGCCCGAATTGGGAATCTGTGTCAAAACTTTGTTAGGAATTATGTGATCCTTACTAGCTGGAAGTAAGGGAGATGGGGCATGAAGTTATTTCTAGGAGTTGGACACATAGCAAGTTTAGCTCAGTTCTGGGCATCTTTGAAATACCTATACAAACTTGTTCCTACATAGTAACTTGCATCTTTGAATGAGAATGTGCTTGCTTACAGCAACGTGCTATATGTTCTGAATGCCCGAATTGGGAATCTGTGTCAAAACTTTGTTAGGAATTATGTGATCCTTACTAGCTGGAAGTAAGGGAGATGGGGCATGAATTTATTTCTAGGAGTTGGACACATAGCAAGTTTAGCTCAGTTCTGGGCATCTTTGAAATACCTATACAAACTTGTTCCTACATAGTAACTTGCATCTTTGAATGAGAATGTGCTTGCTTACAGCAACGTGCTATATGTTCTGAATGCCCGAATTGGGAATCTGTGTCAAAACTTTGTTAGGAATTATGTGATCCTTACTAGCTGGAAGTAAGGGAGATGGGGCATGAAGTTATTTCTAGGAGTTGGACACATACCAAGTTTAGCTCAGTTCTGGGCATCTTTGAAATACCTATACAAACTTGTTCCTACATAGTAACTTGCATCTTTGAATGAGAATCTGCTTGCTTACAGCAACGTGCTATATGTTCTGAATGCCCGAATTGGGAATCTGTGTCAAAACTTTGTTAGGAATTATGTGATCCTTACTAGCTGGAAGTAAGGGAGATGGGGCATGAAGTTATTTCTAGGAGTTGGACACATACCACGTTTAGCTCAGTTCTGGGCATCTTTGAAATACCTATACAAACTTGTTCCTACCTAGTAACTTGCATCTTTGAATGAGAATGTGCTTGCTTGCAGCAACGTGCTATATGTTCTGAATGCCCGAATAGGGAATCTGTGTCAAAACTTTGTTAGGAATTATGTGATCCTTACTAGCTGGAAGTAAGGGAGATGGGGCATGAAGTTATTTCTAGGAGTTGGACACATAGCAAGTTTAGCGCAGTTCTGGGCATCTTTGAAATACCTATACAAACTTGTTCCTACCTAGTAACTTGCATCTTTGAATGAGAATCTGCTTGCTTACAGCAACGTGCTATATGTTCTGAATGCCCGAATAGGGAATCTGTGTCAAAACTTTGTTAGGAATTATGTGATCCTTACTAGCTGGAAGTAAGGGAGATGGGGCATGAAGTTATTTCTAGGAGTTGGACACATACCAAGTTTAGCTCAGTTCTGGGCATCTTTGAAATACCTATACAAACTTGTTCCTACCTAGTAACTTGCAACTTTGAATGAGATTGTGCTTGCTTACAGCAACGTGCTATATGTTCTGAATGCCCGAATAGGGAATCTGTGTCAAAACTTTGTTAGGAATTATGTGATCCTTACTAGCTGGAAGTAAGGGAGATGGGGCATGAAGTTATTTCTAGGAGTTGGACACATACCAAGTTTAGCTCAGTTCTGGGCATCTTTGAAATACCTATACAAACTTGTTCCTACATAGTAACTTGCAACTTTGAATGAGAATGTGCTTGCTTACAGCAACGTGCTATATGTTCTGAATGCCCGAATTGGGAATCTGTGTCAAAACTTTGTTAGGAATTATGTGATCCTTACTAGCTGGAAGTAAGGGAGATGGGGCATGAAGTTATTTCTAGGAGTTGGACACATACCAAGTTTAGCTCAGTTATGGGCATCTTTGAAATACCTATACAAACTTGTTCCTACATAGTAACTTGCAACTTTGAACGAGAATGTGCTTGCTTGCAGCAACGTGCTATATGTTCTGAATGCCCGAATAGGGAATCTGTGTCAAAACTTTGTTAGGAATTATGTGATCCTTACTAGCTGGAAGTAAGGGAGATGGAGCATGAAGTTATTTCTTGGAGTTGGACACATACCAAGTTTAGCTCAGTTCTGGGCATCTTTGAAATACCTATACAAACTTGTTCCTACCTAGTAACTTGCATCTTTGAATGAGAATGTGCTTGCTTGCAGCAACGTGCTATATGTTCTGAATGCCCGAATTGGGAATCTGTGTCAAAACTTTGTTAGGAATTATGTGATCCTTAGTAGCTGGAAGTAAGGGAGATGGGGCATGAAGTTATTTCTAGGAGTTGGACACATACCAAGTTTAGCTCAGTTCTGGGCATCTTTGAAATACCTATACAAACTTGTTCCTACCTAGTAACTTGCAACTTTGAATGAGAATGTGCTTGCTTACAGCAACGTGCTATATGTTCTGAATGCCCGAATAGGGAATCTGTGTCAAAACTTTGTTAGGAATTATGTGATCCTTACTAGCTGGAAGTAAGGGAGATGGGTCATGAAGTTATTTCTAGGAGTTGGACACATACCAAGTTTAGCTCAGTTCTGGGCATCTTTGAAATACCTATACAAACTTGTTCCTACATAGTAACTTGCAACTTTGAATGAGAATGTGCTTGCTTACAGCAACGTGCTATATGTTCTGAATGCCCGAATTGGGAATCTGTGTCAAAACTTTGTTAGGAATTATGTGATCCTTACTAGCTGGAAGTAAGGGAGATGGGGCATGAAGTTATTTCTAGGAGTTGGACACATAGCAAGTTTAGCTCAGTTCTGGGCATCTTTGAAATACCTATACAAACTTGTTCCTAAATAGTAACTTGCATCTTTGAATGAGAATCTGCTTGCTTACAGCAACGTGCTATATGTTCTGAATGCCCGAATTGGGAATCTGTGTCAAAACTTTGTTAGGAATTATGTGATCCTTACTAGCTGAAAGTAAGGGAGATGGGGCATGAAGTTATTTCTAGGAGTTGGACACATACCAAGTTTAGCTCAGTTCTGGGCATCTTTGAAATACCTATACAAACTTGTTCATACATAGTAACTTGCATCTTTGAATGAGAATCTGCTTGCTGACAGCAACGTGCTATATGTTCTGAATGCCCGAATTGGGAATCTGTGTCAAAACTTTGTTAGGAATTATGTCATCCTTACTAGCTGGAAGTAAGGGAGATGGGGCATGAAGTTATTTCTAGGAGTTGGACACATACCAAGTTTAGCTCAGTTCTGGGCATCTTTGAAATACCTATACAAACTTGTTCCTACATAGTAACTTGCATCTTTGAATGAGAATCTGCTTGCTTACAGCAACGTGCTATATGTTCTGAATGCCCGAATTGGGAATCTGGTCAAAATTTTGTTAGGAATTATGTGATCCTTACTAGCTGGAAGTAAGGGAGATGGGGCATGAAGTTATTTCTAGGAGTTGGACACATACCAAGTTTAGCTCAGTTCTGGGCATCATTGAAATACCTATACAAACTTGTTCCTACATAGTAACTTGCATCTTTGAATGAGAATGTGCTTGCTTACAGCAACGTGCTATATGTTCTGAATGCCCGAATTGGCAATCTGTGTCAAAACTTTGTTAGGAATTATGTGATCCTTACTAGCTGGAAGTAAGGGATATGGGGCATGAAGTTATTTCTAGGAGTTGGACACATAACAAGTTTAGCTCAGTTCTGGGCATCTTTGAAATACCTATACAAACTTGTTCCTACATAGTAACTTGCAACTTTGAATGAGAATGTGCTTGCTTGCAGCAACGTGCTATATGTTCTGAATGCCCGAATAGGGAATCTGTGTCAAAACTTTGTTAGGAATTATGTGATCCTTACTAGCTGGAAGTAAGGGAGATGGAGCATGAAGTTATTTCTTGGAGTTGGACACATACCAAGTTTAGCTCAGTTCTGGGCATCTTTGAAATACCTATACAAACTTGTTCCTACCTAGTAACTTGCATCTTTGAATGAGAATGTGCTTGCTTGCAGCAACGTGCTATGTTCTGAATGCCCGAATAGGGAATCTGTGTCAAAACTTTGTTAGGAATTATGTGATCCTTACTAGCTGGAAGTAAGGGAGATGGGGCATGAAGTTATTTCTAGGAGTTGGACACATACCAAGTTTAGCTCAGTTCTGGGCATCTTTGAAATACCTATACAAACTTGTTCCTACATAGTAACTTGCAACTTTGAATGAAAATGTGCTTGCTTACAGCAACGTGCTATATGTTCTGAATGCCCGAATAGGGAATCTGTGTCAAAACTTTGTTAGGAATTATGTGATCCTTACTAGCTGGAAGTAAGGGAGATGGGGCATGAAGTTATTTCTAGGAGTTGGACACATACCAAGTTTAGCTCAGTTCTGGGCATCTTTGAAATACCTATACAAACTTGTTCCTACATAGTAACTTGCAACTTTGAATGAAAATGTGCTTGCTTACAGCAACGTGCTATATGTTCTGAATGCCCGAATTGGGAATCTGTGTCAAAACTTTGTTAGGAATTATGTGATCCTTACTAGCTGGAAGTAAGGGAGATGGGGCATGAAGTTATTTCTAGGAGTTGGACACATACCAAGTTTAGCTCAGTTCTGGGCATCTTTGAAATACCTATACAAACTTGTTCCTATATAGTAACTTGCATCTTTGAATGAGAATCTGCTTGCTTACAGCAACGTGCTATATGTTCTGAATGCCCGAATTGGGAATCTGTGTCAAAACTTTGTTAGGAATTATGTGATCCTTACTAGCTGGAAGTAAGGGAGATGGGGCATGAAGTTATTTCTAGGAGTTGGACACATACCAAGTTTAGCTCAGTTCTGGGCATCTTTGAAATACCTATACAAACTTGTTCCTACATAGTAACTTGCAACTTTGAATGAGAATGTGCTTGCTTACAGCAACGTGCTTTATGTTCTGAATGCCCGAATTGGGAATCTGTGTCAAAACTTTGTTAGGAATTATGTGATCCTTACTAGCTGGAAGTAAGGGAGATGGGGCATGAAGTTATTTCTGGGAGTTGGACACATAGCAAGTTTAGCTCAGTTCTGGGCATCTTTGAAATACCTATACAAACTTGTTCCTACATAGTAACTTGCATCTTTGAATGAGAATGTGCTTGCTTACAGCAACGTGCTATATGTTCTGAATGCCCGAAATGGGAATCTGTGTCAAAACTTTGTTAGGAATTATGTGATCCTTACTAGCTGGAAGTAAGGGAGATGGAGCATGAAGTTATTTCTAGGAGTTGGACACATAGCAAGTTTAGCTCAGTTCTGGGCATCTTTGAAATACTTATACAAACTTGTTCCTACATAGTAACTTGCATCTTTGTATGAGAATGTGCTTGCTTACAGCAACGTGCTATATGTTCTGAATGCCCGAAATGGGAATCTGTGTCAAAACTTTGTTAGGATTTATGTGATCCTTACTAGCTGGAAGTAAGGGAGATGGGGCATGAAGTTATTTCTAGGAGTTGGACACATAGCAAGTTTAGCTCAGTTCTGGGCATCTTTGAAATACCTATACAAACTTGTTCCTACATAGTAACTTGCCTCTTTGAATGGGAATCTGCTTGCTTACAGTAACGTGCTATATGTTCTGAATGCCCGAATTGGGAATCTGTGTCAAAACTTTGTTAGGAATTATGTGATCCTTACTAGCTGGAAGTAAGGCAGATGGGGCATGAAGTTATTTCTAGGAGTTGGACACATACCAAGTTTAGCTCAGTTCTGGGCATCTTTGAAATACCTATACAAACTTGTTCCTACATAGTAACTTGCAACTTTGAATGAGAATGTGCTTGCTTACAGCAACGTGCTATATGTTCTGAATGCCCGAATTGGGAATCTGTGTCAAAACTTTGTTAGGAATTATGTGATCCTTACTACTTGGAAGTAAGGGAGATGGGGCATGAAGTTATTTCTAGGAGTTGGACACATAGCAAGTTTAGCTCAGTTCTGGGCATCTTTGAAATACCTATACAAACTTGTTCCTACATAGTAACTTGCATCTTTGAATGAGAATGTGCTTGCTTACAGCAACGTGCTATATGTTCTGAATGCCCGAATTGGGAATCTGTGTCAAAACTTTGTTAGGAATTATGTGATCCTTACTAGCTGGAATTAAGGGAGATGGGGCATGAAGTTATTTCTAGGAGTTGGACACATACCAAGTTTAGCTCAGTTCTGGGCATCTTTGAAATACCTATACAAACTTGTTCCTACATAGTAACTTGCATCTTTGAATGAGAATGTGCTTGCTTACAGCAACGTGCTATATGTTCTGAATGCCCGAATTGGCAATCTGTGTCAAAACTTTGTTAGGAATTATGTGATCCTTACTAGCTGGAAGTAAGGGAGATGGGGCATGAAGTTATTTCAAGGAGTTGGACACATACCAAGTTTAGCTCAGTTCTGGGCATTTTTGAAATACCTATACAATCTAGTTCCTACATAGTAACTTGCAACTTTGAATGAGAATGTGCTTGCTTGCAGCAACGTGCTATATGTTCTGAATGCCCGAATAGGGAATCTGTGTCAAAACTTTGTTAGGAATTATGTGATCCTTACTAGCTGGAAGTAAGGGAGATGGGGCATGAAGTTATTTCTTGGAGTTGGACACATACCAAGTTTAGCTCAGTTCTGGGCATCTTTGAAATACCTATACAAACTAGTTCCTACATAGTAACTTGCAACTTTGAATGAGAATGTGCTTGCTTGCAGCAACGTGCTATATGTTCTGAATGCCCGAATTGGGAATCTGTGTCAAAACTTTGTTAGGAATTATGTGATCCTTACTAGCTGGAAGTAAGGGAGATGGGGCATGAAGTTATTTCTTGGAGTTGGACACATACCAAGTTTAGCTCAGTTCTGGGCATCTTTGAAATACCTATACAAACTTGTTCCTACCTAGTAACTTGCATCTTTGAATGAGAATGTGCTTGCTTGCAGCAACGTGCTATATGTTCTGAATGCCAGAATAGGGAATCTGTGTCAAAACTTTGTTAGAAATTATGTGATCCTTACTAGCTGTAAGTAAGGGAGATGGGGCATGAAGTTATTTCTTGGAGTTGGACACATACCAAGTTTAGCTCAGTTCTGGGCATCTTTGAAATACCTATACAAACTTGTTCCTACCTAGTAACTTGCATCTTTGAATGAGAATGTGCTTGCTTGCAGCAACGTGCTATATGTTCTGAATGCCCGAATAGGGAATCTGTGTCAAAACTTTGTGAGAAATTATGTGATCCTTACTAGCTGGAAGTAAGGGAGATGGGGCATGAAGTTATTTCTAGGAGTTGGACACATAGCAAGTTTAGCTCAGTTCTGGGCATCTTTGAAATACCTATACAAACTTGTTCCTACATAGTAACTTGTATCTTTGAATGAGAATGTGCTTGCTTACAGCAACGTGCTATATGTTCTGAATGCCCGAATTGGCAATCTGTGTCAAAACTTTGTTAGGAATTATGTGATCCTTACTAGCTGGAAGTAAAGGAGATGGGGCATGAAGTTATTTCTAGGAGTTGGACTCATACCAAGTTTAGCTCAGTTCTGGGCATCTTTGAAATACCTATACAAACTTGTTCCTACCTAGTAACTTGCAACTTTGAATGAGAATGTGCTTGCTTGCAGCAACGTGCTATATGTTCTGAATGCCCGAATAGGGAATCTGTGTCAAAACCTTGTTAGGAATTATGTGATCCTTACTAGCTGGAAGTAAGGGAGATGGAGCATGAAGTTATTTCTTGGAGTTGGACACATACCAAGTTTAGCTCAGTTCTGGGCATCTTTGAAATACCTATACAAACTTGTTCCTACCTAGTAACTTGCATCTTTGAATGAGAATGTGCTTGCTTGCAGCAACGTGCTATATGTTCTGAATGCCCGAATAGGGAATCTGTGTCAAAACTTTGTTAGGAATTATGTGATCCTTACTAGCTGGAAGTAAGGGAGATGGGGCACGAAGTTATTTCTAGGAGTTGGACACATACCCAGTATAGCTCAGTTCTGGGCATCTTTGAAATACCTATACAAACTTGTTCCTACCTAGTAACTTGCATCTTTGAATGAGAATCTGCTTGCTTACAGCAACGTGCTATATGTTCTGAATGCCCGAATTGGGAATCTGTGTCAAAACTTTGTTAGGAATTATGTGATCCTTACTAGCTGGAAGTAAGGGAGATGGGGCATGAAGTTATTTCTAGGAGTTGGACACATACCAAGATTAGCTCAGTTCTGGGCATCTTTGAAATACCTATACAAACTTGTTCCTACCTAGTAACTTGCATCTTTGAATGAGAATGTGCTTGCTTGCAGCAACGTGCTATATGTTCTGAATGCCCGAATAGGGAATCTGTGTCAAAACTTTGTTAGGAATTATGTGATCCTTACTAGCTGGAAGTAAGGGAGATGGGGCATGAAGTTATTTCTAGGAGTTGGACACATACCCAGTATAGCTCAGTTCTGGGCATCTTTGAAATACCTATACAAACTTGTTCCTACCTAGTAACTTGCATCTTTGAATGAGAATCTGCTTGCTTACAGCAACGTGCTATATGTTCTGAATGCCCGAATTGGGAATCTGTGTCAAAACTTTGTTAGGAATTATGTGATCCTTACTAGCTGGAAGTAAGGGAGATGGGGCATGAAGTTATTTCTAGGAGTTGGACACATACCAAGTTTAGCTCAGTTCTGGGCATCTTTGAAATACCTATACAAACTTGTTCCTACCTAGTAACTTGCAACTTTGAATGAAAATGTGCTTGCTTACAGTAACGTGCTATATGTTCTGAATGCCCGAATAGGGAATCTGTGTCAAAACTTTGTTAGGAATTATGTGATCCTTACTAGCTGGAAGTAAGGGAGATGGGGCATGAAGTTATTTCTAGGAGTTGGACACATACCAAGTTTAGCTCAGTTCTGGGCATCTTTGAAATACCTATACAAACTTGTTCCTACCTAGTAACTTGCAACTTTGAATGAAAATGTGCTTGCTTACAGCAACGTGCTATATGTTATGAATGCCTGAATAGGGAATCTGTGTCAAAACTTTGTTAGGAATTATGTGATCCTTACTAGCTGGAAGTAAGGGAGATGGGGCATGAAGTTATTTCTAGGAGTTGGACACATACCAAGTTTAGCTCAGTTCTGGGCATCTTTGAAATACCTATACAAACTTGTTCCTACATAGTAACTTGCAACTTTGAATGAGAATGTGCTTGCTTACAGCAACGTGCTATATGTTCTGAATGCCCGAATTGGGAATCTGTGTCAAAACTTTGTTAGGAATTATGTGATCCTTACTAGCTGGAAGTAAGGGAGATGGGGCATGAAGTTATTTCTAGGAGTTGGACACATAGCAAGTTTAGCTCAGTTCTGGGCATCTTTGAAATACCTATACAAACTTGTTCCTACATAGTAACTTGCATCTTTGAATGAGAATGTGCTTGCTTACAGCAACGTGCTATATGTTCTGAATGCCCGAATTGGGAATCTGTGTCAAAACTTTGTTAGGAATTATGTGATCCTTACTAGCTGGAATTAAGGGAGATGGGGCATGAAGTTATTTCTAGGAGTTGGACACATACCAAGTTTAGCTCAGTTCTGGGCATCTTTGAAATACCTATACAAACTTGTTCCTACATAGTAACTTGCATCTTTGAATGAGAATGTGCTTGCTTACAGCAACGTGCTATATGTTCTGAATGCCCGAATTGGCAATCTGTGTCAAAACTTTGTTAGGAATTATGTGATCCTTACTAGCTGGAAGTAAGGGAGATGGGGCATGAGGTTATTTCTAGGAGTTGGACACATACCAAGTTTAGCTCAGTTCTGGGCATTTTTGAAATACCTATACAAACTAGTTCCTACATAGTAACTTGCAACTTTGAATGAGAATGTGCTTGCTTGCAGCAACGTGCTATATGTTCTGAATGCCCGAATAGGGAATCTGTGTCAAAACTTTGTTAGGAATTATGTGATCCTTACTAGCTGGAAGTAAGGGAGATGGGGCATGAAGTTATTTCTTGGAGTTGGACACATACCAAGTTTAGCTCAGTTCTGGGCATCTTTGAAATACCTATACAAACTAGTTCCTACATAGTAACTTGCAACTTTTAATGAGAATGTGCTTGCTTGCAGCAACGTGCTATATGTTCTGAATGCCCGAATAGGGAATCTGTGTCAAAACTTTGTTAGGAATTATGTGATCCTTACTAGCTGGAAGTAAGGGAGATGGGGCATGAAGTTATTTCTTGGAGTTGGACACATACCAAGTTTAGCTCAGTTCTGGGCATCTTTGAAATACCTATACAAACTTGTTCCTACCTAGTAACTTGCAACTTTGAATGAAAATGTGCTTGCTTACAGCAACGTGCTATATGTTCTAAATGCCCGAATAGGGAATCTGTGTCAAAACTTTGTTAGGAATTATGTGATCCTTACTAGCTGCTAGTAAGGAAGATGGGGCATGAAGTTATTTCTAGGAGTTGGACACATACCAAGTTTAGCTCAGTTCTGGGCATCTTTGAAATACCTATACCAACTTGTTCCTACATAGTAACTGGCATCTTTGAATGAGAATCTGCTTGCTTGCAGCAACGTGCTATATGTTCTGAATGCCCGAATAGGGAATCTGTGGCAAAACTTTGTTAGGAATTATGTGATCCTTACTAGCTGGAAGTAAGGGAGATGGGGCATGAAGTTATTTCTAGGAGTTGGACACATACCAAGTTTAGCTCAGTTCTGGGCATCTTTGAAATACCTATACAAACTTGTTCCTACCTAGTAACTTGCATCTTTGAATGAGAATGTGCTTGCTTGCAGCAACGTGCTATATGTTCTGAATGCCCGAATAGGGAATCTGTGTCAAAACTTTGTGAGAAATTATGTGATCCTTACTAGCTGGAAGTAAGGGAGATGGGGCATGAAGTTATTTCTAGGAGTTGGACACATACCAAGTTTAGCTCAGTTCTGGGCATCTTTGAAATACCTATACAAACTTGTTCCTACATAGTAACTTGCATCTTTGAATGAGAATGTGCTTGCTTACAGCAACGTGCTATATGTTCTGAATGCCCGAATTGGCAATCTGTGTCAAAACTTTGTTAGGAATTATGTGATCCTTACTAGCTGGAAGTAAGGGAGATGGGGCATGAAGTTATTTCTAGGAGTTGGACACATACCAAGTTTAGCTCAGTTCTGGGCATCTTTGAAATACCTATACAAACTTGTTCCTACCTAGTAACTTGCAACTTTGAATGAGAATGTGCTTGCTTGCAGCAACGTGCTATATGTTCTGAATGCCCGAATAGGGAATCTGTGTCAAAACCTTGTTAGGAATTATGTGATCCTTACTAGCTGGAAGTAAGGGAGATGGAGCATGAAGTTATTTCTTGGAGTTGGACACATACCAAGTTTAGCTCAGTTCTGGGCATCTTTGAAATACCTATACAAACTTGTTCCTACCTAGTAACTTGCATCTTTGAATGAGAATGTGCTTGCTTGCAGCAACGTGCTATATGTTCTGAATGCCCGAATAGGGAATCTGTGTCAAAACTATGTTAGGAATTATGTGATCCTTACTAGCTGGAAGTAAGGGAGATGGGGCATGAAGTTATTTCTAGGAGTTGGACACATACCAAGTTTAGCTCAGTTCTGGGCATCTTTGAAATACCTATACAAACTTGTTCCTACCTAGTAACTTGCATCTTTGAATGAGAATCTGCTTGCTTACAGCAACGTGCTATATGTTCTGAATGCCCGAATAGGGAATCTGTGTCAAAACTTTGTTAGGAATTATGTGATCCTTACTAGCTGGAAGTAAGGGAGATGGGGCATGAAGTTATTTCTAGTAGTTGGACACATACCAAGTTTAGCTCAGTTCTGGGCATCTTTGAAATACCTATACAAACTTGTTCCTACCTAGTAACTTGCAACTTTGAATGAAAATGTGCTTGCTTACAGCAACGTGCTATATGTTCTAAATGCCCGAATAGGGAATCTGTGTCAAAACTTTGTTAGGAATTATGTGATCCTTACTAGCTGCTAGTAAGGAAGATGGGGCATGAAGTTATTTCTAGGAGTTGGACACATACCAAGTTTAGCTCAGTTCTGGGCATCTTTGAAATACCTATACCAACTTGTTCCTACATAGTAACTGGCATCTTTGAATGAGAATCTGCTTGCTTGCAGCAACGTGCTATATGTTCTGAATGCCCGAATAGGGAATCTGTGGCAAAACTTTGTTAGGAATTATGTGATCCTTACTAGCTGGAAGTAAGGGAGATGGGGCATGAAGTTATTTCTAGGAGTTGAACACATACCAAGTTTAGCTCAGTTCTGGGCATCTTTGAAATACCTATACAAACTTGTTCCTACCTAGTAACTTGCATCTTTGAATGAGAATCTGCTTGCTTACAGCAACGTGCTATATGTTCTGAATGCCCGAATTGGGAATCTGTGTCAAAACTTTGTTAGGAATTATGTGATCCTTACTAGCTGGAAGTAAGGGAGATGGGGCATGAAGTTATTTCTAGGAGTTGGACACATACCAAGTTTAGCTCAGTTCTGGGCATCTTTGAAATACCTATACAAGCTTGTTCCTACCTAGTAACTTGCAACTTTGAATGAAAATGTGCTTGCTTACAGCAACGTGCTATATGTTCTGAATGCCCGAATAGGGAAATTGTGTCAAAACTTTGTTAGGAATTATGTGATCCTTACTAGCTGGAAGTAAGGGAGATGGGGCATGAAGTTATTTCTAGGAGTTGGACACATACCAAGTTTAGCTCAGTTCTGGGCATCTTTGAAATACCTATACAAACTTGTTCCTACATAGTAACTTGCAACTTTGAATGAAAATGTGCTTGCTTACAGCAACGTGCTATATGTTCTGAATGCCCGAATTGGGAATCTGTGTCAAAACTTTGTTAGGAATTATGTGATCCTTACTAGCTGGAAGTAAGGGAGATGGGGCATGAAGTTATTTCTAGGAGTTGGACACATACCAAGTTTAGCTCAGTTCTGGGCATCTTTGAAATACCTATACAAACTTGTTCCTACATAGTAACTTGCAACTTTGAATGAGAATGTGCTTGCTTACAGCAACGTGCTATATGTTCTGAACGCCCGAATTGGGAATCTGTGTCAAAACTTTGTTAGGAATTATGTGATCCTTACTAGCTGGAAGTAAGGGAGATGGGGCATGAAGTTATTTCTAGGAGTTGGACACATACCAAGTTTAGCTCAGTTCTGGGCATCTTTGAAATACCTATACAAACTTGTTCCTACATAGTAACTTGCAACTTTGAATGAAAATGTGCTTGCTTTCAGCAACGTGCTATATGTTCTGAATGCCCGAATAGGGAATCTGTGTCAAAACTTTGTTAGGAATTATGTGATCCTTACTAGCTGGAAGTAAGGGAGATGGGGCATGAAGTTATTTCTAGGAGTTGGACACATACCAAGTTTAGCTCAGTTCTGGGCATCTTTGAAATACCTATACAAACTTGTTCCTACATAGTAACTTGCAACTTTGAATGAGAATGTGCTTGCTTGCAGCAACGTGCTATATGTTCTGAATGCCCGAATTGGGAATCTGTGTCAAAACTTTGTTAGGAATTATGTGATCCTTACTAGCTGGAAGTAAGGGAGATGGGGCATGAAGTTATTTCTAGGAGTTGGACACATACCAAGTTTAGCTCAGTTCTGGGCATCTTTGAAATACCTATACAAACTTGTTCCTACATAGTAACTTGCATCTTTGAATGAGAATGTGCTTGCTTGCAGCAACGTGCTATATGTTCTGAATGCCCGAATTGGGAATCTGTGTCAAAACTTTGTTAGGAATTATGTGATCCTTACTAGCTGGAAGTAAGGGAGATGGGGCATGAAGTTATTTCTAGGAGTTGGACACATACCAAGTTTAGCTCAGTTCTGGGCATCTTTGAAATACCTATACAAACTTGTTCCTACATAGTAACTTGCATCTTTGAATGAGAATGTGCTTGCTTGCAGCAACGTGCTATATGTTCTGAATGCCCGAATTGGGAATCTGTGTCAAAACTTTGTTAGGAATTATGTGATCCTTACTAGCTGGAAGTAAGGGAGATGGGGCATGAAGTTATTTCTAGGAGTTGGACACATACCAAGTTTAGCTCAGTTCTGGGCATCTTTGAAATACCTATACAAACTTGTTCCTACATAGTAACTTGCAACTTTGAATGAGAATCTGCTTGCTTACAGCAACGTGCTATATGTTCTGAATGCCCGAATTGGGAATCTGTGTCAAAACTTTGTTAGGAATTATGTGATCCGTACTAGCTGGAAGTAAGGGAGATGGGGCATGAAGTTATTTCTAGGAGTTGGACACATACCAAGTTTAGCTCAGTTCTGGGCATCTTTGAAATACCTATACAAACTTGTTCCTACATAGTAACTTGCAACTTTGAATGAGAATGTGCTTGCTTACAGCAACGTGCTATATGTTCTGAATGCCCGAATTGGGAATCTGTGTCAAAACTTTGTTAGGAATTATGTGATCCGTACTAGCTGGAAGTAAGGGAGATGGGGCATGAAGTTATTTCTAGGAGTTGGACACATACCAAGTTTAGCTCAGTTCTGGGCATCTTTGAAATACCTATACAAACTTGTTCCTACATAGTAACTTGCATCTTTGAATGAGAATGTGCTTGCTTACAGCAACGTGCTATATGTTCTGAATGCCCGAATTGGGAATCTGTGTCAAAACTTTGTTAGGAATTATGTGATCCGTACTAGCTGGAAGTAAGGGAGATGGGGCATGAAGTTATTTCTAGGAGTTGGACACATACCAAGTTTAGCTCAGTTCTGGGCATCTTTGAAATACCTATACAAACTTGTTCCTACATAGTAACTTGCATCTTTGAATGAGAATCTGCTTGCTTACAGCAACGTGCTATATGTTCTGAATGCCCGAATTGGGAATCTGTGTCAAAACTTTGTTAGGAATTATGTGATCCTTACTAGCTGGAAGTAAGGCAGATGGGGCATGAAGTTATTTCTAGGAGTTGGACACATACCAAGTTTAGCTCAGTTCTGGGCATCTTTGAAATACCTATACAAACTTGTTCCTGCATAGTAACTTGCAACTTTGAATGAGAATGTGCTTGCTTACAGCAACGTGCTATATGTTCTGAATGCCTGAATTGGAAATCTGTGTCAAAACTTTGTTAGGAATTATGTGATCCGTACTAGCTGGAAGTAAGGCAGATGGGGCATGAAGTTATTTCTAGGAGTTGGACACATACCAAGTTTAGCTCAGTTCTGGGCATCTTTGAAATACCTATACAAACTTGTTCCTACATAGTAACTTGCATCTTTGAATGAGAATGTGCTTGCTTGCAGCAACGTGCTATATGTTCTGAATGCCTGAATTGGGAATCTGTGTCAAAACTTTGTTAGGAATTATGTGATCCTTACTAGCTGGAAGTAAGGGAGATGGGGCATGAAGTTATTTCTAGGAGTTGGACACATACCAAGTTTAGCTCAGTTCTGGGCATCTTTGAAATACCTATACAAACTTGTTCCTACATAGTAACTTGCAACTTTGAATGAGAATGTGCTTGCTTGCAGCAACGTGCTATATGTTCTGAATGCCCGAATAGGGAATCTGTGTCAAAACTTTGTTAGGAATTATGTGATCCTTACTAGCTGGAAGTAAGGGAGATGGGGCATGAAGTTATTTCTAGGAGTTGGACACATACCAAGTTTAGCTCAGTTCTGGGCATCTTTGAAATACCTATACAAACTTGTTCCTACATAGTAACTTGCATCTTTGAATGAGAATGTGCTTGCTTGCAGCAACGTGCTATATGTTCTGAATGCCCGAATTGGGAATCTGTGTCAAAACTTTGTTAGGAATTATGTGATCCTTACTAGCTGGAAGTAAGGGAGATGGGGCATGAAGTTATTTCTAGGAGTTGGACACATACCAAGTTTAGCTCAGTTCTGGGCATCTTTGAAATACCTATACAAACTTGTTCCTACATAGTAACTTGCATCTTTGAATGAGAACGTGCTTGCTTGCAGCAACGTGCTATATGTTCTGAATGCCCGAATTGGGAATCTGTGTCAAAACTTTGTTAGGAATTATGTGATCCGTACTAGCTGGAAGTAAGGCAGATGGGGCATGAAGTTATTTCTAGGAGTTGGACACATACCAAGTTTAGCTCAGTTCTGGGCATCTTTGAAATACCTATACAAACTTGTTCCTACATAGTAACTTGCAACTTTGAATGAGAATGTGCTTGCTTACAGCAACGTGCTATATGTTCTGAATGCCCGAATTGGGAATCTGTGTCAAAACTTTGTTAGGAATTATGTGATCCGTACTAGCTGGAAGTAAGGGAGATGGGGCATGAAGTTATTTCTAGGAGTTGGACACATACCAAGTTTAGCTCAGTTCTGGGCATCTTTGAAATACCTATACAAACTTGTTCCTACATAGTAACTTGCAACTTTGAATGAGAATGTGCTTGCTTACAGCAACGTGCTATATGTTCTGAATGCCCGAATTGGGAATCTGTGTCAAAACTTTGTTAGGAATTATGTGATCCGTACTAGCTGGAAGTAAGGCAGATGGGGCATGAAGTTATTTCTAGGAGTTGGACACATACCAAGTTTAGCTCAGTTCTGGGCATCTTTGAAATACCTATACAAACTTGTTCCTACATAGTAACTTGCATCTTTGAATGAGAATGTGCTTGCTTGCAGCAACGTGCTATATGTTCTGAATGCCCGAATTGGGAATCTGTGTCAAAACTTTGTTAGGAATTATGTGATCCTTACTAGCTGGAAGTAAGGGAGATGGGGCATGAAGTTATTTCTAGGAGTTGGACACATACCAAGTTTAGCTCAGTTCTGGGCATCTTTGAAATACCTATACAAACTTGTTCCTACATAGTAACTTGAATCTTTGAATGAGAATCTGCTTGCTTACAGCAACGTGCTATATGTTCTGAATGCCCGAATTGGCAATCTGTGTCAAAACTTTGTTAGGAATTATGTGATCCTTACTAGCTGGAAGTAAGTGAGATGGGGCATGAAGTTATTTCTAGGAGTTGGACACATACCAAGTTTAGCTCAGTTCTGGGCATCTTTGAAATACCTATACAAACTTGTTCCTACATAGTAACTTGCATCATTGAATGAGAATCTGCTTGCTTACAGCAACGTGCTATATGTTCTGAATGCCCGAATTGGGAATCTGTGTCAAAACTTTGTTAGGAATTATGTGATCCTTACTAGCTGGAAGTAAGGGAGATGGGGCATGAAGTTATTTCTAGGAGTTGGACACATACCAAGTTTAGCTCAGTTCTGGGCATCTTTGAAATACCTATACAAACTTGTTCCTACATAGTAACTTGCATCTTTGAATGAGAATGTGCTTGCTTTCAGCAACGTGCTTATGTTCTGAATGCCCGAATTGGGAATCTGTGTCAAAACTTTGTTAGGAATTATGTGATCCTTACTAGCTGGAATTAAGGGAGATGGGGCATGAAGTTATTTCTAGGAGTTGGACACATACCAAGTTTAGCTCAGTTCTGGGCATCTTTGAAATACCTATACAAACTTGTTCCTACATAGTAACTTGAATCTTTGAATGAGAATGTGCTTGCTTACAGCAACGTGCTATATGTTCTGAATGCCCGAATTGGCAATCTGTGTCAAAACTTTGTTAGGAATTATGTGATCCTTACTAGCTGGAAGTAAGGGAGATGGGGCATGAAGTTATTTCTAGGAGTTGGACACATACCAAGTTTAGCTCAGTTCTGGGCATCTTTGAAATACCTATACAAACTTGTTCCTACCTAGTAACTTGCAACTTTGAATGAGAATGTGCTTGCTTACAGCAACGTGCTATATGTTCTGAATGCCCGAATTGGGAATCTGTGTCAAAACTTTGTTAGGAATTATGTGATCCTTACTAGCTGGAAGTAAGGGAGATGGGGCATGAAGTTATTCCTAGGAGTTGGACACATACCAAGTTTAGCTCAGTTCTGGGCATCTTTGAAATACCTATACAAACTTGTTCCTACATAGTAACATGCAACTTTGAATGAGAATGTGCTTGCTTACAGCAACGTGCTATATGTTCTGAATGCCCGAATTGGGAATCTGTGTCAAAACTTTGTTAGGAATTATGTGATCCTTACTAGCTGGAAGTAAGGCAGATGGGGCATGAAGTTATTTCTAGGAGTTGGACACATACCAAGTTTAGCTCAGTTCTGGGCATCTTTGAAATACCTATACAAACTTGTTCCTACATAGTAACTTGCATCTTTGAATGAGAATGTGCTTGCTTGCAGCAACGTGCTATATGTTCTGAATGCCCGAATTGGGAATCTGTGTCAAAACTTTGTTAGGAATTATGTGATCCTTACTAGCTGGAAGTAAGGGAGATGGGGCATGAAGTTATTTCTAGGAGTTGGACACATACCAAGTTTAGCTCAGTTCTGGGCATCTTTGAAATACCTATACAAACTTGTTCCTACATAGTAACTTGCATCTTTGAATGAGAACGTGCTTGCTTGCAGCAACGTGCTATATGTTCTGAATGCCCGAATTGGGAATCTGTGTCAAAACTTTGTTAGGAATTATGTGATCCGTACTAGCTGGAAGTAAGGCAGATGGGGCATGAAGTTATTTCTAGGAGTTGGACACATACCAAGTTTAGCTCAGTTCTGGGCATCTTTGAAATACCTATACAAACTTGTTCCTACATAGTAACTTGCAACTTTGAATGAGAATGTGCTTGCTTACAGCAACGTGCTATATGTTCTGAATGCCCGAATTGGGAATCTGTGTCAAAACTTTGTTAGGAATTATGTGATCCGTACTAGCTGGAAGTAAGGGAGATGGGGCATGAAGTTATTTCTAGGAGTTGGACACATACCAAGTTTAGCTCAGTTCTGGGCATCTTTGAAATACCTATACAAACTTGTTCCTACATAGTAACTTGCAACTTTGAATGAGAATGTGCTTGCTTACAGCAACGTGCTATATGTTCTGAATGCCCGAATTGGGAATCTGTGTCAAAACTTTGTTAGGAATTATGTGATCCGTACTAGCTGGAAGTAAGGCAGATGGGGCATGAAGTTATTTCTAGGAGTTGGACACATACCAAGTTTAGCTCAGTTCTGGGCATCTTTGAAATACCTATACAAACTTGTTCCTACATAGTAACTTGCATCTTTGAATGAGAATGTGCTTGCTTGCAGCAACGTGCTATATGTTCTGAATGCCCGAATTGGGAATCTGTGTCAAAACTTTGTTAGGAATTATGTGATCCTTACTAGCTGGAAGTAAGGGAGATGGGGCATGAAGTTATTTCTAGGAGTTGGACACATACCAAGTTTAGCTCAGTTCTGGGCATCTTTGAAATACCTATACAAACTTGTTCCTACATAGTAACTTGAATCTTTGAATGAGAATCTGCTTGCTTACAGCAACGTGCTATATGTTCTGAATGCCCGAATTGGCAATCTGTGTCAAAACTTTGTTAGGAATTATGTGATCCTTACTAGCTGGAAGTAAGTGAGATGGGGCATGAAGTTATTTCTAGGAGTTGGACACATACCAAGTTTAGCTCAGTTCTGGGCATCTTTGAAATACCTATACAAACTTGTTCCTACATAGTAACTTGCATCATTGAATGAGAATCTGCTTGCTTACAGCAACGTGCTATATGTTCTGAATGCCCGAATTGGGAATCTGTGTCAAAACTTTGTTAGTAATTATGTGATCCTTACTAGCTGGAAGTAAGGGAGATGGGGCATGAAGTTATTTCTAGGAGTTGGACACATACCAAGTTTAGCTCAGTTCTGGGCATCTTTGAAATACCTATACAAACTTGTTCCTACATAGTAACTTGCATCTTTGAATGAGAATGTGCTTGCTTTCAGCAACGTGCTTATGTTCTGAATGCCCGAATTGGGAATCTGTGTCAAAACTTTGTTAGGAATTATGTGATCCTTACTAGCTGGAAGTAAGGGAGATGGGGCATGAAGTTATTTCTAGGAGTTGGACACATACCAAGTTTAGCTCAGTTGTGGGCATCTTTGAAATACCTATACAAACTTGTTCCTACATAGTAACTTGAATCTTTGAATGAGAATGTGCTTGCTTACAGCAACGTGCTATATGTTCTGAATGCCCGAATTGGCAATCTGTGTCAAAACTTTGTTAGGAATTATGTGATCCTTACTAGCTGGAAGTAAGGGAGATGGGGCATGAAGTTATTTCTAGGAGTTGGACACATACCAAGTTTAGCTCAGTTCTGGGCATCTTTGAAATACCTATACAAACTTGTTCCTACCTAGTAACTTGCAACTTTGAATGAGAATGTGCTTGCTTACAGCAACGTGCTATATGTTCTGAATGCCCGAATTGGGAATCTGTGTCAAAACTTTGTTAGGAATTATGTGATCCTTACTAGCTGGAAGTAAGGGAGATGGGGCATGAAGTTATTCCTAGGAGTTGGACACATACCAAGTTTAGCTCAGTTCTGGGCATCTTTGAAATACCTATACAAACTTGTTCCTACATAGTAACATGCAACTTTGAATGAGAATGTGCTTGCTTACAGCAACGTGCTATATGTTCTGAATGCCCGAATTGGGAATCTGTGTCAAAACTTTGTTAGGAATTATGTGATCCTTACTAGCTGGAAGTAAGGCAGATGGGGCATGAAGTTATTTCTAGGAGTTGGACACATACCAAGTTTAGCTCAGTTCTGGGCATCTTTGAAATACCTATACAAACTTGTTCCTACATAGTAACTTGAATCTTTGAATGAGAATCTGCTTGCTTACAGCAACGTGCTATATGTTCTGAATGCCCGAATTGGCAATCTGTGTCAAAACTTTGTTAGGAATTATGTGATCCTTACTAGCTGGAAGTAAGGGAGATGGGGCATGAAGTTATTTCTAGGAGTTGGACACATACCAAGTTTAGCTCAGTTCTGGGCATCTTTGAAATACCTATACAAACTTGTTCCTGCATAGTAACTTGCATCTTTGAATGAGAATGTGCTTGCTTACAGCAACGTGCTATATGTTCTGAATGCCCGAATTGGGAATCTGTGTCAAAACTTTGTTAGGAATTATGTGATCCGTACTAGCTGGAAGTAAGGCAGATGGGGCATGAAGTTATTTCTAGGAGTTGGACACATACCAAGTTTAGCTCAGTTCTGGGCATCTTTGAAATACCTATACAAACTTGTTCCTACATAGTAACTTGCAACTTTGAATGAGAATGTGCTTGCTTACAGCAACGTGCTATATGTTCTGAATGCCCGAATTGGGAATCTGTGTCAAAACTTTGTTAGGAATTATGTGATCCGTACTAGCTGGAAGTAAGGCAGATGGGGCATTCAGTTATTTCTAGGAGTTGGACACATACCAAGTTTAGCTCAGTTCTGGGCATCTTTGAAATACCTATACAAACTTGTTCCTACATAGTAACTTGCATCTTTGAATGAGAATGTGCTTGCTTGCAGCAACGTGCTATATGTTCTGAATGCCCGAATTGGGAATCTGTGTCAAAACTTTGTTAGGAATTATGTGATCCGTACTAGCTGGAAGTAAGGCAGATGGGGCATGAAGTTATTTCTAGAAGTTGGACACATACCAAGTTTAGCTCAGTTCTGGGCATCTTTGAAATACCTATACAAACTTGTTCCTACATAGTAACTTGCATCTTTGAATGAGAATGTGCTTGCTTGCAGCAACGTGCTATATGTTCTGAATGCCCGAATTGGGAATCTGTGTCAAAACTTTGTTAGGAATTATGTGATCCTTACTAGCTGGAAGTAAGGGAGATGGGGCATGAAGTTATTTCTAGGAGTTGGACACATACCAAGTTTAGCTCAGTTCTGGGCATCTTTGAAATACCTATACAAACTTGTTCCTACATAGTAACTTGAATCTTTGAATGAGAATCTGCTTGCTTACAGCAACGTGCTATATGTTCTGAATGCCCGAATTGGCAATCTGTGTCAAAACTTTGTTAGGAATTATGTGATCCTTACTAGCTGGAAGTAAGGGAGATGGGGCATGAAGTTATTTCTAGGAGTTGGACACATACCAAGTTTAGCTCAGTTCTGGGCATCTTTGAAATACCTATACAAACTTGTTCCTACCTAGTAACTTGCAACTTTGAATGAGAATGTGCTTGCTTACAGCAACGTGCTATATGTTCTGAATGCCCGAATTGGGAATCTGTGTCAAAACTTTGTTAGGAATTATGTGATCCTTACTAGCTGGAAGTAAGGGAGATGGGGCATGAAGTTATTCCTAGGAGTTGGACACATACCAAGTTTAGCTCAGTTCTGGGCATCTTTGAAATACCTATACAAACTTGTTCCTACATAGTAACTTGAATCTTTGAATGAGAATCTGCTTGCTTACAGCAACGTGCTATATGTTCTGAATGCCCGAATTGGCAATCTGTGTCAAAACTTTGTTAGGAATTATGTGATCCTTACTAGCTGGAAGTAAGGCAGATGGGGCATGAAGTTATTTCTAGGAGTTGGACACATACCAAGTTTAGCTCAGTTCTGGGCATCTTTGAAATACCTATACAAACTTGTTCCTGCATAGTAACTTGCAACTTTGAATGAGAATGTGCTTGCTTACAGCAACGTGCTATATGTTCTGAATGCCCGAATTGGGAATCTGTGTCAAAACTTTGTTAGGAATTATGTGATCCCTACTAGCTGGAAGTAAGGGAGATGGGGCATGAAGTTATTTCTAGGAGTTGGACACATATCAAGTTTAGCTCAGTTCTGGGCATCTTTGAAATACCTATACAAACTTGTTCCTACATAGTAACTTGCAACTTTGAATGAGAATGTGCTTGCTTACAGCAACGTGCTATATGTTCTGAATGCCCGAATTGGGAATCTGTGTCAAAACTTTGTTAGGAATTATGTGATCCGTACTAGCTGGAAGTAAGGGAGATGGGGCATTCAGTTATTTCTAGGAGTTGGACACATACCAAGTTTAGCTCAGTTCTGGGCATCTTTGAAATACCTATACAAACTTGTTCCTACATAGTAACTTGCATCTTTGAATGAAAATGTGCTTGCTTACAGCAACGTGCTATATGTTCTGAATGCCCGAATTGGGAATCTGTGTCAAAACTTTGTTAGGAATTATGTGATCCGTACTAGCTGGAAGTAAGGCAGATGGGGCATGAAGTTATTTCTAGGAGTTGGACACATACCAAGTTTAGCTCAGTTCTGGGCATTTTTGAAATACCTATACAAACTTGTTCCTACATAGTAACTTGCAACTTTGAATGAGAATGTGCTTGCTTACAGCAACGTGCTATATGTTCTGAATGCCCGAATTGGGAATCTGTGTCAAAACTTTGTTAGGAATTATGTGATCCGTACTAGCTGGTAGTAAGGGATATGGGGCATGAAGTTATTTCTTGGAGTTGGAGACATACGAAGTTTAGCTCAGTTCTGGGCATCTTTGAAATACCTATACAAACTTGTTCCTACATAGTAACTTGCATCTTTGAATGGGAATCTGCTTGCTTACAGCAACGTGCTATATGTTCTGAATGCCCGAATTGGGAATCTGTGTCAAAACTTTGTTAGGAATTATGTGATCCTTACTAGCTGGAAGTAAGGGAGATGGGGCATGAAGTTATTTCTAGGAGTTGGACACATACCAAGTTTAGCTCAGTTCTGGGCATCTTTGAAATACCTATACAAACTTGTTCCTACATAGTAACTTGCAACTTTGAATAGGAATGTGCTTGCTTACAGCAACGTGCTATATGTTCTGAATGCCCGAATTGGGAATCTGTGTCAAAACTTTGTTAGGAATTATGTGATCCTTACTAGCTGGAAGTAAGGGAGATGGGGCATGAAGTTATTTCTAGGAGTTGGACACATAGCAAGTTTAGCTCTGTTCTGGGCATCTTTGAAATACCTATACAAACTTGTTCCTACATAGTAACTTGCATCTTTGAATGAGAATGTGCTTGCTTACAGCAACGTGCTATATGTTCTGAATGCCCGAATTGGCAATCTGTGTCAAAACTTTGTTAGGAATTATGTGATACTTACTAGCTGGAAGTAAGGGAGATGGGGCATGAAGTTATTTCTAGGAGTTGGACACATACCAAGTTTAGCTCAGTTCTGGGCATCTTTGAAATACCTATACAAACTTGTTCCTACATAGTAACTTGCAACTTTGAATGAGAATGTGCTTGCTTACAGCAACGTGCCATATGTTCTGAATGCCCGAATTGGGAATCTGTGTCAAAACTTTGTTAGGAATTATGTGATCCTTACTAGCTGGAAGTAAGGGAGATGGGCATGAAGTTATTTCTAGGAGTTGGACACATAGCAAGTTTAGCTCAGTTCTGGGCATCTTTGAAATACCTATACAAACTTGTTCCTACATAGTAACTTGCATCTTTGAATGAGAATGTGCTTGCTTACAGCAACGTGCTATATGTTCTGAATGCCCGAATTGGCAATCTGTGTCAAAACTTTGTTAGGAATTATGTGATCCTTACTAGCTGGAAGTAAGGGAGATGGGGCATGAAGTTATTTCTAGGAGTTGGACACATACCAAGTTTAGCTCAGTTCTGGGCATCTTTGAAATACCTATACAAACTTGTTCCTACATAGTAACTTGCATCTTTGAATGAGAATGTGCTTGCTTACAGCAACGTGCTATATGTTCTGAATGCCCGAATTGGGAATCTGCGTCAAAACTGTTAGGAATTATGTGATCCTTACTAGCTGGAAGTAAGGGAGATGGGGCATGAAGTTATTTCTAGGAGTTGGACACATACCAAGTTTAGCTCAGTTCTGGGCATCTTTGAAATACCTATACAAACTTGTTCCTACATAGAAACTTGCAACTTTGAATGAAAATGTGATTGCTTACAGCAACGTGCTATATGTTCTGAATGCCCGAATTGGGAATCTGTGTCAAAACTTTGTTAGGAATTATGTGATCCTTACTAGCTGGAAGTAAGGGAGATGGGGCATGAAGTTATTTCTAGGAGTTGGACACATACCAAGTTTAGCTCAGTTCTGGGCATCTTTGAAATACCTATACAAACTTGTTCCTACATAGTAACTTGCAACTTTGAATGAAAATGTGCTTGCTTACAGCAACGTGCTATATGTTCTGAATGCCCGAATTGGGAATCTGTGTCAAAACTTTGTTAGGAATTATGTGATCCTTACTAGCTGGAAGTAAGGGAGATGGGGCATGAAGTTATTTCTAGGAGTTGGACACATACCAAGTTTAGCTCAGTTCTGGGCATCTTTGAAATACCTATACAAACTTGTTCCTACATAGTAACTTGCAACTTTGAATGAGAATGTGCTTGCTTGCAGCAACGTGCTATATGTTCTGAATGCCCGAATTGGGAATCTGTGTCAAAACTTTGTTAGGAATTATGTGATCCTTACTAGCTGGAAGTAAGGGAGATGGGGCATGAAGTTATTTCTAGGAGTTGGACACATACCAAGTTTAGCTCAGTTCTGGGCATCTTTGAAATACCTATACAAACTTGTTCCTACATAGTAACTTGCAACTTTGAATGAGAATGTGCTTGCTTACAGCAACGTGCTATATGTTCTGAATGCCCGAATTGGGAATCTGTGTCAAAACTTTGTTACGAATTATGTGATCCTTACTAGCTGGAAGTAAGGGAGATGGGGCATGAAGTTATTTCTAGGAGTTGGACACATACCAAGTTTAGCTCAGTTCTGGGCATCTTTGAAATACCTATACAAACTTGTTCCTACATAGTAACTTGCAACTTTGAATGAGAATCTGCTTGCTTACAGCAACGTGCTATATGTTCTGAATGCCCGAATTGGGAATCTGTGTCAAAACTTTGTTAGGAATTATGTGATCCGTACTAGCTGGAAGTAAGGGAGATGGGGCATGAAGTTATTTCTAGGAGTTGGACACATACCAAGTTTAGCTCAGTTCTGGGCATCTTTGAAATACCTATACAAACTTGTTCCTACATAGTAACTTGCAACTTTGAATGAGAATGTGCTTGCTTACAGCAACGTGCTATATGTTCTGAATGCCCGAATTGGGAATCTGTGTCAAAACTTTGTTAGGAATTATGTGATCCGTACTAGCTGGAAGTAAGGGAGATGGGGCATGAAGTTATTTCTAGGAGTTGGACACATAGCAAGTTTAGCTCTGTTCTGGGCATCTTTGAAATACCTATACAAACTTGTTCCTACATAGTAACTTGCATCTTTGAATGAGAATGTGCTTGCTTACAGCAACGTGCTATATGTTCTGAATGCCCGAATTGGCAATCTGTGTCAAAACTTTGTTAGGAATTATGTGATCCTTACTAGCTGGAAGTAAGGGAGATGGGGCATGAAGTTATTTCTAGGAGTTGGACACATACCAAGTTTAGCTCAGTTCTGGGCATCTTTGAAATACCTATACAAACTTGTTCCTACATAGTAACTTGCAACTTTGAATGAGAATGTGCTTGCTTACAGCAACGTGTCATATGTTCTGAATGCCCGAATTGGGAATCTGTGTCAAAACTTTGTTAGGAATTATGTGATCCTTACTAGCTGGAAGTAAGGGAGATGGGGCATGAAGTTATTTCTAGGAGTTGGACACATAGCAAGTTTAGCTCAGTTCTGGGCATCTTTGAAATACCTATACAAACTTGTTCCTACATAGTAACTTGCATCTTTGAATGAGAATGTGCTTGCTTACAGCAACGTGCTATATGTTCTGAATGCCCGAATTGGCAATCTGTGTCAAAACTTTGTTAGGAATTATGTGATCCTTACTAGCTGGAAGTAAGGGAGATGGGGCATGAAGTTATTTCTAGGAGTTGGACACATACCAAGTTTAGCTCAGTTCTGGGCATCTTTGAAATACCTATACAAACTTGTTCCTACATAGTAACTTGCATCTTTGAATGAGAATGTGCTTGCTTACAGCAACGTGCTATATGTTCTGAATGCCCGAATTGGGAATCTGCGTCAAAACTGTTAGGAATTATGTGATCCTTACTAGCTGGAAGTAAGGGAGATGGGGCATGATGTTATTTCTAGGAGTTGGACACATACCAAGTTTAGCTCAGTTCTGGGCATCTTTGAAATACCTATACAAACTTGTTCCTACATAGTAACTTGCAACTTTGAATGAAAATGTGATTGCTTACAGCAACGTGCTATATGTTCTAAATGCCCGAATAGGGAATCTGTGTCAAAACTTTGTTAGGAATTATGTGATCCTTACTAGCTGCTAGTAAGGAAGATGGGGCATGAAGTTATTTCTAGGAGTTGGACACATACCAAGTTTAGCTCAGTTCTGGGCATCTTTGAAATACCTATACCAACTTGTTCCTACATAGTAACTGGCATCTTTGAATGAGAATCTGCTTGCTTGCAGCAACGTGCTATATGTTCTGAATGCCCGAATAGGGAATCTGTGGCAAAACTTTGTTAGGAATTATGTGATCCTTACTAGCTGGAAGTAAGGGAGATGGGGCATGAAGTTATTTCTAGGAGTTGAACACATACCAAGTTTAGCTCAGTTCTGGGCATCTTTGAAATACCTATACAAACTTGTTCCTACCTAGTAACTTGCATCTTTGAATGAGAATCTGCTTGCTTACAGCAACGTGCTATATGTTCTGAATGCCCGAATTGGGAATCTGTGTCAAAACTTTGTTAGGAATTATGTGATCCTTACTAGCTGGAAGTAAGGGAGATGGGGCATGAAGTTATTTCTAGGAGTTGGACACATACCAAGTTTAGCTCAGTTCTGGGCATCTTTGAAATACCTATACAAGCTTGTTCCTACCTAGTAACTTGCAACTTTGAATGAAAATGTGCTTGCTTACAGCAACGTGCTATATGTTCTGAATGCCCGAATAGGGAAATTGTGTCAAAACTTTGTTAGGAATTATGTGATCCTTACTAGCTGGAAGTAAGGGAGATGGGGCATGAAGTTATTTCTAGGAGTTGGACACATACCAAGTTTAGCTCAGTTCTGGGCATCTTTGAAATACCTATACAAACTTGTTCCTACATAGTAACTTGCAACTTTGAATGAAAATGTGCTTGCTTACAGCAACGTGCTATATGTTCTGAATGCCCGAATTGGGAATCTGTGTCAAAACTTTGTTAGGAATTATGTGATCCTTACTAGCTGGAAGTAAGGGAGATGGGGCATGAAGTTATTTCTAGGAGTTGGACACATACCAAGTTTAGCTCAGTTCTGGGCATCTTTGAAATACCTATACAAACTTGTTCCTACATAGTAACTTGCAACTTTGAATGAGAATGTGCTTGCTTACAGCAACGTGCTATATGTTCTGAATGCCCGAATTGGGAATCTGTGTCAAAACTTTGTTAGGAATTATGTGATCCTTACTAGCTGGAAGTAAGGGAGATGGGGCATGAAGTTATTTCTATGAGTTGGACACATACCAAGTTTAGCTCAGTTCTGGGCATCTTTGAAATACCTATACAAACTTGTTCCTACATAGTAACTTGCAACTTTGAATGAAAATGTGCTTGCTTTCAGCAACGTGCTATATGTTCTGAATGCCCGAATAGGGAATCTGTGTCAAAACTTTGTTAGGAATTATGTGATCCTTACTAGCTGGAAGTAAGGGAGATGGGGCATGAAGTTATTTCTAGGAGTTGGACACATACCAAGTTTAGCTCAGTTCTGGGCATCTTTGAAATACCTATACAAACTTGTTCCTACATAGTAACTTGCAACTTTGAATGAGAATGTGCTTGCTTGCAGCAACGTGCTATATGTTCTGAATGCCCGAATAGGGAATCTGTGTCAAAACTTTGTTAGGAATTATGTGATCCTTACTAGCTGGAAGTAAGGGAGATGGGGCATGAAGTTATTTCTAGGAGTTGGACACATACCAAGTTTAGCTCAGTTCTGGGCATCTTTGAAATACCTATACAAACTTGTTCCTACATAGTAACTTGCATCTTTGAATGAGAATGTGCTTGCTTGCAGCAACGTGCTATATGTTCTGAATGCCCGAATTGGGAATGTGTGTCAAAACTTTGTTAGGAATTATGTGATCCTTACTAGCTGGAAGTAAGGGAGATGGGGCATGAAGTTATTTCTAGGAGTTGGACACATACCAAGTTTAGCTCAGTTCTGGGCATCTTTGAAATACCTATACAAACTTTTTCCTACATAGTAACTTGCATCTTTGAATGAGAATGTGCTTGCTTGCAGCAACGTGCTATATGTTCTGAATGCCCGAATTGGGAATCTGTGTCAAAACTTTGTTAGGAATTATGTGATCCTTACTAGCTGGAAGTAAGGGAGATGGGGCATGAAGTTATTTCTAGGAGTTGGACACATACCAAGTTTAGCTCAGTTCTGGGCATCTTTGAAATACCTATACAAACTTGTTCCTACATAGTAACTTGCAACTTTGAATGAGAATCTGCTTGCTTACAGCAACGTGCTATATGTTCTGAATGCCCGAATTGGGAATCTGTGTCAAAACTTTGTTAGGAATTATGTGATCCGTACTAGCTGGAAGTAAGGGAGATGGGGCATGAAGTTATTTCTAGGAGTTGGACACATACCAAGTTTAGCTCAGTTCTGGGCATCTTTGAAATACCTATACAAACTTGTTCCTACATAGTAACTTGCAACTTTGAATGAGAATGTGCTTGCTTACAGCAACGTGCTATATGTTCTGAATGCCCGAATTGGGAATCTGTGTCAAAACTTTGTTAGGAATTATGTGATCCGTACTAGCTGGAAGTAAGGGAGATGGGGCATGAAGTTATTTCTAGGAGTTGGACACATACCAAGTTTAGCTCAGTTCTGGGCATCTTTGAAATACCTATACAAACTTGTTCCTACATAGTAACTTGCATCTTTGAATGAGAATGTGCTTGCTTACAGCAACGTGCTATATGTTCTGAATGCCCGAATAGGGAATCTGTGTCAAAACTTTGTTAGGAATTATGTGATCCGTACTAGCTGGAAGTAAGGGAGATGGGGCATGAAGTTATTTCTAGGAGTTGGACACATACCAAGTTTAGCTCAGTTCTGGGCATCTTTGAAATACCTATACAAACTTGTTCCTACATAGTAACTTGCATCTTTGAATGAGAATCTGCTTGCTTACAGCAACGTGCTATATGTTCTGAATGCCCGAATTGGGAATCTGTGTCAAAACTTTGTTAGGAATTATGTGATCCTTACTAGCTGGAAGTAAGGCAGATGGGGCATGAAGTTATTTCTAGGAGTTGGACACATACCAAGTTTAGCTCAGTTCTGGGCATCTTTGAAATACCTATACAAACTTGTTCCTGCATAGTAACTTGCAACTTTGAATGAGAATGTGCTTGCTTACAGCAACGTGCTATATGTTCTGAATGCCTGAATTGGAAATCTGTGTCAAAACTTTGTTAGGAATTATGTGATCCGTACTAGCTGGAAGTAAGGCAGATGGGGCATGAAGTTATTTCTAGGAGTTGGACACATACCAAGTTTAGCTCAGTTCTGGGCATCTTTGAAATACCTATACAAACTTGTTCCTACATAGTAACTTGCATCTTTGAATGAGAATGTGCTTGCTTGCAGCAACGTGCTATATGTTCTGAATGCCTGAATTGGGAATCTGTGTCAAAACTTTGTTAGGAATTATGTGATCCTTACTAGCTGGAAGTAAGGGAGATGGGGCATGAAGTTATTTCTAGGAGTTGGACACATACCAAGTTTAGCTCAGTTCTGGGCATCTTTGAAATACCTATACAAACTTGTTCCTACATAGTAACTTGCAACTTTGAATGAGAATGTGCTTGCTTGCAGCAACGTGCTATATGTTCTGAATGCCCGAATAGGGAATCTGTGTCAAAACTTTGTTAGGAATTATGTGATCCTTACTAGCTGGAAGTAAGGGAGATGGGGCATGAAGTTATTTCTAGGAGTTGGACACATACCAAGTTTAGCTCAGTTCTGGGCATCTTTGAAATACCTATACAAACTTGTTCCTACATAGTAACTTGCATCTTTGAATGAGAACGTGCTTGCTTGCAGCAACGTGCTATATGTTCTGAATGCCCGAATTGGGAATCTGTGTCAAAACTTTGTTAGGAATTATGTGATCCTTACTAGCTGGAAGTAAGGGAGATGGGGCATGAAGTTATTTCTAGGAGTTGGACACATACCAAGTTTAGCTCAGTTCTGGGCATCTTTGAAATACCTATACAAACTTGTTCCTACATAGTAACTTGCATCTTTGAATGAGAACGTGCTTGCTTGCAGCAACGTGCTATATGTTCTGAATGCCCGAATTGGGAATCTGTGTCAAAACTTTGTTAGGAATTATGTGATCCGTACTAGCTGGAAGTAAGGCAGATGGGGCATGAAGTTATTTCTAGGAGTTGGACACATACCAAGTTTAGCTCAGTTCTGGGCATCTTTGAAATACCTATACAAACTTGTTCCTACATAGTAACTTGCAACTTTGAATGAGAATGTGCTTGCTTACAGCAACGTGCTATATGTTCTGAATGCCCGAATTGGGAATCTGTGTCAAAACTTTGTTAGGAATTATGTGATCCGTACTAGCTGGAAGTAAGGGAGATGGGGCATGAAGTTATTTCTAGGAGTTGGACACATACCAAGTTTAGCTCAGTTCTGGGCATCTTTGAAATACCTATACAAACTTGTTCCTACATAGTAACTTGCAACTTTGAATGAGAATGTGCTTGCTTACAGCAACGTGCTATATGTTCTGAATGCCCGAATTGGGAATCTGTGTCAAAACTTTGTTAGGAATTATGTGATCCGTACTAGCTGGAAGTAAGGCAGATGGGGCATGAAGTTATTTCTAGGAGTTGGACACATACCAAGTTTAGCTCAGTTCTGGGCATCTTTGAAATACCTATACAAACTTGTTCCTACATAGTAACTTGCATCTTTGAATGAGAATGTGCTTGCTTGCAGCAACGTGCTATATGTTCTGAATGCCCGAATTGGGAATCTGTGTCAAAACTTTGTTAGGAATTATGTGATCCTTACTAGCTGGAAGTAAGGGAGATGGGGCATGAAGTTATTTCTAGGAGTTGGACACATACCAAGTTTAGCTCAGTTCTGGGCATCTTTGAAATACCTATACAAACTTGTTCCTACATAGTAACTTGAATCTTTGAATGAGAATCTGCTTGCTTACAGCAACGTGCTATATGTTCTGAATGCCCGAATTGGCAATCTGTGTCAAAACTTTGTTAGGAATTATGTGATCCTTACTAGCTGGAAGTAAGTGAGATGGGGCATGAAGTTATTTCTAGGAGTTGGACACATACCAAGTTTAGCTCAGTTCTGGGCATCTTTGAAATACCTATACAAACTTGTTCCTACATAGTAACTTGCATCATTGAATGAGAATCTGCTTGCTTACAGCAACGTGCTATATGTTCTGAATGCCCGAATTGGGAATCTGTGTCAAAACTTTGTTAGGAATTATGTGATCCTTACTAGCTGGAAGTAAGGGAGATGGGGCATGAAGTTATTTCTAGGAGTTGGACACATACCAAGTTTAGCTCAGTTCTGGGCATCTTTGAAATACCTATACAAACTTGTTCCTACATAGTAACTTGCATCTTTGAATGAGAATGTGCTTGCTTTCAGCAACGTGCTTATGTTCTGAATGCCCGAATTGGGAATCTGTGTCAAAACTTTGTTAGGAATTATGTGATCCTTACTAGCTGGAAGTAAGGGAGATGGGGCATGAAGTTATTTCTAGGAGTTGGACACATACCAAGTTTAGCTCAGTTGTGGGCATCTTTGAAATACCTATACAAACTTGTTCCTACATAGTAACTTGAATCTTTGAATGAGAATCTGCTTGCTTACAGCAACGTGCTATATGTTCTGAATGCCCGAATTGGCAATCTGTGTCAAAACTTTGTTAGGAATTATGTGATCCTTACTAGCTGGAAGTAAGGGAGATGGGGCATGAAGTTATTTCTAGGAGTTGGACACATACCAAGTTTAGCTCAGTTCTGGGCATCTTTGAAATACCTATACAAACTTGTTCCTACCTAGTAACTTGCAACTTTGAATGAGATTGTGCTTGCTTACAGCAACATGCTATATGTTCTGAATGCCCGAATTGGGAATCTGTGTCAAAACTTTGTTAGGAATTATGTGATCCTTACTAGCTGGAAGTAAGGGAGATGGGGCATGAAGTTATTCCTAGGAGTTGGACACATACCAAGTTTAGCTCAGTTCTGGGCATCTTTGAAATACCTATACAAACTTGTTCCTACATAGTAACATGCAACTTTGAATGAGAATGTGCTTGCTTACAGCAACGTGCTATATGTTCTGAATGCCCGAATTGGGAATCTGTGTCAAAACTTTGTTAGGAATTATGTGATCCTTACTAGCTGGAAGTAAGGCAGATGGGGCATGAAGTTATTTCTAGGAGTTGGACACATACCAAGTTTAGCTCAGTTCTGGGCATCTTTGAAATACCTATACAAACTTGTTCCTACATAGTAACTTGAATCTTTGAATGAGAATCTGCTTGCTTACAGCAACGTGCTATATGTTCTGAATGCCCGAATTGGCAATCTGTGTCAAAACTTTGTTAGGAATTATGTGATCCTTACTAGCTGGAAGTAAGGGAGATGGGGCATGAAGTTATTTCTAGGAGTTGGACACATACCAAGTTTAGCTCAGTTCTGGGCATCTTTGAAATACCTATACAAACTTGTTCCTGCATAGTAACTTGCATCTTTGAATGAGAATGTGCTTGCTTACAGCAACGTGCTATATGTTCTGAATGCCCGAATTGGGAATCTGTGTCAAAACTTTGTTAGGAATTATGTGATCCGTACTAGCTGGAAGTAAGGCAGATGGGGCATTCAGTTATTTCTAGGAGTTGGACACATACCAAGTTTAGCTCAGTTCTGGGCATCTTTGAAATACCTATACAAACTTGTTCCTACATAGTAACTTGCATCTTTGAATGAGAATGTGCTTGCTTGCAGCAACGTGCTATATGTTCTGAATGCCCGAATTGGGAATCTGTGTCAAAACTTTGTTAGGAATTATGTGATCCGTACTAGCTGGAAGTAAGGCAGATGGGGCATGAAGTTATTTCTAGAAGTTGGACACATACCAAGTTTAGCTCAGTTCTGGGCATCTTTGAAATACCTATACAAACTTGTTCCTACATAGTAACTTGCATCTTTGAATGAGAATGTGCTTGCTTGCAGCAACGTGCTATATGTTCTGAATGCCCGAATTGGGAATCTGTGTCAAAACTTTGTTAGGAATTATGTGATCCTTACTAGCTGGAAGTAAGGGAGATGGGGCATGAAGTTATTTCTAGGAGTTGGACACATACCAAGTTTAGCTCAGTTCTGGGCATCTTTGAAATACCTATACAAACTTGTTCCTACATAGTAACTTGAATCTTTGAATGAGAATCTGCTTGCTTACAGCAACGTGCTATATGTTCTGAATGCCCGAATTGGCAATCTGTGTCAAAACTTTGTTAGGAATTATGTGATCCTTACTAGCTGGAAGTAAGGGAGATGGGGCATGAAGTTATTTCTAGGAGTTGGACACATACCAAGTTTAGCTCAGTTCTGGGCATCTTTGAAATACCTATACAAACTTGTTCCTACCTAGTAACTTGCAACTTTGAATGAGAATGTGCTTGCTTACAGCAACGTGCTATATGTTCTGAATGCCCGAATTGGGAATCTGTGTCAAAACTTTGTTAGGAATTATGTGATCCTTACTAGCTGGAAGTAAGGGAGATGGGGCATGAAGTTATTCCTAGGAGTTGGACACATACCAAGTTTAGCTCAGTTCTGGGCATCTTTGAAATACCTATACAAACTTGTTCCTACATAGTAACTTGAATCTTTGAATGAGAATCTGCTTGCTTACAGCAACGTGCTATATGTTCTGAATGCCCGAATTGGCAATCTGTGTCAAAACTTTGTTAGGAATTATGTGATCCTTACTAGCTGGAAGTAAGGCAGATGGGGCATGAAGTTATTTCTAGGAGTTGGACACATACCAAGTTTAGCTCAGTTCTGGGCATCTTTGAAATACCTATACAAACTTGTTCCTGCATAGTAACTTGCAACTTTGAATGAGAATGTGCTTGCTTACAGCAACGTGCTATATGTTCTGAATGCCCGAATTGGGAATCTGTGTCAAAACTTTGTTAGGAATTATGTGATCCCTACTAGCTGGAAGTAAGGGAGATGGGGCATGAAGTTATTTCTAGGAGTTGGACACATATCAAGTTTAGCTCAGTTCTGGGCATCTTTGAAATACCTATACAAACTTGTTCCTACATAGTAACTTGCAACTTTGAATGAGAATGTGCTTGCTTACAGCAACGTGCTATATGTTCTGAATGCCCGAATTGGGAATCTGTGTCAAAACTTTGTTAGGAATTATGTGATCCGTACTAGCTGGAAGTAAGGGAGATGGGGCATTCAGTTATTTCTAGGAGTTGGACACATACCAAGTTTAGCTCAGTTCTGGGCATCTTTGAAATACCTATACAAACTTGTTCCTACATAGTAACTTGCATCTTTGAATGAAAATGTGCTTGCTTACAGCAACGTGCTATATGTTCTGAATGCCCGAATTGGGAATCTGTGTCAAAACTTTTTTAGGAATTATGTGATCCGTACTAGCTGGAAGTAAGGCAGATGGGGCATGAAGTTATTTCTAGGAGTTGGACACATACCAAGTTTAGCTCAGTTCTGGGCATTTTTGAAATACCTATACAAACTTGTTCCTACATAGTAACTTGCAACTTTGAATGAGAATGTGCTTGCTTACAGCAACGTGCTATATGTTCTGAATGCCCGAATTGGGAATCTGTGTCAAAACTTTGTTAGGAATTATGTGATCCGTACTAGCTGGTAGTAAGGGAGATGGGGCATGAAGTTATTTCTTGGAGTTGGAGACATACGAAGTTTAGCTCAGTTCTGGGCATCTTTGAAATACCTATACAAACTTGTTCCTACATAGTAACTTGCATCTTTGAATGGGAATCTGCTTGCTTACAGCAACGTGCTATATGTTCTGAATGCCCGAATTGGGAATCTGTGTCAAAACTTTGTTAGGAATTATGTGATCCTTACTAGCTGGAAGTAAGGGAGATGGGGCATGAAGTTATTTCTAGGAGTTGGACACATACCAAGTTTAGCTCAGTTCTGGGCATCTTTGAAATACCTATACAAACTTGTTCCTACATAGTAACTTGCAACTTTGAATAGGAATGTGCTTGCTTACAGCAACGTGCTATATGTTCTGAATGCCCGAATTGGGAATCTGTGTCAAAACTTTGTTAGGAATTATGTGATCCTTACTAGCTGGAAGTAAGGGAGATGGGGCATGAAGTTATTTCTAGGAGTTGGACACATAGCAAGTTTAGCTCTGTTCTGGGCATCTTTGAAATACCTATACAAACTTGTTCCTACATAGTAACTTGCATCTTTGAATGAGAATGTGCTTGCTTACAGCAACGTGCTATATGTTCTGAATGCCCGAATTGGCAATCTGTGTCAAAACTTTGTTAGGAATTATGTGATACTTACTAGCTGGAAGTAAGGGAGATGGGGCATGAAGTTATTTCTAGGAGTTGGACACATACCAAGTTTAGCTCAGTTCTGGGCATCTTTGAAATACCTATACAAACTTGTTCCTACATAGTAACTTGCAACTTTGAATGAGAATGTGCTTGCTTACAGCAACGTGCCATATGTTCTGAATGCCCGAATTGGGAATCTGTGTCAAAACTTTGTTAGGAATTATGTGATCCTTACTAGCTGGAAGTAAGGGAGATGGGCATGAAGTTATTTCTAGGAGTTGGACACATAGCAAGTTTAGCTCAGTTCTGGGCATCTTTGAAATACCTATACAAACTTGTTCCTACATAGTAACTTGCATCTTTGAATGAGAATGTGCTTGCTTACAGCAACGTGCTATATGTTCTGAATGCCCGAATTGGCAATCTGTGTCAAAACTTTGTTAGGAATTATGTGATCCTTACTAGCTGGAAGTAAGGGAGATGGGGCATGAAGTTATTTCTAGGAGTTGGACACATACCAAGTTTAGCTCAGTTCTGGGCATCTTTGAAATACCTATACAAACTTGTTCCTACATAGTAACTTGCATCTTTGAATGAGAATGTGCTTGCTTACAGCAACGTGCTATATGTTCTGAATGCCCGAATTGGGAATCTGCGTCAAAACTGTTAGGAATTATGTGATCCTTACTAGCTGGAAGTAAGGGAGATGGGGCATGAAGTTATTTCTAGGAGTTGGACACATACCAAGTTTAGCTCAGTTCTGGGCATCTTTGAAATACCTATACAAACTTGTTCCTACATAGAAACTTGCAACTTTGAATGAAAATGTGATTGCTTACAGCAACGTGCTATATGTTCTGAATGCCCGAATTGGGAATCTGTGTCAAAACTTTGTTAGGAATTATGTGATCCTTACTAGCTGGAAGTAAGGGAGATGGGGCATGAAGTTATTTCTAGGAGTTGGACACATACCAAGTTTAGCTCAGTTCTGGGCATCTTTGAAATACCTATACAAACTTGTTCCTACATAGTAACTTGCAACTTTGAATGAAAATGTGCTTGCTTACAGCAACGTGCTATATGTTCTGAATGCCCGAATTGGGAATCTGTGTCAAAACTTTGTTAGGAATTATGTGATCCTTACTAGCTGGAAGTAAGGGAGATGGGGCATGAAGTTATTTCTAGGAGTTGGACACATACCAAGTTTAGCTCAGTTCTGGGCATCTTTGAAATACCTATAGAAACTTGTTCCTACATAGTAACTTGCAACTTTGAATGAGAATGTGCTTGCTTGCAGCAACGTGCTATATGTTCTGAATGCCCGAATTGGGAATCTGTGTCAAAACTTTGTTAGGAATTATGTGATCCTTACTAGCTGGAAGTAAGGGAGATGGGGCATGAAGTTATTTCTAGGAGTTGGACACATACCAAGTTTAGCTCAGTTCTGGGCATCTTTGAAATACCTATACAAACTTGTTCCTACATAGTAACTTGCAACTTTGAATGAGAATGTGCTTGCTTACAGCAACGTGCTATATGTTCTGAATGCCCGAATTGGGAATCTGTGTCAAAACTTTGTTAGGAATTATGTGATCCTTACTAGCTGGAAGTAAGGGAGATGGGGCATGAAGTTATTTCTAGGAGTTGGACACATACCAAGTTTAGCTCAGTTCTGGGCATCTTTGAAATACCTATACAAACTTGTTCCTACATAGTAACTTGCAACTTTGAATGAGAATCTGCTTGCTTACAGCAACGTGCTATATGTTCTGAATGCCCGAATTGGGAATCTGTGTCAAAACTTTGTTAGGAATTATGTGATCCGTACTAGCTGGAAGTAAGGGAGATGGGGCATGAAGTTATTTCTAGGAGTTGGACACATACCAAGTTTAGCTCAGTTCTGGGCATCTTTGAAATACCTATACAAACTTGTTCCTACATAGTAACTTGCAACTTTGAATGAGAATGTGCTTGCTTACAGCAACGTGCTATATGTTCTGAATGCCCGAATTGGGAATCTGTGTCAAAACTTTGTTAGGAATTATGTGATCCGTACTAGCTGGAAGTAAGGGAGATGGGGCATGAAGTTATTTCTAGGAGTTGGACACATAGCAAGTTTAGCTCTGTTCTGGGCATCTTTGAAATACCTATACAAACTTGTTCCTACATAGTAACTTGCATCTTTGAATGAGAATGTGCTTGCTTACAGCAACGTGCTATATGTTCTGAATGCCCGAATTGGCAATCTGTGTCAAAACTTTGTTAGGAATTATGTGATCCTTACTAGCTGGAAGTAAGGGAGATGGGGCATGAAGTTATTTCTAGGAGTTGGACACATACCAAGTTTAGCTCAGTTCTGGGCATCTTTGAAATACCTATACAAACTTGTTCCTACATAGTAACTTGCAACTTTGAATGAGAATGTGCTTGCTTACAGCAACGTGTCATATGTTCTGAATGCCCGAATTGGGAATCTGTGTCAAAACTTTGTTAGGAATTATGTGATCCTTACTAGCTGGAAGTAAGGGAGATGGGGCATGAAGTTATTTCTAGGAGTTGGACACATAGCAAGTTTAGCTCAGTTCTGGGCATCTTTGAAATACCTATACAAACTTGTTCCTACATAGTAACTTGCATCTTTGAACGAGAATGTGCTTGCTTACAGCAACGTGCTATATGTTCTGAATGCCCGAATTGGGAATCTGTGTCAAAACTTTGTTAGGAATTATGTGATCCTTACTAGCTGGAAGTAAGGGAGATGGGGCATGAAGTTATTTCTAGGAGTTGGACACATACCAAGTTTAGCTCAGTTCTGGGCATCTTTGAAATACCTATACAAACTTGTTCCTACATAGTAACTTGCATCTTTGAATGAGAATGTGCTTGCTTACAGCAACGTGCTATATGTTCTGAATGCCCGAATTGGGAATCTGCGTCAAAACTGTTAGGAATTATGTGATCCTTACTAGCTGGAAGTAAGGGAGATGGGGCATGATGTTATTTCTAGGAGTTGGACACATACCAAGTTTAGCTCAGTTCTGGGCATCTTTGAAATACCTATACAAACTTGTTCCTACATAGTAACTTGCAACTTTGAATGAAAATGTGATTGCTTACAGCAACGTGCTATATGTTCTGAATGCCCGAATTGGGAATCTGTGTCAAAACTTTGTTAGGAATTATGTGATCCTTACTAGCTGGAAGTAAGGGAGATGGGGCATGAAGTTATTTCTAGGAGTTGGACACATAGCAAGTTTAGCTCTGTTCTGGGCATCTTTGAAATACCTATACAAACTTGTTCCTACATAGTAACTTGCATCTTTGAATGAGAATGTGCTTGCTTACAGCAACGTGCTATATGTTCTGAATGCCCGAATTGGCAATCTGTGTCAAAACTTTGTTAGGAATTATGTGATCCTTACTAGCTGGAAGTAAGGGAGATGGGGCATGAAGTTATTTCTAGGAGTTGGACACATACCAAGTTTAGCTCAGTTCTGGGCATCTTTGAAATACCTATACAAACTTGTTCCTACATAGTAACTTGCAACTTTGAATGAGAATGTGCTTGCTTACAGCAACGTGCTATATGTTCTGAATGCCCGAATTGGGAATCTGTGTCAAAACTTTGTTAGGAATTATGTGATCCTTACTAGCTGGAAGTAAGGGAGATGGGGCATGAAGTTATTTCTAGGAGTTGGACACATACCAAGTTTAGCTCAGTTCTGGGCATCTTTGAAATACCTATACAAACTTGTTCCTACATAGTAACTTGCATCTTTGAATGAGAATGTGCTTGCTTACAGCAACGTGCTATATGTTCTGAATGCCCGAATTGGGAATCTGCGTCAAAACTGTTAGGAATTATGTGATCCTTACTAGCTGGAAGTAAGGGAGATGGGGCATGATGTTATTTCTAGGAGTTGGACACATACCAAGTTTAGGTCAGTTCTGGGCATCTTTGAAATACCTATACAAACTTGTTCCTACATAGTAACTTGCAACTTTGAATGAAAATGTGATTGCTTACAGCAACGTGCTATATGTTCTGAATGCCCAAATTGGGAATCTGTGTCAAAACTTTGTTAGGAATTATGTGATCCTTACTAGCTGGAAGTAAGGGAGATGGGGCATGAAGTTATTTCTAGGAGTTGGACACATACCAAGTTTAGCTCAGTTCTGGGCATCTTTGAAATACCTATACAAACTTGTTCCTACATAGTAACTTGCAACTTTGAATGAAAATGTGCTTGCTTACAGCAACGTGCTGTATGTTCTGAATGCCCGAATTGGGAATCTGTGTCAAAACTTTGTTAGGAATTATGTGATCCTTACTAGCTGGAAGTAAGGGAGATGGGGCATGAAGTTATTTCTAGGATTGGACACATACCAAGTTTAGCTCAGTTCTGGGCATCTTTGAAATACCTATACAAACTTGTTCCTACATAGTAACTTGCAACTTTGAATGAGAATGTGCTTGCTTACAGCAACGTGCTATATGTTCTGAATGCCCGAATTGGGAATCTGTGTCAAAACTTTCTTAGGAATTATGTGATCCTTACTAGCTGGAAGTAAGGGAGATGGGGCATGAAGTTATTTCTAGGAGTTGGACACATACCAAGTTTAGCTCAGTTCTGGGCATCTTTGAAATACCTATACAAACTTGTTCCTACATAGTAACTTGCAACTTTGAATGAGAATGTGCTTGCTTTCAGCAACGTGCTATATGTTCTGAATGCCCGAATAGGGAATCTGTGTCAAAACTTTGTTAGGAATTATGTGATCCTTACTAGCTGGAAGTAAGGGAGATGGGGCATGAAGTTATTTCTAGGAGTTGGACACATACCAAGTTTAGCTCAGTTCTGGGCATCTTTGAAATACCTATACAAACTTGTTCCTACATAGTAACTTGCAACTTTGAATGAGAATGTGCTTGCTTGCAGCAACGTGCTATATGTTCTGAATGCCCGAATAGGGAATCTGTGTCAAAACTTTGTTAGGAATTATGTGATCCTTACTAGCTGGAAGTAAGGGAGATGGGGCATGAAGATATTTCTAGGAGTTGGACACATACCAAGTTTAGCTCAGTTCTGGGCATCTTTGAAATACCTATACAAACTTGTTCCTACATAGTAACTTGCATCTTTGAATGAGAATGTGCTTCCTTGCAGCAACGTGCTATATGTTCTGAATGCCCGAATTGGGAATCTGTGTCAAAACTTTGTTAGGAATTATGTGATCCTTACTAGCTGGAAGTAAGGGAGATGGGGCATGAAGTTACTCCTAGGAGTTGGACACATACCAAGTTTAGCTCAGTTCTGGGCATCTTTGAAATACCTATACAAACTTGTTCCTACATAGTAACTTGCAACTTTGAATGAGAATGTGCTTGCTTGCAGCAACGTGCTATATGTTCTGAATGCCCGAATTGGGAATCTGTGTCAAAACTTTGTTAGGAATTATGTGATCCTTACTAGCTGGAAGTAAGGGAGATGGGGCATGAAGTTATTTCTCGGAGTTGGACACATACCAAGTTTAGCTCAGTTCTGGGCATCTTTGAAATACCTATACAAACTTGTTACTACATAGTAACTTGCAACTTTGAATGAGAATGTGCTTGCTTACAGCAACGTGCTATATGTTCTGAATGCCCGAATTGGGAATCTGTGTCAAAACTTAATTAGGAATTATGTGATCCGTACTAGCTGGAAGTAAGGCAGATGGGGCATGAAGTTATTTCTAGGAGTTGGACACATACCAAGTTTAGCTCAGTTCTGGGCATCTTTGAAATACCTATACAAACTTGTTCCTACATAGTAACTTGCAACTTTGAATGAGAATCTGCTTGCTTACAGCAACGTGCTATATGTTCTGAATGCCCGAATTGGGAATCTGTGTCAAAACTTTGTTAGGAATTATGTGATCCGTACTAGCTGGAAGTAAGGGAGATGGGGCATGAAGCTATTTCTAGGAGTTGGACACATACCAAGTTTAGCTCAGTTCTGGGCATCTTTGAAATACTTATACAAACTTGTTCCTACATAGTAACTTCCAACTTTGAATGAGAATGTGCTTGCTTACAGCAACGTGCTATATGTTCTGAATGCCCGAATTGGCAATCTGTGTCAAAACTTTGTTAGGAATTATGTGATCCGTACTAGCTGGAAGTAAGGCAGATGGGGCATGAAGTTATTTCTAGGAGTTGGACACATACCAAGTTTAGCTCAGTTCTGGGCATCTTTGAAATACCTATACAAACTTGTTCCTACCTTGTAACTTGCAACTTTGAATGAGAATGTGCTTGCTTACAGCAACGTGCTATATGTTCTGAATGCCCGAATTGGGAATCTGTGTCAAAACTTTGTTAGGAATTATGTGATCCGTACTAGCTGGAAGTAAGGCACATGGGGCATGAAGTTATTTCTAGGAGTTGGACACATACCAAGTTTAGCTCAGTTCTGGGCATCTTTGAAATACCTATACAAACTTGTTCCTACATAGTAACTTGCAACTTTGAATGAAAATGTGCTTGCTTACCGCAACGTGCTATATGTTCTGAATGCCCGAATTGGGAATCTGTGTCAAAACTTTGTTAGGAATTATGTGATCCGTACTAGCTGGAAGTAAGGGAGATGGGGCATGAAGTTATTTCTTGGAGTTGGAGACATACCAAGTTTAGCTCAGTTCTGGGCATCTTTGAAATACCTATACAAACTTGTTCCTACATAGTAGCTTGCATCTTTGAATGAGAATGTGCTTGCTTACAGCAACGTGCTATATGTTCTGAATGCCCGAATTGGGAATCTGTGTCAAAACTTTGTTAGGAATTATGTGATCCTTACTCGCTGGAAGTAAGGGAGATGGGGCATGAAGTTATTTCTAGGAGTTGGACACATACCAAGTTTAGCTCAGTTCTGGGCATCTTTGAAATACCTATACAAACTTGTTCCTACATAGTAACTTGCATCTTTGAATGAGGATCTGCTTGCTTACAGCAACGTGCTATATGTTCTGAATGCCCGAATTGGGAATCTGTGTCAAAACTTTGTTAGGAATTATGTGATCCTTACTAGCTGGAAGTAAGGGAGATGGGGCATGAAGTTATTTCTAGGAGTTGGACACATACCAAGTTTAGCTCAGTTCTGGGCATCTTTGAAATACCTATACAAACTTGTTCCTACATAGTAACTTGCAACTTTGTATGAGAATGTGCTTGCTTACAGCAACGTGCTATATGTTCTGAATGCCCGAATTGGGAATCTCTGTCAAAACTTTGTTAGGAATTATGTGATCCTTACTAGCTGGAAGTAAGGGAGATGGGGCATGAAGTTATTTCTTGGAGTTGGAGACATACCAAGTTTAGCTCAGTTCTGGGCATCTTTGAAATACCTATACAAACTTGTTCCTACATAGTAACTTGCAACTTTGAATGAGAATGTGCTTGCTTGCAGCAACGTGCTATATGTTCTGAATGCCCGATTTGGGAATCTGTGTCAAAACTTTGTTAGGAATTATGTGATCCTTACTAGCTGGAAGTAAGGGAGATGGGGCATGAAGTTATTTCTAGGAGTTGGAGACATACCAAGTTTAGCTCAGTACTGGGCATCTTTGAAATACCTATACAAACTTGTTCCTACATAGTAACTTGCATCTTTGAATGAGAATGTGCTTGCTTGCAGCAACGTGCTATATGTTCTGAATGCCCGATTTGGGAATCTGTGTCAAAACTTTGTTAGGAATTATGTGATCCTTACTAGCTGGAAGTAAGGGAGATGGGGCATGAAGTTATTTCTAGGAGTTGGACACATACCAAGTTTAGCTCAGTTCTGGGCATCTTTGAAATACCTATACAAACTTGTTCCTACATAGTAACTTGAATCTTTGAATGAGAATCTGCTTGCTTACAGCAACGTGCTATATGTTCTGAATGCCCGAATTGGCAATCTGTGTCAAAACTTTGTTAGGAATTATGTGATCCTTACTAGCTGGAAGTAAGGGAGATGGGGCATGAAGTTATTTCTAGGAGTTGGACACATACCAAGTTTAGCTCAGTTCTGGGCATCTTTGAAATACCTATACAAACTTGTTCCTACATAGTAACTTGCAACTTTGAATGAGAATGTGCTTGCTTACAGCAACGTGCTATATGTTCTGAATGCCCGAATTGGGAATCTGTGTCAAAACTTTGTTAGGAATTATGTGATCCGTACTAGCTGGAAGTAAGGCAGATGGGGCATGAAGTTATTTCTAGGAGTTGGACACATACCAAGTTTAGCTCAGTTCTGGGCATCTTTGAAATACCTATACAAACTTGTTCCTACATAGTAACTTGCAACTTTTAATGAGAATGTGCTTGCTTACAGCAACGTGCTATATGTTCTGAATGCCCGAATTGGGAATCTGTGTCAAAACTTTGTTAGGAATTATGTGATCCTTACTAGCTGGAAGTAAGGGAGATGGGGCATGAAGTTATTTCTTGGAGTTGGAGACATACCAAGTTTAGCTCAGTTCTGGGCATCTTTGAAATACCTATACAAACTTGTTCCTACATAGTAACTTGCATCTTTGAATGAGAATGTGCTTGCTTACAGCAACGTGCTATATGTTCTGAATGCCCGAATTGGGAATCTGTGTCAAAACTTTGTTAGCAATTATGTGATCCGTACTAGCTGGAAGTAAGGGAGATGGGGCATGAAGTTATTTCTTGGAGTTGGACACATACCAAGTTTAGCTCAGTTCTGGGCATCTTTGAAATACCTATACAAACTTGTTCCTACATAGTAACTTGCATCTTTGATTGAGAATCTGCTTGCTTACAGCAACGTGCTATATGTTCTGAATGCCCGAATTGGGAATCTGTGTCAAAACTTTGTTAGGAATTATGTGATCCTTACGAGCTGGAAGTAAGGCAGATGGGGCATGAAGTTATTTCTAGGAGTTGGACACATACCAAGTTTAGCTCAGTTCTGGGCATCTTTGAAATACCTATACAAACTTGTTCCTACATAGTAACTTGCAACTTTGAATGAGAATGTGCTTGCTTACAGCAACGTGCTATATGTTCTGAATGCCCGAATTGGGAATCTGTGTCAAAACTTTGTTAGGAATTATGTGATCCTTACTAGCTGGAAGTAAGGCAGATGGGGCATGAAGTTATTTCTAGGAGTTGGACACATACCAAGTTTAGCTCAGTTCTGGGCATCTTTGAAATACCTATACAAACTTGTTCCTACATAGTAACTTGCAACTTTGAATGAGAATGTGCTTGCTTACAGCAACGTGCTATATGTTCTGAATGCCCGAATTGGGAATCTGTGTCAAAACTTTGTTAGGAATTATGTGATCCGTACTAGCTGGAAGTAAGGCAGATGGGGCATGAAGTTATTTCTAGGAGTTGGACACATACCAAGTTTAGCTCAGATCTGGGCATCTTTGAAATACCTATACAAACTTGTTCCTACATAGTAACTTGCATCTTTGAATGAGAATCTGCTTGCTTACAGCAACGTGCTATATGTTCTGAATGCCCGAATTGGGAATCTGTGTCAAAACTTTGTTAGGAATTATGTGATCCGTACTAGCTGGAAGTAAGGCAGATGGGGCATGAAGTTATTTCTAGGAGTTGGACACATACCAAGTTTAGCTCAGTTCTGGGCATCTTTGAAATACCTATACAAACTTGTTCCTACATAGTAACTTGCAACTTTGAATGAGAATGTGCTTGCTTACACCAACGTGCTATATGTTCTGAATGCCCGAATTGGGAATCTGTGTCAAAACTTTGTTAGGAATTATGTGATCCTTACTAGCTGGAAGTAAGGGAGATGGGGCATGAAGTTATTTCTAGGAGTTGGACACATACCAAGTTTAGCTCAGTTCTGGGCATCTTTGAAATACCTATACAAACTTGTTCCTACATAGTAACTTGCATCTTTGAATGAGAATCTGCTTGCCTACAGCAACGTGCTATATGTTCTGAATGCCCGAATTGGGAATGTGTGTCAAAACTTTGTTAGGAATTATGTGATCCTTACTAGCTGGAAGTAAGGGAGATGGGGCATGAAGTTATTTCTAGGAGTTGGACACATACCAAGTTTAGCTCAGTTCAGGGCATCTTTGAAATACCTATACAAACTTGTTCCTACATAGTAACTTGCAACTTTGAATGAGAATGTGCTTGCTTGCAGCAACGTGCTATATGTTCTGAATGCCCGATTTGGGAATCTGTGTCAAAACCTTGTTAGAAATTATGTGATCCTTACTAGCTGGAAGTAAGGGAGATGGGGCATGAAGTTATTTCTAGGAGTTGGACACATACCAAGTTTAGCTCAGTTCTGGGCATCTTTGAAATACCTATACAAACTTGTTCCTACATAGTAACTTGCATCTTTGAATGAGAATCTGCTTGCTTACAGCAACGTGCTATATGTTCTGAATGCCCGAATTGGGAATCTGTGTCAAAACTTTGTTAGGAATTATGTGATCCTTACTAGCTGGAAGTAAGGGAGATGGGGCATGAAGTTATTTCTAGGAGTTGGACACATACCAAGTTTAGCTCAGTTCTGGGCATCTTTGAAATACCTATACAAACTTGTTCCTACATAGTAACTTGCATCTTTGAATGAGAATCTGCTTGCTTACAGCAACGTGCTATATGTTCTGAATGCCCGAATTGAGAATCTGTGTCAAAACTTTGTTAGGAATTATGTGATCCTTACTAGCTGGAAGTAAGGGAGATGGGGCATGAAGTTATTTCTAGGAGTTGGACACATACCAAGTTTAGCTCAGTTCTGGGCATCTTTGAAATACCTATACAAACTTGTTCCTACATAGTAACTTGCAACTTTGAATGAAAATGTGCTTGCTTACAGCAACGTGCTATATGTTCTGAATGCCCGATTTGGGAATCTGTGTCAAAACCTTGTTAGGAATTATGTGATCCTTACTAGCTGGAAGTAAGGGAGATGGGGCATGAAGTTATTTCTAGGAGTTGGACACATACCAAGTTTAGCTCAGTTCTGGGCATCTTTGAAATACCTATACAAACTTGTTCCTACATAGTAACTTGCAACTTTGAATGAGAATGTGCTTGCTTACAGCAACGTGCTATATGTTCTGAATGCCCGAATTGGGAATCTGTGTCAAAACTTTGTTAGGAATTATGTGATCCTTACTAGCTGGAAGTAAGGGAGATGGGGCATGAAGTTATTTCTAGTAGTTGGACACATACCAAGTTTAGCTCAGTTCTGGGCATCTTTGAAATACCTATACAAACTTGTTCCTACATAGTAACTTGCAACTTTGAATGAGAATGTGCTTGCTTACAGCAACGTGCTATATGTTCTGAATGCCCGAATTGGGAATCTGTGTCAAAACTTTGTTAGGAATTATGTGATCCTTACTCGCTGGAAGTAAGGGAGATTGGGCATGAAGTTATTTCTAGGAGTTGGACACATACCAAGTTTAGCTCAGTTCTGGGCATCTTTGAAATACCTATACAAACTTGTTCCTACATAGTAACTTGCATCTTTGAATGAGAATCTGCTTGCTTACAGCAACGTCCTATATGTTCTGAATGCCCGAATTGGGAATCTGTGTCAAAACTTTGTTAGGAATTATGTGATCCTTACTAGCTGGAAGTAAGGGAGATGGGGCATGAAGTTATTTCTAGGAGTTGGACACACACCAAGTTTAGCTCAGTTCTGGGCATCTTTGAAATACCTATGCAAACTTGTTCCTACATAGTAACTTGCATCTTTGAATGAGAATCTGCTTGCTTACAGCAACGTGCTATATGTTCTGAATGCCCGAATTGAGAATCTGTGTCAAAACTTTGTTAGGAATTATGTGATCCTTACTAGTTGGAAGTAAGGGAGATGGGGCATGAAGTTATTTCTAGGAGTTGGACACATACCAAGTTTAGCTCAGTTCTGGGCATATTTGAAATACGTATACAAACTTGTTCCTACATAGTAACTTGCAACTTTGAATGAAAATGTGCTTGCTTACAGCAACGTGCTATATGTTCTGAATGCCCGAATTGGGAATCTGTGTCAAAACTTTGTTAGGAATAATGTGATCCTTACTAGCTGGAAGTAAGGGAGATGGGGCATGAAGTCATTTCTAGGAGTTGGACACATACCAAGTTTAGCTCAGTTCTGGGCATCTTTGAAATACCTATACAAACTTGTTCCTACATAGTAACTTGCAACTTTGAATGAGAATGTGCTTGCTTGCAGCAACGTGCTATATGTTCTAAATGCCCGAATTGGGAATCTGTGTCAAAACTTTGTTAGGAATTATGTGATCCTTACTAGCTGGAAGTAAGGGAGATGGGGCATGAAGTTATTTCTTGGAGTTGGACACATACCAATTTTAGCTCAGTTCTGGGCATCTTTGAAATACCTATACAAACTTGTTCCTACATAGTAACTTGCAACTTTGAATGAGAATGTGCTTGCTTACAGCAACGTGCTATATGTTCTGAATGCCCGATTTGGGATTCTGTGTCAAAACTTTGTTAGGAATTATGTGATCCTTACTAGCTGGAAGTAAGGGAGATGGGGCATGAAGTTATTTCTAGGAGTTGGACACATACCAAGTTTAGCTCAGTTCAGGGCATCTTTGAAATACCTATACAAACTTGTTCCTACATAGTAACTTGCAACTTTGAATGAGAATGTGCTTGCTTGCAGCAACGTGCTATATGTTCTGAATGCCCGATTTGGGAATCTGTGTCAAAACCTTGTTAGAAATTATGTGATCCTTACTAGCTGGAAGTAAGGGAGATGGGGCATGAAGTTATTTCTAGGAGTTGGACACATACCAAGTTTAGCTCAGTTCTGGGCATCTTTGAAATACCTATACAAACTTGTTCCTACATAGTAACTTGCATCTTTGAATGAGAATCTGCTTGCTTACAGCAACGTGCTATATGTTCTGAATGCCCGAATTGGGAATCTGTGTCAAAACTTTGTTAGGAATTATGTGATCCTTACTAGCTGGAAGTAAGGGAGATGGGGCATGAAGTTATTTCTAGGAGTTGGACACATACCAAGTTTAGCTCAGTTCTGGGCATCTTTGAAATACCTATACAAACTTGTTCCTACATAGTAACTTGCATCTTTGAATGAGAATCTGCTTGCTTACAGCAACGTGCTATATGTTCTGAATGCCCGAATTGAGAATCTGTGTCAAAACTTTGTTAGGAATTATGTGATCCTTACTAGCTGGAAGTAAGGGAGATGGGGCATGAAGTTATTTCTAGGAGTTGGACACATACCAAGTTTAGCTCAGTTCTGGGCATCTTTGAAATACCTATACAAACTTGTTCCTACATAGTAACTTGCAACTTTGAATGAAAATGTGCTTGCTTACAGCAACGTGCTATATGTTCTGAATGCCCGATTTGGGAATCTGTGTCAAAACCTTGTTAGGAATTATGTGATCCTTACTAGCTGGAAGTAAGGGAGATGGGGCATGAAGTTATTTCTAGGAGTTGGACACATACCAAGTTTAGCTCAGTTCTGGGCATCTTTGAAATACCTATACAAACTTGTTCCTACATAGTAACTTGCAACTTTGAATGAGAATGTGCTTGCTTACAGCAACGTGCTATATGTTCTGAATGCCCGAATTGGGAATCTGTGTCAAAACTTTGTTAGGAATTATGTGATCCTTACTAGCTGGAAGTAAGGGAGATGGGGCATGAAGTTATTTCTAGTAGTTGGACACATACCAAGTTTAGCTCAGTTCTGGGCATCTTTGAAATACCTATACAAACTTGTTCCTACATAGTAACTTGCAACTTTGAATGAGAATGTGCTTGCTTACAGCAACGTGCTATATGTTCTGAATGCCCGAATTGGGAATCTGTGTCAAAACTTTGTTAGGAATTATGTGATCCTTACTCGCTGGAAGTAAGGGAGATTGGGCATGAAGTTATTTCTAGGAGTTGGACACATACCAAGTTTAGCTCAGTTCTGGGCATCTTTGAAATACCTATACAAACTTGTTCCTACATAGTAACTTGCATCTTTGAATGAGAATCTGCTTGCTTACAGCAACGTCCTATATGTTCTGAATGCCCGAATTGGGAATCTGTGTCAAAACTTTGTTAGGAATTATGTGATCCTTACTAGCTGGAAGTAAGGGAGATGGGGCATGAAGTTATTTCTAGGAGTTGGACACACACCAAGTTTAGCTCAGTTCTGGGCATCTTTGAAATACCTATGCAAACTTGTTCCTACATAGTAACTTGCATCTTTGAATGAGAATCTGCTTGCTTACAGCAACGTGCTATATGTTCTGAATGCCCGAATTGAGAATCTGTGTCAAAACTTTGTTAGGAATTATGTGATCCTTACTAGTTGGAAGTAAGGGAGATGGGGCATGAAGTTATTTCTCGGAGTTGGACACATACCAAGTTTAGCTCAGTTCTGGGCATCTTTGAAATACCTATACAAACTTGTTACTACATAGTAACTTGCAACTTTGAATGAGAATGTGCTTGCTTACAGCAACGTGCTATATGTTCTGAATGCCCGAATTGGGAATCTGTGTCAAAACTTAATTAGGAATTATGTGATCCGTACTAGCTGGAAGTAAGGCAGATGGGGCATGAAGTTATTTCTAGGAGTTGGACACATACCAAGTTTAGCTCAGTTCTGGGCATCTTTGAAATACCTATACAAACTTGTTCCTACATAGTAACTTGCAACTTTGAATGAGAATCTGCTTGCTTACAGCAACGTGCTATATGTTCTGAATGCCCGAATTGGGAATCTGTGTCAAAACTTTGTTAGGAATTATGTGATCCGTACTAGCTGGAAGTAAGGGAGATGGGGCATGAAGCTATTTCTAGGAGTTGGACACATACCAAGTTTAGCTCAGTTCTGGGCATCTTTGAAATACTTATACAAACTTGTTCCTACATAGTAACTTCCAACTTTGAATGAGAATGTGCTTGCTTACAGCAACGTGCTATATGTTCTGAATGCCCGAATTGGCAATCTGTGTCAAAACTTTGTTAGGAATTATGTGATCCGTACTAGCTGGAAGTAAGGCAGATGGGGCATGAAGTTATTTCTAGGAGTTGGACACATACCAAGTTTAGCTCAGTTCTGGGCATCTTTGAAATACCTATACAAACTTGTTCCTACCTTGTAACTTGCAACTTTGAATGAGAATGTGCTTGCTTACAGCAACGTGCTATATGTTCTGAATGCCCGAATTGGGAATCTGTGTCAAAACTTTGTTAGGAATTATGTGATCCGTACTAGCTGGAAGTAAGGCACATGGGGCATGAAGTTATTTCTAGGAGTTGGACACATACCAAGTTTAGCTCAGTTCTGGGCATCTTTGAAATACCTATACAAACTTGTTCCTACATAGTAACTTGCAACTTTGAATGAAAATGTGCTTGCTTACCGCAACGTGCTATATGTTCTGAATGCCCGAATTGGGAATCTGTGTCAAAACTTTGTTAGGAATTATGTGATCCGTACTAGCTGGAAGTAAGGGAGATGGGGCATGAAGTTATTTCTTGGAGTTGGAGACATACCAAGTTTAGCTCAGTTCTGGGCATCTTTGAAATACCTATACAAACTTGTTCCTACATAGTAGCTTGCATCTTTGAATGAGAATGTGCTTGCTTACAGCAACGTGCTATATGTTCTGAATGCCCGAATTGGGAATCTGTGTCAAAACTTTGTTAGGAATTATGTGATCCTTACTCGCTGGAAGTAAGGGAGATGGGGCATGAAGTTATTTCTAGGAGTTGGACACATACCAAGTTTAGCTCAGTTCTGGGCATCTTTGAAATACCTATACAAACTTGTTCCTACATAGTAACTTGCATCTTTGAATGAGGATCTGCTTGCTTACAGCAACGTGCTATATGTTCTGAATGCCCGAATTGGGAATCTGTGTCAAAACTTTGTTAGGAATTATGTGATCCTTACTAGCTGGAAGTAAGGGAGATGGGGCATGAAGTTATTTCTAGGAGTTGGACACATACCAAGTTTAGCTCAGTTCTGGGCATCTTTGAAATACCTATACAAACTTGTTCCTACATAGTAACTTGCAACTTTGTATGAGAATGTGCTTGCTTACAGCAACGTGCTATATGTTCTGAATGCCCGAATTGGGAATCTCTGTCAAAACTTTGTTAGGAATTATGTGATCCTTACTAGCTGGAAGTAAGGGAGATGGGGCATGAAGTTATTTCTTGGAGTTGGAGACATACCAAGTTTAGCTCAGTTCTGGGCATCTTTGAAATACCTATACAAACTTGTTCCTACATAGTAACTTGCAACTTTGAATGAGAATGTGCTTGCTTGCAGCAACGTGCTATATGTTCTGAATGCCCGATTTGGGAATCTGTGTCAAAACTTTGTTAGGAATTATGTGATCCTTACTAGCTGGAAGTAAGGGAGATGGGGCATGAAGTTATTTCTAGGAGTTGGAGACATACCAAGTTTAGCTCAGTACTGGGCATCTTTGAAATACCTATACAAACTTGTTCCTACATAGTAACTTGCATCTTTGAATGAGAATGTGCTTGCTTGCAGCAACGTGCTATATGTTCTGAATGCCCGATTTGGGAATCTGTGTCAAAACTTTGTTAGGAATTATGTGATCCTTACTAGCTGGAAGTAAGGGAGATGGGGCATGAAGTTATTTCTAGGAGTTGGACACATACCAAGTTTAGCTCAGTTCTGGGCATCTTTGAAATACCTATACAAACTTGTTCCTACATAGTAACTTGAATCTTTGAATGAGAATCTGCTTGCTTACAGCAACGTGCTATATGTTCTGAATGCCCGAATTGGCAATCTGTGTCAAAACTTTGTTAGGAATTATGTGATCCTTACTAGCTGGAAGTAAGGGAGATGGGGCATGAAGTTATTTCTAGGAGTTGGACACATACCAAGTTTAGCTCAGTTCTGGGCATCTTTGAAATACCTATACAAACTTGTTCCTACATAGTAACTTGCAACTTTGAATGAGAATGTGCTTGCTTACAGCAACGTGCTATATGTTCTGAATGCCCGAATTGGGAATCTGTGTCAAAACTTTGTTAGGAATTATGTGATCCGTACTAGCTGGAAGTAAGGCAGATGGGGCATGAAGTTATTTCTAGGAGTTGGACACATACCAAGTTTAGCTCAGTTCTGGGCATCTTTGAAATACCTATACAAACTTGTTCCTACATAGTAACTTGCAACTTTTAATGAGAATGTGCTTGCTTACAGCAACGTGCTATATGTTCTGAATGCCCGAATTGGGAATCTGTGTCAAAACTTTGTTAGGAATTATGTGATCCTTACTAGCTGGAAGTAAGGGAGATGGGGCATGAAGTTATTTCTTGGAGTTGGAGACATACCAAGTTTAGCTCAGTTCTGGGCATCTTTGAAATACCTATACAAACTTGTTCCTACATAGTAACTTGCATCTTTGAATGAGAATGTGCTTGCTTACAGCAACGTGCTATATGTTCTGAATGCCCGAATTGGGAATCTGTGTCAAAACTTTGTTAGCAATTATGTGATCCGTACTAGCTGGAAGTAAGGGAGATGGGGCATGAAGTTATTTCTTGGAGTTGGACACATACCAAGTTTAGCTCAGTTCTGGGCATCTTTGAAATACCTATACAAACTTGTTCCTACATAGTAACTTGCATCTTTGATTGAGAATCTGCTTGCTTACAGCAACGTGCTATATGTTCTGAATGCCCGAATTGGGAATCTGTGTCAAAACTTTGTTAGGAATTATGTGATCCTTACGAGCTGGAAGTAAGGCAGATGGGGCATGAAGTTATTTCTAGGAGTTGGACACATACCAAGTTTAGCTCAGTTCTGGGCATCTTTGAAATACCTATACAAACTTGTTCCTACATAGTAACTTGCAACTTTGAATGAGAATGTGCTTGCTTACAGCAACGTGCTATATGTTCTGAATGCCCGAATTGGGAATCTGTGTCAAAACTTTGTTAGGAATTATGTGATCCTTACTAGCTGGAAGTAAGGCAGATGGGGCATGAAGTTATTTCTAGGAGTTGGACACATACCAAGTTTAGCTCAGTTCTGGGCATCTTTGAAATACCTATACAAACTTGTTCCTACATAGTAACTTGCAACTTTGAATGAGAATGTGCTTGCTTACAGCAACGTGCTATATGTTCTGAATGCCCGAATTGGGAATCTGTGTCAAAACTTTGTTAGGAATTATGTGATCCGTACTAGCTGGAAGTAAGGCAGATGGGGCATGAAGTTATTTCTAGGAGTTGGACACATACCAAGTTTAGCTCAGATCTGGGCATCTTTGAAATACCTATACAAACTTGTTCCTACATAGTAACTTGCATCTTTGAATGAGAATCTGCTTGCTTACAGCAACGTGCTATATGTTCTGAATGCCCGAATTGGGAATCTGTGTCAAAACTTTGTTAGGAATTATGTGATCCGTACTAGCTGGAAGTAAGGCAGATGGGGCATGAAGTTATTTCTAGGAGTTGGACACATACCAAGTTTAGCTCAGTTCTGGGCATCTTTGAAATACCTATACAAACTTGTTCCTACATAGTAACTTGCAACTTTGAATGAGAATGTGCTTGCTTACACCAACGTGCTATATGTTCTGAATGCCCGAATTGGGAATCTGTGTCAAAACTTTGTTAGGAATTATGTGATCCTTACTAGCTGGAAGTAAGGGAGATGGGGCATGAAGTTATTTCTAGGAGTTGGACACATACCAAGTTTAGCTCAGTTCTGGGCATCTTTGAAATACCTATACAAACTTGTTCCTACATAGTAACTTGCATCTTTGAATGAGAATCTGCTTGCCTACAGCAACGTGCTATATGTTCTGAATGCCCGAATTGGGAATCTGTGTCAAAACTTTGTTAGGAATTATGTGATCCTTACTAGCTGGAAGTAAGGGAGATGGGGCATGAAGTTATTTCTAGGAGTTGGACACATACCAAGTTTAGCTCAGTTCAGGGCATCTTTGAAATACCTATACAAACTTGTTCCTACATAGTAACTTGCAACTTTGAATGAGAATGTGCTTGCTTGCAGCAACGTGCTATATGTTCTGAATGCCCGATTTGGGAATCTGTGTCAAAACCTTGTTAGAAATTATGTGATCCTTACTAGCTGGAAGTAAGGGAGATGGGGCATGAAGTTATTTCTAGGAGTTGGACACATACCAAGTTTAGCTCAGTTCTGGGCATCTTTGAAATACCTATACAAACTTGTTCCTACATAGTAACTTGCATCTTTGAATGAGAATCTGCTTGCTTACAGCAACGTGCTATATGTTCTGAATGCCCGAATTGGGAATCTGTGTCAAAACTTTGTTAGGAATTATGTGATCCTTACTAGCTGGAAGTAAGGGAGATGGGGCATGAAGTTATTTCTAGGAGTTGGACACATACCAAGTTTAGCTCAGTTCTGGGCATCTTTGAAATACCTATACAAACTTGTTCCTACATAGTAACTTGCATCTTTGAATGAGAATCTGCTTGCTTACAGCAACGTGCTATATGTTCTGAATGCCCGAATTGAGAATCTGTGTCAAAACTTTGTTAGGAATTATGTGATCCTTACTAGCTGGAAGTAAGGGAGATGGGGCATGAAGTTATTTCTAGGAGTTGGACACATACCAAGTTTAGCTCAGTTCTGGGCATCTTTGAAATACCTATACAAACTTGTTCCTACATAGTAACTTGCAACTTTGAATGAAAATGTGCTTGCTTACAGCAACGTGCTATATGTTCTGAATGCCCGATTTGGGAATCTGTGTCAAAACCTTGTTAGGAATTATGTGATCCTTACTAGCTGGAAGTAAGGGAGATGGGGCATGAAGTTATTTCTAGGAGTTGGACACATACCAAGTTTAGCTCAGTTCTGGGCATCTTTGAAATACCTATACAAACTTGTTCCTACATAGTAACTTGCAACTTTGAATGAGAATGTGCTTGCTTACAGCAACGTGCTATATGTTCTGAATGCCCGAATTGGGAATCTGTGTCAAAACTTTGTTAGGAATTATGTGATCCTTACTAGCTGGAAGTAAGGGAGATGGGGCATGAAGTTATTTCTAGTAGTTGGACACATACCAAGTTTAGCTCAGTTCTGGGCATCTTTGAAATACCTATACAAACTTGTTCCTACATAGTAACTTGCAACTTTGAATGAGAATGTGCTTGCTTACAGCAACGTGCTATATGTTCTGAATGCCCGAATTGGGAATCTGTGTCAAAACTTTGTTAGGAATTATGTGATCCTTACTCGCTGGAAGTAAGGGAGATTGGGCATGAAGTTATTTCTAGGAGTTGGACACATACCAAGTTTAGCTCAGTTCTGGGCATCTTTGAAATACCTATACAAACTTGTTCCTACATAGTAACTTGCATCTTTGAATGAGAATCTGCTTGCTTACAGCAACGTCCTATATGTTCTGAATGCCCGAATTGGGAATCTGTGTCAAAACTTTGTTAGGAATTATGTGATCCTTACTAGCTGGAAGTAAGGGAGATGGGGCATGAAGTTATTTCTAGGAGTTGGACACACACCAAGTTTAGCTCAGTTCTGGGCATCTTTGAAATACCTATGCAAACTTGTTCCTACATAGTAACTTGCATCTTTGAATGAGAATCTGCTTGCTTACAGCAACGTGCTATATGTTCTGAATGCCCGAATTGAGAATCTGTGTCAAAACTTTGTTAGGAATTATGTGATCCTTACTAGTTGGAAGTAAGGGAGATGGGGCATGAAGTTATTTCTAGGAGTTGGACACATACCAAGTTTAGCTCAGTTCTGGGCATATTTGAAATACGTATACAAACTTGTTCCTACATAGTAACTTGCAACTTTGAATGAAAATGTGCTTGCTTACAGCAACGTGCTATATGTTCTGAATGCCCGAATTGGGAATCTGTGTCAAAACTTTGTTAGGAATAATGTGATCCTTACTAGCTGGAAGTAAGGGAGATGGGGCATGAAGTCATTTCTAGGAGTTGGACACATACCAAGTTTAGCTCAGTTCTGGGCATCTTTGAAATACCTATACAAACTTGTTCCTACATAGTAACTTGCAACTTTGAATGAGAATGTGCTTGCTTGCAGCAACGTGCTATATGTTCTAAATGCCCGAATTGGGAATCTGTGTCAAAACTTTGTTAGGAATTATGTGATCCTTACTAGCTGGAAGTAAGGGAGATGGGGCATGAAGTTATTTCTTGGAGTTGGACACATACCAATTTTAGCTCAGTTCTGGGCATCTTTGAAATACCTATACAAACTTGTTCCTACATAGTAACTTGCAACTTTGAATGAGAATGTGCTTGCTTACAGCAACGTGCTATATGTTCTGAATGCCCGATTTGGGATTCTGTGTCAAAACTTTGTTAGGAATTATGTGATCCTTACTAGCTGGAAGTAAGGGAGATGGGGCATGAAGTTATTTCTAGGAGTTGGACACATACCAAGTTTAGCTCAGTTCAGGGCATCTTTGAAATACCTATACAAACTTGTTCCTACATAGTAACTTGCAACTTTGAATGAGAATGTGCTTGCTTGCAGCAACGTGCTATATGTTCTGAATGCCCGATTTGGGAATCTGTGTCAAAACCTTGTTAGAAATTATGTGATCCTTACTAGCTGGAAGTAAGGGAGATGGGGCATGAAGTTATTTCTAGGAGTTGGACACATACCAAGTTTAGCTCAGTTCTGGGCATCTTTGAAATACCTATACAAACTTGTTCCTACATAGTAACTTGCATCTTTGAATGAGAATCTGCTTGCTTACAGCAACGTGCTATATGTTCTGAATGCCCGAATTGGGAATCTGTGTCAAAACTTTGTTAGGAATTATGTGATCCTTACTAGCTGGAAGTAAGGGAGATGGGGCATGAAGTTATTTCTAGGAGTTGGACACATACCAAGTTTAGCTCAGTTCTGGGCATCTTTGAAATACCTATACAAACTTGTTCCTACATAGTAACTTGCATCTTTGAATGAGAATCTGCTTGCTTACAGCAACGTGCTATATGTTCTGAATGCCCGAATTGAGAATCTGTGTCAAAACTTTGTTAGGAATTATGTGATCCTTACTAGCTGGAAGTAAGGGAGATGGGGCATGAAGTTATTTCTAGGAGTTGGACACATACCAAGTTTAGCTCAGTTCTGGGCATCTTTGAAATACCTATACAAACTTGTTCCTACATAGTAACTTGCAACTTTGAATGAAAATGTGCTTGCTTACAGCAACGTGCTATATGTTCTGAATGCCCGATTTGGGAATCTGTGTCAAAACCTTGTTAGGAATTATGTGATCCTTACTAGCTGGAAGTAAGGGAGATGGGGCATGAAGTTATTTCTAGGAGTTGGACACATACCAAGTTTAGCTCAGTTCTGGGCATCTTTGAAATACCTATACAAACTTGTTCCTACATAGTAACTTGCAACTTTGAATGAGAATGTGCTTGCTTACAGCAACGTGCTATATGTTCTGAATGCCCGAATTGGGAATCTGTGTCAAAACTTTGTTAGGAATTATGTGATCCTTACTAGCTGGAAGTAAGGGAGATGGGGCATGAAGTTATTTCTAGTAGTTGGACACATACCAAGTTTAGCTCAGTTCTGGGCATCTTTGAAATACCTATACAAACTTGTTCCTACATAGTAACTTGCAACTTTGAATGAGAATGTGCTTGCTTACAGCAACGTGCTATATGTTCTGAATGCCCGAATTGGGAATCTGTGTCAAAACTTTGTTAGGAATTATGTGATCCTTACTCGCTGGAAGTAAGGGAGATTGGGCATGAAGTTATTTCTAGGAGTTGGACACATACCAAGTTTAGCTCAGTTCTGGGCATCTTTGAAATACCTATACAAACTTGTTCCTACATAGTAACTTGCATCTTTGAATGAGAATCTGCTTGCTTACAGCAACGTCCTATATGTTCTGAATGCCCGAATTGGGAATCTGTGTCAAAACTTTGTTAGGAATTATGTGATCCTTACTAGCTGGAAGTAAGGGAGATGGGGCATGAAGTTATTTCTAGGAGTTGGACACACACCAAGTTTAGCTCAGTTCTGGGCATCTTTGAAATACCTATGCAAACTTGTTCCTACATAGTAACTTGCATCTTTGAATGAGAATCTGCTTGCTTACAGCAACGTGCTATATGTTCTGAATGCCCGAATTGAGAATCTGTGTCAAAACTTTGTTAGGAATTATGTGATCCTTACTAGTTGGAAGTAAGGGAGATGGGGCATGAAGTTATTTCTAGGAGTTGGACACATACCAAGTTTAGCTCAGTTCTGGGCATATTTGAAATACGTATACAAACTTGTTCCTACATAGTAACTTGCAACTTTGAATGAAAATGTGCTTGCTTACAGCAACGTGCTATATGTTCTGAATGCCCGAATTGGGAATCTGTGTCAAAACTTTGTTAGGAATAATGTGATCCTTACTAGCTGGAAGTAAGGGAGATGGGGCATGAAGTTATTTCTAGGAGTTGGACACATACCAAGTTTAGCTCAGTTCTGGGCATCTTTGAAATACCTATACAAACTTGTTCCTACATAGTAACTTGCAACTTTGAATGAGAATGTGCTTGCTTGCAGCAACGTGCTATATGTTCTAAATGCCCGAATTGGGAATCTGTGTCAAAACTTTGTTAGGAATTATGTGATCCTTACTAGCTGGAAGTAAGGGAGATGGGGCATGAAGTTATTTCTTGGAGTTGGACACATACCAATTTTAGCTCAGTTCTGGGCATCTTTGAAATACCTATACAAACTTGTTCCTACATAGTAACTTGCAACTTTGAATGAGAATGTGCTTGCTTACAGCAACGTGCTATATGTTCTGAATGCCCGATTTGGGATTCTGTGTCAAAACTTTGTTAGGAATTATGTGATCCTTACTAGCTGGAAGTAAGGGAGATGGGGCATGAAGTTATTTCTAGGAGTTGGACACATACCAATTTTAGCTCAGTTCTGGGCATCTTTGAAATACCTATACAAACTTGTTCCTACATAGTAACTTGCATCTTTGAATGAGAATGTGCTTGCTTACAGCAGCGTGCTATATGTTCTGAATGCCCGAATTGGGAATCTGTGTCAAAACTTTGTTAGGAATTATGTGATCCTTACTAGCTGGAAGTAAGGGAGATGGGGCATGAAGTTATTTCTAGGAGTTGGACACATACCAAGTTTAGCTCAGTTCTGGGCATCTTTGAAATACCTATACAAACTTGTTCCTACATAGTAACTTGCAACTTTGAATGAGAATGTGCTTGCTTGCAGCAACGTGCTATATGTTCTGAATGCCCGATTTGGGAATCTGTGTCAAAACTTTGTTAGGAATTATGTGATCCTTACTAGCTGGAAGTAAGGGAGATGGGGCATGAAGTTATTTCTAGGAGTTGGACACATACCAAGTTTAGCTCAGTTCTGGGCATCTTTGAAATACCTATACAAACTTGTTCCTACATAGTAACTTGCATCTTTGAATGAGAATGTGCTTGCTTACAGCAACGTGCTATATGTTCTGAATGCCCGAATAGGGAATCTGTGTCAAAACTTTGTTAGGAATTATGTGATCCTTACTAGCTGGATGTAAGGGAGATGGGGCATGAAGTTATTTCTAGGAGTCGGACACATACCAAGTTTAGCTCAGTTCTGGGCATCTTTGAAATACCTATACAAACTTGTTCCTACATAGTAACTTGCAACTTTGAATGAGAATGTGCTTGCTTACAGCAACGTGCTATATGTTCTGAATGCCCGAATTGGGAATCTGTGTCAAAACTTTGTTAGGAATTATGTGATCCTTACTAGCTGGAAGTAAGGGAGATGGGGCATGAAGTTATTTCTAGGAGTTGGACACATACCAAGTTTAGCTCAGTTCTGGGCATCTTTGAAATACCTATACAAACTTGTTCCTACATAGTAACTTGCAACTTTAAATGAAAATGTGCTTGCTTACAGCAACGTGCTATATGTTCTGAATGCCCGAATTGGGAATCTGTGTCAAAACTTTGTTAGGAATTATGTGATCCTTACTAGCTGGAAGTAAGGGAGATGGGGCATGAAATTATTTCTAGGAGTTGGACACATACCAAGTTTAGCTCAGTTCTGGGCATCTTTGAAATACCTATACAAACTTGTTCCTACATAGTAACTTGCAACTTTGAATGAGAATGTGCTTGCTTACAGCAACGTGCTATATGTTCTGAATGCCCGAATTGGGAATCTGTGTCAAAACTTTGTTAGGAATTATGTGATCCTTACTCGCTGGAAGTAAGGGAGATGGGGCATGAAGTTATTTCTAGGAGTTGGACACATACCAAGTTTAGCTCAGTTCTGGGCATCTTTGAAATACCTATACAAACTTGTTCCTACATAGTAACTTGCAACTTTAAATGAGAATCTGCTTGCTTACAGCAACGTGCTATATGTTCTGAATGCCCGAATTGGGAATCTGTGTCAAAACTTTGTTAGGAATTATGTGATCCTTACTAGCTGGAAGTAAGGGAGATGGGGCATGAAGTTATTTCTAGGAGTTGGACACATACCAAGTTTAGCTCAGTTCTGGGCATCTTTGAAATACCTATACAAACTTGTTCCTACATAGTAACTTGCAACTTTGAATGAGAATCTGCTTGCTTACAGCAACGTGCTATATGTTCTGAATGCCCGAATTGGGAATCTGTGTCAAAACTTTGTTAGGAATTATGTGATCCTTACTAGCTGGAAGTAAGGGAGATGGGGCATGAAGTTATTTCTAGGAGTTGGACACATACCAAGTTTAGCTCAGTTCTGGGCATCTTTGAAATACCTATACAAACTTGTTCCTACCTAGTAACTTGCATCTTTGAATGAGAATGTGCTTGCTTACAGCAACGTGCTATATGTTCTGAATGCCCGAATTGGGAATCTGTGTCAAAACTTTGTTAGGAATTATGTGATCCTTACTAGCTGGATGTAAGGGAGATGGGGCATGAAGTTATTTCTAGGAGTCGGACACATACCAAGTTTAGCTCAGTTCTGGGCATCTTTGAAATACCTATACAAACTTGTTCCTACATAGTAACTTGCAACTTTGAATGAGAATGTGCTTGCTTACAGCAACGTGCTATATGTTCTGAATGCCCGAATTGGGAATCTGTGTCAAAACTTTGTTAGGAATTATGTGATCCTTACTAGCTGGAAGTAAGGGAGATGGGGCATGAAGTTATTTCTAGGAGTTGGACACATACCAAGTTTAGCTCAGTTCTGGGCATCTTTGAAATACCTATACAAACTTGTTCCTACATAGTAACTTGCAACTTTAAATGAAAATGTGCTTGCTTACAGCAACGTGCTATATGTTCTGAATGCCCGAATTGGGAATCTGTGTCAAAACTTTGTTAGGAATTATGTGATCCTTACTAGCTGGAAGTAAGGGAGATGGGGCATGAAGTTATTTCTAGGAGTTGGACACATACCAAGTTTAGCTCAGTTCTGGGCATCTTTGAAATACCTATACAAACTTGTTCCTACATAGTAACTTGCAACTTTGAATGAGAATGTGCTTGCTTACAGCAACGTGCTATATGTTCTGAATGCCCGAATTGGGAATCTGTGTCAAAACTTTGTTAGGAATTTTGTGATCCTTACTCGCTGGAAGTAAGGGAGATGGGGCATGAAGTTATTTCTAGGAGTTGGACACATACCAAGTTTAGCTCAGTTCTGGGCATCTTTGAAATACCTATACAAACTTGTTCCTACATAGTAACTTGCAACTTTAAATGAGAATCTGCTTGCTTACAGCAACGTGCTATATGTTCTGAATGCCCGAATTGGGAATCTGTGTCAAAACTTTGTTAGGAATTATGTGATCCTTACTAGCTGGAAGTAAGGGAGATGGGGCATGAAGTTATTTCTAGGAGTTGGACACATACCAAGTTTAGCTCAGTTCTGGGCATCTTTGAAATACCTATACAAACTTGTTCCTACATAGTAACTTGCAACTTTGAATGAGAATCTGCTTGCTTACAGCAACGTGCTATATGTTCTGAATGCCCGAATTGGGAATCTGTGTCAAAACTTTGTTAGGAATTATGTGATAATTACTAGCTGGAAGTAAGGGAGATGGGGCATGAAGTTATTTCTAGGAGTTGGACACATACCAAGTTTAGCTCAGTTCTGGGCATCTTTGAAATACCTATACAAACTTGTTCCTACATAGTAACTTGCATCTTTGAATGAGAATCTGCTTGCCTACAGCAACGTGCTATATGTTCTGAATGCACGAATTGCGAATCTGTGTCAAAACTTTGTTAGGAATTATGTGATCCTTACTAGCTGGAAGTAAGGGAGATGGGGCATGAAGTTATTTCTAGGAGTTGGACACATACCAAGTTTAGCTCAGTTCTGGGCATCTTTGAAATACCTATACAAACTTGTTCCTACATAGTAACTTGCAACTTTGAATGAGAATGTGCTTGCTTGCAGCAACGTGCTATATGTTCTGAATGCCCGAATTGGGAATCTGTGTCAAAACCTTGTTAGGAATTATGTGATCCTTACTAGCTGGAAGTAAGGGAGATGGGGCATGAAGTTATTTCTAGGAGTTGGACACATACCAAGTTTAGCTCAGTTCTGGGCATCTTTGAAATACCTATACAAACTTGTTCCTACATAGTAACTTGCAACTTTGAATGAGAATGTGCTTGCTTACAGCAACGTGCTATATGTTCTGAATGCCCGAATTGGGAATCTGTGTCAAAACTTTGTTAGGAATTATGTGATCCTTACTCGCTGGAAGTAAGGGAGATGGGGCATGAAGTTATTTCTAGGAGTTGGACACATACCAAGTTTAGCTCAGTTCTGGGCATCTTTGAAATACCTATACAAACTTGTTCCTACATAGTAACTTGCATCTTTGAATGAGAATCTGCTTGCTTACAGCAACGTGCTATATGTTCTGAATGCCCGAATTGGGAATCTGTGTCAAAACTTTGTTAGGAATTATGTGATCCTTACTAGCTGGAAGTAAGGGAGATGGGGCATGAAGTTATTTCTAGGAGTTGGACACACACCAAGTTTAGCTCAGTTCTGGGCATCTTTCAAATACCTATACAAACTTGTTCCTACATAGTAACTTGCATCTTTGAATGAGAATCTGCTTGCTTACAGCAACGTGCTATATGTTCTGAATGCCCGAATTGAGAATCTGTGTCAAAACTTTGTTAGGAATTATGTGATCCTTACTAGCTGGAAGTAAGGGAGATGGGGCATGAAGTTATTTCTAGGAGTTGGACACATACCAAGTTTAGCTCAGTTCTGGGCATCTTTGAAATACCTATACAAACTTGTTCCTACATAGTAACTTGCAACTTTGAATGAAAATGTGCTTGCTTACAGCAACGTGCTATATGTTCTGAATGCCCGAATTGGGAATCTGTGTCAAAACTTTGTTAGGAATAATGTGATCCTTACCAGCTGGAAGTAAGGGAGATGGGGCATGAAGTTATTTCTAGGAGTTGGACACATACCAAGTTTAGCTCAGTTCTGGGCATCTTTGAAATACCTATACAAACTTGTTCCTACATAGTAACTTGCAACTTTGAATGAGAATGTGCTTGCTTGCAGCAACGTGCTATATGTTCTGAATGCCCGAATTGGGAATCTGTGTCAAAACTTTGTTAGGAATTATGTGATCCTTACTAGCTGGAAGTAAGGGAGATGGGGCATGAAGTTATTTCTTGGAGTTGGACACATACCAAGTTTAGCTCAGTTCTGGGCATCTTTGAAATACCTATACAAACTTGTTCCTACATAGTAACTTGCAACTTTGAATGAGAATGTGCTTGCTTGCAGCAACGTGCTATATGTTCTGAATGCCCGAATAGTGAATCTGTGTCAAAACTCTGTTAGGAATTATGTGATCCTTAATGGCTGGAAGTAAGGGAGATGGGGCATGAAGTTATTTCTAGGAGTTGGACACATACCAAGTTTAGCTCAGTTCTGGGCATCTTTGAAATACCTATACAAACTTGTTCCTACATAGTAACTTGCATCTTTGAATGAGAATCTGCTTGCTTACAGCAACGTGCTATATGTTCTGAATGCCCGAATTGGGAATCTGTGTCAAAACTTTGTTAGGAATTATGTGATCCTTACTAGCTGGAAGTAAGGGAGATGGGGCATGAAGTTATTTCTAGGAGTTGGACACATACCAAGTTTAGCTCAGTTCTGGGCATCTTTGAAATACCTATACAAACTTGTTCCTACATAGTAACTTGCAACTTTGAATGAGAATGTGCTTGCTTACAGCAACGTGCTATATGTTCTGAATGCCCGAATTGGGAATCTGTGTCAAAACTTTGTTAGGAATTATGTGATCCTTACTAGCTGGAAGTAAGGGAGATGGGGCATGAAGTTATTTCTAGGAGTTGGACACATACCAAGTTTAGCTCAGTTCTGGGCATCTTTGAAATACCTATACAAACTTGTTCCTACATAGTAACTTGCATCTTTGAATGAGAATGTTCTTGCTTACAGCAACGTGCTATATGTTCTGAATGCCCGAATAGGGAATCTGTGTCAAAACTTTGTTAGGAATTATGTGATCCTTATTAGCTGGACGTAAGGGAGATGGGGCATGAAGTTATTTCTAGGAGTTGGACACATACCAAGTTTAGCTCAGTTCTGGGCATCTTTGAAATACATATACAAACTTGTTCCTACATAGTAACTTGCATCTTTGAATGAGACTCTGCTTGCTTACAGCAACGTGCTATATGTTCTGAATGCCCGAATTGGGAATCTGTGTCAAAACTTTGTTAGGAATTATGTGATCCTTACTAGCTGGAAGTAAGGGAGATGGAGCATGAAGTTATTTCTAGGAGTTGGACACATACCAAGTTTAGCTCAGTTCTGGGCATCTTTGAAATACCTATACAAACTTGTTCCTACATAGTAACTTGCAACTTTAAATGAAAATGTGCTTGCTTACAGCAACGTGCTATATGTTCTGAATGCCCGAATTGGGAATCTGTGTCAAAACTTTGTTAGGAATTATGTGATCCTTACTAGCTGGAAGTAAGGGAGATGGGGCATGAAGTTATTTCTAGGAGTTGGACACATACCAAGTTTAGCTCAGTTCTGGGCATCTTTGAAATACGTATACAAACTTGTTCCTACATAGTAACTTGCAACTTTGAATGAAAATGTGCTTGCTTACAGCAACGTGCTATATGTTCTGAATGCCCGAATTGGGAATCTGTGTCAAAACTTTGTTAGGAATAATGTGATCCTTACTAGCTGGAAGTAAGGGAGATGGGGCATGAAGTTATTTCTAGGAGTTGGACACACACCAAGTTTAGCTCAGTTCTGGGCATCTTTGAAATACCTATACAAACTTGTTCCTACATAGTAACTTGCAACTTTGAATGAGAATGTGCTTGCTTGCAGCAACGTGCTATATGTTCTAAATGCCCGAATTGGGAATCTGTGTCAAAACTTTGTTAGGAATTATGTGATCCTTACTAGCTGGAAGTAAGGGAGATGGGGCATGAAGTTATTTCTTGGAGTTGGACACATACCAAGTTTAGCTCAGTTCTGGGCATCTTTGAAATACCTATACAAACTTGTTCCTACATAGTAACTTGCAACTTTGAATGAGAATGTGCTTGCTTGCAGCAACGTGCTATATGTTCTGAATGCCCGAATTGGGAATCTGTGTCAAAACTCTGTTAGGAATTATGTGATCCTTAATGGCTGGAAGTAAGGGAGATGGGGCATGAAGTTATTTCTAGGAGTTGGACACATACCAAGTTTAGCTCAGTTCTGGGCATCTTTGAAATACCTATACAAACTTGTTCCTACATAGTAACTTGCATCTTTGAATGAGAATGTGCTTGCTTACAGCAACGTGCTATATGTTCTGAATGCCCGAATTGGGAATCTGTGTCAAAACTTTGTTAGGAATTATGTGATCCTTACTAGCTGGAAGTAAGGGAGATGGGGCATGAAGTTATTTCTAGGAGTTGGACACATACCAAGTTTAGCTCAGTTCTGGGCATCTTTGAAATACCTATACAAACTTGTTCCTACATAGTAACTTGCAACTTTGAATGAGAATGTGCTTGCTTACAGCAACGTGCTATATGTTCTGAATGCCCGAATTGGGAATCTGTGTCAAAACTTTGTTAGGAATTATGTGATCCTTACTAGCTGGAAGTAAGGGAGATGGGGCATGAAGTTATTTCTAGGAGTTGGACACATACCAAGTTTAGCTCAGTTCTGGGCATCTTTGAAATACCTATACAAACTTGTTCCTACATAGTAACTTGCATCTTTGAATGAGAATGTGCTTGCTTACAGCAACGTGCTATATGTTCTGAATGCCCGAATAGGGAATCTGTGTCAAAACTTTCTTAGGAATTATGTGATCCTTATTAGCTGGACGTAAGGGAGATGGGGCATGAAGTTATTTCTAGGAGTTGGACACATACCAAGTTTAGCTCAGTTCTGGGCATCTTTGAAATACATATACAAACTTGTTCCTACATAGTAACTTGCAACTTTGAATGAGAATGTGCTTGCTTACAGCAACGTGCTATATGTTCTGAATGCCCGAATTGGGAATCTGTGTCAAAACTTTGTTAGGAATTATGTGATCCTTACTAGCTGGAAGTAAGGGAGATGGGGCATGAAGTTATTTCTAGGAGTTGGACACATACCAAGTTTAGCTCAGTTCTGGGCATCTTTGAAATACCTATACAAACTTGTTCCTACATAGTAACTTGCAACTTTAAATGAAAATGTGCTTGCTTACAGCAACGTGCTATATGTTCTGAATGACCGAATTGGGAATCTGTGTCAAAACTTTGTTAGGAATTATGTGATCCTTACTAGCTGGAAGTAAGGGAGATGGGGCATGAAGTTATTTCTAGGAGTTGGACACATACCAAGTTTAGCTCAGTTCTGGGCATCTTTGAAATACCTATACAAACTTGTTCCTACATAGTAACTTGCAACTTTGAATGAGAATGTGCTTGCTTACAGCAACGTGCTATATGTTCTGAATGCCCGAATTGGGAATCTGTGTCAAAACTTTGTTAGGAATTATGTGATCCTTACTAGCTGGAAGTAAGGGAGATGGGGCATGAAGTTATTTCTAGGAGTTGGACACATACCAAGTTTAGCTCAGTTCTGGGCATCTTTGAAATACCTATACAAACTTGTTCCTACATAGTAACTTGCAACTTTGAATGAGAATGTGCTTGCTTACAGCAACGTGCTATATGTTCTGAATGCCCGAATTGGGAATCTGTGTCAAAACTTTGTTAGGAATTATGTGATCCTTACTAGCTGGAAGTAAGGGAGATGGGGCATGAAGTTATTTCTAGGAGTTGGACACATACCAAGTTTAGCTCAGTTCTGGGCATCTTTGAAATACCTATACAAACTTGTTCCTACATAGTAACTTGCAACTTTGAATGAGAATGTGCTTGCTTACAGCAACGTGCTATATGTTCTGAATGCCCGAATTGGGAATCTGTGTCAAAACTTTGTTAGGAATTATGTGATCCTTACTCGCTGGAAGTAAGGGAGATGGGGCATGAAGTTATTTCTAGGAGTTGGACACATACCAAGTTTAGCTCAGTTCTGGGCATCTTTGAAATACCTATACAAACTTGTTCCTACATAGTAACTTGCATCTTTGAATGAGATTCTGCTTGCTTACAGCAACGTGCTATATGTTCTGAATGCCCGAATTGGGAATCTGTGTCAAAACTTTGTTAGGAATTATGTGATCCTTACTAGCTGGAAGTAAGGGAGATGGGGCATGAAGTTATTTCTAGGAGTTGGACACACACCAAGTTTAGCTCAGTTCTGGGCATCTTTGAAATACCTATACAAACTTGTTCCTACATAGTAACTTGCATCTTTGAATGAGAATCTGCTTGCTTACAGCAACGTGCTATATGTTCTGAATGCCCGAATTGGGAATCTGTGTCAAAACTTTTTTAGGAATTATGTGATCCTTACTAGCTGGAAGTAAGGGAGATGGGGCATGAAGTTATTTCTAGGAGTTGGACACATACCAAGTTTAGCTCAGTTCTGGGCATATTTGAAATACGTATACAAACTTGTTCCTACATAGTAACTTGCAACTTTGAATGAAAATGTGCTTGCTTACAGCAACGTGCTATATGTTCTGAATGCCCGAATTGGGAATCTGTGTCAAAACTTTGTTAGGAATTATGTGATCCTTACTAGCTGGAAGTAAGGGAGATGGGGCATGAAGTTATTTCTAGGAGTTGGACACATACCAAGTTTAGCTCAGTTCTGGGCATCTTTGAAATACCTATACAAACTTGTTCCTACATAGTAACTTGCAACTTTGAATGAGAATGTGCTTGCTTGCAGCAACGTGCTATATGTTCTAAATGCCCGAATTGGGAATCTGTGTCAAAACTTTGTTAGGAATTATGTGATCCTTACTAGCTGGAAGTAAGGGAGATGGGGCATGAAGTTATTTCTTGGAGTTGGACACATACCAAGTTTAGCTCAGTTCTGGGCATCTTTGAAATACCTATACAAACTTGTTCCTACATAGTAACTTGCAACTTTGAATGAGAATGTGCTTGCTTGCAGCAACGTGCTATATGTTCTGAATGCCCGAATAGTGAATCTGTGTCAAAACTCTGTTAGGAATTATGTGATCCTTAATGGCTGGAAGTAAGGGAGATGGGGCATGAAGTTATTTCTAGGAGTTGGACACATACCAAGTTTAGCTCAGTTCTGGGCATCTTTGAAATACCTATACAAACTTGTTCCTACATAGTAACTTGCATCTTTGAATGAGAATCTGCTTGCTTACAGCAACGTGCTATATGTTCTGAATGCCCGAATTGGGAATCTGTGTCAAAACTTTGTTAGGAATTATGTGATCCTTACTAGCTGGAAGTAAGGGAGATGGGGCATGAAGTTATTTCTAGGAGTTGGACACATACCAAGTTTAGCTCAGTTCTGGGCATCTTTGAAATACCTATACAAACTTGTTCCTACATAGTAACTTGCAACTTTGAATGAGAATGTGCTTGCTTACAGCAACGTGCTATATGTTCTGAATGCCCGAATTGGGAATCTGTGTCAAAACTTTGTTAGGAATTATGTGATCCTTACTAGCTGGAAGTAAGGGAGATGGGGCATGAAGTTATTTCTAGGAGTTGGACACATACCAAGTTTAGCTCAGTTCTGGGCATCTTTGAAATACCTATACAAACTTGTTCCTACATAGTAACTTGCATCTTTGAATGAGAATGTGCTTGCTTACAGCAACGTGCTATATGTTCTGAATGCCCGAATAGGGAATCTATGTCAAAACTTTGTTAGGAATTATGTGATCCTTATTAGCTGGACGTAAGGGAGATGGGGCATGAAGTTATTTCTAGGAGTTGGACACATACCAAGTTTAGCTCAGTTCTGGGCATCTTTGAAATACATATACAAACTTGTTCCTACATAGTAACTTGCAACTTTGAATGAGAATGTGCTTGCTTACAGCAACGTGCTATATGTTCTGAATGCCCGAATTGGGAATCTGTGTCAAAACTTTGTTAGGAATTATGTGATCCTTACTAGCTGGAAGTAAGGGAGATGGGGCATGAAGTTATTTCTAGGAGTTGGACACATACCAAGTTTAGCTCAGTTCTGGGCATCTTTGAAATACCTATACAAACTTGTTCCTACATAGTAACTTGCAACTTTAAATGAAAATGTGCTTGCTTACAGCAACGTGCTATATGTTCTGAATGCCCGAATTGGGAATCTGTGTCAAAACTTTGTTAGGAATTATGTGATCCTTACTAGCTGGAAGTAAGGGAGATGGGGCATGAAGTTATTTCTAGGAGTTGGACACATACCAAGTTTAGCTCAGTTCTGGGCATCTTTGAAATACCTATACAAACTTGTTCCTACATAGTAACTTGCAACTTTGAATGAGAATGTGCTTGCTTACAGCAACGTGCTATATGTTCTGAATGCCCGAATTGGGAATCTGTGTCAAAACTTTGTTAGGAATTATGTGATCCTTACTCGCTGGAAGTAAGGGAGATGGGGCATGAAGTTATTTCTAGGAGTTGGACACATACCAAGTTTAGCTCAGTTCTGGACATCTTTGAAATACCTATACAAACTTGTTCCTACATAGTAACTTGCAACTTTGAATGAGAATCTGCTTGCTTACAGCAACGTGCTATATGTTCTGAATGCCCGATTTGGGAATCTGTGTCAAAACTTTGTTAGGAATTATGTGATCCTTACTAGCTGGAAGTAAGGGAGATGGGGCATGAAGTTATTTCTAGGAGTTGGACACATACCAAGTTTAGCTCAGTTCTGGGCATCTTTGAAATACCTATACAAACTTGTTCCTACATAGTAACTTGCATCTTTGAATGAGAATGTGCTTGCTTACAGCAACGTGCTATGTGTTCTGAATGGCCGAATTGGCAATCTGTGTCAAAACTTTGTTAGGAATTATGTGATCCTTACTAGCTGGAAGTAAGGGAGATGGGGCATGAAGTTATTTCTAGGAGTTGGACACATACCAAGTTTAGCTCAGTTCTGGGCATCTTTGAAATACCTATACAAACTTGTTCCTACATAGTAACTTGCATCTTTGAATGAGAATCTGCTTGCTTAGAGCAACGTGCTATATGTTCTGAATGCCCGAATTGGGAATCTGTGTCAAAACTGTTAGGAATTATGTGATCCTTACTAGCTGGAAGTAAGGGAGATGGGGCATGAAGTTATTTCTAGGAGTTGGACACATACCAAGTTTAGCTCAGTTCTGGGCATCTTTGAAATACCTATACAAACTTGTTCCTACATAGTAACTTGCATCTTTGAATGAGAATCTGCTTGCTTACAGCAACGTGCTATATGTTCTGAATGCCCGAATTGGGAATCTGTGTCAAAACTGTTAGGAATTATGTGATCCTTACTAGCTGGAAGTAAGGGAGTTGGGGCATGAAGTTATTTCTAGGAGTTGGACACATACCAAGTTTAGCTCAGTTCTGGGCATCTTTGAAATACCTATACAAACTTGTTCCTACATAGTAACTTGCAACTTTGAATGAAAATGTGCTTGCTTACAGCAACGTGCTATATGTTCTGAATGCCCGAATTGGGAATCTGTGTCAAAACTTTGTTAGGAATTATGTGATCCTTACTAGCTGGAAGTAAGGGAGATGGGGCATGAAGTAATTTCTAGGAGTTGGACACATACCAAGTTTAGCTCAGTTCTGGGCATCTTTGAAATACCTATACAAACTTGTTCCTACATAGTAACTTGCAACTTTGAATGAAAATGTGATTGCTTACAGCAACGTCCTATATGTTCTGAATGCCCGAATTAGGAATCTGTGTCAAAACTTTGTTAGGAATTATGTGATCCTTACTAGCTGGAAGTAAGGGAGATGGGGCATGAAGTTATTTCTAGGAGTTGGACACATACCAAGTTTAGCTCAGTTCTGGGCATCTTTGAAATACCTATACAAACTTGTTCCTACATAGTAACTTGCAACTTTGAATGAAAATGTGCTTGCTTACAGCAACGTGCTATATGTTCTGAATGCCCGAATTGGGAATCTGTGTCAAAACTTTGTTAGGAATTATGTGATCCTTACTAGCTGGAAGTAAGGGAGATGGGGCATGAAGTTATTTCTAGGAGTTGGAGACATACCAAGTTTAGCTCACTTCTGGGCATCTTTGAAATACCTATACAAACTTGTTCCTACATAGTAACTTGCAACTTTGAATGAGAATGTGCTTGCTTGCAGCAACGTGCTATATGTTCTGAATGCCCGATTTGGGAATCTGTGTCAAAACTTTGTTAGGAATTATGTGATCCTTACAAGCTGGAAGTAAGGGAGATGGAGCATGAAGTTATTTCTAGGAGTTGGACACATACCACGTTTAGCTCAGTTCTGGGCATCTTTGAAATACCTATACAAACTTGTTCCTACTTAGTAACTTGCATCATTGAATGAGAATGTGCTTGCTCACAGCAACGTGCTATATGTTCTGAATGCCCGAATTGGCAATCTGTGTCAAACTTTGTTAGGAATTATGTGATCCTTACTAGCTGGAAGTAAGGGAGATGGGGCATGAAGTTATTTCTAGGAGTTGGACACATACCAAGGTTAGCTCAGTTCTGGGCATCTTTGAAATACCTATACAAACTTGTTCCTACATAGTAACTTGAATCTTTGAATGAGAATCTGCTTGCTTACAGCAACGTGCTATATGTTCTGAATGCCCGAATTGGGAATCTGTGTCAAAACTTTGTTAGGAATTATGTGATCCTTACTAGCTGGAAGTAAGGGAGATGGGGCATGAAGTTATTTCTAGGAATTGGACACATACCAAGTTTAGCTCAGTTCTTGGCATCTTTGAAATACCTATACAAAATTGTTCCTACATAGTATCTTGCATCTTTGAATGAGAATGTGCTTGCTTACAGCAACGTGCTATATGTTCTGAATGCCCGAATTGGGAATCTGTGTCAAAACTTTGTTAGGAATTATGTGATCCTTACTAGCTGGAAGTAAGGGAGATGGGGCATGAAGTTATTTCTAGGAGTTGGACACATACCAAGTTTAGCTCAGTTCTGGGCATCTTTGAAATACCTATACAAACTTGTTCCTACATAGTAACTTGCAACTTTGAATGAGAATGTGCATTCTTACAGCAACGTGCTATATGTTCTGAATGCCTGAATTGGGAATCTGTGTCAAAACTTTGTTAGGAATTATGTGATCCTTACTAGCTGGAAGTAAGGGAGATGGGGCATGAAGTTATTTCTAGGAGTTGGACACATACCAAGTTTAGCTCAGTTCTGGGCATCTTTGAAATACCTATACAAACTTGTTCCTACATAGTAACTTGCAACATTAATGAGAATGTGCTTGCTTACAGCAACGTGCTATATGTTCTGAATGCCCGAATTGGGAATCTGTGTCAAAACTTTGTTAGGAATTATGTGATCCTTACTAGCTGGAAGTAAGGGAGATGGGGCATGAAGTTATTTCTAGGAGTTGGACACATACCAAGTTTAGCTCAGTTCTGGGCATCTTTGAAATACCTATACAAACTTGTTCCTACATAGTAACTTGCAACTTTGAATGAGAATGTGCTTGCTTACAGCAACGTGCTATATGTTCTGAATGCCCGAATTGGGAATCTGTGTCAAAACTTTGTTAGGAATTATGTGATCCTTACTAGCTGGAAGTAAGGCAGATGGGGCATGAAGTTATTTCTAGGAGTTGGACACATACCAAGTTTAGCTCAGTTCTGGGCATCTTTGAAATACCTATACAAACTTGTTCCTACATAGTAACTTGCATCTTTGAATGAGAATCTGCTTGCTTACAGCAACGTGCTATAAGTTCTGAATGCCCGAATTGGGAATCTGTGTCAAAACTTTGTTAGGAATTATGTGATCCTTACTAGCTGGAAGTAAGTGAGATGGGGCATGAAGTTATTTCTAGGAGTTGGACACATACCAAGTTTAGCTCAGTTCTGGGCATCTTTGAAATACCTATACAAACTTGTTCCTACATAGTAACTTGCATCTTTGAATGAGAATCTGCTTGCTTACAGCAACGTGCTATATGTTCTGAATGCCCGAATAGGGAATCTGTGTCAAAACTTTGTTAGGAATTATGTGATCCTTACTAGCTGGAAGTAAGGGAGATGGGGCATGAAGTTATTTCTAGGAGTTGGACACATACCAAGTTTAGCTCAGTTCTGGGCATCTTTGAAATACCTATACAAACTTGTTCCTACATAGTAACTTGCATCTTTGAATGAGAATGTGCTTGCTTACAGCAACGTGCTATATGTTCTGAATGCCCGAATTGGCAATCTGTGTCAAAACTTTGTTAGGAATTATGTGATCCTTACTAGCTGGAAGTAAGGGAGATGGGGCATGAAGTTATTTCTAGGAGTTGGACACATACCAAGTTTAGCTCAGTTCTGGGCATCTTTGAAATACCTATACAAACTTGTTCCTACATAGTAACTTGCATCTTTGAATGAGAATCTGCTTGCTTACAGCAACGTGCTATATGTTCTGAATGCCCGAATTGGGAATCTGTGTCAAAACTGTTAGGAATTATGTGATCCTTACTAGCTGGAAGTAAGGGAGATGGGGCATGAAGTTATTTCTAGGAGTTGGACACATACCAAGTTTAGCTCAGTTCTGGGCATCTTTGAAATACCTATACAAACTTGTTCCTACATAGTAACTTGCATCTTTGAATGAGAATCTGCTTGCTTACAGCAACGTGCTATATGTTCTGAATGCCCGAATTGGCAATCTGTGTGAAAACTGTTAGGAATTATGTGATCCTTACTAGCTGGAAGTAAGGGAGTTGGGGCATGAAGTTATTTCTAGGAGTTGGACACATACCAAGTTTAGCTCAGTTCTGGGCATCTTTGAAATACCTATACAAACTTGTTCCTACATAGTAACTTGCAACTTTGAATGAAAATGTGATTGCTTACAGCAACGTGCTATATGTTCTGAATGCCCGAATTGGGAATCTGTGTCAAAACTTTGTTAGGAATTATGTGATCCTTATCAGCTGGAAGTAAGGGAGATGGGGCATGAAGTTATTTCTAGGAGTTGGACACATACCAAGTTTAGCTCAGTTCTGGGCATCTTTGAAATACCTATACAAACTTGTTCCTACATAGTAACTTGCAACTTTGAATGAAAATGTGATTGCTTACAGCAACGTGCTATATGTTCTGAATGCCCGAATTAGGAATCTGTGTCAAAACTTTGTTAGGAATTATGTGATCCTTACTAGCTGGAAGTAAGGGAGATGGGGCATGAAGTTATTTCTAGGAGTTGGACACATACCAAGTTTAGCTCAGTTCTGGGCATCTTGGAAATACCTATACAAACTTGTTCCTACATAGTAACTTGCAACTTTGAATGAAAATGTGCTTGCTTACAGCAACGTGCTATATGTTCTGAATGCCCGAATTGGGAATCTGTGTCAAAACTTTGTTAGGAATTATGTGATCCTTACTAGCTGGAAGTAAGGGAGATGGGGCATGAAGTTATTTCTAGGAGTTGGAGACATACCAAGTTTAGCTCAGTTCTGGGCATCTTTGAAATACCTATACAAACTTGTTCCTACATAGTAACTTGCAACTTTGAATGAGAATGTGCTTGCTTGCAGCAACGTGCTATATGTTCTGAATGCCCGATTTGGGAATCTGTGTCAAAACTTTGTTAGGAATTATGTGATCCTTACAAGCTGGAAGTAAGGGAGATGGAGCATGAAGTTATTTCTAGGAGTTGGACACATACCAAGTTTAGCTCAGTTCTGGGCATCTTTGAAATACCTATACAAACTTGTTCCTACATAGTATCTTGCATCTTTGAATGAGAATGTGCTTGCTTACAGCAACGTGCTATATGTTCTGAATGCCCGAATTGGGAATCTGTGTCAAAACTTTGTTAGGAATTATGTGATCCTTACTAGCTGGAAGTAAGGGAGATGGGGCATGAAGTTATTTCTAGGAGTTGGACACATACCAAGTTTAGCTCAGTTCTGGGCATCTTTGAAATACCTATACAAACTTGTTCCTACATAGTAACTTGCAACTTTGAATGAGAATGTGCATGCTTACAGCAACGTGCTATATGTTCTGAATGCCCGAATTGGGAATCTGTGTCTAAACTTTGTTAGGAATTATGTGATCCTTACTACCTGGAAGTAAGGGAGATGGGGCATGAAGTTATTTCTAGGAGTTGGACAAATACCAAGTTTAGCTCAGTTCTGGGCATCTTTGAAATACCTATACAAACTTGTTGCTACATAGTAACTTGCAACATTAATGAGAATGTGCTTGCTTACAGCAACGTGCTATATGTTCTGAATGCCCGAATTGGGAATCTGTGTCAAAACTTTGTTAGGAATTATGTGATCCTTACTAGCTGGAAGTAAGGGAGATGGGGCATGAAGTTATTTCTAGGAGTTGGACACATACCAAGTTTAGCTCAGTTCTGGGCATCTTTGAAATACCTATACAAACTTGTTCCTACATAGTAACTTGCAACTTTGAATGAGAATGTGCTTGCTTACAGCAACGTGCTATATGTTCTGAATGCCCGAATTGGGAATCTGTGTCAAAACTTTGTTAGGAATTATGTGATCCTTACTAGCTGGAAGTAAGGGAGATGGGGCATGAAGTTATTTCTAGGAGTTGGACACATACCAAGTTTAGCTCAGTTCTGGGCATCTTTGAAATACCTATACAAACTTGTTCCTACATAGTATCTTGCAACTTTGAATGAGAATGTGCTTGCTTACAGCAACGTGCTATATGTTCTGAATGCCCGAATTGGGAATCTGTGTCAAAACTTTGTTAGGAATTATGTGATCCTTACTAGCTGGAAGTAAGGGAGATGGGGCATGAAGTTATTTCTAGGAGTTGGACACATACCAAGTTTAGCTCAGTTCTGGGCATCTTTGAAATACCTATACAAACTTGTTCCTACATAGTAACTTGCATCTTTGAATGAGAATCTGCTTGCTTACAGCAACGTGCTATAAGTTCTGAATGCCCGAATTGGGAATCTGTGTCAAAACTTTGTTAGGAATTATGTGATCCTTACTAGCTGGAAGTAAGGGAGATGGGGCATGAAGTTATTTCTAGGAGTTGGACACATAGCAAGTTTAGCTCAGTTCTGGGCATCTTTGAAATACCTATACAAACTTGTTCCTACATAGTAACTTGCATCTTTGAATGAGAATCTGCTTGCTTACAGCAACGTGCTATATGTTCTGAATGCCCGAATAGGGAATCTGTGTCAAAACTTTGTTAGGAATTATGTGATCCTTACTAGCTGGAAGTAAGGGAGATGGGGCATGAAGTTATTTCTAGGAGTTGGACACATACCAAGTTTAGCTCAGTTCTGGGCATCTTTGAAATACCTATACAAACTTGTTCCTACATAGTAACTTGCATCTTTGAATGAGAATGTGCTTGCTTACAGCAACGTGCTATATGTTCTGAATGCCCGAATTGGCAATCTGTGTCAAAACTTTGTTAGGAATTATGTGATCCTTACTAGCTGGAAGTAAGGGAGATGGGGCATGAAGTTATTTCTAGGAGTTGGACACATACCAAGTTTAGCTCAGTTTTGGGCATCTTTGAAATACCTATACAAACTTGTTCCTACATAGTAACTTGCATCTTTGAATGAGAATGTGCTTGCTTACAGCAACGTGCTATATGTTCTGAATGCCCGAATTGGCAATCTGTGTCAAAACTTTGTTAGGAATTATGTGATCCTTACTAGCTGGAAGTAAGGGAGATGGGGCATGAAGTTATTTCTAGGAGTTGGACACATACCAAGTTTAGCTCAGTTCTGGGCATCTTTGAAATACCTATACAAACTTGTTCCTACATAGTAACTTGCATCTTTGAATGAGAATCTGCTTGCTTACAGCAACGTGATATATGTTCTGAATGCCCGAATTGGGAATCTGTGTCAAAACTTTGTTAGGAATTATGTGATCCTTACTAGCTGGAAGTAAGGGAGATGGGGCATGAAGTTATTTCTAGGAGTTGGACACATACCAAGTTTAGCTCAGTTCTGGGCATCTTTGAAATACCTATACAAACTTGTTCCTACATAGTAACTTGCAACTTTGAATGAAAATGTGATTGCTTACAGCAACGTGCTATATGTTCTGAATGCCCGAATTGGGAATCTGTGTCAAAACTTTGTTAGGAATTATGTGATCCTTACTAGCTGGAAGTAAGGGAGATGGGGTATGAAGTTATTTCTAGGAGTTGGACACATACCAAGTTTAGCTCAGTTCTGGGCATCTTTGAAATACCTATACAAACTTGTTGCTACATAGTAACTTGCAACATTAATGAGAATGTGCTTGCTTACAGCAACGTGCTATATGTTCTGAATGCCCGAATTGGGAATCTGTGTCAAAACTTTGTTAGGAATTATGTGATCCTTACTAGCTGGAAGTAAGGGAGATGGGGCATGAAGTTATTTCTAGGAGTTGGACACATACCAAGTTTAGCTCAGTTCTGGGCATCTTTGAAATACCTATACAAACTTGTTCCTACATAGTAACTTGCAACTTTGAATGAGAATGTGCTTGCTTACAGCAACGTGCTATATGTTCTGAATGCCCGAATTGGGAATCTGTGTCAAAACTTTGTTAGGAATTATGTGATCCTTACTAGCTGGAAGTAAGGGAGATGGGGCATGAAGTTATTTCTAGGAGTTGGACACATACCAAGTTTAGCTCAGTTCTGGGCATCTTTGAAATACCTATACAAACTTGTTCCTACATAGTATCTTGCAACTTTGAATGAGAATGTGCTTGCTTACAGCAACGTGCTATATGTTCTGAATGCCCGAATTGGGAATCTGTGTCAAAACTTTGTTAGGAATTATGTGATCCTTACTAGCTGGAAGTAAGGGAGATGGGGCATGAAGTTATTTCTAGGAGTTGGACACATACCAAGTTTAGCTCAGTTCTGGGCATCTTTGAAATACCTATACAAACTTGTTCCTACATAGTAACTTGCATCTTTGAATGAGAATCTGCTTGCTTACAGCAACGTGCTATAAGTTCTGAATGCCCGAATTGGGAATCTGTGTCAAAACTTTGTTAGGAATTAAGTGATCCTTACTAGCTGGAAGTAAGGGAGATGGGGCATGAAGTTATTTCTAGGAGTTGGACACATAGCAAGTTTAGCTCAGTTCTGGGCATCTTTGAAATACCTATACAAACTTGTTCCTACATAGTAACTTGCATCTTTGAATGAGAATCTGCTTGCTTACGGCAACGTGCTATATGTTCTGAATGCCCGAATAGGGAATCTGTGTCAAAACTTTGTTAGGAATTATGTGATCCTTACTAGCTGGAAGTAAGGGAGATGGGGCATGAAGTTATTTCTAGGAGTTGGACACATACCAAGTTTAGCTCAGTTCTGGGCATCTTTGAAATACCTATACAAACTTGTTCCTACATAGTAACTTGCATCTTTGAATGAGAATGTGCTTGCTTACAGCAACGTGCTATATGTTCTTAATGCCCGAATTGGCAATCTGTGTCAAAACTTTGTTAGGAATTATGTGATCCTTACTAGCTGGAAGTAAGGGAGATGGGGCATGAAGTTATTTCTAGGAGTTGGACACATACCAAGTTTAGCTCAGTTTTGGGCATCTTTGAAATACCTATACAAACTTGTTCCTACATAGTAACTTGCATCTTTGAATGAGAATGTGCTTGCTTACAGCAACGTGCTATATGTTCTGAATGCCCGAATTGGCAATCTGTGTCAAAACTTTGTTAGGAATTATGTGATCCTTACTAGCTGGAAGTAAGGGAGATGGGGCATGAAGTTATTTCTAGGAGTTGGACACATACCAAGTTTAGCTCAGTTCTGGGCATCTTTGAAATACCTATACAAACTTGTTCCTACCTAGTAACTTGCATCTTTGAATGAGAATCTGCTTGCTTACAGCAACGTGCTATATGTTCTGAATGCCCGAATAGGGAATCTGTGTCAAAACTTTGTTAGGAATTATGTGATCCTTACTAGCTGGAAGTAAGGGAGATGGGGCATGAAGTTATTTCTAGGAGTTGGACACATACCAAGTTTAGCTCAGTTCTGGGCATCTTTGAAATACCTATACAAACTTGTTCCTACATAGTAACTTGCATCTTTGAATGAGAATGTGCTTGCTTACAGCAACGTGCTATATGTTCTGAATGCCCGAATTGGCAATCTGTGTCAAAACTTTGTTAGGAATTATGTGATCCTTACTAGCTGGAAGTAAGGGAGATGGGGCATGAAGTTATTTCTAGGAGTTGGACACATACCAAGTTTAGCTCAGTTTTGGGCATCTTTGAAATACCTATACAAACTTGTTCCTACATAGTAACTTGCATCTTTGAATGAGAATGTGCTTGCTTACAGCAACGTGCTATATGTTCTGAATGCCCGAATTGGCAATCTGTGTCAAAACTTTGTTAGGAATTATGTGATCCTTACTAGCTGGAAGTAAGGGAGATGGGGCATGAAGTTATTTCTAGGAGTTGGACACATACCAAGTTTAGCTCAGTTCTGGGCATCTTTGAAATACCTATACAAACTTGTTCCTACATAGTAACTTGCATCTTTGAATGAGAATCTGCTTGCTTACAGCAACGTGATATATGTTCTGAATGCCCGAATTGGGAATCTGTGTCAAAACTTTGTTAGGAATTATGTGATCCTTACTAGCTGGAAGTAAGGGAGATGGGGCATGAAGTTATTTCTAGGAGTTGGACACATACCAAGTTTAGCTCAGTTCTGGGCATCTTTGAAATACCTATACAAACTTGTTCCTACATAGTAACTTGCAACTTTGAATGAAAATGTGATTGCTTACAGCAACGTGCTATATGTTCTGAATGCCCGAATTGGGAATCTGTGTCAAAACTTTGTTAGGAATTATGTGATCCTTACTAGCTGGAAGTAAGGGAGATGGGGTATGAAGTTATTTCTAGGAGTTGGACACATACCAAGTTTAGCTCAGTTCTGGGCATCTTTGAAATACCTATACAAACTTGTTGCTACATAGTAACTTGCAACATTAATGAGAATGTGCTTGCTTACAGCAACGTGCTATATGTTCTGAATGCCCGAATTGGGAATCTGTGTCAAAACTTTGTTAGGAATTATGTGATCCTTACTAGCTGGAAGTAAGGGAGATGGGGCATGAAGTTATTTCTAGGAGTTGGACACATACCAAGTTTAGCTCAGTTCTGGGCATCTTTGAAATACCTATACAAACTTGTTCCTACATAGTAACTTGCAACTTTGAATGAGAATGTGCTTGCTTACAGCAACGTGCTATATGTTCTGAATGCCCGAATTGGGAATCTGTGTCAAAACTTTGTTAGGAATTATGTGATCCTTACTAGCTGGAAGTAAGGGAGATGGGGCATGAAGTTATTTCTAGGAGTTGGACACATACCAAGTTTAGCTCAGTTCTGGGCATCTTTGAAATACCTATACAAACTTGTTCCTACATAGTATCTTGCAACTTTGAATGAGAATGTGCTTGCTTACAGCAACGTGCTATATGTTCTGAATGCCCGAATTGGGAATCTGTGTCAAAACTTTGTTAGGAATTATGTGATCCTTACTAGCTGGAAGTAAGGGAGATGGGGCATGAAGTTATTTCTAGGAGTTGGACACATACCAAGTTTAGCTCAGTTCTGGGCATCTTTGAAATACCTATACAAACTTGTTCCTACATAGTAACTTGCATCTTTGAATGAGAATCTGCTTGCTTACAGCAACGTGCTATAAGTTCTGAATGCCCGAATTGGGAATCTGTGTCAAAACTTTGTTAGGAATTAAGTGATCCTTACTAGCTGGAAGTAAGGGAGATGGGGCATGAAGTTATTTCTAGGAGTTGGACACATAGCAAGTTTAGCTCAGTTCTGGGCATCTTTGAAATACCTATACAAACTTGTTCCTACATAGTAACTTGCATCTTTGAATGAGAATCTGCTTGCTTACGGCAACGTGCTATATGTTCTGAATGCCCGAATAGGGAATCTGTGTCAAAACTTTGTTAGGAATTATGTGATCCTTACTAGCTGGAAGTAAGGGAGATGGGGCATGAAGTTATTTCTAGGAGTTGGACACATACCAAGTTTAGCTCAGTTCTGGGCATCTTTGAAATACCTATACAAACTTGTTCCTACATAGTAACTTGCATCTTTGAATGAGAATGTGCTTGCTTACAGCAACGTGCTATATGTTCTTAATGCCCGAATTGGCAATCTGTGTCAAAACTTTGTTAGGAATTATGTGATCCTTACTAGCTGGAAGTAAGGGAGATGGGGCATGAAGTTATTTCTAGGAGTTGGACACATACCAAGTTTAGCTCAGTTTTGGGCATCTTTGAAATACCTATACAAACTTGTTCCTACATAGTAACTTGCATCTTTGAATGAGAATGTGCTTGCTTACAGCAACGTGCTATATGTTCTGAATGCCCGAATTGGCAATCTGTGTCAAAACTTTGTTAGGAATTATGTGATCCTTACTAGCTGGAAGTAAGGGAGATGGGGCATGAAGTTATTTCTAGGAGTTGGACACATACCAAGTTTAGCTCAGTTCTGGGCATCTTTGAAATACCTATACAAACTTGTTCCTACATAGTAACTTGCATCTTTGAATGAGAATCTGCTTGCTTACAGCAACGTGATATATGTTCTGAATGCCCGAATTGGGAATCTGTGTCAAAACTTTGTTAGGAATTATGTGATCCTTACTAGCTGGAAGTAAGGGAGATGGGGCATGAAGTTATTTCTAGGAGTTGGACACATACCAAGTTTAGCTCAGTTCTGGGCATCTTTGAAATACCTATACAAACTTGTTCCTACATAGTAACTTGCAACTTTGAATGAAAATGTGATTGCTTACAGCAACGTGCTATATGTTCTGAATGCCCGAATTGGGAATCTGTGTCAAAACTTTGTTAGGAATTATGTGATCCTTACTAGCTGGAAGTAAGGGAGATGGGGCATGAAGTTATTTCTAGGAGTTGGACACATACCAAGTTTAGCTCAGTTCTGGGCATCTTTGAAATACCTATACAAACTTGTTCCTACATAGTAACTTGCAACTTTGAATGAGAATGTGCTTGCTTGCAGCAACGTGCTATATGTTCTGAATGCCCGAATTGGGAATCTGTGTCTAAACTTTGTTAGGAATTATGTGATCCTTACTAGCTGGAAGTAAGGGAGATGGGGCATGAAGTTATTTCTTGGAGTTGGACACATACCAAGTTTAGCTCAGTTCTGGGCATCTTTGAAATACCTATACAAACTTGTTCCTACATAGTAACTTGCAACTTTGAATGAGAATGTGCTTGCTTGCAGCAACGTGCTATATGTTCTGAATGCCCGAATAGGGAATCTGTGTCAAAACTTTGTTAGGAATTATGTGATCCTTACTAGCTGGAAGTAAGGGAGATGGGGCATGAAGTTATTTCTAGGAGTTGGACACATACCAAGTTTAGCTCAGTTCTGGGCATCTTTGAAATACCTATACAAACTTGTTCGTACCTAGTAACTTGCATCTTTGAATGAGAATGTGCTTGCTTACAGCAACGTGCTATATGTTCTGAATGCCCGAATAGGGAATCTGTGTCAAAACTTTGTTAGGAATTATGTGATCCTTACTAGCTGGAAGTAAGGGAGATGGGGCATGAAGTTATTTCTAGGAGTTGGACACATACCAAGTTTAGCTCAGTTCTGGGCATCTTTGAAATACCTATACAAACTTGTTCCTACATAGTAACTTGCATCTTTGAATGAGAATGTGCTTGCTTGCAGCAACGTGCTATATGTTCTGAATGCCCGAATTGGGAATCTGTGTCTAAACTTTGTTAGGAATTATGTGATCCTTACTAGCTGGAAGTAAGGGAGATGGGGCATGAAGTTATTTCTTGGAGTTGGACACATACCAAGTTTAGCTCAGTTCTGGGCATCTTTGAAATACCTATACAAACTTGTTCCTACATAGTAACTTGCAACTTTGAATGAGAATGTGCTTGCTTGCAGCAACGTGCTATATGTTCTGAATGCCCGAATAGGGAATCTGTGTCAAAACTTTGTTAGGAATTATGTGATCCTTACTAGCTGGAAGTAAGGGAGATGGGGCATGAAGTTATTTCTAGGAGTTGGACACATACCAAGTTTAGCTCAGTTCTGGGCATCTTTGAAATACCTATACAAACTTGTTCCTACATAGTATCTTGCAACTTTGAATGAGAATGTGCTTGCTTACAGCAACGTGCTACATGTTCTGAATGCCCGAATTGGGAATCTGTGTCAAAACTTTGTTAGGAATTATGTGATCCTTACTAGCTGGAAGTAAGGGAGATGGGGCATGAAGTTATTTCTAGGAGTTGGAGACATACCAAGTTTAGCTCAGTTCTGGGCATCTTTGAAATACCTATACAAACTTGATCCTACATAGTAACTTGCAACTTTGAATGAGAATGTGCTTGCTTACAGCAACGTGCTTTATGTTCTGAATGCCCGAATTGGGAATCTGTGTCAAAACTTTGTTAGGAATTATGTGATCCTTACTAGCTGGAAGTAAGGGAGATGGGGCATGAAGTTATTTCTTGGAGTTGCAGACATACCAAGTTTAGGTCAGTTCTGGACATCTTTGAAATACCTATACAAACTTGTTCCTACATAGTAACTTGCAACTTTGAATGAGAATGTGCTTGCTTGCAGCAACGTGCTATATGTTCTGAATGCCCAAATAGGGAATCTGTGTTAAAACGTTGTTAGGAATTATGTGATCCTTACTAGCTGGAAGTAAGGGAGATGGGGCATGAAGTTATTTCTAGGAGTTGGACACATACCAAGTTTAGCTCAGTTCTGGGCATCTTTGAAATACCTATACAAACTTGTTCCTACATAGTAACTTGCATCTTTGAATGAGAATGTGCTTGCTTGCAGCAACGTGCTATATGTTCTGAATGCCCGAATTGGGAATCTGTGTCAAAACTTTGTTAGGAATTATGTGATCCTTACTAGCTGGAAGTAAGTGAGATGGGGCATGAAGTTATTTCTAGGAGTTGGACACATACCAAGTTTAGCTCAGTTCTGGGCATCTTTGAAATACCTATACAAACTTGTTCCTACATAGTAACTTGCAACTTTGAATGAGAATGTGCTTGCTTACAGCAACGTGCTATATGTTCTGAATGCCCGAATTGGGAATCTGTGTCAAAACTTTGTTAGGAATTATGTGATCCTTACTAGCTGGAAGTAAGGGAGATGGGGCATGAAGTTTTTTCTAGGAGTTGGACACATACCAACTTTAGCTCAGTTCTGGGCATCTTTGAAATACCTATACAAACTTGTTCCTACATAGTAACTTGCAACTTTGAATGAGAATGTGCTTGCTTACAGCAACGTGCTATATGTTCTGAATGCCCGAATTGGGAATCTGTGTCAAAACTTTGTTAGGAATTATGTGATCCTTACTAGCTGGAAGTAAGGGAGATGGGGCATGAAGTTATTTCTAGGAGTTGGACACATACCAAGTTCAGCTCAGTTCTGGGCATCTTTGAAATACCTATACAAACTTGTTCCTACATAGTAACTTGCATCTTTGAATGAGAATCTGCTTGCTGACAGCAACGTGCTATATGTTCTGAATGCCCGAATTGGGAATCTGTGTGAAAACATTGTTAGGAATTATGTGATCCTTACTAGCTGGAAGTAAGGGAGATGGGGCATGAAGTTATTTCTAGGAGTTGGACACATACCAAGTTTAGCTCAGTCTGGGCATCTTTGAAATACCTATAAAAACTTGTTCCTACATAGTAACTTGCAACTTTGAATGAGAATGTGCTTGCTTACAGCAACGTGCTATATGTTCTGAATGCCCGAATTGGCAATCTGTGTCAAAACTTTGTTAGGAATTATGTGATCCTTACTAGCTGGAAGTAAGGGAGATGGGGCATGAAGTTATTTCTAGGAGTTGGACACATAGCAAGTTTAGCTCAGTTCTGGGCATCTTTGAAATACCTATACAAACTTGTTCCTACATAGTAACTTGCAACTTTGAATGAGAATGTGCTTGCTTACAGCAACGTGCTATATGTTCTGAATGCCCGAATTGGGAATCTGTGTCAAAACTTTGTTAGGAATTATGTGATCCTTACTAGCTGGAAGTAAGGGAGATGGGGCATGAAGTTATTTCTAGGAGTTGGACACATACCAAGGTTAGCTCAGTTCTGGACATCTTTGAAATACCTATACAAACTTGTTCCTACATAGTAACTTGCATCTTTGAATGAGAATCTGCTTGCTGACAGCAACGTGCTATATGTTCTGAATGCCCGAATTGGGAATCTGTGTGAAAACATTGTTAGGAATTATGTGATCCTTACTAGCTGGAAGTAAGGGAGATGGGGCATGAAGTTATTTCTAGGAGTTGGACACATACCAAGTTTAGCTCAGTCTGGGCATCTTTGAAATACCTATACAAACTTGTTCCTACATAGTAACTTGCATCTTTGAATGAGAATGTGCTTGCTTACAGCAACGTGCTATATGTTCTGAATGCCCGAATTGGCAATCTGTGTCAAAACTTTGTTAGGAATTATGTGATCCTTACTAGCTGGAAGTAAGGGAGATGGGGCATGAAGTTATTTCTAGGAGTTGGACACATACCAAGTTTAGCTCAGTTCTGGGCATCTTTGAAATACCTATACAAACTTGTTCCTACATAGTAACTTGCAACTTTGAATGAGAATGTGCTTGCTTACAGCAACGTGCTATATGTTCTGAATGCCCGAATTGGCAATCTGTGTCAAAACTTTGTTAGGAATTATGTGATCCTTACTAGCTGGAAGTAAGGGAGATGGGGCATGAAGTTATTTCTAGGAGTTGGACACATACCAAGTTTAGCTCAGTTCTGGGCATCTTTGAAATACCTATACAAACTTGTTCCTACATAGTAACTTGCATCTTTGAATGAGAATGTGCTTGCTTACAGCAACGTGCTATATGTTCTGAATGCCCGAATTGGCAATCTGTGTCAAAACTTTGTTAGGAATTATGTGATCCTTACTAGCTGGAAGTAAGGGAGATCGGGCATGAAGTTATTTCTAGGAGTTGGACAAATACCAAGTTTAGCTCAGTTCTGGGCATCTTTGAAATACCTATACAAACTTGTTCCTACATAGTAACTTGCATCTTTGAATGAGAATGTGCTTGCTTACAGCAACGTGCTATATGTTCTGAATGCCCGAATTGGCAATCTGTGTCAAAACTTTGTTAGGAATTATGTGATCCTTACTAGCTGGAAGTAAGGGAGATGGGGCATGAAGTTATTTCTTGGAGTTGGACACATACCAAGTTTAGCTCAGTTCTGGGCATCTTTGAAATACCTATACAAACTTGTTCCTACATAGTAACTTGCAACTTTGAATGAGAATGTGCTTGCTTGCAGCAACGTGCTATATGTTCTGAATGCCCGAATAGGGAATCTGTGTCAAAACTTTGTTAGGAATTATGTGATCCTTACTAGCTGGAAGTAAGGGAGATGGGGCATGAAGTTATTTCTAGGAGTTGGACACATACCAAGTTTAGCTCAGTTCTGGGCATCTTTGAAATACCTATACAAACTTGTTCCTACCTAGTAACTTGCATCTTTGAATGAGAATGTGCTTGCTTACAGCAACGTGCTATATGTTCTGAATGCCCGAATAGGGAATCTGTGTCAAAACTTTGTTAGGAATTATGTGATCCTTACTAGCTGGAAGTAAGGGAGATGGGGCATGAAGTTATTTCTAGGAGTTGGACACATACCAAGTTTAGCTCAGTTCTGGGCATCTTTGAAATACCTATACAAACTTGTTCCTACATAGTAACTTGCATCTTTGAATGAGAATGTGCTTGCTTACAGCAACGTGCTATATGTTCTGAATGCCCGAATAGGGAATCTGTGTCAAAACTTTGTTAGGAATTATGTGATCCTTACTAGCTGGAAGTAAGGGAGATGGGGCATGAAGTTATTTCTAGGAGTTGGACACATACCAAGTTTAGCTCAGTTCTGGGCATCTTTGAAATACCTATAGAAACTTGTTCCAACATAGTAACTTGAATCTTTGAATGAGAATGTGCTTGCTTACAGCAACGTGCTATATGTTCTGAATGCCCGAATTGGGAATCTGTGTCAAAACTTTGTTAGGAATTATATGATCCTTACTAGCTGGAAGTAAGGGAGATGGGGCATGAAGTTATTTCTAGGATTTGGACACATACCAAGTTTAGCTCAGTTCTGGGCATCTTTGAAATACCTATACAAACTTGTTCCTACATAGTAACTTGCATCTTTGAATGAGAATCTGCTTGCTTACAGCAACGTGCTATATGTTCTGAATGCCCGAATTGGGAATCTGTGTCAAAACTTTGTTAGGAATTATGTGATCCTTACTAGCTGGAAGTAAGGGAGATGGGGCATGAAGTTATTTCTAGGAGTTGGACAAATACCAAGTTTAGCTCAGTTCTGGGCCTCATTGAAATACCTATACAAACTTGTTCCTACATAGTAACTTGCATCTTTGAATGAGAATGTGCTTGCTTACAGCAACGTGCTATATGTTCTGAATGCCCGAATTGGGAATCTGTGTCAAAACTTTGTTAGGAATTATGTGATCCTTACCAGCTGGAAGTAAGGGAGATGGGGCATGATGTTATTTCTAGGAGTTGGACACATACCAAGTTTAGCTCAGTTCTGGGCATCTTTGAAATACCTATACAAACTTGTTCCTACATAGTAACTTGCATCTTTGAATGAGAATCTGCTTGCTTACAGCAACGTGCTATATGTTCTGAATGCCCGAATTGGGAATCTGTGTCAAAACTTTGTTAGGAATTATGTGATCCTTACTAGCTGGAAGTAAGGGAGATGGGGCATGAAGTTATTTCTAGGAGTTGGACACATACCAAGTTTAGCTCAGTTCTGGGCATCTTTGAAATACCTATACAAACTTGTTCCTACATAGTAACTTGCAACTTTGAATGAGAATGTGCTTGCTTACAGCAACGTGCTATATGTTCTGAATGCCCGAATTGGGAATCTGTGTCAAAACTTTGTTAGGAATTATGTGATCCTTACTAGCTGGAAGTAAGGGAGATGGGGCATGAAGTTATTTCTAGGAGTTGGTCACTTACCAAGTTTAGCTCAGTTCTGGGCATCTTTGAAATACCTATACAAACTTGTTCCAACCTAGTAACTTGCATCTTTGAATGAGAATCTGCTTGCTTACAGCAACGTGCTATATGTTCTGAATGCCCGAATTGGGAATCTGTGTCAAAACTTTGTTAGGAATTATGTGATCCTTACTAGCTGGAAGTAAGGGAGATGGGGCATGAAGTTATTTCTAGGAGTTGGACACATACCAAGTTTAGCTCAGTTCTGGGCATCTTTGAAATACCTATACAAACTTGTTCCTACCTAGTAACTTGCATCTTTAAAGAGAATGTGCTTGCTTACAGCAACGTGCTATATGTTCTGAATGCCCGAATTGGGAATCTGGGTCAAAACTTTGTTAGGAATTATGTGATCCTTACTAGCTGGAAGTAAGGGAGATGGGGCATGAAGTTATTTCTAGGAGTTGGACACATACCAAGTTTAGCTCAGTTCTGGGCATCTTTGAAATACCTATACAAACTTGTTCCTACATAGTAACTTGCAACTTTGAATGAGAATGTGCTTGCTTACAGCAACTTGCTATATGTTCTGAATGCCCGAATTGGGAATCTGTGTCAAAACTTTGTTAGGAATTATGTGATCCTTACTAGCTGGAAGTAAGGGAGATGGGGCACGAAGTTATTTCTAGGAGTTGGACACATACCAAGTTTAGCTCAGTTCTGGGCATCTTTGAAATACCTATACAAACTTGTTCCTACCTAGTAACTTGCATCTTTGAATGAGAATCTGCTTGCTTACAGCAACGTGCTATATGTTCTGAATGCCCGAATTGGGAATCTGTGTCAAAACTTTGTTAGGAATTATGTGATCCTTACTAGGTTGAAGTAAGGGATATGGGGCATGAAGTTATTTCTAGGAGGTGGACACATACCAAGTTTAGCTCAGTTCTGGGCATCTTTGAAATACCTATACAAACTTGTTCCTACATAGTAACTTGCAACTTTGAATGAAAATGTGTTGCTTAGAGCAACGTGCCATATGTTCTGAATGCCCGAATTGGGAATCTGTGTCAAAACTTTGTTAGGAATTATGTGATCCTTACTAGCTGGAAGTAAGGGAGAAGGGGCATGAAGTTATTTCTAGGAGTTGGACACATACCAAGTATAGCTCAGTTCTGGGCATCTTTGAAATACCTATACAAACTTGTTCCTACATAGTAACTTGCATCTTTGAATGAGAATCTGCTTGCTTACAGCAACGTGCTATATGTTCTGAATGCCCGAATTGGGAATCTGTGTCAAAACTTTGTTAGGAATTATGTCATCCTTACTAGTTGGAAGTAAGGGAGGTGGAGCATGAAGTTATTTCTAGGAGTTTGACACATACCAAGCGTAGCTCAGTTCTGGGCATCTTTGAAATACCTATACAAACTTGTTCCTACATAGTAACTTGCAACTTTGAATGAAAATGTGCTTGCTTACAGCAACGTGCTATATGTTCTGAATGCCCGAATAGGGAATCTGTGACAAAACTTTGTTAGGAATTATGTGATCCTTACTAGCTGGAAGTAAGGGAGATGGGGCATGAAGTTATTTCTAGGAGTTGGACACATACCAAGTTTAGCTCAGTTCTGGGCATCTTTGAAATACCTATACAAACTTGTTCCTACATAGTAACTTGCAACTTTGAATGAGAATCTGCTTGCTTACAGCAACGTGCTATATGTTCTGAATGCCCGAATTGGGAATCTGTGTCAAAACTTTGTTAGGAATTATGTGATCCTTACTAGCTGGAAGTAAGGGAGATGGGGCATGAAGTTATTTCTAGGAGTTGGACACATACCAAGTTTAGCTCAGTTCTGGGCATCTTTGAAATACCTATACAAACTTGTTCCTACATAGTAACTTGCATCTTTGAATGAGAATGTGCTTGCTTACAGCAACGTGCTATATGTTCTGAATGCCCGAATTGGCAATCTGTGTCAAAACTTTGTTAGGAATTATGTGATCCTTACTAGCTGGAAGTAAGGGAGATGGGGCATGAAGTTATTTCTAGGAGTTGGACACATACCAAGTTTAGCTCAGTTCTGGGCATCTTTGAAATACCTATACAAACTTGTTCCTACATAGTAACTTGCATCTTTGAATGGGAATCTGCTTGCTTACAGCAACGTGCTATATTTTCTCAATGCCCGAATTGGGAATCTGTGTCAAAAGTTTGTTAGGAATTATGTGATCCTTACTAGCTGGAAGTAAGGGAGATGGGGCATGAAGTTTTTTCTAGGAGTTGGACACATACCAAGTTTAGCTCAGTTCTGGGCATCTTTGAAATACCTATACAAACTTGTTCCTACATAGTAACTTGCAACTTTGAATGAGAATGTGCTTGCTTACAGCAACGTGCTATATGTTCTGAATGCCCGAATTGGGAATCTGTGTCAAAACTTTGTTAGGAATTATGTGATCCTTACTAGCTGGAAGTAAGGGAGATGGGGCATGAAGTTATTTCTAGGAGTTGGACACATACCAAGTTTAGCTCAGTTCTGGGCATCTTTGAAATACCTATACAAACTTGTTCCTACATAGTAACTTGCATCTTTGAATGAGAATGTGCTTGCTTACAGCAACGTGCTATATGTTCTGAATGCCCGAATTGGGAATCTGTGTCAAAACTTTGTTAGGAATTATGTGATCCTTACCAGCTGGAAGTAAGGGAGATGGGGCATGATGTTATTTCTAGGAGTTGGACACATACCAAGTTTAGCTCAGTTCTGGGCATCTTTGAAATACCTATACAAACTTGTTCCTACATAGTAACTTGCATCTTTGAATGAGAATCTGCTTGCTTACAGCAACGTGCTATATGTTCTGAATGCCCGAATTGGGAATCTGTGTCAAAACTTTGTTAGGAATTATGTGATCCTTACTAGCTGGAAGTAAGGGAGATGGGGCATGAAGTTATTTCTAGGAGTTGGACACATACCAAGTTTAGCTCAGTTCTGGGCATCTTTGAAATACCTATACAAACTTGTTCCTACATAGTAACTTGCAACTTTGAATGAGAATGTGCTTGCTTACAGCAACTTGCTATATGTTCTGAATGCCCGAATTGGGAATCTGTGTCAAAACTTTGTTAGGAATTATGTGATCCTTACTAGCTGGAAGTAAGGGAGATGGGGCATGAAGTTATTTCTAGGAGTTGGTCACTTACCAAGTTTAGCTCAGTTCTGGGCATCTTTGAAATACCTATACAAACTTGTTCCAACCTAGTAACTTGCATCTTTGAATGAGAATCTGCTTGGTTACAGCAACGTGCTATATGTTCTGAATGCCCGAATTGGGAATCTGTGTCAAAACTTTGTTAGGAATTATGTGATCCTTACTAGCTGGAAGTAAGGGAGATGGGGCATGAAGTTATTTCTAGGAGTTGGACACATACCAAGTTTAGCTCAGTTCTGGGCATCTTTGAAATACCTATACAAACTTGTTCCTACCTAGTAACTTGCATCTTTAAAGAGAATGTGCTTGCTTACAGCAACGTGCTATATGTTCTGAATGCCCGAATTGGGAATCTGGGTCAAAACTTTGTTAGGAATTATGTGATCCTTACTAGCTGGAAGTAAGGGAGATGGGGCATGAAGTTATTTCTAGGAGTTGGAAACATACCAAGTTTAGCTCAGTTCTGGGCATCTTTGAAATACCTATACAAACTTGTTCCTACATAGTAACTTGCAACTTTGAATGAGAATGTGCTTGCTTACAGCAACTTGCTATATGTTCTGAATGCCCGAATTGGGAATCTGTGTCAAAACTTTGTTAGGAATTATGTGATCCTTACTAGCTGGAAGTAAGGGAGATGGGGCACGAAGTTATTTCTAGGAGTTGGACACATACCAAGTTTAGCTCAGTTCTGGGCATCTTTGAAATACCTATACAAACTTGTTCCTACCTAGTAACTTGCATCTTTGAATGAGAATCTGCTTGCTTACAGCAACGTGCTATATGTTCTGAATGCCCGAATTGGGAATCTGTGTCAAAACTTTGTTAGGAATTATGTGATCCTTACTAGGTGGAAGTAAGGGATATGGGGCATGAAGTTATTTCTAGGAGGTGGACACATACCAAGTTTAGCTCAGTTCTGGGCATCTTTGAAATACCTATACAAACTTGTTCCTACATAGTAACTTGCAACTTTGAATGAAAATGTGTTGCTTACAGCAACGTGCCATATGTTCTGAATGCCCGAATTGGGAATCTGTGTCAAAACTTTGTTAGGAATTATGTGATCCTTACTAGCTGGAAGTAAGGGAGATGGGGCATGAAGTTATTTCTAGGAGTTGGACACATACCAAGTATAGCTCAGTTCTGGGCATCTTTGAAATACCTATACAAACTTGTTCCTACATAGTAACTTGAATCTTTGAATGAGAATCTGCTTGCTTACAGCAACGTGCTATATGTTCTGAATGCCCGAATTGGGAATCTGTGTCAAAACTTTGTTAGGAATTATGTCATCCTTACTAGTTGGAAGTAAGGGAGGTGGAGCATGAAGTTATTTCTAGGAGTTGGACACATACCAAGCGTAGCTCAGTTCTGGGCATCTTTGAAATACCTATACAAACTTGTTCCTACATAGTAACTTGCAACTTTGAATGAAAATGTGCTTGCTTACAGCAACGTGCTATATGTTCTGAATGCCCGAATAGGGAATCTGTGACAAAACTTTGTTAGGAATTATGTGATCCTTACTAGCTGGAAGTAAGGGAGATGGGGCATGAAGTTATTTCTAGGAGTTGGACACATACCAAGTTTAGCTCAGTTCTGGGCATCTTTGAAATACCTATACAAACTTGTTCCTACATAGTAACTTGCAACTTTGAATGAGAATCTGCTTGCTTACAGCAACGTGCTATATGTTCTGAATGCCCGAATTGGGAATCTGTGTCAAAACTTTGTTAGGAATTATGTGATCCTTACTAGCTGGAAGTAAGGGAGATGGGGCATGAAGTTATTTCTAGGAGTTGGACACATACCAAGTTTAGCTCAGTTCTGGGCATCTTTGAAATACCTATACAAACTTGTTCCTACATAGTAACTTGCATCTTTGAATGAGAATGTGCTTGCTTACAGCAACGTGCTATATGTTCTGAATGCCCGAATTGGCAATCTGTGTCAAAACTTTGTTAGGAATTATGTGATCCTTACTAGCTGGAAGTAAGGGAGATGGGGCATGAAGTTATTTCTAGGAGTTGGACACATACCAAGTTTAGCTCAGTTCTGGGCATCTTTGAAATACCTATACAAACTTGTTCCTACATAGTAACTTGCATCTTTGAATGGGAATCTGCTTGCTTACAGCAACGTGCTATATTTTCTCAATGCCCGAATTGGGAATCTGTGTCAAAAGTTTGTTTGGAATTATGTGATCCTTACTAGCTGGAAGTAAGGGAGATGGGGCATGAAGTTATTTCTAGGAGTTGGACACATACCAAGTTTAGCTCAGTTCTGGGCATCTTTGAAATACCTATACAAACTTGTTCCTACATAGTAACTTGCAACTTTGAATGAGAATGTGCTTGCTTACAGCAACGTGCTATATGTTCTGAATGCCCGAATTGGGAATCTGTGTCAAAACTTTGTTAGGAATTATGTGATCCTTACTAGCTGGAAGTAAGGGAGATGGGGCATGAAGTTATTTCTAGGAGTTGGACACATACCAAGTTTAGCTCAGTTCTGGGCATCTTTGAAATACCTATACAAACTTGTTCCTACATAGTAACTTGCATCTTTGAATGAGAATGTGCTTGCTTACAGCAACGTGCTATATGTTCTGAATGCCCGAATTGGCAATCTGTGTCAAAACTTTGTTAGGAATTATGTGATCCTTACTAGCTGGAAGTAAGGGAGATGGGGCATGAAGTTATTTCTAGGAGTTGGACACATACCAAGTTTAGCTCAGTTCTGGGCATCTTTGAAATACCTATACAAACTTGTTCCTACATAGTAACTTGCAGCTTTGAATGAGAATGTGCTTGCTTACAGCAACGTGCTATATGTTCTGAATGCCCGAATTGGCAATCTGTGTCAAAACTTTGTTAGGAATTATGTGATCCTTACTAGCTGGAAGTAAGGGAGATGGGGCATGAAGTTATTTCTAGGAGTTGGACACATACCAAGTTTAGCTCAGTTTTGGGCATCTTTGAAATACCTATACAAACTTGTTCCTACATAGTAACTTGCAACTTTGAATGAGAATGTGCTTGCTTGCAGCAACGTGCTATATGTTCTGAATGCCCGAATAGGGAATCTGTGTCAAAACTTTGTTAGGAATTATGTGATCCTTACTAGCTGGAAGTAAGGGAGATGGGGCATGAAGTTATTTCTTGGAGTTGGACACATACCAAGTTTAGCTCAGTTCTGGGCATCTTTGAAATACCTATACAAACTTGTTCCTACCTAGTAACTTGCAACTTTGAATGAGAATGTGCTTGCTTACAGCAACGTGCTATATGTTCTGAATGCCCGAATTGGGAATCTGTGTCAAAACTTTGTTAGGAATTATGTGATCCTTACTAGCTGGAAGTAAGGGAGATGGGGCATGAAGTTATTTCTAGGAGTTGGACACATACCAAGTTTAGGTCAGTTCTGGGCATCTTTGAAATACCTATACAAACTTGTTCCTACATAGTAACTTGCAACTTTGAATGAAAATGTGCTTGCTTACACCAACGTGCTATATGTTCTGAATGCCCGAATTGGGAATCTGTGTGAAAACATTGTTAGGAATTATGTGATCCTTACTAGCTGGAAGTAAGGGAGATGGGGCATGAAGTTATTTCTAGGAGTTGGACACATACCAAGTTTAGCTCAGTTCTGGGCATCTTTGAAATACCTATACAAACTTGTTCCTACCTAGTAACTTGCATCTTTGAATGAGAATGTGCTTGCTTACGGCAACGTGCTATATGTTCTGAATGCCCGAATTGGGAATCTGTGTCAAAACTTTGTTAGGAATTATGTGATCCTTACTAGCTGGAAGTAAGGGATATGGGGCATGAAGTTATTTCTAGGAGTTGGACACATACCAAGTTTAGCTCAGTTCTGGGCATCTTTGAAATACCTATACAAACTTGTTCCTACATAGTAACTTGCATCTTTGAATGAGAATGTACTTGCTTACGGCAACGTGCTATATATTCTGAATGCCCGAATTGGGAATCTGTGTCAAAACTTTGTTAGGAATTATGTGATCCTTACTAGCTGGAAGTAAGGGAGATGGGGCATGAAGTTATTTCTAGGAGTTGGACACATACCAAGTTTAGCTCAGTTCTGGGCATCTTTGAAATACCTATACAAACTTGTTCCTACATAGTATCTTGCAACTTTGAATGAGAATGTGATTGCTTACAGCAACGTGCTACATGTTCTGAATGCCCGAATTGGGAATCTTTGTCAAAACTTTGTTAGGAATTATGTGATCCTTACTAGCTGGAAGTAAGGGAGATGGGGCATGAAGTTATTTCTAGGAGTTGGACACATACCAAGTTTAGCTCAGTTCTGGGCATCTTTGAAATACCTATACAAACTTGATCCTACATAGTAACTTGCAACTTTGAATGAGAATGTGCTTGCTTACAGCAACGTGCTATATGTTCTGAATGCCCGAATTGGGAATCTGTGTCAAAACTTTGTTAGGAATTATGTGATCCTTACTAGCTGGAAGTAAGGGAGATGGGGCATGAAGTTATTTCTTGGAGTTGGAGACATACCAAGTTTAGCTCAGTTCTGGACATCTTTGAAATACCTATACAAACTTGTTCCTACATAGTAACTTGCAACTTTGAATGAGAATGTGCTTGCTTGCAGCAACGTGCTATATGTTCTGAATGCCCGAATAGGGAATCTGTGTTAAAACGTTGTTAGGAATTATGTGATCCTTACTAGCTGGAAGTAAGGGAGATGGGGCATGAAGTTATTTCTAGGAGTTGGACACATACCAAGTTTAGCTCAGTTCTGGGCATCTTTGAAATACCTATACAAACTTGTTCCTACATAGTAACTTGCATCTTTGAATGAGAATGTGCTTGCTTGCAGCAACGTGCTATATGTTCTGAATGCCCGAATTGGGAATCTGTGTCAAAACTTTGTTAGGAATTATGTGATCCTTACTAGCTGGAAGTAAGGGAGATGGGGCATGAAGTTATTTCTAGGAGTTGGACACATACCAAGTTTAGCTCAGTTCTGGGCATCTTTGAAATACCTATACAAACTTGTTCCTACATAGTAACTTGCAACTTTGAATGAGAATGTGCTTGCTTACAGCAACGTGCTATATGTTCTGAATGCCCGAATTGGGAATCTGTGTCAAAACTTTGTTAGGAATTATGTGATCCTTACTAGCTGGAAGTAAGGGAGATGGGGCATGAAGTTTCTTCTAGGAGTTGGACACATACCAACTTTAGCTCAGTTCTGGGCATCTTTGAAATACCTATACAAACTTGTTCCTACATAGTAACTTGCAACTTTGAATGAGAATGTGCTTGCTTACAGCAACGTGCTATATGTTCTGAATGCCCGAATTGGGAATCTGTCTCAAAACTTTGTTAGGAATTATGTGATCCTTACTAGCTGGAAGTAAGGGAGATGGGGCATGAAGTTATTTCTAGGAGTTGGACACATACCAAGTTTAGCTCAGTTCTGGGCATCTTTGAAATATCTATACAAACTTGTTCCTACATAGTAACTTGCATCTTTGAATGAGAATCTGCTTGCTGACAGCAACGTGCTATATGTTCTGAATGCCCGAATTGGGAATCTGTGTGAAAACATTGTTAGGAATTATGTGATCCTTACTAGCTGGAAGTAAGGGAGATGGGGCATGAAGTTATTTCTAGGAGTTGGACACATACCAAGTTTAGCTCAGTTCTGGGCATCTTTGAAATACCTATACAAACTTGTTCCTACATAGTAACTTGCATCTTTGAATGAGAATCTGCTTGCTTACAGCAACGTGCTATATGTTCTGAATGCCCGAATTGGGAATCTGGTCAAAACTTTGTTAGGAATTATGTGATCCTTACTAGCTGGAAGTAAGGGAGATGGGGCATGAAGTTATTTCTAGGAGTTGGACACATACCAAGTTTAGCTCAGTTCTGGGCATCATTGAAATACCTATACAAACTTGTTCCTACATAGTAACTTGCAACTTTGAATGAGAATCTGCTTGCTTACAGCAACGTGCTATATGTTCTGAATGCCCGAATTGGGAATCTGTGTCAAAACTTTGTTAGGAATTATGTGATCCTTACTAGCTGGAAGTAAGGGAGATGGGGCATGAAGTTATTTCTAGGAGTTGGACACATACCAAGTTTAGCTCAGTTCTGGGCATCTTTGAAATACCTATACAAACTTGTTCCTACATAGTAACTTGCATCTTTGAATGAGAATGTGCTTGCTTACAGCAACGTGCTATATGTTCTGAATGCCCGAATTGGGAATCTGTGTCAAAACATTGTTAGGAATTAGGTGATCCTTACTAGCTGGAAGTAAGGGAGATGGGGCATGAAGTTATTTCTAGGAGTTGGACACATACCAAGTTTAGCTCAGTTCTGGGCATCTTTGAAATACCTATACAAACTTGTTCCTACATAGTAACTTGCATCTTTGAATGAGAATGTGCTTGCTTACAGCAACGTGCTATATGTTCTGAATGCCCGAATTGGCAATCTGTGTCAAAACTTTGTTAGGAATTATGTGATCCTTACTAGCTGGAAGTAAGGGAGATGGGGCATGAAGTTATTTCTAGGAGTTGGACACATACCAAGTTTAGCTCAGTTCTGGGCATCTTTGAAATACCTATACAAACTTGTTCCTACATAGTAACTTGCAACTTTGAATGAGAATGTGCTTGCTTGCAGCAACGTGCTATATGTTCTGAATGCCCGAATAGGGAATCTGTGTCAAAACTTTGTTAGGAATTATGTGATCCTTACTAGCTGGAAGTAAGGGAGATGGGGCATGAAGTTATTTCTAGGAGTTGGACACATACCAAGTTTAGCTCAGTTCTGGGCATCTTTGAAATACCTATACAAACTTGTTCCTACATAGTAACTTGCAACTTTGAATGAGAATGTGCTTGCTTACAGCAACGTGCTATATGTTCTGAATGCCCGAATTGGGAATCTGTGTCAAAACTTTGTTAGGAATTATGTGATCCTTACTAGCTGGAAGTAAGGGAGATGGGGCATGAAGTTATTTCTAGGAGTTGGACACATACCAAGTTTAGCTCAGTTCTGGGCATCTTTGAAATACCTATACAAACTTGTTCCTACATAGTAACTTGCATCTTTGAATGAGAATGTGCTTGCTTGCAGCAACGTGCTATATGTTCTGAATGCCCGAATAGGGAATCTGTGTCAAAACTTTGTTAGGAATTATGTGATCCTTACTAGCTGGAAGTAAGGGAGATGGGGCATGAAGTTATTTCTAGGAGTTGGACACATACCAAGTTTAGCTCAGTTCTGCGCATCTTTGAAATTCCTATACAAACTTGTTCCTACATAGTAACTTGCATCTTTGAATGAGAATGTGCTTGCTTGCAGCAACGTGCTATATGTTCTGAATGCCCGAATAGGGAATCTGTGTCAAAACTTTGTTAGGAATTATGTGATCCTTACTAGCTGGAAGTAAGGGTGATGGGGCATGAAGTTATTTCTAGGAGTTGGACACATACCAAGTTTAGCTCAGTTCTGGGCATCTTTGAAATACCTATACAAACTTGTTCCTACATAGTAACTTGCAACTTTGAATGAGAATGTGCTTGCTTACAGCAACGTGCTATATGTTCTGAATGCCCGAATTGGGAATCTGTGTCAAAACTTTGTTAGGAATTATGTGATCCTTACTAGCTGGAAGTAAGGGAGATGGGGCATGAAGTTATTTCTAGGAGTTGGACACATACCAAGTTTAGCTCAGTTCTGGGCATCTTTGAAATACCTATACAAACTTGTTCCTACATAGTAACTTGCATCTTTGAATGAGAATGTGCTTGCTTACAGCAACGTGCTATATGTTCTGAATGCCCGAATTGGGAATCTGTGTCAAAACTTTGTTAGGAATTATGTGATCCTTACTAGCTGGAAGTAAGGGAGATGGGGCATGAAGTTATTTCTAGGAGTTGGACACATAGCAAGTTTAGCTCAGTTCTGGGCATCTTTGAAATACCTATACAAACTTGTTCCTACATAGTAACTTGCATCTTTGAATGAGAATGTGCTTGCTTACAGCAACGTGGTATATGTTCTGAATGCCCGAATTGGGAATCTGTGTCAAAACTTTGTTAGGAATTATGTGATCCTTACTCGCTGGAAGTAAGGGAGATGGGGCATGAAGTTATTTCTAGGAGTTGGACACATACCAAGTTTAGCTCAGTTCTGGGCATCTTTGAAATACCTATACAAACTTGTTCCTACATAGTAACTTGCAACTTTGAATGAGAATGTGCTTGCTTACAGCAACGTGCTATATGTTCTGAATGCCCGAATTGGGAATCTGTGTCAAAACTTTGTTAGGAATTATGTGATCCTTACTAGCTGGAAGTAAGGGAGATGGGGCATGAAGTTATTTCTAGGAGTTGGACACATACCAAGTTTAGCTCAGTTCTGGGCATCTTTGAAATACCTATACAAACTTGTTCCTACATAGTAACTTGCATCTTTGAATGAGAATGTGCTTGCTTACAGCAACGTGCTATATGTTCTGAATGCCCGAATTGGCAATCTGTGTCAAAACTTTGTTAGGAATTATGTGATCCTTACTAGCTGGAAGTAAGGGAGATGGGGCATGAAGTTATTTCTAGGAGTTTGACACATACCAAGTTTAGCTCAGTTCTGGGCATCTTTGAAATACCTATACAAACTTGTTCCTACATAGTAACTTGCATCTTTGAATGAGAATGTGCTTGCTTACAGCAACGTGCTATATGTTCTGAATGCCCGAATTGGCAATCTGTGTCAAAACTTTGTTAGGAATTATGTGATCCTTACTAGCTGGAAGTAAGGGAGATGGGGCATGAAGTTATTTCTAGGAGTTGGACACATACCAAGTTTAGCTCAGTTTTGGGCATCTTTGAAATACCTATACAAACTTGTTCCTACATAGTAACTTGCAACTTTGAATGAGAATGTGCTTGCTTGCAGCAACGTGCTATATGTTCTGAATGCCCGAATAGGGAATCTGTGTCAAAACTTTGTTAGGAATTATGTGATCCTTACTAGCTGGAAGTAAGGGAGATGGAGCATGAAGTTATTTCTTGGAGTTGGACACATACCAAGTTTAGCTCAGTTCTGGGCATCTTTGTAATACCTATACAAACTTGTTCCTACCTAGTAACTTGCAACTTTGAATGAAAATGTGCTTGCTTACAGCAACGTGCTATATGTTCTGAATGCCCGAATTGGGAATCTGTGTCAAAACTTTGTTAGGAATTATGTGATCCTTACTAGCTGGAAGTAAGGGAGATGGGGCATGAAGTTATTTCTAGGAGTTGGACACATACCAAGTTTAGGTCAGTTCTGGGCATCTTTGAAATACCTATACAAACTTGTTCCTACATAGTAACTTGCAACTTTGAATGAAAATGTGCTTGCTTACACCAACGTGCTATATGTTCTGAATGCCCGAATTGGGAATCTGTGTGAAAACATTGTTAGGAATTATGTGATCCTTACTAGCTGGAAGTAAGGGAGATGGGGCATGAAGTTATTTCTAGGAGTTGGACACATACCAAGTTTAGCTCAGTTCTGGGCATCTTTGAAATACCTATACAAACTTGTTCCTACCTAGTAACTTGCATCTTTGAATGAGAATGTGCTTGCTTACGGCAACGTGCTATATGTTCTGAATGCCCGAATTGGGAATCTGTGTCAAAACTTTGTTAGGAATTATGTGATCCTTACTAGCTGGAAGTAAGGGAGATGGGGCATGAAGTTATTTCTAGGAGTTGGACACATACCAAGTTTAGCTCAGTTCTGGGCATCTTTGAAATACCTATACAAACTTGTTCCTACATAGTAACTTGCATCTTTGAATGAGAATCTGCTTGCTTACAGCAACGTGCTATATGTTCTGAATGCCCGAATTGGGAATCTGTGTCAAAACTTTGTTAGGAATTATGTGATCCTTACTAGCTGGAAGTAAGGGAGATGGGGCATGTAGTTATTTCTAGGAGTTGGACACATACCAAGTTTAGCTCAGTTCTGGGCATCTTTGAAATACCTATACAAACTTGTTCCTACATAGTAACTTGCAACTTTGAATGAGAATGTGCTTGCTTGCAGCAACGTGCTATATGTTCTGAATGCCCGAATAGGGAATCTGTGTCAAAACTTTGTTAGGAATTATGTGATCCTTACTAGCTGGAAGTAAGGGAGATGGGGCATGAAGTTATTTCTAGGAGTTGGACACATACCAAGTTTAGCTCAGTTCTGGGCATCTTTGAAATACCGATACAAACTTGTTCCTACATAGTAACTTGCATCTTTGAATGAGAATCTGCTTGCTTACAGCAACGTGCTATATGTTCTGAATGCCCGAATTGGGAATCTGTGTCAAAACTTTGTTAGGAATTATGTGATCCTTACTAGCTGGAAGTAAGGGAGATGGGGCATGAAGTTATTTCTAGGAGTTGGACACATACCAAGTTTAGCTCAGTTCTGGGCATCTTTGAAATACCTATACAAACTTGTTCCTACATAGTAACTTGCATCTTTGAATGAGAATGTGCTTGCTTGCAGCAACGTGCTATATGTTCTGAATGCCCGAATAGGGAATCTGTGTCAAAACTTTGTTAGGAATTATGTGATCCTTACTAGCTGGAAGTAAGGGAGATGGGGCATGAAGTTATTTCTAGGAGTTGGACACATACCAAGTGTAGCTCAGTTCTGGGCATCTTTGAAATACCTATACAAACTTGTTCCTACATAGTAACTTGCATCTTTGAATGAGAATGTGCATGCTTGCAGCAACGTGCTATATGTTCTGAATGCCCGAATAGGGAATCTGTGTCAAAACTTTGTTAGGAATTATGTGATCCTTACTAGCTGGAAGTAAGGGAGATGGGGCATGAAGTTATTTCTAGGAGTTGGACACATACCAAGTTTAGCTCAGTTCTGGGCATCTTTGAAATATCTATACAAACTTGTTCCTACATAGTAACTTGCAACTTTGAATGAGAATGTGCTTGCTTACAGCAACGTGCTATATGTTCTGAATGCCCGAATTGGGAATCTGTGTCAAAACTTTGTTAGGAATTATGTGATCCTTACTAGCTGGAAGTAAGGGAGATGGGGCATGAAGTTATTTCTAGGAGTTGGACACATACCAAGTGTAGCTCAGTTCTGGGCATCTTTGAAATACCTATACAAACTTGTTCCTACCTAGTAACTTGCATCTTTGAATGAGAATGTGCTTGCTTACAGCAACGTGCTATATGTTCTGAATGCCCGAATTGGGAATCTGTGTCAAAACTTTGTTAGGAATTATGTGATCCTTACTAGCTGGAAGTAAGGGAGATGGGGCATGAAGTTATTTCTAGGAGTTGGACACATAGCAAGTTTAGCTCAGTTCTGGGCATCTTTGAAATACCTATACAAACTTGTTCCTACATAGTAACTTGCATCTTTGAATGAGAATGTGCTTGCTTACAGCAACGTGGTATATGTTCTGAATGCCCGAATTGGGAATCTGTGTCAAAACTTTGTTAGGAATTATGTGATCCTTACTCGCTGGAAGTAAGGGAGATGGGGCATGAAGTTATTTCTAGGAGTTGGACACATACCAAGTTTAGCTCAGTTCTGGGCATCTTTGAAATACCTATACAAACTTGTTCCTACATAGTAACTTGCAACTTTGAATGAGAATCTGCTTGCTTACAGCAACGTGCTATATGTTCTGAATGCCCGAATTCTGAATCTGTGTCAAAACTTTGTTAGGAATTATGTGATCCTTACTAGCTGGAAGTAAGGGAGATGGGGCATGAAGTTATTTCTAGGAGTTGGACACATACCAAGTTTAGCTCAGTTCTGGGCATCTTTGAAATACCTATACAAACTTGTTCCTACATAGTAACTTGCATCTTTGAATGAGAATGTGCTTGCTTACAGCAACGTGCTATATGTTCTGAATGCCCGAATTGGGAATCTGTGTCAAAACTTTGTTAGGAATTATGTGATCCTTACTAGCTGGAAGTAAGGGAGATGGGGCATGAAGTTATTTCTAGGAGTTGGACACATACCAAGTTTAGCTCAGTTCTGGGCATCTTTAAAATACCTATACAAACTTGTTCCTACATAGTAACTTGCATCTTTGAATGAGAATGTGCTTGCTTACAGCAACGTGCTATATGTTCTGAATGCCCGAATTGGGAATCTGTGTCAAAACTTTGTTAGGAATTATGTGATCCTTACTAGCTGGAAGTAAGGGAGATGGGGCATGAAGTTATTTCTAGGAGTTGGACACATACCAAGTTTAGCTCAGTTCTGGGCATCTTTGAAATACCTATACAAACTTGTTCCTACATAGTAACTTGCAACTTTGAATGAGAATGTGCTTGCTTGCAGCAACGTGCTATATGTTCTGAATGCCCGAATAGGGAATCTGTGTCAAAACTTTGTTAGGAATTATGTGATCCTTACTAGCTGGAAGTAAGGGAGATGGGGCATGAAGTTATTTCTAGGAGTTGGACACATACCAAGTTTAGCTTAGTTCTGGGCATCTTTGAAATACCTATACAAACTTGTTCCTACATAGTAACTTGCAACTTTGAATGAGAATCTGCTTGCTTACAGCAACGTGCTATGTGTTCTGAATGCCCGAATTGGCAATCTGTGTCAAAACTTTGTTAGGAATTATGTGATCCTTACTAGCTGGAAGTAAGGGAGATGGGGCATGAAGTTATTTCTAGGAGTTGGACACATACCAAGTTTAGCTCAGTTCTGGGCATCTTTGAAATACCTATACAAACTTGTTCCTACATAGTAACTTGCATCTTTGAATGAGAATGTGCTTGCTTACAGCAACGTGCTATATGTTCTGAATGCCCGAATTGGGAATCTGTGTCAAAACTTTGTTAGGAATTATGTGATCCTTACTAGCTGGAAGTAAGGGAGATGGGGCATGAAGTTATTTCTAGGAGTTGCACACATACCAAGTTTAGCTCAGTTCTGGGCATCTTTGAAATACCTATACAAACTTGTTCCTACATAGTAACTTGCAACTTTGAATGAGAATGTGCTTGCTTGCAGCAACGTGCTATATGTTCTGAATGCCCGAATTGGCAATCTGTGTCAAAACTTTGTTAGGAATTATGTGATCCTTACTAGCTGGAAGTAAGGGAGATGGGGCATGAAGTTATTTCTAGGAGTTGGACACATACCAAGTTTAGCTCAGTTCTGGGCATCTTTGAAATACCTATACAAACTTGTTCCTACATAGTAACTTGCATCTTTGAATGAGAATGTGCTTGCTTACAGCAACGTGCTATATGTTCTGAATGCCCGAATTGGCAATCTGTGTCAAATCTTTGTTAGGAATTATGTGATCCTTACTAGCTGGAAGTAAGGGAGATGGGGCATGAAGTTATTTCTAGGAGTTGGACACATACCAAGTTTAGCTCAGTTCTGGGCATCTTTGAAATACCTATACAAACTTGTTCCTACATAGTAACTTGCATCTTTGAATGGGAATCTGCTTGCTTACAGCAACGTGCTATATTTTCTGAATGCCCGAATTGGGAATCTGTGTCAAAAGTTTGTTAGGAATTATGTGATCCTTACTAGCTGGAAGTAAGGGAGATGGGGCATGAAGTTATTTCTAGGAGTTGGACACATACCAAGTTTAGCTCAGTTCTGGGCATCTTTGAAATACCTATACAAACTTGTTCCTACATAGTAACTTGCAACTTTGAATGAGAATGTGCTTGCTTACAGCAACGTGCTATATGTTCTGAATGCCCGAATTGGAAATCTGTGTCAAAACTTTGTTAGGAATTATGTGATCCTTACTAGCTGGAAGTAAGGGAGATGGGGCATGAAGTTATTTCTAGGAGTTGGACACATACCAAGTTTAGCTCAGTTCTGGGCATCTTTGAAATACCTATACAAACTTGTTCCTACATAGTAACTTGCATCTTTGAATGAGAATGTGCTTGCTTACAGCAACGTGCTATATGTTCTGAATGCCCGAATTGGCAATCTGTGTCAAAACTTTGTTTGGAATTATGTGATCCTTACTAGCTGGAGGTAAGGGAGATGGGGCATGAAGTTATTTCTGGGAGTTTGACACATACCAAGTTTAGCTCAGTTCTGGGCATCTTTGAAATACCTATACAAACTTGTTCCTACATAGTAACTTGCATCTTTGAATGAGAATGTGCTTGCTTACAGCAACGTGCTATATGTTCTGAATGCCCGAATTGGCAATCTGTGTCAAAACTTTGTTAGGAATTATGTGATCCTTACTAGCTGGAAGTAAGGGAGATGGGGCATGAAGTTATTTCTAGGAGTTGGACACATACCAAGTTTAGCTCAGTTCTGGGCATCTTTGAAATACCTATACAAACTTGTTCCTACATAGTAACTTGCAACTTTGAATGAGAATGTGCTTGCTTGCAGCAACGTGCTATATGTTCTGAATGCCCGAATAGGGAATCTGTGTCAAAACTTTGTTAGGAATTATGTGATCCTTACTAGCTGGAAGTAAGGGAGATGGGGCATGAAGTTATTTCTAGGAGTTGGACACATACCAAGTTTAGCTCAGTTCTGTGCATCTTTGAAATACCTATACAAACTTGTTCCTACATAGTAACTTGCAACTTTGAATGAAAATGTGCTTGCTTACAGCAACGTGCTATATGTTCTGAATGCCCGAATTGGGAATCTGTGTCAAAACTTTGTTAGGAATTATGTGATCCTTACTAGCTGGAAGTAAGGGAGATGGGGCATGAAGTTATTTCTAGGAGTTGGACACATACCAAGTTTAGCTCAGTTCTGGGCATCTTTGAAATACCTATACAAACTTGTTCCTACATAGTAACTTGCATCTTTAATGAGAATGTGCTTGCTTACAGCAACGTGCTATATGTTCTGAATGCCCGAATTGGGAATCTGTGTCAAAACTTTGTTAGGAATTATGTGATCCTTACTAGCTGGAAGTAAGGGAGATGGGGCATGAAGTTATTTCTAGGAGTTGGACACATACCAAGTTTAGCTCAGTTCTGGGCATCTTTGAAATACCTATACAAACTTGTTCCTACATAGTAACTTGCAACTTTGAATGAGAATCTGCTTGCTTACAGCAACGTGCTATATGTTCTGAATGCCCGAATTGGGAATCTGTGTCAAAACTTTGTTAGGAATTATGTGATCCTTACTAGCTGGAAGTAAGGGAGATGGGGCATGAAGTTATTTCTAGGAGTTGGACACATACCAAGTTTAGCTCAGTTCTGGGCATCTTTGAAATACCTATACAAACTTGTTCCTACATAGTAACTTGCATCTTTGAATGAGAATGTGCTTGCTTACAGCAACGTGCTATATGTTCTGAATGCCCGAATTGGGAATCTGTGTCAAAACTTTGTTAGGAATTATGTGATCCTTACTAGCTGGAAGTAAGGGAGATGGGGCATGAAGTTATTTCTAGGAGTTGGACACATACCAAGTTTAGCTCAGTTCTGGGCATCTTTAAAATACCTATACAAACTTGTTCCTACATAGTAACTTGCATCTTTGAATGAGAATGTGCTTGCTTACAGCAACGTGCTATATGTTCTGAATGCCCGAATTGGGAATCTGTGTCAAAACTTTGTTAGGAATTATGTGATCCTTACTAGCTGGAAGTAAGGGAGATGGGGCATGAAGTTATTTCTAGGAGTTGGACACATACCAAGTTTAGCTCAGTTCTGGGCATCTTTGAAATACCTATACAAACTTGTTCCTACATAGTAACTTGCAACTTTGAATGAGAATGTGCTTGCTTGCAGCAACGTGCTATATGTTCTGAATGCCCGAATAGGGAATCTGTGTCAAAACTTTGTTAGGAATTATGTGATCCTTACTAGCTGGAAGTAAGGGAGATGGGGCATGAAGTTATTTCTAGGAGTTGGACACATACCAAGTTTAGCTTAGTTCTGGGCATCTTTGAAATACCTATACAAACTTGTTCCTACATAGTAACTTGCAACTTTGAATGAGAATCTGCTTGCTTACAGCAACGTGCTATGTGTTCTGAATGCCCGAATTGGCAATCTGTGTCAAAACTTTGTTAGGAATTATGTGATCCTTACTAGCTGGAAGTAAGGGAGATGGGGCATGAAGTTATTTCTAGGAGTTGGACACATACCAAGTTTAGCTCAGTTCTGGGCATCTTTGAAATACCTATACAAACTTGTTCCTACATAGTAACTTGCATCTTTGAATGAGAATGTGCTTGCTTACAGCAACGTGCTATATGTTCTGAATGCCCGAATTGGCAATCTGTGTCAAAACTTTGTTAGGAATTATGTGATCCTTACTAGCTGGAAGTAAGGGAGATGGGGCATGAAGTTATTTCTAGGAGTTGGACACATATCAAGTTTAGCTCAGTTCTGGGCATCTTTGAAATACCTATACAAACTTGTTCCTACATAGTAACTTGCATCTTTGAATGGGAATCTGCTTGCTTACAGCAACGTGCTATATGTTCTGAATGCCCGAATTGGCAATCTGTGTCAAAACTTTGTTAGGAATTATGTGATCCTTACTAGCTGGAAGTAAGGGAGATGGGGCATGAAGTTATTTCTAGGAGTTGGACACATAGCAAGTTTAGCTCAGTTCTGGGCATCTTTGAAATACCTATACAAACTTGTTCCTACATAGTAACTTGCAACTTTGAATGAGAATGTGCTTGCTTACAGCAACGTGGTATATGTTCTGAATGCCCGAATTGGGAATCTGTGTCAAATCTTTGTTAGGAATTATGTGATCCTTACTAGCTGGAAGTAAGGGAGATGGGGCATGAAGTTATTTCTAGGAGTTGGACACATACCAAGTTTAGCTCAGTTCTGGGCATCTTTGAAATACCTATACAAACTTGTTCCTACATAGTAACTTGCATCTTTGAATGAGAATGTGCTTGCTTACAGCAACGTGCTATATGTTCTGAATGCCCGAATTGGGAATCTGTGTCAAAACTTTGTTAGGAATTATGTGATCCTTACTAGCTGGAAGTAAGGGAGATGGGGCATGAAGTTATTTCTAGGAGTTGGACACATACCAAGTTTAGCTCAGTTCTGGGCATCTTTAAAATACCTATACAAACTTGTTCCTACATAGTAACTTGCATCTTTGAATGAGAATGTGCTTGCTTACAGCAACGTGCTATATGTTCTGAATGCCCGAATTGGGAATCTGTGTCAAAACTTTGTTAGGAATTATGTGATCCTTACTAGCTGGAAGTAAGGGAGATGGGGCATGAAGTTATTTCTAGGAGTTGGACACATAGCAAGTTTAGCTCAGTTCTGGGCATCTTTGAAATACCTATACAAACTTGTTCCTACATAGTAACTTGCAACTTTGAATGAGAATGTGCTTGCTTGCAGCAACGTGCTATATGTTCTGAATGCCCGAATTGGCAATCTGTGTCAAAACTTTGTTAGGAATTATGTGATCCTTACTAGCTGGAAGTAAGGGAGATGGGGCATGAAGTTATTTCTAGGAGTTGGACACATACCAAGTTTAGCTCAGTTCTGGGCATCTTTGAAATACCTATACAAACTTGTTCCTACATAGTAACTTGCATCTTTGAATGAGAATGTGCTTGCTTACAGCAACGTGCTATATGTTCTGAATGCCCGAATTGGCAATCTGTGTCAAATCTTTGTTAGGAATTATGTGATCCTTACTAGCTGGAAGTAAGGGAGATGGGGCATGAAGTTATTTCTAGGAGTTGGACACATACCAAGTTTAGCTCAGTTCTGGGCATCTTTGAAATACCTATACAAACTTGTTCCTACATAGTAACTTGCATCTTTGAATGGGAATCTGCTTGCTTACAGCAACGTGCTATATTTTCTGAATGCCCGAATTGGGAATCTGTGTCAAAAGTTTGTTAGGAATTATGTGATCCTTACTAGCTGGAAGTAAGGGAGATGGGGCATGAAGTTATTTCTAGGAGTTGGACACATACCAAGTTTAGCTCAGTTCTGGGCATCTTTGAAATACCTATACAAACTTGTTCCTACATAGTAACTTGCAACTTTGAATGAGAATGTGCTTGCTTACAGCAACGTGCTATATGTTCTGAATGCCCGAATTGGAAATCTGTGTCAAAACTTTGTTAGGAATTATGTGATCCTTACTAGCTGGAAGTAAGGGAGATGGGGCATGAAGTTATTTCTAGGAGTTGGACACATACCAAGTTTAGCTCAGTTCTGGGCATCTTTGAAATACCTATACAAACTTGTTCCTACATAGTAACTTGCATCTTTGAATGAGAATGTGCTTGCTTACAGCAACGTGCTATATGTTCTGAATGCCCGAATTGGCAATCTGTGTCAAAACTTTGTTAGGAATTATGTGATCCTTACTAGCTGGAGGTAAGGGAGATGGGGCATGAAGTTATTTCTGGGAGTTTGACACATACCAAGTTTAGCTCAGTTCTGGGCATCTTTGAAATACCTATACAAACTTGTTCCTACATAGTAACTTGCATCTTTGAATGAGAATGTGCTTGCTTACAGCAACGTGCTATATGTTCTGAATGCCCGAATTGGCAATCTGTGTCAAAACTTTGTTAGGAATTATGTGATCCTTACTAGCTGGAAGTAAGGGAGATGGGGCATGAAGTTATTTCTAGGAGTTGGACACATACCAAGTTTAGCTCAGTTCTGGGCATCTTTGAAATACCTATACAAACTTGTTCCTACATAGTAACTTGCAACTTTGAATGAGAATGTGCTTGCTTGCAGCAACGTGCTATATGTTCTGAATGCCCGAATAGGGAATCTGTGTCAAAACTTTGTTAGGAATTATGTGATCCTTACTAGCTGGAAGTAAGGGAGATGGGGCATGAAGTTATTTCTAGGAGTTGGACACATACCAAGTTTAGCTCAGTTCTGTGCATCTTTGAAATACCTATACAAACTTGTTCCTACATAGTAACTTGCAACTTTGAATGAAAATGTGCTTGCTTACAGCAACGTGCTATATGTTCTGAATGCCCGAATTGGGAATCTGTGTCAAAACTTTGTTAGGAATTATGTGATCCTTACTAGCTGGAAGTAAGGGAGATGGGGCATGAAGTTATTTCTAGGAGTTGGACACATACCAAGTTTAGCTCAGTTCTGGGCATCTTTGAAATACCTATACAAACTTGTTCCTACATAGTAACTTGCATCTTTAATGAGAATGTGCTTGCTTACAGCAACGTGCTATATGTTCTGAATGCCCGAATTGGGAATCTGTGTCAAAACTTTGTTAGGAATTATGTGATCCTTACTAGCTGGAAGTAAGGGAGATGGGGCATGAAGTTATTTCTAGGAGTTGGACACATACCAAGTTTAGCTCAGTTCTGGGCATCTTTGAAATACCTATACAAACTTGTTCCTACATAGTAACTTGCATCTTTGAATGAGAATGTGCTTGCTTACAGCAACGTGCTATATGTTCTGAATGCCCGAATTGGGAATCTGTGTCAAAACTTTGTTAGGAATTATGTGATCCTTACTAGCTGGAAGTAAGGGAGATGGGGCATGAAGTTATTTCTAGGAGTTGGACACATACCAAGTTTATCTCAGTTCTGGGCATCTTTGAAATACCTATACAAACTTGTTCCTACATAGTAACTTGCATCTTTGAATGAGAATGTGCTTGCTTACAGCAACGTGCTATATGTTCTGAATGCCCGAATTGGGAATCTGTGTCAAAACTTTGTTAGGAATTATGTGATCCTTACTAGCTGGAAGTAAGGGAGATGGGGCATGAAGTTATTTCTAGGAGTTGGACACATACCAAGTTTAGCTCAGTTCTGGGCATCTTTGAAATACCTATACAAACTTGTTCCTACCTAGTAACTTGCATCTTTGAATGAGAATCTGCTTGCTTACAGCAACGTGCTATATGTTCTGAATGCCCGAATTGGGAATCTGTGTCAAAACTTTGTTAGGAATTATGTGATCCTTACTAGCTGGAAGTAAGGGAGATGGGGCATGAAGTTATTTCTTGGAGTTGGACACATACCAAGTTTAGCTCAGTTCTGGGCATCTTTGAAATACCTATACAAACTTGTTCCTACATAGTAACTTGCAACTTTGAATGAGAATCTGCTTGCTTGCAGCAACGTGCTATATGTTCTGAATGCCCGAATAGGGAATTTGTGTCAAAACTTTGTTAGGAATTATGTGATACTTACTAGCTGGAAGTAAGGGAGATGGGGCATGAAGTTATTTCTAGGAGTTGGACACATACCAAGTTTAGCTCAGTTCTGGGCATCTTTGAAATACCTATACAAACTTGTTCCTACATAGTAACTTGCATCTTTGAATGAGAATGTGCTTGCTTGCAGCAACGTGCTATATGTTCTGAATGCCCGAATTGGGAATCTGTGTCAAAACTTTGTTAGGAATTATGTGATCCTTACTAGCTGGAAGTAAGGGAGATGGGGCATGAAGTTATTTCTAGGAGTTGGACACATAGCAAGTTTAGCTCAGTTCTGGGCATCTTTGAAATACCTATACAAACTTGTTCCTACATAGTAACTTGCAACTTTGAATGAGAATGTGCTTGCTTACAGCAACGTGGTATATGTTCTGAATGCCCGAATTGGGAATCTGTGTCAAAACTTTGTTAGGAATTATGTGATCCTTACTAGCTGGAAGTAAGGGAGATGGGGCATGAAGTTATTTCTAGGAGTTGGACACATAGCAAGTTTAGCTCAGTTCTGGGCATCTTTGAAATACCTATACAAACTTGTTCCTACCTAGTAACTTGCAACTTTGAATGAGAATGTGCTTGCTTACAGCAACGTGCTATATGTTCTGAATGCCCGAATAGGGAATCTGTGTCAAAACTTTGTTAGGAATTATGTGATCCTTACTAGCTGGAAGTAAGGGAGATGGGGCATGAAGTTATTTCTAGGAGTTGGACACATACCAAGTTTAGCTCAGTTCTGGGCATCTTTGAAATACCTATACAAACTTGTTCCTACCTAGTAACTTGCATCTTTGAATGAGAATGTGCTTGCTTGCAGCAACGTGCTATATGTTCTGAATGCCCGAATAGGGAATCTGTGTCAAAACTTTGTTAGGAATTATGTGATCCTTACTAGCTGGAAGTAAGGGAGATGGGGCATGAAGTTATTTCTAGGAGTTGGACACATACCAAGTTTAGCTCAGTTCTGGGCATCTTTGAAATACCTATACAAACTTGTTCCTACCTAGTAACTTGCATCTTTGAATGAGAATCTGCTTGCTTACTGCAACGTGCTATATGTTCTGAATGCCCGAATAGGGAATCTGTGTCAAAACTTTGTTAGGAATTATGTGATCCTTACTAGCTGGAAGTAAGGGAGATGGGGCATGAAGTTATTTCTAGGAGTTGGACACATACCAAGTTTAGCTCAGTTCTGGGCATCTTTAAAATACCTATACAAACTTGTTCCTACCTAGTAACTTGCAACATTGAATGAAAATGTGCTTGCTTACAGCAACGTGCTATATGTTCTGAATGCCCGAATAGGGAATCTGTGTCAAAACTTTGTTAGGAATTATGTGATCCTTACTAGCTGGAAGTAAGGGAGATGGGGCATGAAGTTATTTCTAGGAGTTGGACACATACCAAGTTTAGCTCAGTTCTGGGCATCTTTGAAATACCTATACAAACTTGTTCCTACCTAGTAACTTGCAACTTTGAATGAGAATGTGCTTGCTTACAGCAACGTGCTATATGTTCTGAATGCCCGAATTGGGAATCTGTGTCAAAACTTTGTTAGGAATTATGTGATCCTTACTAGCTGGAAGTAAGGGAGATGGGGCATGAAGTTATTTCTAGGAGTTGGACACATACCAAGTTTAGCTCAGTTCTGGGCATCTTTGAAATACCTATACAAACTTGTTCCTACCTAGTAACTTGCATCTTTGAATGAGAATCTGCTTGCTTACAGCAACGTGCTATATGTTCTCAATGCCCGAATTGGGAATCTGTGTCAAAACTTTGTTAGGAATTATGTGATCCTTACTAGCTGGAAGTAAGGGAGATGGGGCATGAAGTTATTTCTAGGAGTTGGACACATACCAAGTTTAGCTCAGTTCTGGGCATCATTGAAATACCTATACAAACTTGTTCCTACCTAGTAACTTGCATCTTTGAATGAGAATGTGCTTGCTTACAGCAACGTGCTATATGTTCTGAATGCCCGAATTGGGAATCTGTGTCTAAACTTTGTTACGAATTATGTGATCCTTACTAGCTGGAAGTAAGGGAGATGGGGCATGAAGTTATTTCTTGGAGTTGGACACATACCAAGTTTAGCTCAGTTCTGGGCATCTTTGAAATACCTATACAAACTTGTTCCTACATAGTAACTTGCAACTTTGAATGAGAATGTGCTTGCTTGCAGCAACGTGCTATATGTTCTGAATGCCCGAATAGGGAATCTGTGTCAAAACTTTGTTAGGAATTCTGTGATCCTTACTAGCTGGAAGTAAGGGAGATGGGGCATGAAGTTATTTCTAGGAGTTGGACACATACCAAGTTTAGCTCAGTTCTGGGCATCTTTGAAATACCTATACAAACTTGTTCCTACATAGTAACTTGCATCTTTGAATGAGAATGTGCTTGCTTACAGCAACGTGCTATATGTTCTGAATGCCCGAATTGGCAATCTGTGTCAAAACTTTGTTAGGAATTATGTGATCCTTACTAGCTGGAAGTAAGGGAGATGGGGCATGAAGTTATTTCTAGGAGTTGGACACATACCAAGTTTAGCTCAGTTCTGGGCATCTTTGAAATACCTATACAAACTTGTTCCTACCTAGTAACTTGCATCTTTGAATGAGAATGTGCTTGCTTGCAGCAACGTGCTATATGTTCTGAATGCCCGAATAGGGAATCTGTGTCAAAACTTTGTTAGGAATTATGTGATCCTTACAAGCTGGAAGTAAGGGAAATGGGGCATGAAGTTATTTCTAGGAGTTGGACACATACCAAGTTTAGCTCAGTTCTGGGCATCTTTGAAATACCTATACAAACTTGTTCCTACCTAGTAACTTGCATCTTTGAATGAGAATGTGCTTGCTTACAGCAACGTGCTATATGTTCTGAATGCCCGAATTGGGAATCTGTGTCAAAACTTTGTTAGGAATTATGTGATCCTTACTAGCTGGAAGTAAGGGAGATGGGGCATGAAGTTATTTCTAGGAGTTGGACACATACCAAGTTTAGCTCAGTTCTGGGCATCTTTGAAATACCTATACAAACTTGTTCCTACATAGTAACTTGCAACTTTGAATGAGAATGTGCTTGCTTGCAGCAACGTGCTATATGTTCTGAATGCCCGAATAGGGAATCTGTGTCAAAACTTTGTTAGGAATTATGTGATCCTTACTAGCTGGAAGTAAGGGAGATGGAGCATGAAGTTATTTCTTGGAGTTGGACACATAGCAAGTTTAGCTCAGTTCTGGGCATCTTTGAAATACCTATACAAACTTGTTCCTACCTAGTAACTTTCATCTTTGAATGAGAATGTGCTTGCTTGCAGCAACGTGCTATATGTTCTGAATGCCCGAATAGGGAATCTGTGTCAAAACTTTGTTAGGAATTATGTGATCCTTACTAGCTGGAAGTAAGGGAGATGGGGCATGAAGTTATTTCTAGGAGTTGGACACATACCAAGTTTAGCTCAGTTCTGGGCATCTTTGAAATACCTATACAAACTTGTTCCTACCTAGTAACTGGCAACTTTGAATGAGAATGTGCTTGCTTACAGCAACGTGCTATATGTTCTGAATGCCCGAATAGGGAATCTGTGTCAAAACTTTGTTAGGAATTATGTGATCCTTACTAGCTGGAAGTAAGGGAGATGGGGCATGAAGTTATTTCTAGGAGTTGGACACATACCAAGTTTAGCTCAGTTCTGGGCATCTTTGAAATACCTATACAAACTTGTTCCTACATAGTAACTTGCATCTTTGAATGAGAATGTGCTTGCTTACAGCAACGTGCTATATGTTCTGAATGCCCGAATTGGGAATCTGTGTCAAAACTTTGTTAGGAATTATGTGATCCTTACTAGCTGGAAGTAAGGGAGATGGGGCATGAAGTTATTTCTAGGAGTTGGACACATAACAAGTTTAGCTCAGTTCTGGGCATCTTTGAAATACCTATACAAACTTGTTCCTACATAGTAACTTGCAACTTTGAATGAGAATGTGCTTGCTTGCAGCAACGTGCTATATGTTCTGAATGCCCGAATAGGGAATCTGTGTCAAAACTTTGTTAGGAATTATGTGATCCTTACTAGCTGGAAGTAAGGGAGATGGAGCATGAAGTTATTTCTTGGAGTTGGACACATACCAAGTTTAGCTCAGTTCTGGGCATCTTTGAAATACCTATACAAACTTGTAACTACCTAGTAACTTGCATCTTTGAATGAGAATGTGCTTGTTTGCAGCAACGTGCTATATGTTCTGAATGCCCGAATAGGGAATCTGTGTCAAAACTTTGTTAGGATTTATGTGATCCTTACTAGCTGGAAGTAAGGGAGATGGGGCATGAAGTTATTTCTAGGAGTTGGACACATACCAAGTTTAGCTCAGTTCTGGGCATCTTTGAAATACCTATACAAACTTGTTCCTACCTAGTAACTTGCAACTTTGAATGAAAATGTGCTTGCTTACAGCAACGTGCTATATGTTCTGAATGCCCGAATAGGGAATCTGTGTCAAAACTTTGTTAGGAATTATGTCATCCTTACTAGCTGGAAGTAAGGGAGATGGGGCATGAAGTTATTTCTAGGAGTTGGACACATACCAAGTTTAGCTCAGTTCTGGGCATCTTTGAAATACCTATACAAACTTGTTCCTACCTAGTAACTTGCATCTTTGAATGAAAATGTGCTTGCTTGCAGCAACGTGCTATATGTTCTGAATGCCCGAATAGGGAATCTGTGTCAAAACTTTGTTAGGAATTATGTGATCCTTACTAGCTGGAAGTAAGGGAGATGGGGCATGAAGTTATTTCTAGGAGTTGGACACATACCAAGTTTAGCTCAGTTCTGGGCATCTTTGAAATACCTATACAAACTTGTTCCTACCTAGTAACTTGCATCTTTGAATGAGAATCTGCTTGCTTACTGCAACGTGCTATATGTTCTGAATGCCCGAATAGGGAATCTGTGTCAAAACTTTGTTAGGAATTATGTGATCCTTACTAGCTGGAAGTAAGGGAGATGGGGCATGAAGTTATTTCTAGGAGTTGGACACATACCAAGTTTAGCTCAGTTCTGGGCATCTTTGAAATACCTATACAAACTTGTTCCTACCTAGTAACTTGCAACTTTGAATGAAAATGTGCTTGCTTACAGCAACGTGCTATATGTTCTGAATGCCCGAATAGGGAATCTGTGTCAAAACTTTGTTAGGAATTATGTGATCCTTACTAGCTGGAAGTAAGGGAGATGGGGCATGAAGTTATTTCTAGGAGTTGGACACATACCAAGTTTAGCTCAGTTCTGGGCATCTTTGAAATACCTATACAAACTTGTTCCTACCTAGTAACTTGCATCTTTGAATGAGAATGTGCTTGCTTACAGCAACGTGCTATATGTTCTGAATGCCCGAATTGGGAATCTGTGTCAAAACTTTGTTAGGAATTATGTGATCCTTACTAGCTGGAAGTAAGGGAGATGGGGCATGAAGTTATTTCTAGGAGTTGGACAGATACCAAGTTTAGCTCAGTTCTGGGCATCTTTGAAATACCTATACAAACTTGTTCCTACCTAGTAACTTGCATCTTTGAATGAGAATCTGCTTGCTTACAGCAACGTGCTATATGTTCTGAATGCCCGAATAGGGAATCTGTGTCAAAACTTTGTTAGGAATTATGTGATCCTTACTAGCTGGAAGTAAGGGAGATGGGGCATGAAGTTATTTCTAGGAGTTGGACACATACCAAGTTTAGCTCAGTTCTGGGCATCTTTGAAATACCTATACAAACTTGTTCCTACATAGTAACTTGCATCTTTGAATGAGAATGTGCTTGCTTACAGCAACGTGCTATATGTTCTGAATGCCCGAATTGGGAATCTGTGTCTAAACTTTGTTACGAATTATGTGATCCTTACTAGCTGGAAGTAAGGGAGATGGGGCATGAAGTTATTTCTTGGAGTTGGACACATACCAAGTTTAGCTCAGTTCTGGGCATCTTTGAAATACCTATACAAACTTGTTCCTACATAGTAACTTGCAACTTTGAATGATAATGTGCTTGCTTGCAGCAACGTGCTATATGTTCTGAATGCCCGAATAGGGAATCTGTGTCAAAACTTTGTTAGGAATTATGTGATCCTTACTAGCTGGAAGTAAGGGAGATGGGGCATGAAGTTATTTCTAGGAGTTGGACACATACCAAGTTTAGCTCAGTTCTGGGCATCTTTGAAATACCTATACAAACTTGTTCCTACATAGTAACTTGCATCTTTGAATGAGAATGTGCTTGCTTACAGCAACGTGCTATATGTTCTGAATGCCCGAATTGGCAATCTGTGTCAAAACTTTGTTAGGAATTATGTGATCCTTACTAGCTGGAAGTAAGGGAGATGGGGCATGAAGTTATTTCTAGGAGTTGGACACATACCAAGTTTAGCTCAGTTCTGGGCATCTTTGAAATACCTATACAAACTTGTTCCTACCTAGTAACTTGCATCTTTGAATGAGAATGTGCTTGCTTGCAGCAACGTGCTATATGTTCTGAATGCCCGAATAGGGAATCTGTGTCAAAACTTTGTTAGGAATTATGTGATCCTTACTAGCTGGAAGTAAGGGAGATGGGGCATGAAGTTATTTCTAGGAGTTGGACACATACCAAGTTTAGCTCAGTTCTGGGCATCTTTGAAATACCTATACAAACTTGTTCCTACCTAGTAACTTGCATCTTTGAATGAGAATGTGCTTGCTTACAGCAACGTGCTATATGTTCTGAATGCCCGAATTGGCAATCTGTGTCAAAACTTTGTTAGGAATTATGTGATCCTTACTAGCTGGAAGTAAGGGAGATGGGGCATGAAGTTATTTCTAGGAGTTGGACACATACCAAGTTTAGCTCAGTTCTGGGCATCTTTGAAATACCTATACAAACTTGTTCCTACATAGTAACTTGCAACTTTGAATGAGAATGTGCTTGCTTGCAGCAACGTGCTATATGTTCTGAATGCCCGAATAGGGAATCTGTGTCAAAACTTTGTTAGGAATTATGTGATCCTTACTAGCTGGAAGTAAGGGAGATGGGGCATGAAGTTATTTCTAGGAGTTGGACACATACCAAGTTTAGCTCAGTTCTGGGCATCTTTGAAATACCTATACAAACTTGTTCCTACATAGTAACTTGCATCTTTGAATGAGAATGTGCTTGCTTGCAGCAACGTGCTATATGTTCTGAATGCCCGAATAGGGAATCTGTGTCAAAACTTTGTTAGGAATTATGTGATCCTTACTAGCTGGAAGTAAGGGAGATGGGGCATGAAGTTATTTCTAGGAGTTGGACACATACCAAGTTTAGCTCAGTTCTGGGCATCTTTGAAATACCTATACAAACTTGTTCCTACCTAGTAACTTGCAACTTTGAATGAAAATGTGCTTGCTTACAGCAACGTGCTATATGTTCTGAATGCCCGAATTGGGAATCTGTGTCAAAACTTTGTTAGGAATTATGTGATCCTTACTAGCTGGAAGTAAGGGAGATGGGGCATGAAGTTATTTCTAGGAGTTGGACACATACCAAGTTTAGCTCAGTTCTGGGCATCTTTGAAATACCTATACAAACTTGTTCCTACCTAGTAACTTGCATCTTTGAATGAGAATGTGCTTGCTTACAGCAACGTGCTATATGTTCTGAATGCCCGAATTGGGAATCTGTGTCAAAACTTTGTTAGGAATTATGTGATCCTTACTAGCTGGAAGTAAGGGAGATGGGGCATGAAGTTATTTCTAGGAGTTGGACACATACCAAGTTTAGCTCAGTTCTGGGCATCTTTGAAATACCTATACAAACTTGTTCCTACCTAGTAACTTGCATCTTTGAATGAGAATCTGCTTGCTTACAGCAACATGCTATATGTTCTGAATGCCCGAATTGGGAATCTGTGTCAAAACTTTGTTAGGAATTATGTGATCCTTACTAGCTGGAAGTAAGGGAGATGGGGCATGAAGTTATTTCTTGGAGTTGGACACATACCAAGTTTAGCTCAGTTCTGGGCATCTTTGAAATACCTATACAAACTTGTTCCTACATAGTAACTTGCAACTTTGAATGAGAATGTGCTTGCTTGCAGCAACGTGCTATATGTTCTGAATGCCCGAATAGGGAATTTGTGTCAAAACTTTGTTAGGAATTATGTGATACTTACTAGCTGGAAGTAAGGGAGATGGGGCATGAAGTTATTTCTAGGAGTTGGACACATACCAAGTTTAGCTCAGTTCTGGGCATCTTTGAAATACCTATACAAACTTGTTCCTACCTAGTAACTTGCATCTTTGAATGAGAATGTGCTTGCTTGCAGCAACGTGCTATATGTTCTGAATGCCCGAATAGGGAATCTGTGTCAAAACTTTGTTAGGAATTATGTGATCCTTACTAGCTGGAAGTAAGGGAGATGGAGCATGAAGTTATTTCTTGGAGTTGGACACATAGCAAGTTTAGCTCAGTTCTGGGCATCTTTGAAATACCTATACAAACTTGTTCCTACCTAGTAACTTTCATCTTTGAATGAGAATGTGCTTGCTTGCAGCAACGTGCTATATGTTCTGAATGCCCGAATAGGGAATCTGTGTCAAAACTTTGTTAGGAATTATGTGATCCTTACTAGCTGGAAGTAAGGGAGATGGGGCATGAAGTTATTTCTAGGAGTTGGACACATACCAAGTTTAGCTCAGTTCTGGGCATCTTTGAAATACCTATACAAACTTGTTCCTACCTAGTAACTTGCAACTTTGAATGAGAATGTGCTTGCTTACAGCAACGTGCTATATGTTCTGAATGCCCGAATAGGGAATCTGTGTCAAAACTTTGTTAGGAATTATGTGATCCTTACTAGCTGGAAGTAAGGGAGATGGGGCATGAAGTTATTTCTAGGAGTTGGACACATACCAAGTTTAGCTCAGTTCTGGGCATCTTTGAAATACCTATACAAACTTGTTCCTACATAGTAACTTGCATCTTTGAATGAGAATGTGCTTGCTTACAGCAACGTGCTATATGTTCTGAATGCCCGAATTGGCAATCTGTGTCAAAACTTTGTTAGGAATTATGTGATCCTTACTAGCTGGAAGTAAGGGAGATGGGGCATGAAGTTATTTCTAGGAGTTGGACACATAACAAGTTTAGCTCAGTTCTGGGCATCTTTGAAATACCTATACAAACTTGTTCCTACATAGTAACTTGCAACTTTGAATGAGAATGTGCTTGCTTGCAGCAACGTGCTATATGTTCTGAATGCCCGAATAGGGAATCTGTGTCAAAACTTTGTTAGGAATTATGTGATCCTTACTAGCTGGAAGTAAGGGAGATGGAGCATGAAGTTATTTCTTGGAGTTGGACACATACCAAGTTTAGCTCAGTTCTGGGCATCTTTGAAATACCTATACAAACTTGTTCCTACCTAGTAACTTGCATCTTTGAATGAGAATGTGCTTGCTTGCAGCAACGTGCTATATGTTCTGAATGCCCGAATAGGGAATCTGTGTCAAAACTTTGTTAGGATTTATGTGATCCTTACTAGCTGGAAGTAAGGGAGATGGGGCATGAAGTTATTTCTAGGAGTTGGACACATACCAAGTTTAGCTCAGTTCTGGCCATCTTTGAAATACCTATACAAACTTGTTCCTACCTAGTAACTTGCATCTTTGAATGAAAATGTGCTTGCTTGCAGCAACGTGCTATATGTTCTGAATGCCCGAATAGGGAATCTGTGTCAAAACTTTGTTAGGAATTATGTGATCCTTACTAGCTGGAAGTAAGGGAGATGGGGCATGAAGTTATTTCTAGGAGTTGGACACATACCAAGTTTAGCTCAGTTCTGGGCATCTTTGAAATACCTATACAAACTTGTTCCTACCTAGTAACTTGCATCTTTGAATGAGAATCTGCTTGCTTACAGCAACGTGCTATATGTTCTGAATGCCCGAATAGGGAATCTGTGTCAAAACTTTGTTAGGAATTATGTGATCCTTACTAGCTGGAAGTAAGGGAGATGGGGCATGAAGTTATTTCTAGGAGTTGGACACATACCAAGTTTAGCTCAGTTCTGGGCATCTTTGAAATACCTATACAAACTTGTTCCTACCTAGTAACTTGCAACATTGAATGAAAATGTGCTTGCTTACAGCAACGTGCTATATGTTCTGAATGCCCGAATAGGGAATCTGTGTCAAAACTTTGTTAGGAATTATGTGATCCTTACTAGCTGGAAGTAAGGGAGATGGGGCCTGAAGTTATTTCTAGCAGTTGGACACATACCAAGTTTAGCTCAGTTCTGGGCATCTTTGAAATACCTATACAAACTTGTTCCTACCTAGTAACTTGCATCTTTGAATGAGAATGTGCTTGCTTACAGCAACGTGCTATATGTTCTGAATGCCCGAATTGGGAATCTGTGTCAAAACTTTGTTAGGAATTATGTGATCCTTACTAGCTGGAAGTAAGGGAGATGGGGCATGAAGTTATTTCTAGGAGTTGGACACATACCAAGTTTAGCTCAGTTCTGGGCATCTTTGAAATACCTATACAAACTTGTTCCTACCTAGTAACTTGCATCTTTGAATGAGAATCTGCTTGCTTACAGCAACGTGCTATATGTTCTGAATGCCCGAATTGGGAATCTGTGTCAAAACTTTGTTAGGAATTATGTGATCCTTACTAGCTGGAAGTAAGGGAGATGGGGCATGAAGTTATTTCTAGGAGTTGGACACATACCAAGTTTAGCTCAGTTCTGGGCATCTTTGAAATACCTATACAAACTTGTTCCTACATAGTAACTTGCATCTTTGAATGAGAATGTGCTTGCTTACAGCAACGTGCTATATGTTCTGAATGCCCGAATAGGGAATCTGTGTCAAAACTTTGTTAGGAATTATGTGATCCTTACTAGCTGGAAGTAAGGGAGATGGGGCATGAAGTTATTTCTTGGAGTTGGACACATACCAAGTTTAGCTCAGTTCTGGGCATCTTTGAAATACCTATACAAACTTGTTCCTACATAGTAACTTGCAACTTTGAATGAGAATGTGCTTGCTTGCAGCAACGTGCTATATGTTCTGAATGCCCGAATAGGGAATCTGTGTCAAAACTTTGTTAGGAATTATGTGATCCTTACTAGCTGGAAGTAAGGGAGATGGGGCATGAAGTTATTTCTAGGAGTTGGACACATACCAAGTTTAGCTCAGTTCTGGGCATCTTTGAAATACCTATACAAACTTGTTCCTACCTAGTAACTTGCATCTTTGAATGAGAATGTGCTTGCTTACAGCAACGTGCTATATGTTCTGAATGCCCGAATTGGCAATCTGTGTCAAAACTTTGTTAGGAATTATGTGATCCTTACTAGCTGGAAGTAAGGGAGATGGGGCATGAAGTTATTTCTAGGAGTTGGACACATACCAAGTTTAGCTCAGTTCTGGGCATCTTTGAAATACCTATACAAACTTGTTCCTACCTAGTAACTTGCATCTTTGAATGAGAATGTGCTTGCTTGCAGCAACGTGCTATATGTTCTGAATGCCCGAATAGGGAATCTGTGTCAAAACTTTGTTAGGAATTATGTGATCCTTACAAGCTGGAAGTAAGGGAAATGGGGCATGAAGTTATTTCTAGGAGTTGGACACATACCAAGTTTAGCTCAGTTCTGGGCATCTTTGAAATACCTATACAAACTTGTTCCTACCTAGTAACTTGCATCTTTGAATGAGAATGTGCTTGCTTACAGCAAAGTGCTATATGTTCTGAATGCCCGAATTGGGAATCTGTGTCAAAACTTTGTTAGGAATTATGTGAACCTTACTAGCTGGAAGTAAGGGAGATGGGGCATGAAGTTATTTCTAGGAGTTGGACACATACCAAGTTTAGCTCAGTTCTGGGCATCTTTGAAATACCTATACAAACTTGTTCCTACATAGTAACTTGCAACTTTGAATGAGAATGTGCTTGCTTGCAGCAACGTGCTATATGTTCTGAATGCCCGAATAGGGAATCTGTGTCAAAACTTTGTTAGGAATTATGTGATCCTTACTAGCTGGAAGTAAGGGAGATGGAGCATGAAGTTATTTCTTGGAGTTGGACACATAGCAAGTTTAGCTCAGTTCTGGGCATCTTTGAAATACCTATACAAACTTGTTCCTACCTAGTAACTTTCATCTTTGAATGAGAATGTGCTTGCTTGCAGCAACGTGCTATATGTTCTGAATGCCCGAATAGGGAATCTGTGTCAAAACTTTGTTAGGAATTATGTGATCCTTACTAGCTGGAAGTAAGGGAGATGGGGCATGAAGTTATTTCTAGGAGTTGGACACATACCAAGTTTAGCTCAGTTCTGGGCATCTTTGAAATACCTATACAAACTTGTTCCTACCTAGTAACTTGCAACTTTGAATGAGAATGTGCTTGCTTACAGCAACGTGCTATATGTTCTGAATGCCCGAATAGGGAATCTGTGTCAAAACTTTGTTAGGAATTATGTGATCCTTACTAGCTGGAAGTAAGGGAGATGGGGCATGAAGTTATTTCTAGGAGTTGGACACATACCAAGTTTAGCTCAGTTCTGGGCATCTTTGAAATACCTATACAAACTTGTTCCTACATAGTAACTTGCAACTTTGAATGAGAATGTGCTTGCTTGCAGCAACGTGCTATATGTTCTGAATGCCCGAATAGGGAATCTGTGTCAAAACTTTGTTAGGAATTATGTGATCCTTACTAGCTGGAAGTAAGGGAGATGGAGCATGAAGTTATTTCTTGGAGTTGGACACATACCAAGTTTAGCTCAGTTCTGTGCATCTTTGAAATACCTATACAAACTTGTTCCTACCTAGTAACTTGCATCTTTGAATGAGAATGTGCTTGCTTGCAGCAACGTGCTATATGTTCTGAATGCCCGAATAGGGAATCTGTGTCAAAACTTTGTTAGGATTTATGTGATCCTTACTAGCTGGAAGTAAGGGAGATGGGGCATGAAGTTATTTCTAGGAGTTGGACACATACCAAGTTTAGCTCAGTTCTGGGCATCTTTGAAATACCTATACAAACTTGTTCCTACCTAGTAAGTTGCAACTTTGAATGAGAATGTGCTTGCTTACAGCAACGTGCTATATGTTCTGAATGCCCGAATAGGGAATCTGTGTCAAAACTTTGTTAGGAATTATGTGATCCTTACTAGCTGGAAGTAAGGGAGATGGGGCATGAAGTTATTTCTAGGAGTTGGACACATACCAAGTTTAGCTCAGTTCTGGGCATCTTTGAAATACCTATACAAACTTGTTCCTACCTAGTAACTTGCATCTTTGAATGAGAATGTGCTTGCTTGCAGCAACGTGCTATATGTTCTGAATGCCCGAATAGGGAATCTGTGTCAAAACTTTGTTAGGAATTATGTGATCCTTACAAGCTGGAAGTAAGGGAGATGGGGCATGAAGTTATTTCTAGGAGTTGGACACATACCAAGTTTAGCTCAGTTCTGGGCATCTTTGAAATACCTATACAAACTTGTTCCTACCTAGTAACTTGCATCTTTGAATGAGAATGTGCTTGCTTGCAGCAACGTGCTATATGTTCTGAAGGCCCGAATAGGGAATCTGTGTCAAAACTTTGTTAGGAATTATGTGATCCTTACTAGCTGGAAGTAAGGGAGATGGGGCATGAAGTTATTTCTAGGAGTTGGACACATACCAAGTTTAGCTCAGTTCTGGGCATCTTTGAAATACCTATACAAACTTGTTCCTACCTAGTAACTTGCAACTTTGAATGAGAATGTGCTTGCTTACAGCAACGTGCTATATGTTCTGAATGCCCGAATAGGGAATCTGTGTCAAAACTTTGTTAGGAATTATGTGATCCTTACTAGCTGGAAGTAAGGGAGATGGGGCATGAAGTTATTTCTAGGAGTTGGACACATACCAAGTTTAGCTCAGTTCTGGGCATCTTTGAAATACCTATACAAACTTGTTCCTACCTAGTAACTTGCAACTTTGAATGAGAATGTGCTTGCTTACAGCAACGTGCTATATGTTCTGAATGCCCGAATAGGGAATCTGTGTCAAAACTTTGTTAGGAATTATGTGATCCTTACTAGCTGGAAGTAAGGGAGATGGGGCATGAAGTTATTTCTAGGAGTTGGACACATACCAAGTTTAGCTCAGTTCTGGGCATCTTTGAAATACCTATACAAACTTGTTCCTACATAGTAACTTGCATCTTTGAATGAGAATGTGCTTGCTTACAGCAACGTGCTATATGTTCTGAATGCCCGAATAGGGAATCTGTGTCAAATCTTTGTTAGGAATTATGTGATCCTCACTAGCTGGAAGTAAGGGAGATGGAGCATGAAGTTATTTCTTGGAGTTGGACACATACCAAGTTTAGCTCAGTTCTGGGCATCTTTGAAATACCTATACAAACTTGTTCCTACCTAGTAACTTGCATCTTTGAATGAGAATCTGCTTGCTTACAGCAACGTGCTGTATGTTCTGAATGCCCGAATTGGGAATCTGTGTCAAAACTTTGTTAGGAATTATGTGATCCTTACTAGCTGGAAGTAAGGGAGATGGGGCATGAAGTTATTTCTAGGAGTTGGACACATACCAAGTTTAGCTCAGTTCTGGGCATCTTTGAAATACCTATACAAACTTGTTCCTACCTAGTAACTTGCATCTTTGAATGAGAATGTGCTTGCTTACAGCAACGTGCTATATGTTCTGAATGCCCGAATTGGGAATCTGTGTCAAAACTTTGTTAGGAATTATGTGATCCTTACTAGCTGGAAGTAAGGGAGATGGGGCATGAAGTTATTTCTAGGAGTTGGACACATACCAAGTTTAGCTCAGTTCTGGGCATCTTTGAAATACCTATACAAACTTGTTCCTACCTAGTAACTTGCATCTTTGAATGAGAATGTGCTTGCTTACAGCAACGTGCTATATGTTCTGAATGCCCGAATTGGGAATCTGTGTCAAAACTTTGTTAGGAATTATGTGATCCTTACTAGCTGGAAGTAAGGGAGATGGGGCATGAAGTTATTTCTAGGAGTTGGACACATACCAAGTTTAGCTCAGTTCTGGGCATCTTTGAAATACCTATACAAACTTGTTCCTACCTAGTAACTTGCATCTTTGAATGAGAATGTGCTTGCTTACAGCAACGTGCTATATGTTCTGAATGCCCGAATTGGGAATCTGTGTCAAAACTTTGTTAGGAATTATGTGATCCTTACTAGCTGGAAGTAAGGGAGATGGGGCATGAAGTTATTTCTAGGAGTTGGACACATACCAAGTTTAGCTCAGTTCTGGGCATCTTTGAAATACCTATACAAACTTGTTCCTACCTAGTAACTTGCATCTTTGAATGAGAATGTGCTTGCTTACAGCAACGTGCTATATGTTCTGAATGCCCGAATTGGCAATCTGTGTCAAAACTTTGTTAGGAATTATGTGATCCTTACTAGCTGGAAGTAAGGGAGATGGGGCATGAAGTTATTTCTAGGAGTTGGACACACACCAAGTTTAGCTCAGTTCTGGGCATCTTTGAAATACCTATACAAACTTGTTCCTACATAGTAACTTGCATCTTTGAATGAGAATGTGCGTGCTTACAGCAACGTGCTATATGTTCTGAATGCCCGAATTGGGAATCTGTGTCAAAACTTTGTTAGGAATTATGTGATCCTTACTAGCTGGAAGTAAGGGAGATGGGGCATGAAGTTATTTCTAGGAGTTGGACACATACCAAGTTTAGCTCAGTTCTGGGCATCTTTGAAATACCTATACAAACTTGTTCCTACCTAGTAACTTGCATCTTTGAATGAGAATGTGCTTGCTTGCAGCTACGTGCTATATGTTCTGAATGCCCGAATAGGGAATCTGTGTCAAAACTTTGTTAGGAATTATGTGATCCTTACAAGCTGGAAGTAAGGGAAATGGGGCATGAAGTTATTTCTAGGAGTTGGACACATACCAAGTTTAGCTCAGTTCTGGGCATCTTTGAAATACCTATACAAACTTGTTCCTACCTAGTAACTTGCATCTTTGAATGAGAATGTGCTTGCTTACAGCAACGTGCTATATGTTCTGAATGCCCGAATTGGGAATCTGTGTCAAAACTTTGTTAGGAATTATGTGATCCTTACTAGCTGGAAGTAAGGGAGATGGGGCATGAAGTTATTTCTAGGAGTTGGACACATACCAAGTTTAGCTCAGTTCTGGGCATCTTTGAAATACCTATACAAACTTGTTCCTACATAGTAACTTGCAACTTTGAATGAGAATGTGCTTGCTTGCAGCAACGTGCTATATGTTCTGAATGCCCGAATAGGGAATCTGTGTCAAAACTTTGTTAGGAATTATGTGATCCTTACTAGCTGGAAGTAAGGGAGATGGAGCATGAAGTTATTTCTTGGAGTTGGACACATAGCAAGTTTAGCTCAGTTCTGGGCATCTTTGAAATACCTATACAAACTTGTTCCTACCTAGTAACTTTCATCTTTGAATGAGAATGTGCTTGCTTGCAGCAACGTGCTATATGTTCTGAATGCCCGAATAGGGAATCTGTGTCAAAACTTTGTTAGGAATTATGTGATCCTTACTAGCTGGAAGTAAGGGAGATGGGGCATGAAGTTATTTCTAGGAGTTGGACACATACCAAGTTTAGCTCAGTTCTGGGCATCTTTGAAATACCTATACAAACTTGTTCCTACCTAGTAACTTGCAACTTTGAATGAGAATGTGCTTGCTTACAGCAACGTGCTATATGTTCTGAATGCCCGAATAGGGAATCTGTGTCAAAACTTTGTTAGGAATTATGTGATCCTTACTAGCTGGAAGTAAGGGAGATGGGGCATGAAGTTATTTCTAGGAGTTGGACACATACCAAGTTTAGCTCAGTTCTGGGCATCTTTGAAATACCTATACAAACTTGTTCCTACATAGTAACTTGCAACTTTGAATGAGAATGTGCTTGCTTGCAGCAACGTGCTATATGTTCTGAATGCCCGAATAGGGAATCTGTGTCAAAACTTTGTTAGGAATTATGTGATCCTTACTAGCTGGAAGTAAGGGAGATGGAGCATGAAGTTATTTCTTGGAGTTGGACACATACCAAGTTTAGCTCAGTTCTGTGCATCTTTGAAATACCTATACAAACTTGTTCCTACCTAGTAACTTGCATCTTTGAATGAGAATGTGCTTGCTTGCAGCAACGTGCTATATGTTCTGAATGCCCGAATAGGGAATCTGTGTCAAAACTTTGTTAGGATTTATGTGATCCTTACTAGCTGGAAGTAAGGGAGATGGGGCATGAAGTTATTTCTAGGAGTTGGACACATACCAAGTTTAGCTCAGTTCTGGGCATCTTTGAAATACCTATACAAACTTGTTCCTACCTAGTAAGTTGCAACTTTGAATGAGAATGTGCTTGCTTACAGCAACGTGCTATATGTTCTGAATGCCCGAATAGGGAATCTGTGTCAAAACTTTGTTAGGAATTATGTGATCCTTACTAGCTGGAAGTAAGGGAGATGGGGCATGAAGTTATTTCTAGGAGTTGGACACATACCAAGTTTAGCTCAGTTCTGGGCATCTTTGAAATACCTATACAAACTTGTTCCTACCTAGTAACTTGCATCTTTGAATGAGAATGTGCTTGCTTGCAGCAACGTGCTATATGTTCTGAATGCCCGAATAGGGAATCTGTGTCAAAACTTTGTTAGGAATTATGTGATCCTTACAAGCTGGAAGTAAGGGAGATGGGGCATGAAGTTATTTCTAGGAGTTGGACACATACCAAGTTTAGCTCAGTTCTGGGCATCTTTGAAATACCTATACAAACTTGTTCCTACCTAGTAACTTGCATCTTTGAATGAGAATGTGCTTGCTTGCAGCAACGTGCTATATGTTCTGAAGGCCCGAATAGGGAATCTGTGTCAAAACTTTGTTAGGAATTATGTGATCCTTACTAGCTGGAAGTAAGGGAGATGGGGCATGAAGTTATTTCTAGGAGTTGGACACATACCAAGTTTAGCTCAGTTCTGGGCATCTTTGAAATACCTATACAAACTTGTTCCTACCTAGTAACTTGCAACTTTGAATGAGAATGTGCTTGCTTACAGCAACGTGCTATATGTTCTGAATGCCCGAATAGGGAATCTGTGTCAAAACTTTGTTAGGAATTATGTGATCCTTACTAGCTGGAAGTAAGGGAGATGGGGCATGAAGTTATTTCTAGGAGTTGGACACATACCAAGTTTAGCTCAGTTCTGGGCATCTTTGAAATACCTATACAAACTTGTTCCTACCTAGTAACTTGCAACTTTGAATGAGAATGTGCTTGCTTACAGCAACGTGCTATATGTTCTGAATGCCCGAATAGGGAATCTGTGTCAAAACTTTGTTAGGAATTATGTGATCCTTACTAGCTGGAAGTAAGGGAGATGGGGCATGAAGTTATTTCTAGGAGTTGGACACATACCAAGTTTAGCTCAGTTCTGGGCATCTTTGAAATACCTATACAAACTTGTTCCTACATAGTAACTTGCATCTTTGAATGAGAATGTGCTTGCTTACAGCAACGTGCTATATGTTCTGAATGCCCGAATAGGGAATCTGTGTCAAATCTTTGTTAGGAATTATGTGATCCTCACTAGCTGGAAGTAAGGGAGATGGAGCATGAAGTTATTTCTTGGAGTTGGACACATACCAAGTTTAGCTCAGTTCTGGGCATCTTTGAAATACCTATACAAACTTGTTCCTACCTAGTAACTTGCATCTTTGAATGAGAATCTGCTTGCTTACAGCAACGTGCTGTATGTTCTGAATGCCCGAATTGGGAATCTGTGTCAAAACTTTGTTAGGAATTATGTGATCCTTACTAGCTGGAAGTAAGGGAGATGGGGCATGAAGTTATTTCTAGGAGTTGGACACATACCAAGTTTAGCTCAGTTCTGGGCATCTTTGAAATACCTATACAAACTTGTTCCTACCTAGTAACTTGCATCTTTGAATGAGAATGTGCTTGCTTACAGCAACGTGCTATATGTTCTGAATGCCCGAATTGGGAATCTGTGTCAAAACTTTGTTAGGAATTATGTGATCCTTACTAGCTGGAAGTAAGGGAGATGGGGCATGAAGTTATTTCTAGGAGTTGGACACATACCAAGTTTAGCTCAGTTCTGGGCATCTTTGAAATACCTATACAAACTTGTTCCTACCTAGTAACTTGCATCTTTGAATGAGAATGTGCTTGCTTACAGCAACGTGCTATATGTTCTGAATGCCCGAATTGGGAATCTGTGTCAAAACTTTGTTAGGAATTATGTGATCCTTACTAGCTGGAAGTAAGGGAGATGGGGCATGAAGTTATTTCTAGGAGTTGGACACATACCAAGTTTAGCTCAGTTCTGGGCATCTTTGAAATACCTATACAAACTTGTTCCTACCTAGTAACTTGCATCTTTGAATGAGAATGTGCTTGCTTACAGCAACGTGCTATATGTTCTGAATGCCCGAATTGGGAATCTGTGTCAAAACTTTGTTAGGAATTATGTGATCCTTACTAGCTGGAAGTAAGGGAGATGGGGCATGAAGTTATTTCTAGGAGTTGGACACATACCAAGTTTAGCTCAGTTCTGGGCATCTTTGAAATACCTATACAAACTTGTTCCTACCTAGTAACTTGCATCTTTGAATGAGAATGTGCTTGCTTACAGCAACGTGCTATATGTTCTGAATGCCCGAATTGGCAATCTGTGTCAAAACTTTGTTAGGAATTATGTGATCCTTACTAGCTGGAAGTAAGGGAGATGGGGCATGAAGTTATTTCTAGGAGTTGGACACACACCAAGTTTAGCTCAGTTCTGGGCATCTTTGAAATACCTATACAAACTTGTTCCTACATAGTAACTTGCATCTTTGAATGAGAATGTGCGTGCTTACAGCAACGTGCTATATGTTCTGAATGCCCGAATTGGGAATCTGTGTCAAAACTTTGTTAGGAATTATGTGATCCTTACTAGCTGGAAGTAAGGGAGATGGGGCATGAAGTTATTTCTAGGAGTTGGACACATACCAAGTTTAGCTCAGTTCTGGGCATCTTTGAAATACCTATACAAACTTGTTCCTACCTAGTAACTTGCATCTTTGAATGAGAATGTGCTTGCTTACAGCAACGTGCTATATGTTCTGAATGCCCGAATTGGCAATCTGTGTCAAAACTTTGTTAGGAATTATGTGATCCTTACTAGCTGGAAGTAAGGGAGATGGGGCATGAAGTTATTTCTAGGAGTTGGACACACACCAAGTTTAGCTGAGTTCTGGGCATCTTTGAAATACCTATACAAACTTGTTCCTACATAGTAACTTGCATCTTTGAATGAGAATGTGCTTGCTTACAGCAACGTGCTATATGTTCTGAATGCCCGAATTGGGAATCTGTGTCAAAACTTTGTTAGGAATTATGTGATCCTTACTAGCTGGAAGTAAGGGAGATGGGGCATGAAGTTATTTCTAGGAGTTGGACACATACCAAGTTTAGCTCAGTTCTGGGCATCTTTGAAATACCTATACAAACTTGTTCCTACCTAGTAACTTGCATCTTTGAATGAGAATGTGCTTGCTTACAGCAACGTGCTATATGTTCTGAATGCCCGAATTGGGAATCTGTGTCAAAACTTTGTTAGGAATTATGTGATCCTTACTAGCTGGAAGTAAGGGAGATGGGGCATGAAGTTATTTCTAGGAGTTGGACAGATACCAAGTTTAGCTCAGTTCTGGGCATCTTTGAAATACCTATACAAACTTGTTCCTACCTAGTAACTTGCATCTTTGAATGAGAATCTGCTTGCTTACAGCAACGTGCTATATGTTCTGAATGCCCGAATAGGGAATCTGTGTCAAAACTTTGTTAGGAATTATGTGATCCTTACTAGCTGGAAGTAAGGGAGATGGGGCATGAAGTTATTTCTAGGAGTTGGACACATACCAAGTTTAGCTCAGTTCTGGGCATCTTTGAAATACCTATACAAACTTGTTCCTACATAGTAACTTGCATCTTTGAATGAGAATGTGCTTGCTTACAGCAACGTGCTATATGTTCTGAATGCCCGAATTGGGAATCTGTGTCTAAACTTTGTTACGAATTATGTGATCCTTACTAGCTGGAAGTAAGGGAGATGGGGCATGAAGTTATTTCTTGGAGTTGGACACATACCAAGTTTAGCTCAGTTCTGGGCATCTTTGAAATACCTATACAAACTTGTTCCTACATAGTAACTTGCAACTTTGAATGATAATGTGCTTGCTTGCAGCAACGTGCTATAAGTTCTGAATGCCCGAATAGGGAATCTGTGTCAAAACTTTGTTAGGAATTATGTGATCCTTACTAGCTGGAAGTAAGGGAGATGGGGCATGAAGTTATTTCTAGGAGTTGGACACATACCAAGTTTAGCTCAGTTCTGGGCATCTTTGAAATACCTATACAAACTTGTTCCTACATAGTAACTTGCACCTTTGAATGAGAATGTGCTTGCTTACAGCAACGTGCTATATGTTCTGAATGCCCGAATTGGCAATCTGTGTCAAAACTTTGTTAGGAATTATGTGATCCTTACTAGCTGGAAGTAAGGGAGATGGGGCATGAAGTTATTTCTAGGAGTTGGACACATACCAAGTTTAGCTCAGTTCTGGGCATCTTTGAAATACCTATACAAACTTGTTCCTACCTAGTAACTTGCATCTTTGAATGAGAATGTGCTTGCTTGCAGCAACGTGCTATATGTTCTGAATGCCCGAATAGGGAATCTGTGTCAAAACTTTGTTAGGAATTATGTGATCCTTACTAGCTGGAAGTAAGGGAGATGGGGCATGAAGTTATTTCTAGGAGTTGGACACATACCAAGTTTAGCTCAGTTCTGGGCATCTTTGAAATACCTATACAAACTTGTTCCTACCTAGTAACTTGCATCTTTGAATGAGAATGTGCTTGCTTACAGCAACGTGCTATATGTTCTGAATGCCCGAATTGGCAATCTGTGTCAAAACTTTGTTAGGAATTATGTGATCCTTACTAGCTGGAAGTAAGGGAGATGGGGCATGAAGTTATTTCTAGGAGTTGGACACATACCAAGTTTAGCTCAGTTCTGGGCATCTTTGAAATACCTATACAAACTTGTTCCTACATAGTAACTTGCAACTTTGAATGAGAATGTGCTTGCTTGCAGCAACGTGCTATATGTTCTGAATGCCCGAATAGGGAATCTGTGTCAAAACTTTGTTAGGAATTATGTGATCCTTACTAGCTGGAAGTAAGGGAGATGGGGCATGAAGTTATTTCTAGGAGTTGGACACATACCAAGTTTAGCTCAGTTCTGGGCATCTTTGAAATACCTATACAAACTTGTTCCTACATAGTAACTTGCATCTTTGAATGAGAATGTGCTTGCTTGCAGCAACGTGCTATATGTTCTGAATGCCCGAATAGGGAATCTGTGTCAAAACTTTGTTAGGAATTATGTGATCCTTACTAGCTGGAAGTAAGGGAGATGGGGCATGAAGTTATTTCTAGGAGTTGGACACATACCAAGTTTAGCTCAGTTCTGGGCATCTTTGAAATACCTATACAAACTTGTTCCTACCTAGTAACTTGCAACTTTGAATGAAAATGTGCTTGCTTACAGCAACGTGCTATATGTTCTGAATGCCCGAATTGGGAATCTGTGTCAAAACTTTGTTAGGAATTATGTGATCCTTACTAGCTGGAAGTAAGGGAGATGGGGCATGAAGTTATTTCTAGGAGTTGGACACATACCAAGTTTAGCTCAGTTCTGGGCATCTTTGAAATACCTATACAAACTTGTTCCTACCTAGTAACTTGCATCTTTGAATGAGAATGTGCTTGCTTACAGCAACGTGCTATATGTTCTGAATGCCCGAATTGGGAATCTGTGTCAAAACTTTGTTAGGAATTATGTGATCCTTACTAGCTGGAAGTAAGGGAGATGGGGCATGAAGTTATTTCTAGGAGTTGGACACATACCAAGTTTAGCTCAGTTCTGGGCATCTTTGAAATACCTATACAAACTTGTTCCTACCTAGTAACTTGCATCTTTGAATGAGAATCTGCTTGCTTACAGCAACATGCTATATGTTCTGAATGCCCGAATTGGGAATCTGTGTCAAAACTTTGTTAGGAATTATGTGATCCTTACTAGCTGGAAGTAAGGGAGATGGGGCATGAAGTTATTTCTTGGATTTGGACACATACCAAGTTTAGCTCAGTTCTGGGCATCTTTGATATACCTATACAAACTTGTTCCTACATAGTAACTTGCAACTTTGAATGAGAATGTGCTTGCTTGCAGCAACGTGCTATATGTTCTGAATGCCCGAATAGGGAATTTGTGTCAAAACTTTTTAGGAATTATGTGATACTTACTAGCTGGAAGTAAGGGAGATGGGGCATGAAGTTATTTCTAGGAGTTGGACACATACCAAGTTTAGCTCAGTTCTGGGCATCTTTGAAATACCTATACAAACTTGTTCCTACCTAGTAACTTGCATCTTTGAATGAGAATGTGCTTGCTTGCAGCAACGTGCTATATGTTCTGAATGCCCGAATAGGGAATCTGTGTCAAAACTTTGTTAGGAATTATGTGATCCTTACTAGCTGGAAGTAAGGGAGATGGAGCATGAAGTTATTTCTTGGAGTTGGACACATAGCAAGTTTAGCTCAGTTCTGGGCATCTTTGAAATACCTATACAAACTTGTTCCTACCTAGTAACTTTCATCTTTGAATGAGAATGTGCTTGCTTGCAGCAACGTGCTATATGTTCTGAATGCCCGAATAGGGAATCTGTGTCAAAACTTTGTTAGGAATTATGTGATCCTTACTAGCTGGAAGTAAGGGAGATGGGGCATGAAGTTATTTCTAGGAGTTGGACACATACCAAGTTTAGCTCAGTTCTGGGCATCTTTGAAATACCTATACAAACTTGTTCCTACCTAGTAACTTGCAACTTTGAATGAGAATGTGCTTGCTTACAGCAACGTGCTATATGTTCTGAATGCCCGAATAGGGAATCTGTGTCAAAACTTTGTTAGGAATTATGTGATCCTTACTAGCTGGAAGTAAGGGAGATGGGGCATGAAGTTATTTCTAGGAGTTGGACACATACCAAGTTTAGCTCAGTTCTGGGCATCTTTGAAATACCTATACAAACTTGTTCCTACATAGTAACTTGCATCTTTGAATGAGAATGTGCTTGCTTACAGCAACGTGCTATATGTTCTGAATGCCCGAATTGGCAATCTGTGTCAAAACTTTGTTAGGAATTATGTGATCCTTACTAGCTGGAAGTAAGGGAGATGGGGTATGAAGTTATTTCTAGGAGTTGGACACATAACAAGTTTAGCTCAGTTCTGGGCATCTTTGAAATACCTATACAAACTTGTTCCTACATAGTAACTTGCAACTTTGAATGAGAATGTGCTTGCTTGCAGCAACGTGCTATATGTTCTGAATGCCCGAATAGGGAATCTGTGTCAAAACTTTGTTAGGAATTATGTGATCCTTACTAGCTGGAAGTAAGGGAGATGGAGCATGAAGTTATTTCTTGGAGTTGGACACATACCAAGTTTAGCTCAGTTCTGGGCATCTTTGAAATACCTATACAAACTTGTTCCTACCTAGTAACTTGCATCTTTGAATGAGAATGTGCTTGCTTGCAGCAACGTGCTATATGTTCTGAATGCCCGAATAGGGAATCTGTGTCAAAACTTTGTTAGGATTTATGTGATCCTTACTAGCTGGAAGTAAGGGAGATGGGGCATGAAGTTATTTCTAGGAGTTGGACACATACCAAGTTTAGCTCAGTTCTGGGCATCTTTGAAATACCTATACAAACTTGTTCCTACCTAGTAACTTGCATCTTTGAATGAAAATGTGCTTGCTTGCAGCAACGTGCTATATGTTCTGAATGCCCGAATAGGGAATCTGTGTCAAAACTTTGTTAGGAATTATGTGATCCTTACTAGCTGGAAGTAAGGGAGATGGGGCATGAAGTTATTTCTAGGAGTTGGACACATACCAAGTTTAGCTCAGTTCTGGGCATCTTTGAAATACCTATACAAACTTGTTCCTACCTAGTAACTTGCATCTTTGAATGAGAATCTGCTTGCTTACTGCAACGTGCTATATGTTCTGAATGCCCGAATAGGGAATCTGTGTCAAAACTTTGTTAGGAATTATGTGATCCTTACTAGCTGGAAGTAAGGGAGATGGGGCATGAAGTTATTTCTAGGAGTTGGACACATACCAAGTTTAGCTCAGTTCTGGGCATCTTTGAAATACCTATACAAACTTGTTCCTACCTAGTAACTTGCAACATTGAATGAAAATGTGCTTGCTTACAGCAACGTGCTATATGTTCTGAATGCCCGAATAGGGAATCTGTGTCAAAACTTTGTTAGGAATTATGTGATCCTTACTAGCTGGAAGTAAGGGAGATGGGGCCTGAAGTTATTTCTAGCAGTTGGACACATACCAACTTTAGCTCAGTTCTGGGCATCTTTGAAATACCTATACAAACTTGTTCCTACCTAGTAACTTGCATCTTTGAATGAGAATGTGCTTGCTTACAGCAACGTGCTATATGTTCTGAATGCCCGAATTGGGAATCTGTGTCAAAACTTTGTTAGGAATTATGTGATCCTTACTAGCTGGAAGTAAGGGAGATGGGGCATGAAGTTATTTCTAGGAGTTGGACAGATACCAAGTTTAGCTCAGTTCTGGGCATCTTTGAAATACCTATACAAACTTGTTCCTACCTAGTAACTTGCATCTTTGAATGAGAATCTGCTTGCTTACAGCAACGTGCTATATGTTCTGAATGCCCGAATTGGGAATCTGTGTCAAAACTTTGTTAGGAATTATGTGATCCTTACTAGCTGGAAGTAAGGGAGATGGGGCATGAAGTTATTTCTAGGAGTTGGACACATACCAAGTTTAGCTCAGTTCTGGGCATCTTTGAAATACCTATACAAACTTGTTCCTACATAGTAACTTGCATCTTTGAATGAGAATGTGCTTGCTTACAGCAACGTGCTATATGTTCTGAATGCCCGAATAGGGAATCTGTGTCAAAACTTTGTTAGGAATTATGTGATCCTTACTAGCTGGAAGTAAGGGAGATGGGGCATGAAGTTATTTCTTGGAGTTGGACACATACCAAGTTTAGCTCAGTTCTGGGCATCTTTGAAATACCTATACAAACTTGTTCCTACATAGTAACTTGCAACTTTGAATGAGAATGTGCTTGCTTGCAGCAACGTGCTATATGTTCTGAATGCCCGAATAGGGAATCTGTGTCAAAACTTTGTTAGGAATTATGTGATCCTTACTAGCTGGAAGTAAGGGAGATGGGGCATGAAGTTATTTCTAGGAGTTGGACACATACCAAGTTTAGCTCAGTTCTGGGCATCTTTGAAATACCTATACAAACTTGTTCCTACCTAGTAACTTGCATCTTTGAATGAGAATGTGCTTGCTTACAGCAACGTGCTATATGTTCTGAATGCCCGAATTGGCAATCTGTGTCAAAACTTTGTTAGGAATTATGTGATCCTTACTAGCTGGAAGTAAGGGAGATGGGGCATGAAGTTATTTCTAGGAGTTGGACACATACCAAGTTTAGCTCAGTTCTGGGCATCTTTGAAATACCTATACAAACTTGTTCCTACCTAGTAACTTGCATCTTTGAATGAGAATGTGCTTGCTTGCAGCAACGTGCTATATGTTCTGAATGCCCGAATAGGGAATCTGTGTCAAAACTTTGTTAGGAATTATGTGATCCTTACAAGCTGGAAGTAAGGGAAATGGGGCATGAAGTTATTTCTAGGAGTTGGACACATACCAAGTTTAGCTCAGTTCTGGGCATCTTTGAAATACCTATACAAACTTGTTCCTACCTAGTAACTTGCATCTTAGAATGAGAATGTGCTTGCTTACAGCAACGTGCTATATGTTCTGAATGCCCGAATTGGGAATCTGTGTCAAAACTTTGTTAGGAATTATGTGATCCTTACTAGCTGGAAGTAAGGGAGATGGGGCATGAAGTTATTTCTAGGAGTTGGACACATACCAAGTTTAGCTCAGTTCTGGGCATCTTTGAAATACCTATACAAACTTGTTCCTACATAGTAACTTGCAACTTTGAATGAGAATGTGCTTGCTTGCAGCAACGTGCTATATGTTCCGAATGCCCGAATAGGGAATCTGTGTCAAAACTTTGTTAGGAATTATGTGATCCTTACTAGCTGGAAGTAAGGGAGATGGAGCATGAAGTTATTTCTTGGAGTTGGACACATAGCAAGTTTAGCTCAGTTCTGGGCATCTTTGAAATACCTATACAAACTTGTTCCTACCTAGTAACTTTCATCTTTGAATGAGAATGTGCTTGCTTGCAGCAACGTGCTATATGTTCTGAATGCCCGAATAGGGAATCTGTGTCAAAACTTTGTTAGGAATTATGTGATCCTTACTAGCTGGAAGTAAGGGAGATGGGGCATGAAGTTATTTCTAGGAGTTGGACACATACCAAGTTTAGCTCAGTTCTGGGCATCTTTGAAATACCTATACAAACTTGTTCCTACCTAGTAACTTGCAACTTTGAATGAGAATCTGCTTGCTTACAGCAACGTGCTATATGTTCTGAATGCCCGAATAGGGAATCTGTGTCAAAACTTTGTTAGGAATTATGTGATCCTTACTAGCTGGAAGTAAGGGAGATGGGGCATGAAGTTATTTCTAGGAGTTGGACACATACCAAGTTTAGCTCAGATCTGGGCATCTTTGAAATACCTATACAAACTTGTTCCTACATAGTAACTTGCAACTTTGAATGAGAATGTGCTTGCTTGCAGCAACGTGCTATATGTTCTGAATGCCCGAATAGGGAATCTGTGTCAAAACTTTGTTAGGAATTATGTGATCCTTACTAGCTGGAAGTAAGGGAGATGGAGCATGAAGTTATTTCTTGGAGTTGGACACATACCAAGTTTAGCTCAGTTCTGGGCATCTTTGAAATACCTATACAAACTTGTTCCTACCTAGTAACTTGCATCTTTGAATGAGAATGTGCTTGCTTGCAGCAACGTGCTATATGTTCTGAATGCCCGAATAGGGAATCTGTGTCAAAACTTTGTTAGGATTTATGTGATCCTTACTAGCTGGAAGTAAGGGAGATGGGGCATGAAGTTATTTCTAGGAGTTGGACACATACCAAGTTTAGCTCAGTTCTGGGCATCTTTGAAATACCTATACAAACTTGTTCCTACCTAGTAAGTTGCAACTTTGAATGAGAATGTGCTTGCTTACAGCAACGTGCTATATGTTCTGAATGCCCGAATAGGGAATCTGTGTCAAAACTTTGTTAGGAATTATGTGATCCTTACTAGCTGGAAGTAAGGGAGATGGGGCATGAAGTTATTTCTAGGAGTTGGACACATACCAAGTTTAGCTCAGTTCTGGTCATCTTTGAAATACCTATACAAACTTGTTCCTACCTAGTAACTTGCATCTTTGAATGAGAATGTGCTTGCTTGCAGCAACGTGCTATATGTTCTGAATGCCCGAATAGGGAATCTGTGTCAAAACTTTGTTAGGAATTATGTGATCCTTACAAGCTGGAAGTAAGGGAGATGGGGCATGAAGTTATTTCTAGGAGTTGGACACATACCAAGTTTAGCTCAGTTCTGGGCATCTTTGAAATACCTATACAAACTTGTTCCTACCTAGTAACTTGCATCTTTGAATGAGAATGTGCTTGCTTGCAGCAACGTGCTATATGTTCTGAAGGCCCGAATAGGGAATCTGTGTCAAAACTTTGTTAGGAATTATGTGATCCTTACTAGCTGGAAGTAAGGGAGATGGGGCATGAAGTTATTTCTAGGAGTTGGACACATACCAAGTTTAGCTCAGTTCTGGGCATCTTTGAAATACCTATACAAACTTGTTCCTACCTAGTAACTTGCAACTTTGAATGAGAATGTGCTTGCTTACAGCAACGTGCTATATGTTCTGAATGCCCGAATAGGGAATCTGTGTCAAAACTTTGTTAGGAATTATGTGATCCTTACTAGCTGGAAGTAAGGGAGATGGGGCATGAATTTATTTCTAGGAGTTGGACACATACCAAGTTTAGCTCAGTTCTGGGCATCTTTGAAATACCTATACAAACTTGTTCCTACCTAGTAACTTGCAACTTTGAATGAGAATGTGCTTGCTTACAGCAACGTGCTATATGTTCTGAATGCCCGAATAGGGAATCTGTGTCAAAACTTTGTTAGGAATTATGTGATCCTTACTAGCTGGAAGTAAGGGAGATGGGGCATGAAGTTATTTCTAGGAGTTGGACACATACCAAGTTTAGCTCAGTTCTGGGCATCTTTGAAATACCTATACAAACTTGTTCCTACATAGTAACTTGCATCTTTGAATGAGAATGTGCTTGCTTACAGCAACGTGCTATATGTTCTGAATGCCCGAATTGGGAATCTGTGTCAAAACTTTGTTAGGAATTATGTGATCCTTACTAGCTGGAAGTAAGGGAGATGGGGCATGAAGTTATTTCTAGGAGTTGGACACATAACAAGTTTAGCTCAGTTCTGGGCATCTTTGAAATACCTATACAAACTTGTTCCTACATAGTAACTTGCAACTTTGAATGAGAATGTGCTTGCTTGCAGCAACGTGCTATATGTTCTGAATGCCCGAATAGGGAATCTGTGTCAAATCTTTGTTAGGAATTATGTGATCCTCACTAGCTGGAAGTAAGGGAGATGGAGCATGAAGTTATTTCTTGGAGTTGGACACATACCAAGTTTAGCTCAGTTCTGGGCATCTTTGAAATACCTATACAAACTTGTTCCTACCTAGTAACTTGCATCTTTGAATGAGAATGTGCTTGCTTGCAGCAACGTGCTATATGTTCTGAATGCCCGAATAGGGAATCTGTGTCAAAACTTTGTTAGGATTTATGTGATCCTTACTAGCTGGAAGTAAGGGAGATGGGGCATGAAGTTATTTCTAGGAGTTGGACACATACCAAGTTTAGCTCAGTTCTGGGCATCTTTGAAATACCTATACAAACTTGTTCCTACCTAGTAACTTGCAACTTTGAATGAGAATGTGCTTGCTTACAGCAACGTGCTATATGTTCTGAATGCCCGAATAGGGAATCTGTGTCAAAACTTTGTTAGGAATTATGTCATCCTTACTAGCTGGAAGTAAGGGAGATGGGGCATGAAGTTATTTCTAGGAGTTGGACACATACCAAGTTTAGCTCAGTTCTGGGCATCTTTGAAATACCTATACAAACTTGTTCCTACCTAGTAACTTGCATCTTTGAATGAAAATGTGCTTGCTTGCAGCAACGTGCTATATGTTCTGAATGCCCGAATAGGGAATCTGTGTCAAAACTTTGTTAGGAATTATGTGATCCTTACTAGCTGGAAGTAAGGGAGATGGGGCATGAAGTTATTTCTAGGAGTTGGACACATACCAAGTTTAGCTCAGTTCTGGGCATCTTTGAAATACCTATACAAACTTGTTCCTACCTAGTAACTTGCATCTTTGAAGGAGAATCTGCTTGCTTACTGCAACGTGCTATATGTTCTGAATGCCCGAATAGGGAATCTGTGTCAAAACTTTGTTAGGAATTATGTGATCCTTACTAGCTGGAAGTAAGGGAGATGGGGCATGAAGTTATTTCTAGGAGTTGGACACATACCAAGTTTAGCTCAGTTCTGGGCATCTTTGAAATACCTATACAAACTTGTTCCTACCTAGTAACTTGCAACTTTGAATGAAAATGTGCTTGCTTACAGCAACGTGCTATATGTTCTGAATGCCCGAATAGGGAATCTGTGTAAAAACTTTGTTAGGAATTATGTGATCCTTACTAGCTGGAAGTAAGGGAGATGGGGCATGAAGTTATTTCTAGGAGTTGGACACATACCAAGTTTAGCTCAGTTCTGGGCATCTTTGAAATACCTATACAAACTTGTTCCTACCTAGTAACTTGCATCTTTGAATGAGAATGTGCTTGCTTACAGCAACGTGCTATATGTTCTGAATGCCCGAATTGGGAATCTGTGTCAAAACTTTGTTAGGAATTATGTGATCCTTACTAGCTGGAAGTAAGGGAGATGGGGCATGAAGTTATTTCTAGGAGTTGGACAGATACCAAGTTTAGCTCAGTTCTGGGCATCTTTGAAATACCTATACAAACTTGTTCCTACCTAGTAACTTGCATCTTTGAATGAGAATCTGCTTGCTTACAGCAACGTGCTATATGTTCTGAATGCCCGAATAGGGAATCTGTGTCAAAACTTTGTTAGGAATTATGTGATCCTTACTAGCTGGAAGTAAGGGAGATGGGGCATGAAGTTATTTCTAGGAGTTGGACACATACCAAGTTTAGCTCAGTTCTGGGCATCTTTGAAATACCTATACAAACTTGTTCCTACATAGTAACTTGCATCTTTGAATGAGAATGTGCTTGCTTACAGCAACGTGCTATATGTTCTGAATGCCCGAATTGGGAATCTGTGTCTAAACTTTGTTACGAATTATGTGATCCTTACTAGCTGGAAGTAAGGGAGATGGGGCATGAAGTTATTTCTTGGAGTTGGACACATACCAAGTTTAGCTCAGTTCTGGGCATCTTTGAAATACCTATACAAACTTGTTCCTACATAGTAACTTGCAACTTTGAATGAGAATGTGCTTGCTTGCAGCAACGTGCTATATGTTCTGAATGCCCGAATAGGGAATCTGTGTCAAAACTTTGTTAGGAATTATGTGATCCTTACTAGCTGGAAGTAAGGGAGATGGGGCATGAAGTTATTTCTAGGAGTTGGACACATACCAAGTTTAGCTCAGTTCTGGGCATCTTTGAAATACCTATACAAACTTGTTCCTACATAGTAACTTGCATCTTTGAATGAGAATGTGCTTGCTTACAGCAACGTGCTATATGTTCTGAATGCCCGAATTGGCAATCTGTGTCAAAACTTTGTTAGGAATTATGTGATCCTTACTAGCTGGAAGTAAGGGAGATGGGGCATGAAGTTATTTCTAGGAGTTGGACACATACCAAGGTTAGCTCAGTTCTGGGCATCTTTGAAATACCTATACAAACTTGTTCCTACCTAGTAACTTGCATCTTTGAATGAGAATGTGCTTGCTTGCAGCAACGTGCTATATGTTCTGAATGCCCGAATAGGGAATCTGTGTCAAAACTTTGTTAGGAATTATGTGATCCTTACAAGCTGGAAGTAAGGGAAATGGGGCATGAAGTTATTTCTAGGAGTTGGACACATACCAAGTTTAGCTCAGTTCTGGGCATCTTTGAAATACCTATACAAACTTGTTCCTACCTAGTAACTTGCATCTTTGAATGAGAATGTGCTTGCTTGCAGCAACGTGCTATATGTTCTGAAGGCCCGAATAGGGAATCTGTGTCAAAACTTTGTTAGGAATTATGTGATCCTTACTAGCTGGAAGTAAGGGAGATGGGGCATGAAGTTATTTCTAGGAGTTGGACACATACCAAGTTTAGCTCAGTTCTGGGCATCTTTGAAATACCTATACAAACTTGTTCCTACATAGTAACTTGCAACTTTGAATGAGAATGTGCTTGCTTACAGCAACGTGCTATATGTTCTGAATGCCCGAATTGGCAATCTGTGTCAAAACTTTGTTAGGAATTATGTGATCCTTACTAGCTGGAAGTAAGGGAGATGGGGCATGAAGTTATTTCTAGGAGTTGGACACATACCAAGTTTAGCTCAGTTCTGGGCATCTTTGAAATACCTATACAAACTTGTTCCTACCTAGTAACTTGCATCTTTGAATGAGAATCTGCTTGCTTACTGCAACGTGCTATATGTTCTGAATGCCCGAATAGGGAATCTGTGTCAAAACTTTGTTAGGAATTATGTGATCCTTACTAGCTGGAAGTAAGGGAGATGGGGCATGAAGTTATTTCTAGGAGTTGGACACATACCAAGTTTAGCTCAGTTCTGGGCATCTTTGAAATACCTATACAAACTTGTTCCTACATAGTAACTTGCATCTTTGAATGAGAATGTGCTTGCTTACAGCAACGTGCTATATGTTCTGAATGCCCGAATTGGGAATCTGTGTCTAAACTTTGTTACGAATTATGTGATCCTTACTAGCTGGAAGTAAGGGAGATGGGGCATGAAGTTATTTCTTGGAGTTGGACACATACCAAGTTTAGCTCAGTTCTGGGCATCTTTGAAATACCTATACAAACTTGTTCCTACATAGTAACTTGCAACTTTGAATGAGAATGTGCTTGCTTGCAGCAACGTGCTATATGTTCTGAATGCCCGAATAGGGAATCTGTGTCAAAACTTTGTTAGGAATTATGTGATCCTTACTAGCTGGAAGTAAGGGAGATGGGGCATGAAGTTATTTCTAGGAGTTGGACACATACCAAGTTTAGCTCAGTTCTGGGCATCTTTGAAATACCTATACAAACTTGTTCCTACATAGTAACTTGCATCTTTGAATGAGAAAGTGCTTGCTTACAGCAACGTGCTATATGTTCTGAATGCCCGAATTGGCAATCTGTGTCAAAACTTTGTTAGGAATTATGTGATCCTTACTAGCTGGAAGTAAGGGAGATGGGGCATGAAGTTATTTCTAGGAGTTGGACACATACCAAGTTTAGCTCAGTTCTGGGCATCTTTGAAATACCTATACAAACTTGTTCCTACCTAGTAACTTGCATCTTTGAGTGAGAATGTGCTTGCTTGCAGCAACGTGCTATATGTTCTGAATGCCCGAATAGGGAATCTGTGTCAAAACTTTGTTAGGAATTATGTGATCCTTACAAGCTGGAAGTAAGGGAAATGGGGCATGAAGTTATTTCTAGGAGTTGGACACATACCAAGTTTAGCTCAGTTCTGGGCATCTTTGAAATACCTATACAAACTTGTTCCTACCTAGTAACTTGCATCTTTGAATGAGAATGTGCTTGCTTGCAGCAACGTGCTATATGTTCTGAAGGCCCGAATAGGGAATCTGTGTCAAAACTTTGTTAGGAATTATGTGATCCTTACTAGCTGGAAGTAAGGGAGATGGGGCATGAAGTTATTTCTAGGAGTTGGACACATACCAAGTTTAGCTCAGTTCTGGGCATCTTTGAAATACCTATACAAACTTGTTCCTACATAGTAACTTGCAACTTTGAATGAGAATGTGCTTGCTTACAGCAACGTGCTATATGTTCTGAATGCCCGAATTGGCAATCTGTGTCAAAACTTTGTTAGGAATTATGTGATCCTTACTAGCTGGAAGTAAGGGAGATGGGGCATGAAGTTATTTCTAGGAGTTGGACACATACCAAGTTTAGCTCAGTTCTGGGCATCTTTGAAATACCTATACAAACTTGTTCCTACCTAGTAACTTGCATCTTTGAATGAGAATCTGCTTGCTTACTGCAACGTGCTATATGTTCTGAATGCCCGAATAGGGAATCTGTGTCAAAACTTTGTTAGGAATTATGTGATCCTTACTAGCTGGAAGTAAGGGAGATGGGGCATGAAGTTATTTCTAGGAGTTGGACACATACCAAGTTTAGCTCAGTTCTGGGCATCTTTGAAATACCTATACAAACTTGTTCCTACATAGTAACTTGCATCTTTGAATGAGAATGTGCTTGCTTACAGCAACGTGCTATATGTTCTGAATGCCCGAATTGGGAATCTGTGTCTAAACTTTGTTACGAATTATGTGATCCTTACTAGCTGGAAGTAAGGGAGATGGGGCATGAAGTTATTTCTTGGAGTTGGACACATACCAAGTTTAGCTCAGTTCTGGGCATCTTTGAAATACCTATACAAACTTGTTCCTACATAGTAACTTGCAACTTTGAATGAGAATGTGCTTGCTTGCAGCAACGTGCTATATGTTCTGAATGCCCGAATAGGGAATCTGTGTCAAAACTTTGTTAGGAATTATGTGATCCTTACTAGCTGGAAGTAAGGGAGATGGGGCATGAAGTTATTTCTAGGAGTTGGACACATACCAAGTTTAGCTCAGTTCTGGGCATCTTTGAAATACCTATACAAACTTGTTCCTACATAGTAACTTGCATCTTTGAATGAGAAAGTGCTTGCTTACAGCAACGTGCTATATGTTCTGAATGCCCGAATTGGCAATCTGTGTCAAAACTTTGTTAGGAATTATGTGATCCTTACTAGCTGGAAGTAAGGGAGATGGGGCATGAAGTTATTTCTAGGAGTTGGACACATACCAAGTTTAGCTCAGTTCTGGGCATCTTTGAAATACCTATACAAACTTGTTCCTACCTAGTAACTTGCATCTTTGAGTGAGAATGTGCTTGCTTGCAGCAACGTGCTATATGTTCTGAATGCCCGAATAGGGAATCTGTGTCAAAACTTTGTTAGGAATTATGTGATCCTTACAAGCTGGAAGTAAGGGAAATGGGGCATGAAGTTATTTCTAGGAGTTGGACACATACCAAGTTTAGCTCAGTTCTGGGCATCTTTGAAATACCTATACAAACTTGTTCCTACCTAGTAACTTGCATCTTTGAATGAGAATGTGCTTGCTTGCAGCAACGTGCTATATGTTCTGAATGCCCGAATTGGCAATCTGTGTCAAAACTTTGTTAGGAATTATGTGATCCTTACTAGCTGGAAGTAAGGGAGATGGGGCATGAAGTTATTTCTAGGAGTTGGACACATACCAAGTTTAGCTCAGTTCTGGGCATCTTTGAAATACCTATACAAACTTGTTCCTACATAGTAACTTACAACTTTGAATGAAAATGTGCTTGCTTACAGCAACGTGCTATATGTTCTGAATGCCCGAATAGGGAATCTGTGTCAAAACTTTGTTAGGAATTATGTGATCCTTACTAGCTGGAAGTAAGGGAGATGGGGCATGAAGTTATTTCTAGGAGTTGGACACATACCAAGTTTAGCTCAGTTCTGGGCATCTTTGAAATACCTATACAAACTTGTTCCTACCTAGTAACTTGCATCTTTGAATGAGAATGTGCTTGCTTACAGCAACGTGCTATATGTTCTGAATGCCCGAATTGGGAATCTGTGTCAAAACTTTGTTAGGAATTATGTGATCCTTACTAGCTGGAAGTAAGGGAGATGGGGCATGAAGTTATTTCTAGGAGTTGGACACATACCAAGTTTAGCTCAGTTCTGGGCATCTTTGAAATACCTATACAAACTTGTTCCTACCTAGTAACTTGCATCTTTGAATGAGAATGTGCTTGCTTACAGCAACGTGCTATATGTTCTGAATGCCCGAATTGGCAATCTGTGTCAAAACTTTGTTAGGAATTATGTGATCCTTACTAGCTGGAAGTAAGGGAGATGGGGCATGAAGTTATTTCTAGGAGTTGGACACACACCAAGTTTAGCTGAGTTCTGGGCATCTTTGAAATACCTATACAAACTTGTTCCTACATAGTAACTTGCATCTTTGAATGAGAATGTGCTTGCTTACAGCAACGTGCTATATGTTCTGAATGCCCGAATTGGGAATCTGTGTCAAAACTTTGTTAGGAATTATGTGATCCTTACTAGCTGGAAGTAAGGGAGATGGGGCATGAAGTTATTTCTAGGAGTTGGACACATACCAAGTTTAGCTCAGTTCTGGGCATCTTTGAAATACCTATACAAACTTGTTCCTACCTAGTAACTTGCATCTTTGAATGAGAATGTGCTTGCTTACAGCAACGTGCTATATGTTCTGAATGCCCGAATTGGGAATCTGTGTCAAAACTTTGTTAGGAATTATGTGATCCTTACTAGCTGGAAGTAAGGGATATGGGGCATGAAGTTATTTCTAGGAGTTGGACACATACCAAGTTTAGCTCAGTTCTGGGCATCTTTGAAATACCTATACAAACTTGTTCCTACATAGTAACTTGCATCTTTGAATGAGAATGTGCGTGCTTACAGCAACGTGCTATATGTTCTGAATGCCCGAATTGGGAATCTGTGTCAAAACTTTGTTAGGAATTATGTGATCCTTACTAGCTGGAAGTAAGGGAGATGGGGCATGAAGTTATTTCTAGGAGTTGGACACATACCAAGTTTAGCTCAGTTCTGGGCATCTTTGAAATACCTATACAAACTTGTTCCTACCTAGTAACTTGCATCTTTGAATGAGAATGTGCTTGCTTACAGCAACGTGCTATATGTTCTGAATGCCCGAATTGGCAATCTGTGTCAAAACTTTGTTAGGAATTATGTGATCCTTACTAGCTGGAAGTAAGGGAGATGGGGCATGAAGTTATTTCTAGGAGTTGGACACACACCAAGTTTAGCTCAGTTCTGGGCATCTTTGAAATACCTATACAAACTTGTTCCTACCTAGTAACTTGCATCTTTGAATGAGAATGTGCTTGCTTACAGCAACGTGCTATATGTTCTGAATGCCCGAATTGGCAATCTGTGTCAAAACTTTGTTAGGAATTATGTGATCCTTACTAGCTGGAAGTAAGGGAGATGGGGCATGAAGTTATTTCTAGGAGTTGGACACACACCAAGTTTAGCTGAGTTCTGGGCATCTTTGAAATACCTATACAAACTTGTTCCTACATAGTAACTTGCATCTTTGAATGAGAATGTGCTTGCTTACAGCAACGTGCTATATGTTCTGAATGCCCGAATTGGGAATCTGTGTCAAAACTTTGTTAGGAATTATGTGATCCTTACTAGCTGGAAGTAAGGGAGATGGGGCATGAAGTTATTTCTAGGAGTTGGACACATACCAAGTTTAGCTCAGTTCTGGGCATCTTTGAAATACCTATACAAACTTGTTCCTACCTAGTAACTTGCATCTTTGAATGAGAATGTGCTTGCTTACAGCAACGTGCTATATGTTCTGAATGCCCGAATTGGGAATCTGTGTCAAAACTTTGTTAGGAATTATGTGATCCTTACTAGCTGGAAGTAAGGGATATGGGGCATGAAGTTATTTCTAGGAGTTGGACACATACCAAGTTTAGCTCAGTTCTGGGCATCTTTGAAATACCTATACAAACTTGTTCCTACATAGTAACTTGCATCTTTGAATGAGAATGTGCGTGCTTACAGCAACGTGCTATATGTTCTGAATGCCCGAATTGGGAATCTGTGTCAAAACTTTGTTAGGAATTATGTGATCCTTACTAGCTGGAAGTAAGGGAGATGGGGCATGAAGTTATTTCTAGGAGTTGGACACATACCAAGTTTAGCTCAGTTCTGGGCATCTTTGAAATACCTATACAAACTTGTTCCTACATAGTAACTTGCATCTTTGAATGAGAATGTGCGTGCTTACAGCAACGTGCTATATGTTCTGAATGCCCGAATTGGGAATCTGTGTCAAAACTTTGTTAGGAATTATGTGATCCTTACTAGCTGGAAGTAAGGGAGATGGGGCATGAAGTTATTTCTAGGAGTTGGACACATACCAAGTTTAGCTCAGTTCTGGGCATCTTTGAAATACCTATACAAACTTGTTCCTACCTAGTAACTTGCATCTTTGAATGAGAATGTGCTTGCTTACAGCAACGTGCTATATGTTCTGAATGCCCGAATTGGCAATCTGTGTCAAAACTTTGTTAGGAATTATGTGATCCTTACTAGCTGGAAGTAAGGGAGATGGGGCATGAAGTTATTTCTAGGAGTTGGACACACACCAAGTTTAGCTCAGTTCTGGGCATCTTTGAAATACCTATACAAACTTGTTCCTACATAGTAACTTGCATCTTTGAATGAGAATGTGCTTGCTTACAGCAACGTGCTATATGTTCTGAATGCCCGAATTGGGAATCTGTGTCAAAACTTTGTTAGGAATTATGTGATCCTTACTAGCTGCAAGTAAGGGAGATGGGGCATGAAGTTATTTCTAGGAGTTGGACACATACCAAGTTTAGCTCAGTTCTGGGCATCTTTGAAATACCTATACAAACTTGTTCCTACCTAGTAACTTGTATCTTTGAATGAGAATGTGCTTGCTTGCAGCAACGTGCTATATGTTCTGAATGCCCGAATTGGGAATCTGTGTCAAAACTTTGTTAGGAATTATGTGATCCTTACTAGCTGGAAGTAAGGGAGATGGGGCATGAAGTTATTTCTAGGAGTTGGACACATACCAAGTTTAGCTCAGTTCTGGGCATCTTTGAAATACCTATACAAACTTGTTCCTACATAGTAACTTGCATCTTTGAATGAGAATGTGCTTGCTTACAGCAACGTGCTATATGTTCTGAATGCCCGAATTGGGAATCTGTGTCAAAACTTTGTTAGGAATTATGTGATCCTTACTAGCTGGAAGTAAGGGAGATGGGGCATGAAGTTATTTCTAGGAGTTGGACACATACCAAGTTTAGCTCAGTTCTGGGCATCTTTGAAATACCTATACAAACTTGTTCCTACATAGTAACTTGCATCTTTGAATGAGAATGTGCTTGCTTACAGCAACGTGCTATATGTTCTGAATGCCCGAATTGGCAATCTGTGTCAAAACTTTGTTAGGAATTATGTGATCCTTACTAGCTGGAAGTAAGGGAGATGGGGCATGAAGTTATTTCTAGGAGTTGGACACATACCAAGTTTAGCTCAGTTCTGGGCATCTTTGAAATACCTATACAAACTTGTTCCTACATAGTAACTTGCAACTTTGAATGAGAATGTGCTTGCTTACAGCAACGTGCTATATGTTCTGAATGCCCGAATTGGGAATCTGTGTCAAAACTTTGTTAGGAATTATGTGATCCTTACTAGCTGGAAGTAAGGGAGATGGGGCATGAAGTTATTTCTAGGAGTTGGACACATACCAAGTTTAGCTCAGTTCTGGGCATCTTTGAAATACCTATACAAACTTGTTCCTACATAGTAACTTGCATCTTTGAATGAGAATGTGCTTGCTTACAGCAACGTGCTATATGTTCTGAATGCCCGAATTGGGAATCTGTGTCAAAACTTTGTTAGGAATTATGTGATCCTTACTAGCTGGAAGTAAGGGAGATGGGGCATGAAGTTATTTCTAGGAGTTGGACACATAGCAAGTTTAGCTCAGTTCTGGGCATCTTTGAAATACCTATACAAACTTGTTCCTACCTAGTAACTTGCAACTTTGAATGAGAATGTGCTTGCTTACAGCAACGTGCTATATGTTCTGAATGCCCGAATTGGGAATCTGTGTCAAAACTTTGTTAGGAATTATGTGATCCTTACTAGCTGAAAGTAAGGGAGATGGGGCATGAAGTTATTTCTAGGAGTTGGACACATAGCAAGTTTCGCTCAGTTCTGGGCATCTTTGAAATACCTATACAAACTTGTTCCTACATAGTAACTTGCAACTTTGAATGAGAATCTGCTTGCTTACAGCAACGTGCTATATGTTCTGAATGCCCGAATTGGGAATCTGTGTCAAAACTTTGTTAGGAATTATGTGATCCTTACTAGCTGGAAGTAAGGGAGATGGGGCATGAAGTTATTTCTAGGAGTTGGACACATACCAAGTTTAGCTCAGTTCTGGGCATCTTTGAAATACCTATACAAACTTGTTCCTACATAGTAACTTGCATCTTTGAATGAGAATGTGCTTGCTTACAGCAACGTGCTATATGTTCTGAATGCCCGAATTGGGAATCTGTGTCAAAACTTTGTTAGGAATTATGTGATCCTTACTAGCTGGAAGTAAGGGAGATGGGGCATGAAGTTATTTCTAGGAGTTGGACACATACCAAGTTTAGCTCAGTTCTGGGCATCTTTGAAATACCTATACAAACTTGTTCCTACATAGTATCTTGCAACTTTGAATGAGAATGTGCTTGCTTGCAGCAACGTGCTACATGTTCTGAATGCCCGAATTGGGAATCTGTGTCAAAACTTTGTTAGGAATTATGTGATCCTTACTAGCTGGAAGTAAGGGAGATGGGGCATGAAGTTATTTCTAGGAGTTGGACACATACCAAGTTTAGCTCAGTTCTGGGCATCTTTGAAATACCTATACAAACTTGATCCTACATAGTAACTTGCAACTTTGAATGAGAATGTGCTTGCTTACAGCAACGTGCTATATGTTCTGAATGCCCGAATTGGGAATCTGTGTCAAAACTTTGTTAGGAATTATGTGATCCTTACTCGCTGGAAGTAAGGGAGATGGGGCATGAAGTTATTTCTAGGAGTTGGACACATACCAAGTTTAGCTCAGTTCTGGGCATCTTTGAAATACCTATACAAACTTGTTCCTACATAGTAACTTGCATCTTTGAATGAGAATGTGCTTGCTTGCAGCAACGTGCTATATGTTCTGAATGCCCGAATAGGGAATCTGTGTCAAAACTTTGTTAGGAATTATGTGATCCTTACTAGCTGGAAGTAAGGGAGATGGGGCATGAAGTTATTTCTAGGAGTTGGACACATACCAAGTTTAGCTCAGTTCTGGGCATCTTTGAAATACCTATACAAACTTGTTCCCACATAGTAACTTGCATCTTTGAATGAGAATGTGCTTGCTTACAGCAACGTGCTATATGTTCTGAATGCCCGAATTGGGAATCTGTGTCAAAACTTTGTTAGGAATTATGTGATCCTTACAAGCTGGAAGTAAGGGAGATGGGGCATGAAGTTATTTCTAGGAGTTGGACACATACCAAGTTTAGCTCAGTTCTGGGCATCTTTGAAATACCTATACAAACTTGTTCCCACATAGTAACTTGCATCTTTGAATGAGAATGTGCTTGCTTACAGCAACGTGCTATATGTTCTGAATGCCCGATTTGGGAATCTGTGTCAAAACTTTGTTAGGAATTATGTGATCCTTACTAGCTGGAAGTAAGGGAGATGGGGCATGAAGTTATTTCTAGGAGTTGGACACATACCAAGTTTAGCTCAGTTCTGGGCATCTTTGAAATACCTATACAAACTTGTTCCTACCTAGTAACTTGCATCTTTGAATGAGAATGTGCTTGCTTACAGCAACGTGCTATATGTTCTGAATGCCCGAATAGGGAATCTGTGTCAATACTTTGTTAGGAATTATGTGATCCTTACTAGCTGGATGTAAGGGAGATGGGGCATGAAGTTATTTCTAGGTGTCGGACACATACCAAGTTTAGCTCAGTTCTGGGCATCTTTGAAATACCTATACAAACTTGTTCCTACATAGTAACTTGCAACTTTGAATGAGAATGTGCTTGCTTACAGCAACGTGCTATATGTTCTGAATGCCCGAATTGGGAATCTGTGTCAAAACTTTGTTAGGAATTATGTGATCCTTACTAGCTGGAAGTAAGGGAGATGGGGCATGAAGTTATTTCTAGGAGTTGGACACATACCAAGTTTAGCTCAGTTCTGGGCATCTTTGAAATACCTATACAAACTTGTTCCTACATAGTAACTTGCAACTTTGAATGAGAATCTGCTTGCTTACAGCAACGTGCTATATGTTCTGAATGCCCGAATTGGGAATCTGTGTCAAAACTTTGTTAGGAATTATGTGATCCTTACTCGCTGGAAGTAAGGGAGATGGGGCATGAAGTTATTTCTAGGAGTTGGACACATACCAAGTTTAGCTCAGTTCTGGGCATCTTTGAAATACCTATACAAACTTGTTCCTACATAGTAACTTGCAACTTTAAATGAGAATCTGCTTGCTTACAGCAACGTGCTATATGTTCTGAATGCCCGAATTGGGAATCTGTGTCAAAACTTTGTTAGGAATTATGTGATCCTTACTAGCTGGAAGTAAGGGAGATGGGGCATGAAGTTATTTCTAGGAGTTGGACACATACCAAGTTTAGCTCAGTTCTGGGCATCTTTGAAATACCTATACAAACTTGTTCCTACATAGTAACTTGCAACTTTGAATGAGAATCTGCTTGCTTACAGCAACGTGCTATATGTTCTGAATGCCCGAATTGGGAATCTGTGTCAAAACTTTGTTAGGAATTATGTGATCCTTACTAGCTGGAAGTAAGGGAGATGGGGCATGAAGTTATTTCTAGGAGTTGGACACATACCAAGTTTAGCTCAGTTCTGGGCATCTTTGAAATACCTATACAAACTTGTTCCTTCCTAGTAACTTGAATCTTTGAATGAGAATGTGCTTGCTTACAGCAACGTGCTATATGTTCTGAATGCCCGAATAGGGAATCTGTGTCAAAACTTTGTTAGGAATTATGTGATCCTTACTAGCTGGATGTAAGGGAGATGGGGCATGAAGTTATTTCTAGGAGTCGGACACATACCAAGTTTAGCTCAGTTCTGGGCATCTTTGAAATACCTATACAAACTTGTTCCTACATAGTAACTTGCAACTTTGAATGAGAATGTGCTTGCTTACAGCAACGTGCTATATGTTCTGAATGCCCGAATTGGGAATCTGTGTCAAAACTTTGTTAGGAATTATGTGATCCTTACTAGCTGGAAGTAAGGGAGATGGGGCATGAAGTTATTTCTAGGAGTTGGACACATACCAAGTTTAGCTCAGTTCTGGGCATCTTTGAAATACCTATACAAACTTGTTCCTACATAGTAACTTGCAACTTTAAATGAAAATGTGCTTGCTTACAGCAACGTGCTATATGTTCTGAATGCCCGAATTGGGAATCTGTGTCAAAACCTTGTTAGGAATTATGTGATCCTTACTAGCTGGAAGTAAGGGAGATGGGGCATGAAGTTATTTCTAGGAGTTGGACACATACCAAGTTTAGCTCAGTTCTGGGCATCTTTGAAATACCTATACAAACTTGTTCCTACATAGTAACTTGCAACTTTGAATGAGAATGTGCTTGCTTACAGCAACGTGCTATATGTTCTGAATGCCCGAATTGGGAATCTGTGTCAAAACTTTGTTAGGAATTATGTGATCCTTACTCGCTGGAAGTAAGGGAGATGGGGCATGAAGTTATTTCTAGGAGTTGGACACATACCAAGTTTAGCTCAGTTCTGGGCATCTTTGAAATACATATACAAACTTGTTCCTACATAGTAACTTGCAACTTTAAATGAGAATCTGCTTGCTTACAGCAACGTG